>NC_087513.1:190323336-191523336 GCF_963921805.1 Phalacrocorax carbo
GCCCGTCTTTACAAGATGACAGCAGAAATAAGGAGAAGTGGGAATGTGCAGAAAAAGAAAGAGAAAGGCCCGGATTCAATCCATTCCTGGAAATTATTAATGGTGCTTATGTCTGATATTATGCCCATTACATCCTCCAAGTGCCTGTTCAGCAGATTTTCTTTATTAAGTTAACTTTCTTCAAAGGTTTTCCCATCAAAGACTGAAACGAGACATCACTTTACTACCATGCTCACAGCTCCCAACCCCCTCACCTCTCTCAATGGCTTCTCCTTGAAACAAGCAGATATGTGCTGGGTAAGAGCACCAGTAAATCCTGCTTCCCAAAAGCAGATGCTGTTAACAGACAGGTAGGCAACAAAGAAACTGACAAAGCTTAATGTGACAAGATCAGTTACCTTTTTAATTAGATTGACACTCAAAAAGATGAGCCTTTATGTTGCAAAAAATATATGACAAACTGTGAGACCTAAATTCATCTCTGTAAATGTAAAAGCGCATCCATGTGGAGAAGCTGTCCTGCTTTTACAGGACATTTCCTAACAACATTTCCCTCCAACCTCTTTTGCTAAGACTTTACTGATTGTTGGGGTCCCATGTAAGCCCTGTCAGCAGAAGACTGCCCAGATTAAATCATCATTGCTCAGGGTTGTCAGGCAAAATACATGAGGCTGAGGCAGTGCTAAGTGGTATGGGCTGCAGTCAAACCAGGGAGCAGGCTGACTCCTGCTCAGCTAGGGTGGCCTATGGCCAGCGCACAGACCTACGCTCCAGCCCTGCTTGCTTTGCCTCATACATACAGCCAGGAATTTCTTTCACTGTTTCCTGGTGATAAAACAGGGACTGATCCAAAGTTTAATTCATGTTTGGGGTGAAGGGAGCTTCCACTGGAAAAGTCTGAAGCTGCAGGGGAGAGTTAGACAGAAGAGAGGATGGAAAACCAAGTCCTGATGACCAGCTAATATAATGATAAAGGCGGTTATGTGGGATGCAGAATACCATGACCAGAATTTTGACCATTTAGGACTCAGTATGTATCTGCTATTTTGTGGAAAATTTGGAGATAAAAATAGTCTTTTTTTTTTTTTAACTGGATGAGAAATGGGAATTTTTTTGAAGTCTTGAAAGTTTTAATGGAATATGAAATATGACTCTCTGTGCTCAATAATTTGTCCATCACTCTGCCATTGACATATGAGTATTGTCTTAAAAGATCTCATCCTGAAACCTTTTAAAGGCACTCAATTTATTTTAAAGTCGTAAAATCCCTTGGTTTTATCTCCCATCTCAGATGTAAACACTGCTTTCAGAGCCAGAACCAGGCCAATTTGAAACATTTTGTTCTCATAGTCAGGAGGGACTAAATTTAAAAGTGCCAGTGAGGCGGCACCTGCTACGAATAAAAGATAGGCACAACTTCATGCTCCAAATTTATTTTTCAGTGCATATGGGAGATGTGGTAAATCTCCAATAGGCTGATTGACAGTTTCTAGGGGAAAACACACAAAAACAACAGTACTAGGAGAACTAAGTATCATGCTATGGAAAGATTAATTCTTTCAATGGATCATCGCTAAGGGACAGTCTAAATTCATAAGCATTTTGAGATGGAATTTCTTTACACCCATACTGGTTAAAATGTAGAAGCAAACTGCATAGATCTGTTTCAGAAGAAACTGAATACAGAGAAGGAAAAAAAATCAGAGGCTGCAGCAACATGTTTGATTCAGAGACGTAGCTGATGAGATCAGACTTATATTTGTATTTCTCAGAAATTATGAGGACCAGTGAATCATGACATTTCTCTTCTGGCAATGAAATGTACTTTTAGTTCTATTGTATGCTCAGGATAAGATTTTAAAGCACTGCATATGTTTTCTTCTAGTTTTCCATGCACAAGCAAATGTCACACTGAGTGGATTGAGTCCTTGTGCCTTGTGCCACTGTTAAAAATATTAGTTTCTCCATCCTCAGTTATTTAAGCCTTTTCAGTAATCTTTCTTTTTTATATGTTGTTGTATACAGGCCTTCTACAGAGAGTCACAGTCCAAAAAAAGATTTTGTCTGAATAACAAATCCAGCTGCATGTAATCACACTGCTTTATTACCCTTCGTAGGTCCCTCCCTGAAATACTCTTCTGCCAAGATGTCTACCAAAATAAGAAAATCTAGTTAACAGGTTTTCTATGATCACTTTCGTCATGCTGATGAGTTAATATTTATGCTTGTATTCATAAAATCATAGAATAGTTTGGGTTGGAAGGGACCTTTAGAGGCCATCTAGTCCAACCCCCCTGGAGTGAGCAGGGGCATCTTTAGCCAGATCAGGTTGGTCAGAGCCCCGTCCAGCCTGACCTTGAACATTTCCAGGGATGAGGCCTCTACCACCTCTCTGGGCAACCTGCTGGAGTGTTTCACCACCCTAACTGTAAAAGATTTCTTCCTTGTATTTCTTCTGAATCTACCCTCTTCTAGTTTAAGACCATTACCCATTGCCCTTTCACAACAGACCCTGCTAAAAATTTTGTCCCCATCCTTCTTATAAGCCCCCTTTAAGTATCAAAAGGCTGCCGTAAGGTCTCCCCAGAGCATTCTCTTCTCCAGGCTGAATAAACCCAACTGTCTCAGCCTTTCCTCATAGGAGAGGGTTCCGTCCCTTGGATCATTTTTGTGGCCCTCCTCTGGACCCACTCAAACAGGTCCATATCCATTTGATTTATTCACCTGTGGTCAGGAAGGCATACTCCAGATTTTAATACAGGCATGATGGCACAGGCTTCAGTGAAATCTTTAGAAGCATAGAAAGGATCCTGGGTATGTGCCTAGGTTGCTAGTGTAAGCTGAAATCGATAGTGACCATCATTGTTGCTGTTGTTTTGCATGCTAGTTGTATTTACGCTGGCATTATTATGACAAAATAAAATATAATTATATATTTTACTCCACTGTGAATAAGATCTCTGAGCCTTCAAGACAGAGATAACCTCTTCCTTAGGTATTAGTAGATAGTCTAGCTTTGACCTCTAGGAATTAACCATACTACTTCTAGAGTTACTGCTACTACTAAGAAGCACATGAAGTTTAAAATCTCAAAAAAACAATCTAACAAGGAAACAAGAAAGGAAACAATGTAAATCTACTTTGAGGGCACCAGGGTAGAACTATCAGACTACATGGAAATTATCAGTGCTTCTTTTCATTTTATTGGATGCGTCATAATCTCCTGTCAGCAGTTTCAGAAACCCCTGGAGTTGTCTCTGACAATGAAGTTTCTGGATGGCATCTGTTTAAGCAATATTGGAAATAAAATATGTTATTTGTTTTCCTGTTATTCTAATAATAACCTTGATATCATGCAAATTACATAGTCTGCAGATACATAAAAAAGCAAAGCAGATACAGACATATCTGCCCTTTTCTGCCTGCTTGCTGCTTAAACTGTGCAGAAAGACATACAGCTAATGATCCTGTTCGATCAATTTTAAATTATAAGGCTCTTTTTTTTTTGCTGGGAGCTTAGCGTTACAGAAACTCAGAGTATTCCCTCTCAAAGTAGACCAAGCTGGACCATGACACTCCTATTTCACATTCTGAGTCCAAAAGAACCTTTGTATCCTGGCTACCTTTTCCCACCAATAATTTTGCCATGGCCTGTTTTTTATCAGGTTTGTAAAATCAGGCTTAGAGACAGCTTCTCAGAGTATATCCACAGACCACCCTCTAAATGTAACTGAGTTTCACCATGTATTCACCCCATTTTATGCAGACTCAAAATTAGGCTCATAGTTCACAGTGTTGTCATAAATAGGCAAACACACTGGCTTCGTGGTTGGTCTTTTTTTATAGGAGCTCTTGTACAATTTGGCAAGTTAATACACTTCTGCTCCTGACTTCTAAATCGCATGGCTATCAATACAAAGAGTTGATTAAAATAGAAAAAATCAGCTGTCAGCTACCTATAGAAACAGGTACCTTGCCATTCTACTTTGCAATGCCTAGATTTCAACTTGGATGACAATGACATACTATCTAAAAATATTCTCATGCTTTCTGAAAAGTATCACTAGAGCTGGTTTAGAATAGCTGCTACGTGTCTAGGCTTTGTTCAATCCTGTACGTATGAAACATTCAAACGTAGGTATTTTGTTTAGCTAGATATGAATGACATTTTTTTTCCCCCTCAAAACAACTGTTTATACTTCATCGGAAAATCAAATTATTAAAATATTTGAAAATTTGAAAACAAACATTTTAATATGGAAATACTGTGACAGATTTTACCCCAGCCTGATAGTAAAAGCAGTTCACATGCTTTCTGTTATTAGCTTCCTCCGTATGACAGACTCCCTGGCTAGAATACATTTTCCTGTAATGCACTATTGCCTCCTGCTTCTGGAACTTTTATCTTCTGTGAATCATTGAAGGCTGAGTCTGACTGGGGAACATGACGAGAAGGAGAAAGTGGTGATAGCAGGAAATCACACTACAACTTCCGTGACGGAAGCATTTCTATATGGAAATATGTAAGTTTTCAGTGAATTACATGAGATTCCTATATGCAGTTCTTCAGTTCTTTAATTAAAACTCTTCATGTAAGCAGATCTGTTTTGAAGAAAAATGAAAGGCATTTAATCAAAACTCAACTTCCACTAGGAAAATGTGGGTTTGGGTTGTTTTGGTTGTAGGTGTAGTATTCAAGGAAAGAACATGGAAGAATTGCTTTGAAAGCTGCAGTTCTACAGAGTACTTTTACAGAGGCAGCATAAACTGTCCCTTTTCACGCTTCTCTGAATCCTCTTCCCTGGCAACATATTTCCAACACATTCTACATCCTTAGATGTGCTCCCACAAATCCTAAAGGGCATGAATACCTTCTATAGCATCTCTACTGTTCTGAGAGGGAGGTGTACAAGGTCATAGTTTTCATGTAATAGGAATTAACAAAAAGGAAACCCAAAACTTATTTTAAAAGGCCTGCAAAGCCTTTCCATATCAATGCTTTCTATTTACAAAAAAAAACCAAAAAAACAACACCCAACCCAAAAACATTATAATACGAAATTTAAAACAATTTAATTTAAGGAAGGTATTTTTAGAATCACACTGAACAATTGTCTTTATTCTATTGATTTATGACAACTATTAAGGACACATTTTCACACTATTTTGTTACTAATTTTGAAATAATTTGAAAAGATCAAATCAGATATTATGGAATTCAGTTATTTAAGTGACGAGTATGAAAAAAATATATTATTGCCCTGCTCTCTTAACCATAGCTCTTACCACTCTGTTGCTCACATCTCTGACTGTTAGTATATTGAATTCAACAATTCTCTTCTCCAGGAGTTAGTACAGTACAAATGTTTTTGCAGAGTAGTGCAAAAGTTGGTCTATAATGTATTCCTGGATCTATTCCAAGAACATTGGAGTCAGTAAAAAGATCTATTATTCTCAATGGTCTTTCTATCAGGCTTTACAGAAAATGTGCTATCGTAGATTTCCTTAGCACAAAAGTAATAGAAAAAAAGCTTATTTTAATAAAATTCTTGTAATCAAAATCTTTCTAAATACATTATTTTTATTTCAGAATAGGATGGTTGTTGATTGTATCCGAAAGTAGAAGATCTTTCAAAATATTTTCCTCTATAGACTGGTAATGCAAAGATTTCAAAGAGATTTCAAAGTGGCGTCCCTGGTGTGTGTCGTCCCCCCCCCCCGCCCCCGATTTTTTTAGTTCCTTCAAATATATTTAAAATAATAATAATATATTTACTTCCAAAATTTTCTAGTCTTGGGCCTCCACAAGATCTCTCCTTCCCACTCTTCATTGGATATGTCTATCTTATTTTAGTCACGCCTCAGAAGGGTTTTTTACACATATGTTTTCAAATGCCTTCCATAATACTTGTGAAGCCTGCAGATTTCAAAACATATTTTCTTTGACATCTGGAACTGCCTGCTTTAATCCATTTTTAGTCAAGCAGTCTGCTTTACAGTGTTTGGTATCCCTATGTCATATTAACATTTAGATTTAAAATGTTAGTCTTCAATAGGACACTGCACTACACTATCTTTGAATTATTTCAACTGTCGCTTGCTTGTCGTGCTGTTATGTACAATATGATGAGGGAGCTAAAATACTCAAGACCATCAGTACCTGCAATAGAATGAGTGAAAACCTTCAAGAAAGGGTTGGGCATGACCCTCCATCCAGTAGCTGGAAAAAGGAATCAAGCTTTTGCTGGTTTAGATCTGATTCTGAGGAAGTGACTAAGAATATGAAGATGGAAAGCAACTTGGATGAAAGCAGTTCCAACACAAGTGTTTGTGCTTGCAGACAAGGAGGAAAAAATCTCCTAGAGGGAGTCTTCTGATTTCCAAAAAGTCAAGAAGATGGTGAGAGCTCCTGGGATGGTGCTCCAGAGCATAATATCGTTCACATGAGCAAGCAGTTTTTGAAGGGAGGCAATACTAAATGTCAAGGGGAAAAGTGCCATTTTTTCTTATATGTAACCATTTCAGTACCAAAAGTCTTTCAATGACCATGACATTATTAGTCATATAAAAAAGAGGCTCCAAGATTGAGTACTAAGAATACATAGAAAAGCAAGTACAAGCTTGTTGTGACAAAATCAAGGGAAAATAAAGAACATCATGAAATATTCAAAGAAACATATAAAATTAAAATAGCACAAAAATACATTAGAAAAGGTAGGGCAGTATAAGCCTTTCTGTAAGGAAGACAAACAATAAATTGCTGACATGGAAAAGAATTAATTTGCTTTTAAAATTTTTTTAAATTATCTATCTTGTTTCAAGATTCTGTGAAACAGTTAACAATAGCTATACATTTAGCACAGTTAAAATTACCAACAGAAACATCGGTCAAACCAGAAAAAATTATATTTAATATTTAGATTTGTCAACAAGACAAGAAGTATACAAGAGGACTCAGGCAGAACTTGGCAGAGCAATCTGACTTTTTAGCCAATGTCTTCAGGAATCTCTGAAGGAAACATAAGACCTCAAAGATGCTGAGTGGGCAAATACAATAGTTATTTCTAAAAAGGTATGTAATGAGTGATCTAGGAATGTATAGATCAGGCTGTCTAGCTTCAGTATCAAAATGGATCCTGCAAAAAACCGTGCAATGTTAAATCTGTAAGTATTGAAATATTCTTGATAATAAGAAAAGATGATATTAAGTGAAAATGGGAATTGACAAAAAATTGTTATGCCAATTACATATATTTTTCTTCTTTAACCTATCATTTAGACCCCTAGACAGGAGACAAGTAGATTACACCACAGATGTTGCCTTGAGTAAGGCTTTATTATGTCCCAAATTATATTCTTGTAAGCAAAATAGAGAACTACGGTCCGGATGCAGTGATTTTGTAAGGTAGGTGCTAACTGAAAGATAATATTCAAAGACCAGTCAAACACTTCAGTCAAACTGAAGGACTCTATCAACGGAGTCTCATAGGCTACCTCTGGAGAGCACACTGTGTTGTTCCTAAAGTCCAGGACTGAAGTCCCCAGGCTGTCAGGACAGGAGCTGGCTAGAGCATGCTGTGAGCCTCCGTTTCCCTTGGATGTTGCCTGATACTGTTTTCACAGAAATCAAGGAGAAAGAAAATTGAAAGGCAACAATAAAAAAGGGGGAAAACTGGGTAGATACAACTAAAATGCATCTCAGCTTGGACTGGATCACAGGTAGAAAATGAGGCATTGGTGTAATGCAGTTATTAAAAGACTAGCTATTGGATTTAAGTGTACTAGCAAGCATGTTACATGTAAGGTGTGAAAAGTCCTCAGAACTAGTTGTACTTTGATGGGAGTACATTATGTCCAGTGCTGGAATCCACACCTTAAAAAATGCAGGCAAGCTAGGAGTTGGAAAGAAAAAGGTATAATAGATAAGAAAACAAGATATCTGAGCAGAGCACGGATGGGTTGCGTTTTTGCGTGACCTGGAAAAACAACCAGAAGAGGTGATATGACTATGTCTTTGAAAAGAAGTCACGGATTACTCCATCTGTGTGTTCCTTATGGGCAGGATGAGCTGTACCCAATTTATTTTCCAGAAACTCTTATTTAGAATAAATATTAATAAAATTAGTAAAGAATCTTTCTAACTTGAGGTTAGTTAAAGTACTTAGGCAAATTTCATCAGAAGGTCAGCAAATTCCTATCAAACAGGATTTTCCAGAGCTAATTAAGCAAATATTTGGAAGGGTATCATGTGTAGGATATATTTGATTCTGTCTTACAATATAGGATGAACTGCAGGGCCTCTTGCAGCTATCCCCACATTTTTATTATTCTGTATATAATGAGCTTTTAAAATAAAATTCTTTTCACAGGCTAGGAAATAATGACCTGAAAGTTAAATTACTTAACATTGATTCATGCTAATATCATCAGCTAGGTAACTGGTGTTGCTCCTGATAAGACATAACATGGGCAGGAAAAATAGCATAATTTTGATCTGGGTTCAGTCCTAATTAAATGCAGAAGATACGCTCTTTTCCCACAATCATGCTTATTCATGGTGGCTCTCTCCTAGTAGGTAAACATTGATCTTCATGGAGATCTGAGGAACATTTGTATTTACTCCTTATTCACAGTTCTCAGGGTGAAAAGAGGATCACACCTAATTTCCTCATTAGAAATAAAATAACCATTGCAGTGTTTTATGATTTCTTCTTTTGTTCACCTTTTCCTCCTCTGTATCAACTGAGAAATATTTACTGTATAATGCATGATAGCATAATCTTATTCTATTTCTTGAAAAGTGAAGAAATATTTCCTTGCTTCCTATGTCTAACAGCTTGCAACATGATGTTTTTTAGTGACAGAACACAAGGTCTTCAGTTAAATTTTGGCTTGTAAGAAGTAAATGGACTTCCCATTTTACCCAACAGTGAGGAATTTGGCAAAGCCATTCACAGCAGCTGTTTGCCAGCAGCAGAAAGGAACACAGGGGCAGTGAAGAATTTGGCACTTGCCTCTCTTCCACTGACAACCCTTTCACAGAGACTAAAACAAATCCAGACTGAATGACTGTCCTTTGTTGATATGCCATGAAACTTCCTCTGGTTTTTTTTTTTTTGTGGCATCTTTTTGCACTCTGGGACAGCCCAGGATCTAAATAGTAATGAGTCAAAATCAGGTAATCGCACAGGAGTTTCAGGTACCTCTTGATACAGTCTGCTACCCACAGCAAACACATCAAAATCACACTTCTTATAATCACCCTCCTTTTTCTTAATCTCTTCTAGGGTGTCTCATGGCTACCACCATCATCATGTCCACCCTCAGATCCGGGAGTTTTCTACAAAGTACTCTTAGACATGATGTGCCAGCAGGCTGATCGTTTTCTTGAGTTCAGACAAATTGTTTTCTAAATATTATAGGTATATTTCTCCTCTTTTCCAGTGGCTACTGGAGCCTGCAGATGCCATTTTAGATGCCTGACAGGTTATTTGCATACGACAGCAGGTTTCTATGGATGGAGTAGTATGCCCCTGCCTTTTTTAATCCTTACTGAATATTTTTCTCACTGTTTTCTCACTGCTTTGCAGTCTGTGTTTCCAACTGACAGTTTCTTCAGCGGTGCAGAATTCTCAATAGAGAAGTCCTGAATTAAATTATTTTTAAAATAATGACATTTAGAGAAGCGTTAGATTTATAAGGTATTATCTGTGATATTGGGATATACTTTTATTACCAAGTCAAAGTTATGTTTCTATCATTTGACTATAAAGTTAGGAATAGAATATCTAACGTTATCCACCACAGTCAGTAAGATGAAGTATTCATAATTAATACCAGCATAGTATGAACATTTCTGTTATTAAGTGACAGGATATAACAAGGTGTGCTTTGTTGGTCTATATTAAGCTCATTGACTTGCCAGTAGTTATTGAGAGACTTCAAGTGGGCTTTTTTTCTTTTCTGTGTAGAAGTTGAAGTAGTGGTTTTGATAAGTTACTGAAACTCTTTTGTTCCTTTTCTCCATACTCATGCTGGCTCCTAACTATAACCTTCCAGTGTGATTTAAATAATTCACAAAACATGACACCTGCTGATGCCAGGGGAGGATATGCCACGGAGGCATTGTGGTTTCCATTGGAAACCTTACAAAGGTCTGTAGTTTCGCATGGGAACATAACACATTAGCCTAACATTTTGCTTTGAGTGTTAAGAGTTTTATAAAGCCAGAACTCCCAGAGTGAGCTTGAGGAACAAAAGAAAAAGCTTACATGTTGTTCAGCAAGCCACTTGATGATCATCACACAGCTCTGTTAATGGCTACCGAAGTTTTCAAAACCTTGGGTCAGAACTAATTTCTGCCAGTCTGCATGTATTTTCCATTGCTTCATTAGCACTGGAAAGAGGAGGGTGGAATTCCGGTTAGCATATTTGGGGTTGTATGTGTTGTCTGTGTTCTTTCACTTGGACATGGTCCTACTTGCCCTTCAGGAACTCAGCTGGGAAAATTTGGAGGTGTTTTTTATTGCCAAGGAATCTTGATTCAATGACTTCTGTGTTTCCCCCACTGGCAAAGAACATATATTGTGAAAATGTGAAAACCCTCATCTCTGTCACACGCATTCTCATTATCTTTGGGACTGTGTGACTATACTGCAACTCAGGAAAAATTTACTGTGTGGTGAATAAAGCAGTCTCTGTCTTCACCATTATCTTGGCTGGGGAGAACGATCAGTGATTCCTGGGTCATTGCAATTTTTTCTGGACAACTCATAATTACCTTCACAAGTACAGATTTAGGATTTTCTACTATGGCCACACAATTTATTTCATCTTGCAACAGGCCCCTCCAAAAGTTCACCAACTGCTTTAGAGTATCGGAGAAAGGGAAACAACCCCCACATCTGTAACTGATCACACATGTGAAGGTTGATTTCTTCTGCTGGGTGGAAAGAAGACACTGTTGTTTGAAAAAAATGTGGAAGCAGGAAGCACTGTTATAAAAACACCCATCAGTGGAATTGTTCATACCAGAGGGATGATAGACCTGATTCTTGGTGGGAAATTGTATTGGATAATTGCACCAAGCTGGGTGGAAATGTTGATCTGCTTGAGGGCAGGAAGGCCCTACAGAGGGACCTGGACAGGCTGGATCATTGGGCCAGAGCCAACGGTATAAGATTCAACAAGACCAAGTGCTGGGTCCTGCACTTTGGTCACAACAACCCCATGCAACGCTACAGGCTTGGGGAGGGGTGGCTGGAGAGCTGCCTGGAGGAAAAGGACCTGCGGGTGTTGGTTGACAGCCACCTGAACATGAGCCAGCAGTGTGCCCAGGTGGCCAAGAAGGCCAATGGCATCTTGGCTTGTATCAGGAATAGTGTGGCCAGCAGGAGCAGGGAGGTGATCGTGCCCCTGTACTCGGCACTGGTGAGGCCACACCTCGAGTACTGTGTGCAGTTTTGGGCCCCTCACTACAAAAGGGACATTGAGGTGCTGGAGTGTGTCCAGAGAAGGGCAACAAAGCTGGTGAAGGGTCTAGAGAACCAGTCTTATGATGACAGGTTGAGGGAGCTGGGGTCGTTTAGCCTGGAGAAGAGGAGTCTGAGGGGAGACCTTACCGTTCTCTACAACTACCTGAAAGGAGGTTGTAGTGAGGCAGGGGTCAGTCTTTTCTCCCTAGTAACAAGTGATAGGACAAAAGGAAATGGCCTCAAGCTGTGCCAGGGGAAGTTTAGGTTGGATATTATGAAAAACTTCTTCACCAAAAAGGTTGTCAGGCATTGGAACAGGCTGCCCAGGGAGGTGGTGGAGTCTCCATCCCTGGGGGTATTTAAAAGAAGGGGAGATGTGGTGCTTGAGGATATGGTTTAGTGGTGGACTTGGCAGTGATAGGTTAGCAGTTGGACTCGATGATCTTATGGGTCTTTTCCAACCTTAACGATTCTATGATTCTATGATTTTGGATGTCACAAATACCTTTGAGGTTCATTTGAACGTAAGATTCTTCTTGCCTTACTCAGTTGCCTATAGCTGTTATGTCCTGTTTAATGAACAACTCTGTCTCCAGTTTTTAATATAGACAACTGTATTTTGTTGGTAAGAAATGTTTTCTCCCAGTGAATTCTTGTCCAGAAGCACGAATTTCATTAACATGTGAAAGCAGTAAATATTTTATGAAAGGTGAAATAGAGTATTGTGTTGGTTTGTAAATGAAGGAGCTCTTATTCATTAACTATAATTGTTATATTTTATTCTGGAATTTTTCACCAAATATAAAATAAAAATAAAAATAAAAATAAAAACAGTGTCTGTGTTCAGTAGTGTTCACAGTTTAAATAAATAAAAAGGAAGGAGATAAGCAACTCCTTTCAAAAGGAAAGATGCAAATCATACTTAAGAATTGAATGTGTTTTCCTTCACTCATTATTTCCATATTTCATCTAGGCATAAAGGGGCAGAAGGCCAAAAAAGCAGCTACAGTCAGATGTGGTAAGAAGATCTTTTACTTTTCTCCCTTCACAAAGGTACTGAACCAGAAAGCAATTTCTACAGAGATCCTTGCCCTCAGCAATAGCAAATATGTAGTCCCAGTATTTTGCAAGAGACAATGCATTTCCAGAATTCTTTAGCAAAATGGCCTTGGAGAGTATTGAAATATGATCTTCACCAGCAGTATTCACAGCTATACCTTTTTTTTTTCTCGCACTCTACCTGTACCAGAATTTAAAGGACTGTGTTTCATCGGTCAACAGCCTAGAAACAAAGTTAACATGCTAGTGTAACCCACGCTTGGGTCAAAAGCAAAAACACATCCATTAGAGAACAACTGATCCCCAAAGGGCAGGCCAGTCAACTATATCTAGTGTTGTACAAGCGCATGTGGAAGAACATTAAAAATTTGGGCATAAGTTATCTAGGGAGAAGGCGTGTTCATTCTGATGTTCCCTCAGGTTAGGTTCATTGCCTTCAAAAGTTTTATTCTAAATATATGTAGGGTATTGGTTTGGTGTTCATTCTTAATATTTTGGATCCAGCTGTGTTTGGTAATACATAATGCTGTCTCACATCTGCACATGGGTTTATAGTTCATATTTTTGGATGACCATTTGCAGGTACAAATCTTTGAAAAAGAGAATTCCTGTCTATGAATGGGGTTATTAAAAAATAGCACTCTAATCTTATCTCAGCTCCTGTAGTTAAGTGTTTTACACCTGGAGACCTCTCCTATTATTTCTACTGTGCTCAAAACTTTTATCTCTAGAAAAATTTGAAAAGCATAGTGTTAAAAGGAAATAGAGCTGTCCTCTACAATTCTACAAAACTACAAACTAATTCACTTCAAAAAATTGACTAGAAAACAAATTAAATTTCATTCCTGATATCATCACAGCTATATCGTTCAGAGTCTTTCTCGTAGTGCTGATAACTGTTTTATCCTTGAGCAGGCTGCCTGGCTGTCTAGCTAAGAGAGAACTTCCTTTCATTTCATTAGAAAATACAAACTTTAAAAACATAATTTTAAAAATCAGTTTCATTATTTTCGTATATAATCCCATTTAACCAAACAGTGACTAGGAATGGTGAAGCTTTTATCTATGTTATTTTTGTTTGTTATCACTGATTTTTTTTCCTTTTCTTCTTTCTCAGTATGTTACTTGCTGTAGTTTATACCATTTCCCTGAGACAGCCTGAGGACTGATTTTGTCTGCCAGACAGCCCTGTTCTGTTCCATACATTTTGCCAGGGGCCACTGATTCTTTCCAAGTTTCTGTCATAATATTTGTCCTCTTATTGTGCTGAACTACATAAATTATTAAGAGTTACAGAGTATATTCTCTACAGTATTTGAGTGAAAGGCCTTCACTTACCTCTATGTAAAACAGAGTGTTGTAGGTAATTATATTTAGTCAGTAACATAAAGGTTTCAGCTGGCTTTAGAACAGGAAGCATTGCAAATGATCATGCAGTCTGCTTTTCATAAGTAAGTATATATTTGTGGTTAGGAGATCTTGCATCAACTTTCTCACTGGCCTTAATAAGGTTATTATTTTACACAATTGCTGACATGCTGAAGTCCCTGTACAGTCTTTCTATTTTATTTTATCCTCCTGTCTTTCACTGCTATTTTTAAACTGGCATTACTCCTAAATTCACAGATGACAAGGCCAAAAGGTCTGCAGGGCAGCACAGGGCTTCCATGGTGGCCCAGGGGAGGCTGTATGCTCACGCAGGAGCACCAGGCTCATCCCTGTTTCCTGGCCACGCTGCCTACCCATGTCATGAGCCCCATGGAGCCACCCAAGACAGCTCTGCACCTGAACAGACAGACGGTGATTGCCGGAAACATAATAAATCCTTAGTTTTCATGTTTAAATGTTTAGGCATCCTCTGATAAATAGTTAATGCCTCTTCACTGCAGGCAGAGGTGATGACAGTGGTATCACTTTGGCGAACAAACGGTGCCCCATCACCACTTGACACCAGCTATACCCTGATGGATCTTTTTTAACACAAAGCACATGCACCGTCACTCCGTAGTCCTAGGAAGTGCTGGCACAGCATACCGATAATTGTCAGGCCATTCTGATGCTTGCCTGCCTGCACACAAGCGCACACGCTCCTACACATACGCTTACAGAGTTAACACAGTCACTCTCAGTTAAAAAAAAAAAGTTTGTAATTTTTCATATAAAGGTAGATCAAAACTCTTATTTTAAGTGGATGTTGACTTAGTGTCTATTTAAATAAAACATGAAGGTTGGTAGTTGGTGTTTGTGTGTGTTTCTGTGTGCTTCTTGTTTCTTAAACCAAGGAATAATAAGAAAAGAGTGAAAAGAAAGTATGTAACAATGGAAAAGAATTATTAAAATAAACAGTTTCCTCTCTTAAAAAGCTAAATTATTTTGATAGCTTTATGACAAATTAATGATTTAACACAAATCTGTGTAAACACGTGCGGTCACCCACTTAATAATGTATGAACATTGCATATAAAGTCTGACTCTGAATTACTTTAATGATAAAATAATTAAAAAATAAATCAAAGATTTTAAATGTATAAAATTTGAACAGTAAGCTACACAAAATAGGATATTAAAGCACAGTAAATGATATATCAAAATGTGCTTTAAAATGTTTGTAATTACTGTCATGTGAATAAAGATTACTTGTGCAAAAATAGATCTACACAAATATCTTGCAATAGATATTGGTGACTTCAACATGAAATAAACTGTTGGCTCTCTAAAATGTTATAACATTTTTTCCTTACAATAATGAGGCATTTCCATGACTTTATTTACAAGCACATTTGCCAAATGACTAATAGAATTATCCCCACAGAAATTAAAAATAAAAATCTATGAAGAAATAAACAACCAATATAGTTGCTCTGAATTTCAATAAATGAGCACAACAGACAACTCAAATATACTGTGCAACACTCAAGTCCAAAAAAGAACAGTGCAAATGCATTTGAGAAAATGAGTATCACCAAATATACATTGTAGAGCTTATAAACATTGTTATTATAGACAAACTATGTTCATTCACACACAGTAAGTTCATTTATTCATCTCAGATTGATATACTAGATCAACATATACAGTCTCCTTACAATAGGCACTTCCCTGCAAATAGATGACATAAATATGTAAGTGAGAAGGCGGGGAAATACTCAGCAGCATTTTGTGTTGTTTTACAGCTGATTAGAGGGGTCCAAAATATAGCCAGAGAATGAGATAAAAACTAAATTCTGTGGACAGTTAAAGTCCATTGTTCAAGCTCATTCCCTGACTTTCTTTTATTTAGGATATTTTCCACCATGGTTAAATTCATTGTGCTACTGTATATTTGACTCTTTGAAAAACAGTAGAAGGAAAACACATGGTAGCTTTTATCTGTGAAGCTCTGGGTATTTTTCCACTGTCAAAAAACTTAGCTCTACATTGATCGCCTGGGCATTTGTCCTCAGATTGTCCATACAGCATTACAGTTATTTTATGCTGCAGTTTCTTGCCTGAGAGTTCCTCCACAACAAAACTCAGCACAGCAGGATGGGCGTGGAAGCACCTGCTCCGGCTCCCTCCCCTCCTCACCGATGCTATCTCAGCAAGGTCTGCACCTCCAAGCACCCACCCATGACTTCATGTCATACCCCTGGACGTTCGACTTCCACCTCTGTCTCTTGCCATAAAAACCAGTACTGCAGCACAGCCCTCAGACTGTTTCAGATGCTTTGAGGCGGGGGGGGGGGGGGGGGGGAAGGGGGAAGGAAAAATAAAAGAAAAAAATCCCCAAAACCCAAGGACTAAAACAAACCCCAACAAGTAAAATACAATCGCTATCGTTTAGGTTTGCCAGTACAGGCACAGATTCTGTGATTGTGTCCTCTGTTTAAAAATATAGATGCTCCCCTGTGTATCATTAATGGCATGAAACCTTGCAAAAACTCCATTATAAATATAGACCTATTTGTTGAACAAGACAGTTATAAATAGTTTGATGTCACTCGCACCTTCATGCAAATTGGGTACTAGTCTGGGAAACACATTCATTAATGTCTGGGTCTTCCAAATCATGGGTTGGAGGCTGCCTAATGAAGATTAATGAAGAAAAACAGAAAGTAGAAAAACAACAAGCATTTCCATTTATATCTTTAACTAGAATATTCCAGGTGGGACATCAAGACATCAGACAAAATGCTAGAATTTAAACACTGTCTCTTTATTATGTAAAGACACATTAATCACAGGAAAGACTTTTTTTTTTTTTCTTCAGCTTCTCTGTCATTTTCTAAGATGGACTTATTTTTTATTGGACACATGCTTTTACAGGCAATAAAAATTGCCAATGTTCAGAGTTTCGATCATGTCCTGCTATCACAGAAGATTTATTTCTCAGGTGAAACTGGCAAGGTGCAGCAGATGGTGACCAAGACCATTTGTTGCTGAGAAATAAAATATTTTATAAATCCATGCACAATATACGGTTAACTTTCCACGGAAGGCAATTCTGGGTTAAGCTCACTTCCTCCAAGTCTTCCTGTGAGCAATAGTAGCTTTACAAACATTTCTGAAAATATATCTGAAAATAATACTTCAAAGCAACATGTCAAACAAAGTAGCAAAATTAAAGAGTATTTTTGGAGCACACCTATGCAGGTCACCTGGGTTTGACTTTCAGAATCAACGGTTCTGCTCCAGGTGAAAAATTTCCTCACCTAAACAGCTTTTGATCTTTTAGTACAAGCCAGGTAATCGTGAGAGAGGATACCACTGCAAAAATAAAAATTTGGATTCCTTAAAAGAAAATAGTTCTCTATATAATGTTTGAATCCAGAATTAAAAAGCCAGGAAAGTTCAAGCATGTGTGTGTGATTTAGTGCTCCTAACAGCGTTATTAATAAAACATTTTGGGCTTCTAAAATAGTTTTCTCTATCTTCTTGTGATAAAGAAACAACTACAGTACAGCATGCACTGCCCACAGTACATGTTTTTTTTTAGAATTAGAAGAGAGAAGAAGGAAATTTGGACAAACTGTATAAAAAGATGACATTTTCTCTGCCACAGTTGGTAGGAAAAATGTAGCTCAGATGGTGGTCTGTATGGGGGCTCTGCGCTGAGCAGGCAGCCGAGAGCCAGCTGCAGATGCTGGGCAGGAAGGGAGCACCTGATCTGCCGGTCCCTGTGGTGCTGGTGCTTGCCCTGAGGTTCCTGAAGGGACAGCAGCTGCAGCCAGCCATGCTGGTGACTGTGGACGGAGAAGCCCACCCCACTGAGCTGGCATGGCACCTGTGGGCATGTGCTGCTTTACAGGAATCCAAAGGGGTTTGAAAAATATTTCAGACCCATCTAGCCATTTGACTGTCACTGGTTGGTGCTTGAATGATGGCTGGAGATTTTTTAGCAAGGTTACCAAGACAGTAGAGCTACTACTATCTGTCTGTGTCATTAAGCTGATGCAGAGTCACTCTGAACAAGAGATGAAAAGGAGATAAAAGAGAAGTCCCTTGAATATCTCAGATTGCCTGCATATCAATGCAAGAAACATAGGCTAAAACTAGAACAAAAGCCTTAAGAAGATAGAAGTCAATGCTTTAACTGGCTTATTAGACACTGACAAGAATATTAATAGAAGTGTATGTCTTGGTCATAAAGGAACAAAGAATATTTATTTGTTTAGAAGTGGTCAGTAATATAGATAAATGACCCAAAATATTTGTCCAGGTATTTCAGAGGAAATAAAACTGAGAAGAACTATGAAAGCAATCTTTAGGTATGCACATGCAGGATGCAAAATGAATTGAATAATATCATGGGGGTCCTGGTGGACAGAAAGCTCAACATGAGCGAACAGTGTGCTGCTGCAGCCAAGAAGGCCAACAGGATGCTGGGTTGCATCAAGAAGGGCATCGCCAGCAGAGAGAAAGATGTCATTTGCCCATTCTGCTTGGTGCTTGCCAGGCCACACCTGGAGTGCTGTGTACAGTTCTTGTCCCCGCTCTACAAAAAGGATGTGGACAGGCTGGAAGGGGTCCAGAGAAGGGCCACCAAGATGATCAGAGGACTGTGAAGCCTGCCATATGAGGATAGGCTGGGAGAGCTGGGTTTGTTCAGCCTTGACAAAAGGAGGCTCAGAGGGGCTCTCATCACCATGTACCAGTACTTAAGGGGTAGCTACAAAGAAGATGGAGACTCCCTTTTTACACGGAGTCCCATGGAGAGGACAAGGGGGAATGGACACAAGTTGCTCTTGGGGAGATTCCGATTGGACATCAGAGGGAAATTTTTCACACTGAGGACAGTCACCCATTGGAATAATCTCCCCAGGGAAGTGGGTGACTCGGCCACGTTGGACACTTTTAAGATTCGGCTGGACAGGGTGCTGGGCCATCTTGCCTAGACTGTGTTCTTCCTAGAAATGTTGGACTAGATGATCCCTAAGGTCCCTTCCAACCTGTGATTCTGTGATATATTTCCACAGGACCTAAATGATCTAGCTTATTTATCGAACACATATAATTTATATGTTCCTTTTCCAGGTTAAGTAAAGTGGCCCATCCATGTGAATAAGGCTGGTAAATTGTTGTCATTCCGTAAAATGACATATCATGATGCCGAGTCTCTTTTCGTACCTACCTACTATCACTCTTAACATATCCTCAAGCATTTGTCACCCACATGAGCTGTCCTTCCTTCCTTCCTCCTCAGGGTCATGACTCATGCATAAAACAGTTTATTAACAGTCCAATTGAGGTTATACAATAGTTTGCACAATTACAACAAAAGGAATTAGTCTAGACTTGAGGAGAAGCTTTCTACCAACACAGAAAATTGAGTGCTAGACTGGTTTAGGTGGCAGGACCATGGTATTTCCACCTTAAAAATAGTATAGAGCTGCACAAGCATCTGACAGGCATGGTTCAGTGGTGGCCAGTTCTGCTTTAGGATACTTTAGATTCCCTAATACAGCACTTTTACTCCTTCTGGCAGCTCCAGAAAGCTCCCTTCCAGTGAGACACAAGAGTCACCAAATCTGACATGTGCTTCAGGACTTACAGTGGTCCTAATTCAGAGTCCAAGTCTGAGTATCCTGACATTTTTATAGTCTTTCCCTCTATCAGCAAAATTGTCCAGTAGCTGCATTTTATTTTGAAGACCCTGCCTGATGAAGTTGAAAAAGAGATCTGAGTGCATCCCCCAGCTCCCCCAGCATCAGCGTGCCTCGCGGGGCTGCTGTGCTCCTGCTGGCTCGAGTAGCCCTCACCCACAGCTAAAACACAGTGACAAAGTGAGTGGTCTCCCATATAAGGAAAAAATTAAGAACACTTTTTTGCCATGATTAGAGTCCTGTTTCTGTCTAACAGCACAAATCAAAACTGGTGCTATCTGGCACCAGTGCTAGCTTCTCATGGGGTAGAGACAGTGGCAGAACGAAGAACTAACAGTAACCTATTAAGACTACTTATGCAGAAGGTTGCTTTGAAAAGATTTATTGCCTCTAAACTATATTAATTTCATGAGCTATCAGACCTCAGCAGTTTTCCCAGCTAGAAACAAGATGTTAAAATGTCTTTTTTTTTCTTTTTTTCTATATAACTTTCAAATTTAGCATTTTAGATGGTCGATATTGACTGTTTTGGAAACCGTTGTTTAGGAGACAAAGCATGAAAAATGTTCTTTACTCACGTGTGAGATATGAAAGCAGCTAGTACATGGGAATTTTCTTTTAGGGTGACAGATGAAACAGTTCTTACGTTATGAAGTGATATCACATTAAAACTAAATGCTGACAAATACAAATATTTTAGCAGAGGGAAAGGTCTCTTTAGATATAAAATTGTAACAGAAGTCAATACAAAGAAAAAAAATGATCTAATAGTCACAGGATCTCAATGATTAGAAACTGATTTTTCCATATTTCAAGCAATCTCTTTAGTTTTGGAAAACTATTAATAAAGTTTAATTTAATAAATAATTTTAATTTAATAAATTTTAATGTTAGCATGCATAATAAACCTAAAAATTCCTGAAAATCTTGACAGTCACTTGCATAAATGATACAATTATACAGAGAAGTATTTCCACCCACAAAATTATCTAAGAGGGGAAAAAAAAGAAAAAACCCGATTTCTAGCAAGACATTAAATACATTATGGATTTAGGCAAAGTCTTTGGGTAGCAATGGTGGAAAGTATAAAATCTTAGTGAAAATGCCAGCATTATGTTATATTGGACAATGGATATGATGTCGACCAAGGCCCAGAAGGCAATTATTGATAAAGCTTTTGGATTTTCATATTCAGATCATTTTTGCCATGTCTCCAAGTCCTTTTACTATGAAATCCTACTGGACAAAATCGGGGTTAGGTTTTACAAGTCATTGTTATCAACAGTGCTGTGCTAGTTTACACAAACATAGACTATTCTGTTGCACTAAATTCCCTTTCTTTAGTGAGCACACTTATTTATTACAATTCTTTTACAGCAACAACACTTCAGTAGCATTCCAGATAGTCTTTATGTTCTACTTTGAATTATCTGAACAGCTGCTTCAAATACTTTCTCTCTCCTACAGGCATCATGAGTAAAGTTGGATGACTATTCGAAACACATTCTCATTCTCTCTCATTCTAATATGTGCTGGTTTTGGCTGGGATAGAGATAATTTTCTTCATAGTAACTAGCATGGGGCTGTGTTTTGGATTTGTGCTGAAAACAGTGTTGACAATACAGGGATGTTTTTGTTACTTCTGAGCAGGGCTTACACAGAGTCAAGGCCTTTTCTGCTTCTTACCCCACCCCACCAGCAAGTGGGCTGGGGGTGCACAAGAAGCTGGGAGGGGACACGGCTGGGACAGCTGACCCCAACTGACCAAAGTGATATCCCACACCATATAATGTCATTCTCAGGACCCGAGGGAATGGCAGGAAGATGGGCCTGGGGAGGTTTAGGTTGGATATTAGGAAAAGGTTCTTCACCCAGAGGGTGGTGGAGCACTGGAACAGGCTCCCCAGGGAGGCAGTCATGATGCCAAGCCTGACGCTATTCAAGAAGCACTTGGACAAGGCCCTCAGAGGTATGGTGTGAATTTTGGGGTTGTCCTATGCAGGGACAGGAGTTGGACTTGGTGATCCTGGTGGGTCCCTTCCAACTCAGGGCATTCTATGCTCAGCATATAAAGATGTGGGAAGAAGAAGCAGGGGGTGTGTATGTGGGACGGACACATTCAGAATGATGGCATTTTGTCTTCCCAAGTAACCATTGACACATGATGAAGTCCTGCTTTCCTGGAGATGGCTGAACACCTGCCTGCTGATGAGAAATAGTGAATGAATTCCTTTTTTTGCTTTCCTTGCATGTGCAGCCTTTGCTTTACCTATTAAACTGTCTTTATCTCAACCCACGAGTTTTCTCACTTTTACCCTTCTGATTCTCTCCCTGATCCCACCAGGGGGGAGTGAATGAGCAGCTGGGTGGGGCTTAGTTGCCAGCTGGGGTTAAACCATGACACGATATTAAAATTGTAGTTACATTAACTGCGTCTTCTCCTTTTGTGTGCTTATCTGCGTAATCATCCTAGTTACTGTAGTCATAGTCAGGAATGTTCAGAAATTTAGTGAATACAAGAGAATGAGTATTTACAAAATCTAGATACTCAAGACTGATCTGGAATGAACAGGATTTATTGTACAGAAACAATAAGGAACTGATTTTGAGCAAAAAAAAATAATTTCAAAGAGATGAAATAGTTTTTTCATTATTTTTTCTCAGTTCTATCTCTGATGTCTGACTAATAGTGATTGTAGAGTCCTTACAGACCCTGAGAAAGGCAATCCGGTAACTCCACTAGACTCCACAGAGAGCGTATAGAATGTGACAGTACAGGTCCAAATGATATTCACGTCATATTCTGTTGCCTCATAAAATCTTCAGTTGAACAATGGTGCCATGAAACGAAGTTGCTCCTTCATTGTAGCCATCTTAATTGCTTATCCCATTTCAACCTTTGACAGGTCTAAATTTTCATACTGGAAGATGTGGTACCCCTTCATCATCAGACTTTGTCTAGGTTATGGGCCCAGCAGGCAAAAATCGTAGTTGCCTGCCTCATGAATCCTCACTTCCAGTTATGGCACAGTTCTGTGGGTGTTGCAGAAGGGACCAATCACACACACACTCCATAGACCATGTGATGCCTAGAAAATGAAAGGACTCATAGCTTATCAAGAAAACTGGGTCTTGACCTAAAGGATGCAGGTGCAATGATGTAACTCAGCTTACTACATACACTCATGGACATGACGTTCATAAATCCCTCCTTCCAAGCTGCAATATTGCTTACATTTCCTTTCCCAGCAGGTCATGCTCAGTTGTGTTTCTGTGGGCTACAAGGATAAGATTCATTGCAGATGTCTATATGAAGGCTAAGAGCCATGTTCTATCTTTGTAGTCACTGAGGAGAAAATAGCAAGATGCATCTCATCTATAAAAATACATTGTCTAAGCATTTTGTCTACACTGATTGCAGTGTAGCTCATATGCAAGAAAGCATCTCATACAGACATCTGTACTCTAACTGTTTAATATCTGGTGAGGTGGATCTCACCGAAGGTTTGAGGACCCTCATAGAAACTAGGCACCCATGGAAGCAGGATCTGAGCACCAAACTAAGTGCTGAGGTATCCTGAGATAGCTTCAGGGTCTGAGCAGAGGACAGTTTGACTGTGATAGATTTCTGCTTTCTTGATCCCCAGTAGTGATCCCACCATAACATTGATGAAAAATAAACTCTTCTTGTGTAAATCAACCAACCTTCCCACAGCAAGGCCAGCAGTGACCAGAGACAGGGAACAGGCACGGCAAAACTGTTTCCCTAGCTCTCATGCAGTCAGTCATCAAGTGATAAGAAGCTAAAGCTCTGTGCACTGAGAACATACAGAGAAATTATATCCTGTACTACAGACTTTCACCAAACAAATCAAACTAACAGCTGTATAACTATTTTTTGGTGAGTACAGTGCCAGAAAAGATACCGAACTGAAATAAAATACTGATCAGCTTCTCTCCTTTAATAAAAAATGCCTACAAACATACACCTACATATGCAATATACATTTTTCAATACGATTGTACATTATTTTTGTTCTTTGACACAGAACTGAGCATGAAACTCTACAAAGCGTGTGAGATAATAAATAAAGAGAAGGGTAAAATTAATTCTTTGTGTGAGTCTGTTTCATGCCTCACACAGATGTGTGTAAAATGATGTGCACCCTACACATCTGTGCAGACTGCAAATTGTCTCCACAGCACCATCTATTGGTCTTTCCTCGACTGTAAATCATACTACAGAAAATATGCACCTAGAAACTATACACTTCTGAGTGTATATACATATATAGCTGAGGCAATATAGCCATATTCTTTATGCGCTTGTTCCTCCCTCTGCCCTTCCCAGCTTCTGTCACTTCTCTTCAGCTAATAATTATGGGCACAACACACAGGAGTAACGGGGGAATATAATGGTGTCCATTTACTTTAGGATAAATACAAGTTGTCTCTCTCAGAATTAGACATTGACCAATGTTTTGAAAATCTATGCAACAAATTACCCTGCTTTTCTGTTACACGTAATCAAATGTGAAATAAATTTCCTTCTGAGTTTAACAACTTTTGGAGAATATAATACCAAAAACATAGCTAAAGACTGAATTAAACAATTTGAAATCCAGGAAGGCAATTTCACATTGTTCTGACACACACACGCACAAAAATAAATTAAAAAAAACCCAGGAAGCTACTAAAGCACTCTGAACTGATAATAATAAAAACATGAGTGAATCTTCTTTTAGTTTATTTCTGCCTAGCTATGTACAAGCATAAAAGATCTGGCAAAAGAAATTGTTTCTAACTGTTGAAGGAGAGCAACTTCAACCTTTAACCATCCTCTGATATCTTCTTGATACCCTCTGCCTCTCCTAATGTCATCATTATGACCTGCGATAAAAAATTATGCTTAAATACTAGTGAGTCTCAGTGTGCATAGCAAAACTGGTTGTAAGCAATCCTTTATACACAGAAATAATACACTTTGAGCACTTTACGTTCATGAAAACATCTAAAAAAAAGATTAACTATATTTATCTAAAAAGCAGAATCAGTGCAGCATTCATTCTAGGCAAAGCTCTTATTGTTACTGTTGTTACTACTTACAGGGCGTCTAATGGTTTTATGGGTATTTATGATTTCTTCCTAGATACTGAGTGCACAGTCATAATGGTGTGGTAATGATGATTGCCACATCATCAGCAAGAAAACCAAGGCTCAGAAACAGCACAGAAGAGGTATTTACAAGATAGGAAGAGAATTTATGTTTCAAGCCTGAGTATCTTCCACCCCCTACTTATTCTAGTGTCTGTCTGCAAAATGAGTGAATTCTGTATGCTGCCTCAGGTTCTACACATTTTCGACACAACCCACCACCAAGCTAAACTGTTGTTATTCTGCAGATTTTAGGAAACAAATCATTAATATACTATAAAAGCCATACATTTTTAAAAACCTCTCCGTGTCTCACACATAAAAGCATTACTGATGTATTTGTCTGGTGGAAAGAGGAGAATAATTACGTTTTTTTAAAGGCTTGGGTAATTAGTCTGTGATTTGCATTTAAAACAGAGTTCCAAATAGAAGTCAAGGAAAAAAAATATGCATGCTTTATCAAAATGTTAGTTGAAGAAAATACAGAAGTCATGAAACTGCCAAAAAGCACCTTTAGGACATGATTTAGTTGCTTGGTGCCACTTTAGGCAGTGTGGACCACCTGGCCAGTGGCACGTCCTATCTCCTCTGGGTGGGTGTGGATCTGCTGTCAGGCTGGGTTTACACCTGCTGGCCCTCTGTGGACATTTGGGATACCCTAAGGAATCTGAAATGGTGCCTGTGATTAGGCAATTGAATTCCACATTTAAAGTCTTATTGTCTTAAACCACAATGCGCACAAGCCACATTCCTGTGTTCACACGCACTAATGCCCTGCTGGCTTTCATGGGACTGTCCAAAGGGAAGAATTCCCCATTTTCAGATGTAAAGGCCAGGACAGAAACGCTATTTGGTCTCTTAAGCTACATATGCTTCCCAAGTTGAATCACGCTGTTCAAATGGCATCTGAGAGTGCAAACAGATTGGCTGCATGTCTTTCTTAAAAGCATGCAAACTCAGTTTCCCAAACTATCATCTATAAAAAGGGGTACAGTAAGTTTTGGAGAAAAAATGTCTCATTACAGCCACTTAAAGAATCCTAAAATAGGAAAAAAGCTACTCTTAGAAAAGGTTCACATGCTTCAAAAATATAGATTCCACAATTTTCTCATGTAAAGTCTTCCAGTATTTAAGTCTTTTTATAGTAAGAAACATCCTCTTTATGTTTAGGTTTTCCTCACTAAGACGAAAAGTTGATTACTTCTACCTCTGATGAATACGTTAGCTGTCTCTTATAACTGCCTTTTACACAACTATAAACTACAGAATATAACTTAAAAGTATCTTTTCTTAGACAGAACAAGCCCATTTGAAATATTTCTGAAAGATCACATTACTTTATTGCCCATGATGCTGACCTCTAGGCTCCCTGCATGTTTGTTTTTTGTAACACTGGCAAACACGAGGTCCCAAGCTGATGAAAAGTGCTGCTTAGCTAGAGCAAAACAATGATTTCTCATGTGTTACACTCTTGCTAATGCCTTCAGAATGACTATGGCTTTCTTGCAACTATTGCTTTTTTGCAACAGCTTGTCATGGCTGACTCTGAGCATATGTTCCATGAAAACCTCCAAACTTTTCCTACCAGCCGTCTAAGTATGTTGCCACCTTCTTTTTTTGAAGTGGTCTTCTCTGCTGTTCTCATTCCTATTATTTCAAACTCACTTTTATAAGATCTGAGAGGCCTCCACCTTTACATTTTCAGCTGTAAGACAGAATAAAATCTAGTGATAACACTCTACCTGCTGAGGATATAAAACCACATCTCAACAATTCCAAGAAAAGTCTACTTTTTTTTTTTTTAATGCCTTAGCACATGTTTTAATGTTCAACCACCTCTTCTCCCTAATTGATTTGAGGTAGACCTCTCTCTTGAAACCCTCCTTTTTCTTCCCCTTGAGACTTTTGATGTATCTGCCTTCTCTTTTAGAAGATCATAAACACATTCTTGGTAATGTAATGTTGCCTTCTCTTTTTCCCAGCCTTCCTTTCCTGAACAGCCTGTACCCTTCTATATCAACACTCCAATCCTTTGATTTATCCTATGAGGTCTCTGTCTTGCCAATTAAGTTATAGCTTTGTTTGTGTAGCAAGACATCTCGTTCTTTCTGTTTATTCCACATACTCTTAGAGGTACCTAAAATGTCTGGCTAGTTGCCCTGGAATCCTGCCTCTTGTTACCCTTTATCTCCCAACTGAAAGATCCCATTTGTTTCCATAATTTTACCAGGTTATCACCTTTATAAACACAGGTGAAGGTTTCGACTCTTTCAGAAAATGAGAAAGGGATCATTGCTTAGGCTCACATTCTACTTTTCTTCAACAAATGTTGCTTTGCCACTGCTATCTTAATGCTTTTGCTGTGTAACTGCAAGGACCGTGATTCAAACATCTGATTTTGCGTGTCCATAATGCTCATGTTTACTTGTGAGATAGGGGTCTGATCTCCTGTTAGAGCCAAAAGGGATCTAGTGTGGATTCAGGTGCCTGTGCATAGGTGTCCAATGCCCTGTGAGATGCCCCAGAGTATCTGGCCTAACCTCCAGAAAGGGACAGGTCACCTAAAAGGCAAGTTCCTTGGCAAGGCAAGGCAAGACAAATCCTGTCTGCTTACCTCTGTGGGTGTCTTGGATAGCCTTGGGAACCTCAAAAAGCATGAGGCACCTCTCCATTGGTGTTTGCTCCCTTCAGTAGGGTGCTTAGAGACTATTGAGCTCATCCTGAAGTCAAAAACACATTCAGAGCTGAACTTTTCTCTAAGCTCCCGTGACTGTATTGAATAGATTTCCATTGACTCGAAAGGGAGCTTAAGACACTCAGCAGTCCAAAGGTCTGCACCTAAACGTAGATGTTTCTAGCCCAGAGCTGAATCCCACTCTAGCCCTGGGTTTGATCCGTTAGACCTGTGCTTTCCTAAAACTCCTACACTGAAAGGCTGTGCCAGAAAAAGCTCACAAATGTACATCTGGGTAGTCTGAAAGACTGTACGTGCTAAGTGTTTACTGGGAAGCACAGATGTCTGAAAATAATCATGGAGGACAAAAACTAAATGGCTTTGAAAAACACCAAAAATTTGAAGGACATCATTCTACTATTGTTAAAAAAATTGCAAAAGGAAGCAGTGAACCTTAGTGCACCAATTTCCACCCTCTGATGTCGGAATATTAAGCTTAAATCATTCAAAAACTCTGGGTAGGAGAAGAAAGAAGAAAGAGTTCACAGCACGTCAGTAAAAATAACAGATGTGAATTCTGGAGAACTGACAAATGTAGGTAGGTAAAGGAAGTTTAACTGCTTGCTGTCTGCTAAAATTATGCATGGTTGGTATTTAAATAGTAATAAAATGGGAAAGTCTACCTCAGATTCTGCATACTTCTAATGTAAGCTGCAAAAATAAAACTAAGAAGCAGTTTAACTGCCAATAAAGCTAAAGGACCTGATCCTGTCCCCAAACACAAACCACAAATATCTTCTCACCTCAATAGCTTGAAAGTCTTTGGGAAGTCAGATAAGGACTTGCTTGTCATACTTGTCATGATCTGAAACTAAGGTTGATCAAATACCAAATTTGGTATTGGAATTTCTTTCCAGTAGTTCACCTGTGTTTGGCCCAGTCTATTATTTTTTTCCTTGTAACAAAAACATACTGAAAAAGAAACAAATATACTTTCAGATTCTAGTCACCCTGGCATAGAAAAGGAGCCTGAGTCTACGAGTCCCATTGCTGAGGAGCTGAGGTCAGTACTCGCCTGCTTTAAGGAAAGCATAACTATTCATTTCTCTGGATCAATGTCTCCCTCTACTCCTTCCCCTTGCATGTTCCTGTCTCCCTCTTCACGTACGACCCTTTTCCCCCGCTAAACCTTCAGGAGAAAAACTTCACCACCAACAAATATTTCATTAAAAATGAGAGATTTCTGCTGCTTTTTTTCTCCCCTTCTTTCACAAACTCATGTTCTTCAATAGCTCAATGAAAGGAATCTCTTTTCCTCAAGCCTTGGAAACTTGAGTTTTGACTAATGGCATTGAAGTACATAAATGGCAATACACTGAGTTATGTGGAAGGAAAGACTTAATAGTATGGAATGCCTGGTGTGGGCTGGCAAGAACAATTTACCGCTTGCAAAAAGTTCTGGCTGGGAGAAGTGCATGGCCTGTAACAATGGAACTAATGGAATTAACTTGTTATAGATCTCATAAATTAGATTAATACAGAGGAAAAAAAATTATAATCCTTATTCTTTGTAACAACGTAGTCTCCAAAACAAACACAGAAAAAATTCTAAACTGCAACGAGAGATACTATTATATTGTATGATTTCACATTTTGCATCATTGCTAATGAGTAATAGATCAGTAGAAGGATATTTAAAATTACATAAAAATAACAGAAACCTGAGGAAATCTTCCTTATTTTCCTCAATTAACAAAAAATAGTAAAATTCATGTTTTAATGAATTGACTAAATAGTTTATTTTAAATAACTGCCCTAAAATCCTTTCTAATGCATGTAAATCTCCATCTTAGTGAAAATTTCATAATCCTTTAAACTTTCATGGTACTAGTAAGAAAAGCTGTCACTAATACAAAAAGAAAAGATGCTGCGATATAGGAATATTGTGGCACCTTTTACCTGGTACTGACTGAGCAAATCTGGTTAAAATTTCTGCATTGCTTTTTCTTTCCTCTTTAAATGTAATGAGCCATCTCTCCATGTAACCCACTTCTGCTTCACTGATTTGGGTAAACTTACTCTCATTCGCACCTGCTGCAGACTTCTTACCTGTACTCATTGATACTAGAAGGCAAAATCAACTAGTATTTTCTAAATGCTTTTCCTCTTATTTTTCAAATTGCCATTAATTGTTGTTTTTCTGTTTGCAGTGGTTTTTGAAATAAAAAAAGCCATACACACTAGTGATATTTGCACAAACTGCAGAGAGAAGGGGAAAAAAACCAGTCTGCTTGGTATTTTGGATATATAAGGTTCAGTTGAACTGCAAATGATCAGCTGCTGGGCATGTGTCAGTAGGTATTCTGAGAAGAATGGCATAACATGGGGGCAGAAATGGAGAAGATCCTAAAGGGAACCTAATTTGGTGTGACACAGTGAGCAGATTAAGGGAAGGCCCAGTCATGCTGTTACCATATAACCTCTAAAACCTCAATGTGATATGGATTTCAGAGAATGTTTAATTTTCCCCCTATACCTCTCTCTCCCTGCCACAGAACTTACTGCTGAGAAACATTTGGCATCTAGCTACGTGCTAGGCATAAAATACACTAGCATGCACTCAGAATGTTGCAAAGATCCAGACCCACTGTCCTGAATCAGAGATAAATTTCTGTTTGCTTAATTTTCATCTCAGTAATACCACAGAGATTTTATCTGAACATTAGTTTAATTGGGAATTATAGGCATTGGCAAGACCCACAGGAGACTGCTAATGGGTTATCATATGTTAAATGCCAGAAAGCGTAAAGCACATTGATAGTGCCATGTTGCATTCACCCCTGAAAAGAAGAAATGTCACAACAATATGCATAAAAATACAAAGGAAATTATAGAGGTATTTGCTTGTGATAAACTGAACACCACACTCAGTGCAGATCTCTTGGCTTCTCAAGATCTACTATTGAAATGTATGGGGGGGAAAAGCACACTCTGCTCTGGGAAGTGAACATCAAATACCTCTTAAAGCAAGTCTTGCCTACACTTCCAATCTGCAGTAATGCAGTGCAATCTCAGCGCTGAGAGCATGCACAAGGGGTACAAATACTCCATTAACAGGTAGATCAGCTCACACGAACACTTCCAGTGCAGTCTAATGGTGTAGCCTTTGCCATACTTCATTGCAGGCTCTCAGGCTGTCTTTGCATTAGGGTGCCTTTACTTCCCCAATTCTCACTGCTTGCCCACGTGTGGATGTGCGTGTGTGGTTATATGTGTGTGTACATACATCCACATGCATACAGCTTTGTGTGTGCACTAGAATGAGTGGCTCAGCTTCCCAGAACAGCTGCTTTTGGCATTTGATCTGTATTTGAATCAACGTGAGTTGATCTCAGGAGGTCAATTAACATCTCTTAGGAAGAGCCCTGCAGAGATATGTCACAGCGTGCCTGTATTGCGCACTGCTCTGTGGCACTAGGCTGTTTTCTGAGCAGCTCCCCAAAGGCACTGCTTCTGCCGAAATCTTAACAGTAACTAATTTGGGCCACGTCTAAAATATGTATCCCCATGGTTCACACACTGGTCTGACAGAGAGGCTCGATGCTGCAACCGTGGAAGTCCCAGGGCAGAATCAATCTCGCTTTTTCACCGCTCGGCTCCTGCTGCACTTAATGCAGAGCAGCTGCACCACCGCTTCCTTTTTCTTCGCTGCCCGCGGAGGTCTGGTGCCTGTACAAATAGCTGCCATCGAGAGCGGTGTAGCTGGCAGTTCCTTAACGTTTGCTGTAGCGGCATTTTCAGGCTTGCCCGCTTCGCCAAGCGCTTCACGGCTCAGTGCGCTGAAGTCTCTTCCAGAGACAAGGATGAAGCTCAGCACGACGGATACTCTCGCTCTTTTCATTTTTGCACACACACACGCAGAGACATCCCCATCCCCACACCTTCACCTACACGGACCCCCACCCCCCGCCCTTGGCAGCCCGGCCGTGGGCTCGGCTGCGGCAGGTGGCACCCTCCCTGCGCTGCCCCCGGTTTATTTTAACCACCCCCACCCCCCCTTCTCCCCCGCCTCTGCAGGAACCCGAAGGTGGAAGCTATTCGCCCAGCGTGACGGGCAACAAGAAAACTGTGGCGTGCTGCCCGGCGCCTTCGGGCGGGAGTCCGCGGGGCGGTGCAGGCAGGGCGGGGGGCCGGGAGGATGCTCGACCCAGGGCGCAGCGGGCTCCGCATGCGGTGGCAGGTGCCCCCCGAAGCTCCGTGCCTGCACCGAGTCCACACCCCAACAGGGGGCCGAGTCCAAACGGGTGTCAAAAAAAAAAAAAAAAAAAAAAAAAAAGGAAGAGACCTGGCTGCCTTGTGCCTTCTCAGCATCTCTTGTCTCTGCACGTTGCGCCTTTTTCTTACCATTTCTAAGCTCGTGCATTTAAGTTCTGTCCTAATTTTTTAAGGAAAGGAAAAGCAAAGTGTGGAAGTGCTGCCTAGGCTCATTCCCTCCGCTTCTCTGTTCCGAACCTTGGCCGCGGCTCGGTCCCGCATAGCCTCCTGTTACCGTCCAGGCCGGCCCGACCCCGCGGCACCGGGCGAGCCGGGGGCGGCAGACGGGCAGGGCCCCACCCCGCGCCGAGGGGCGCCCCGGGGACCGGCCCAGCCTCAGCCCCGGCTCGGCGCGGAGCCACGGTGGCAGCCTCCGCCGCGCCTCGGGAAGGAGCATCGCGACAGCCACCGAGACCAAACCTCGGCTCGAAGCGCACCGGTAGAGCCCCCCATCCCCCGCGGAGGCGGGCTCGCAGAGCCCCTGCTGCGATTGCATGGAGCGGTTTGGGTCTCTCCCAGCTGCAGGGAGACGTAACAGCAAACTTTCTTTGGAGTCGGCCGCTGCTCGTGGGCGCGTTTGCCTTTGAGCGGTCCCGTGCGGTCCACGTTCTTGGCTCACCTACGAGCCCAACTCCATCTCTAGGTGGGTGTCTTCTCGCTCCCCCCACCCCCCTCCGCGGGGCGACGTCTGGGTGACCACCAGCGGACCCGGCGGGAAGGGCCAGAGCCGGCGGGGGCGGCGGGCCGGGGCGGCGGGGGCGGGTCGCCCCGCGGAGCCCCGGGCGGGGGCGCGGTGCGCGGCGGTGCCGCGGGGGGGCGCAGGCGGGCAGCGGCGGTGCCGCAGGGGGCGCCGGGCGAGGGGAGCGGCGGGGGCGGCGGCGGCGGCGGCGGCGGCGGGCCGGGCGGAGGGAGGCGGGCGGGGGCCCGCCGAGGCGAGCGTTGCCGCCGGCCGAGGCGAGAGCGCGTCGGCGAGGACGGGATCCCCCCCGCGTTTGCCCCTCCGCGGCTGTTTTTGCCTGTGTTTCCGTGCGTTTCCTCCCTCCCCATGCTGCGCAGGCTGCGCTCCGGAGGGAACCGTCGCATCGGAAGGAGCTGTTACTTTTTACAGCCAGCATGAGGCTCCCCGAGGGAATAAGGAGATGCCGCACTAAGCAGCCGGGGAAGAACCTGCCTCTCATCTGTTGCACCGGAGCCCGGCGGCAAGCGCGGTCCCCCCGGCTGGAGGAGACGGACACCCACTAACTCGTGGGCGTGTATCGCAGAGTTCACGTGTGGCAAACGCGAAGAAAATAAAAGTAAAAATGGGGAAAAGTGGCTGAGACGGACGAGAGCCAGTGAAATAAACCAAACACCTTTAAAAGGGATTTAATTTACAGACGGGATTGGAAAGGGTATTACTTCCACGGGAAAATGTGATCTGTTAAAACTGTTGAAGCAAGATGCCGGCTGTCAACGCGTGCACCTAAACCAAGTAAGTTCTCGTCAACTTTGCTGTATTCTCTCTCTGAATCTTTGGTTGCCTTCTTGTCCGTCTACCAAAAAAACCCCAAAAGTCTCTAGGACGGTCTGAGGTAACTTTTGCGCCGACACAAAGCACCCTTGTGCACCTCCTTGGTCACAGCCCCGAGGAGCCGTAAGATCCCTTTCTTTCCCTCCTCAGCAATAAACAAACGTGTGTTTTTTTTTCCCTCGCTGCCGTGGGAAGCGGCATCCCTCGGTGGCCGGGTGAGGCGTGACACCTGCAGGACCGCAGAGCGGCCGGGGCAGGGAGCGGGCAGGGACCGCTCCCCGGAGACACAGCGGCGGGAGGAAGCTCTGCCATCCGCTCCGGGCAAAAGCGAGGGTGGCCGCGGGTGGGAGCCTCGCCGGCCCGCCCCCGCCCCCGCGGCTCCTGCCGCCCGGACGGGGCTGCGGGCACCCCGGCGGCGCAGCAGCGGGGGTTTGCATACCCCGCATAGGGGCTGCCTGGTTTCCGAGCCGCGCACACGGGTGGGGGGGAGTGGGGTGGGTGGGGAGAGCCGCGCCGCGGTGCCCCCCGCCCCGGGGCTGGGTGCTGGCGGGGAGCCGGGGCCGCCGCTGCACACCCCGGTACCGGCGGCCGCAGCTGGGGTGTCCCCGCTGCCTTACCGCCCCGAGGGGACCTCGCTCCCCGCCGGTGGAGATCGCAGGGACCCCACTGGGAAGGCTCAGGTCCTGCCAGGAAGCCTCCGGGGGGGACCTGGAGGACGGCGAAACGCAGCTAGACAGGAGGAGGGCGCGGTGAAACGAGCCGTGGGACAGCTCATAGATCAATAAAGTGGCTGGTGGGATTCACCCCTGCGTTGGGTTTACACTTGCGAGATCCTGACTGCTGTGGTGATCGGACAGAAGCCATAGTCCTGCTGGAAAGAAGCAGCTGATGCTCCGGAGGCTTAAATGCTGACAGAAAATCACACTCTGCAAAGGGGCAAAACTGTGAAATCTGCTGCAACTGGTAAAACCTGCAGCCTTGTTAATCTAATATTTCCATGTTTTTACAAAAAGATGTCATTTGTGCCCCTTTTGATTTACTGGACTCAGTTGAGTGATTTCCTGTTAGCATGGCAACCAAAATTTATACATCTCTAAGCGTGCCTTGTGGGTGAGATGGCTCTTCCAATGCTGAAACACCTTTTAGGTGGAAGTAAATAAAAACACTTTCTAGTCTGTGTTGTTCTTCCAGAGAATGGGTGCTTCTCAAAAAATGAATGAAAAAAATGATAAAACAGAGGTTGCACCTGGGTTTCCTCTGGGAAAAAATACTTCTTAAAAAGAATCAGTGCGCATATAGGTTTCCGATAGAATACAGTATATACAGAATGGGAAATAGTTTATTCTAAGTCCTACACACTAAACTAAATGCCAGCCTTACAGCACCTTTAAATCCAATCTACTTGAAATTTCAAATTTAATTGTGCTGCAGTGACATAGCATGGTTAAGTATTTACATTACTTTCTCCAAAGCCTGGAAACCTTAGCAAGGTCATCTATGCAAACGTACAGATTCTTCCGTAATTTAATGTCAGTCACATAAGCAACAGTTTTATGTAGAGTCAGAGAAGCCAAGCACCCGAGTGAGACTGCTTTAGAGTTGTCCTAGAATAGCAGAAAGCCTGGACTTACAGAAGACCTGAGTTTATACCCAAGGCAAGACTTAGAAATAGTCTTTGTCCTTCAATATCAAGACAGCTGAAACTCTCATGGCACGGTTTGGTTTTCCTTTGGTGTCACCTTCTATACTGAAAAACCTTGGGTTTGCTTGCAGAAAGATGGGGTTCTTTACTATAGTTTCTCTTCTGTTGTTCAGACTTTGGAACAGATGAGGCTGTATTTGGAAACAGCAAAACAAAAAAATGTTTGCCTCTTGAAATTCAGCTTCAGCCACTTATTCTGACTCTATATATAGTAGTCATTGCCCTTAAAATAGCTTCAGAAAGAAATTCCATTTCTTTTTATCTCATCTTATTTAAAGCCAAATACTGCTAGTTGAAGTTTAAGTCAGCTGAGGTCACTACAGATCGGGAATGATTTTGCTTATCTTTTTGAGTATGCATGCTGAAAATACTGGGGCCTGAGCAATGTGTCTCTACATCTGGTGAAAGTGGATTCGCAATACTCCAGTGTAGAGATTCCAAGTACATATTGGAGGATACATGTAGAGAAAAGTATTAAGGTATTAGCTTTCAGCTTTGTACATGTGTGTATATTGCCTCGCTTAGATGCAAAAATAAGCATGACTGCTCATCCCAACACCTGAGACCTGGCTGCATGCCAGTACACTGTTTCATCTGTCAGCTTTTTCTGGGACATGATTCATTGGAGTGTGGTGGCAAAATCAACAGGGGAAATGCTGTGTAGCATCTCTGCCTGCCTCTGGTGATTCTGGTAATCAGTGCTAAAACGGACTGATTTCCTTTTGAAATGATGACTAAATCACCATGGCTTCTCTTATGGAAAGGCTATACAGAAGCAGGAATAAACGACTCTGTTATAACCTCTTTCAAGAAAAAGCAGGCAAGAATACAGGAAGCATTGTTGTATTCAGTTAATGGCTTTATGACTGTCAGATTTACCATTACCTTTTCTGTTCAGATTTGTGTTGGGTTATATTCTGGTTACTTTATCAAATATAATATTTTAAATTACTGAAAGAAGGTTGAACATAAAACTTTGTGAATAAACCAATCTTCCATCACCATGTTTTGTGACAACAAAAAAAAATTCCAGAAACCATCTGTTTTAGAAGCCCTGAATCCACTGAGGAAGATAAGACAGACTTGCCCTTACTTTACTACACTTATAAGTAGTGCAGCATAGCATTGGTATGACACCAGCAATAACAGTCCCAGGATCCTCATGTCCACTCTGTGATTTGTTGCTGCAGACCAAATTCACCTGATTAAATACATATTAATTATTATAATTTTATATAAAGAACTCAGAGAAAGGCTGAGCAAATGGAATGTTTTGTAACAGATATCCATGCACAAATCCTTCATAGTACATTAGCTTTCAGTCAAATAGAATTTGAAACTGTGAAAAGAGGAACACCTGGGTATAAGTCATAATTGCTTTGCACAGTGAAGTCTTCAAAGAAATTAAAGGTTTTTAGTGTGCCACAGAGACAAAAGCAACAAGTAAATGAAAATTATTTATTATAGCAGGTTTTTCTTAGAGTTGGGGTTTGGGTTTTTTTCTCCCTTCAAACTTCTGTTTTTGTTTGAATTCTCAAGTACTTCTTCCAGTTTTTTCCAACCACTTATTTCTAATTTAGATAGTGACTGGTGGGAGACAAAACCTGAAAAGAACCTTGAATAAAAACTACCTTTTTTAAAGCTAAGCTATTTTTCAGTGAATGTGGCCTGAAGGGGGCCAGGAAAACTTGCTCAAATTAAAGTGAATTTTACATATGTCTAAGAGTATGAACCAGTCAAACCTAACGTCTAAAGACTATGGCAGCTTCTGCGATTGCTTTGTCACTGAGTCTGTGCTCAGTGCACTAATCTGAAATTCTTCTCACATACCTGTGAATGTCAGATGAACCGTTTGAATGTTATGATAATAATATTACCTGGTATATTATGCAGTGGGAAGAGAGGGTAACAGTAGATGGAGAAAGATTTTTCAGTGGGCTTTCCTGAGACAGGAGTTATGTGATTATTCTAGAAATACTTTCCAAATATAATTGAAAACTTCTGAGGAGCAAGCAGCCTCTCTCCAGGAGGCAAAGGCCCCCATCCCACTGCTGATGCATGGACGGTGTAGACAAGCCCTGTGGTGGTGCCCCTGAGCTCTTCCCAATGGGAAGTATTGGGCCCAACACTGTTTAATATCTTCATAAGTGGTCTGGGTGATGGGGTCAAGTGTATCCTGATGAAGTTCACTGATGGTACCAAACTGAGTGGGGAAGTGGACACTCCAGAAGGGAGAGATGCTCTGCAGGAAGATCTGGATAGGCTGGAAGAGTGGGCCAACAAGAAACTTATGAAGTTCAACAAAGACAGATGTAAAGTCTTGCACCTGGGAAAGCATAATCAAGGAGTGCAGCACAGGCCAGGGTCTATGCAGCTGGAGAGCAGCTCTGTGGAAAGGGACCTGGAGGTCCTCGTGGACAGAGAGCTCAACATGAGCGAACAGTGTGCTGCTGCAGCCAAGAAGGCCAACAGGATGCTGGGTTGCATCAAGAAGGGCATCGCCAGCAGAGAGAAAGAAGTCATTTGCCCACTCTGCTCGGTGCTTGTCAGGCCACACCTGGAGTACTGTGTGCAGTTCTGGTCCCTGCTATGCAAAAAAGTTGTGGACAGGCTGGAAGGGGTCCAGAGAAGGGCCACCAAGATGTTCAAAGGACTGGGAAGCCTGCCATACGAGGATAGGCTGAGAGAACTGGGTTTGTTCAGCCTTGAGAAAAGAAGGCCGTGGGGAGATCTTATCACCATGTACCAGTATTCAAAGGGTGGCCACAAAGAAGATGGAGACTTCCCTTTTACAAGGAGTCACATGGAAAAGATGAGGAGTAATGTGTACAAGTTACTCCTGGCTACATTCCAAGTGGACACAAGAGGAAATTTTTTCACAACAAGAACAATCAGCCATTGGAATAAGCTCCCCAGGGAAGTGGTGGATTCCCCAACATTGGACATTTTTAAGAGTCGTCTGGACAGGGTGCTGGGCCATCTTGTCTAGACCATGCTTTTGCCCAGAGGGGTTGGACCCGATGATTGTTGAGGTCCCTTCCAACCTGGTATTTTATGAATTCCATGACACCAGTCCTAGCTCAGCACACGCTAGTTTTCCATTAGTATTTGCCGGCCACACTAGTTCTTATTTTATTTTATTTTTTAAAGTGATTCCTTCTGATATCAGTTTTATGGACCAAAAATACAAAATACATCCTTCATTTGCTCAGAGAATTGTGAACTCATGCCATCTGCATTCACACCAAAGATCAGACTGGAAAAACAGATACTAGGGTCCTCATGTCCCCATGCCAGCTAGTCATGCAAGGTGCAGTTCAATTGGCTTAAGGTATATCCCCTGACTGCCAGCTTCCACTCTAGGAGGACACCAGTCTCCTAGTCTTGTAACATACAGGCCAGCCTTTTGTGGCTACATCTGGTACCCTGAACTGACATGAAATTGAAATACCTAATGAGGTGAACCTGTAGGGTCTCTCTTCCTTTCCTGGAAAGAGGAAGGCAGAAGCAGAGAGTGAACCATGCCCCATATCTTGTCATCTCCTTTAATAGCAGAACAAGCATCCTATAGAGGTGCCTGTCTGTATTTGCTAACTATGCAGCAAGACCTGAGACAAGAAACATGCCTTCTTAAGCTAAGTTAGCTGAATCCCAGGTGTGCAGAGCAGGCTGTGGTAGTACAGCACAAAGGTTAAATAAGCACAGAGGTCAGTAGTGAGATCCGGGACAAATGGTTGCTATAATCAGGCCAAAAAGCCCTTTTTTAAAAAAAAAGCCATGCATACACATACACATACACCAAGCTGCCATGCTAATTTTGAAATAATCTGTAAACAGCATGAATTTACAACTGACTGTTGGGTGTACGCTTCTGGGAGTTTGCCAGCTCCCACCTCTGCAATCCAGTTTCCTTACACAGGATTTTTCAAAACATATAGTCTTGTGCAAACTGTCAGTAACTACCCAAAACATTTGTCGCTTTTCAGCTCAGGTGTCTGGTTCTCATGTTCGTCAGAGAGAGGCAGCAACAGCCAAAGAGCTAACAGTTTTCTAGTGAAGGCCAAGTAGTAGAGATGATTTTTAGTCCAAGCCATAAAGTATGAGAGGAGCATTAATACATCTACCCCACAATGTGTGATGGGAAGTTGGCCTAGCCTGAGAGCTTTGCTGCTCCTTATGAGATGTGGGTGTTCTGCCAGTAAGGACCTTCCTATAGTAGGCTCCATGTGGGATTGATTGAGAATTCAAATTTCTCACTTTAACCATCATTTAATCAAAGTACCCACTCACATCAGAGGAGGTGAGCAGTCCTAGGAAAATCAATGCAGTCATTAGATTAATGGACATGCTTTTGCCTGTGTTCCTTCTGTGTTGCCGGAAATCAGAGGAAGAATACTAAAGCATTCTATTTTGAACATGAAAACTGTAATATTCCCTAGCATACAGATATCTTGGCCAGATTAGCCATTTGGTGTCAGTCCTGACAGTACTGGACTAAGAAGAGAGAGCACCAAATTTACTGCCAACAAAAATTTCATTGTCTTCTGTATTTAAACTTTTTTTTTTTTCTAAAAATGTGTATATCTTAAACTTAGTTTGTTTTTGCTAGTAAGTATTTTATTTCATGCATTTATTTGCTACTATATTTTCCATTATAAAATGCAGAACAGGCCAATTTACTGTTTGAGTAGAGGAATAGACAATAGGATTGTAGCCAAAGGTACAGGGTCATATTGTGTCTGATTTAAGATTACCCCCAGTGTATCTGTATATAGTAATTTACATCAAAAACATTTTTGCTGACAAGCCTTGAAAAGCTCAGAAATGGGATTTTTTGCACCAAAGGTCAGGTTCTTTTTGCCTAGCCGCCACAAATTTGATTGCAGTTGTAAACCAACCATCTATGTTCCTTGCATAGTCACTGAAGAGAGACAGAAACCTCCAGTGGACAAACTAGTCCATCCAATTCATACACCTGACATAGAGTGGAAGGTATCAGGTATTTATTGTTGCTGATTGTTGTTGGATTTCACACTGGTAAAGTAAGGCAAGATGAATGTCACCCTACTGGTATAAAAATAAAAAAAGCGTATTCAGAGCGGACAGAATATAGACATCTGTTTTCTTCAAAGGTATCTCAAGGTCCCGTTGACCTTCGTGGTACTGATACAGGCATTCTAACAGTAACTAGATGACTACAACATAATTCAAATATCCTGTTGTCTGTTCTCAGATTTTTTAAGAGTTTGTGGTTGGATCAGTAGCTAAAATACAGCTTGTAGCTGTGCCAAGGGAAATGGGAGTGTCAACTGGACCCTTGTGAAAGAAGAACACACAGTTCTGGGTGCTCGCATCCCACCTCCTGCAAGTGCAAGATGTCTCTCTTCCGGAGGGAACATGCTGCATCTGTGGAGCAAAGGAAAGCAAGCACAGATTCTTTTCAACAGCTCTCAACGTTGCCATCTCCACAATGTACCTTAGTCTACTGAAAGCATAATTACAACAGAAGTTATCTTTCAGTGATGACATTGTTGTTTTAATCTCTGTTCATGTGGAAATGTTCGTTATTATCAAAACACTTCAAAATAAATCCTTCTGCTATGCTTCCGCACTGACTGCTACATGCGTCCTGCCTATCTTCCACTGGAAAACAACTCAAATATCCCATTTGTGTTTTGCTTATACTGACAACATTTTGTTTTAGATTGGGAGAGATGTTTGCCTTTCATTTTTGATGGTAATCACTTAAAGCAATGAGAGCTGTAGTCAATCCTTTGAACTTTATGCTGGCATGGTGAACTTGTTTTTGATGTGTTCTGTAGTACATTTGTACCTGCAACACCATCAGTTTCAAAAGCATACGCTTCCCCTACGGTGGCTTTAACTGTCTAGTAGATACCCTACAGAAGGAATTTCGGCCATGAATAAAACCAAAACCAAGTTGCCTACAGAACAGTTGTCTAATTTGCCTTAAGACTCTTAGCTGCAGAAGTGGCATTCAAAAGGCAGTAACTGCTTGTCTTTGAATTCATGTAGACACCTTAATGTCAGACCTGTGAGTCAAAGCTAATCTTTATATCTTTTAAAAGGAACCTTGTAACTTCGTAGGGTGATTCATGTGACCTGTCTTGAAGGACATTAATTGCCCTCTGCAGGGGGTGCATTTCTTCCCATTTGTAATAAAGGAAGATTGGGATGACAAACCAGCCTTGGATGTCAGTGTTTGGATTTCTAGACTAGCGAATATGAATTTCACCATTATTTTTCAAATGTTTTAAATTTAAGTACTTCATAGTGCCACGTAAAAATTAATAAAGCTTCCTAAGTCTAAGATGAAGAATATGCTATACTAATGTTTTTAAAACCGATTAGAAACCTGGCATCTATGGCACAGAGATCACATGTTGCAAACTGATGGCGTAGGTATGTGTTTAATATGTAGATATTTGTACCAAGTCCTGTGCTATAACTACTCTTGTATTTTCTTGTAAAAGGCATCCGACTTGGTACAGAACTGTTGCAAAATAATATTTTGGTCTGCCCACTTACATAAAAATATTTTATTCATGATTGTTTAACTTAGTGATACTAACTTTGGCCATATTTGTTTATGTACTGAGGCCAGTTGTACGAAATACTGACGTGATTTGAGATGATTACATTTATTGCTGCAGTGTCTTTACATAGAACTAAACTTCCACATAACTTTTTTTAGTCTTTTTTTTTTCTTTTGATTGAGGATTTGCTTCCTCTACAATACTTAAAACAAGCACACCGAGCGAGGGTTTGAATCTCCCTCTTTTGAGCGTGACTTTGTCTGCAGGTGAAGGAAGCAGGGGATGCTTGGTGAGCTGGGTTGCATTTCGGTGGTCAGGCACTAGGCCTTAGAGCTGCACTTACTGAACTGACAGCACACACTGGATTTTGTAGGGATGGGTTAGGATAGAAGAAGGATTTCTCACTCATCCCCAGAGCGTTTCCTCTTCACTCACTTCCTAGAAACCACCCTCATTTTGCTACTGCCTCTGCTGGCTTTAGGCCACGTGGGAGATTTCTTCCATCTGAAGAATTCCTTTAGGTTAACCGCAGACAAGACCTAGCTTTTTAAATCTTTATAATTAAAAAGAAAAAAATCCAGGGCATAAGTACGATCTCGATATATGCCTTCAATCTGTTCTGTCATTGTATTTTGTTAAAGGGACATTACTCTCATAACAAGGTATTTCCTTGCTTACCTCCTTCAGTGAAGCACCGTGTTGTCCTACCAGTGCCTTCTTACTGATGTACTCTTGTGCATTCAACCTTGTCCCTTATTAATGTTGGGTTTCCTGCTTCCTTGCTCAGTATGTTAAATCCAGAAATTGTAGGTGAGCTCCTACTGTCACTGAAGAGGATTTAATTTGGCTTTAATGTTACAAAGCACCAGAGTCTGGGGAAGAGCCAACCACCTCACCTTCAGGAGAGGGTTTGGCCAGGAGCACCCATGTGTGGGTCTGTAGGTCTGTCCAATGAGATACGTTCGAGGAACTCATTAGCTGGTCAGTCCTCAAAGCTTCTGTAGTTCCTCAGGGAACTGCTACTAACACCCAAGGAATGAGTAACTTAGCACAGTGTATCTTGTACTACCCAAACCTCATGTGTCAGGATCCTTATATTCAGGAAGAATCAGTGCTGATTAATAATTCTCAGTGATAATTTACAACCAGGCTTCTCTTAAAACTGATGTTTTGCTGACTTCAGGCAAGGTAGCAAGGGCATAAGTGGGACTTCAAGGAGGAGAGAAATAAGATGACATTTCAAAACAAAACCAGACAAAACAGTAGATGTTTTCATTTCAGAGCAGTCATATAAATAAAGAACAATGAAGACCATGTCTCTGTTGAGAGACACTAGCACATTCAAATAGGTCAGCTCACGCTCATATTCTCCATGATATTCCCGTTGACAGTTAGGTAATAGACATCTTTCAAACCTTGATTTTCTTCTGGAAAAATAGTAGTTTGGTAGGCAAGTATACTGGGGCAAAATGACACTTTAGTCATCTTATTCCATTAGTGTCTTCTTGCCTAATTGCCTATTTACTATTATTTTAACTCTCTTTTGCTGAAAAAACAAAGCCTACAATAAGAATTACTGAAAACAATCAACAACTCATCAGAGCAAAGCTTTATGGTCAGCACATGATGGAATTAATTTTGAAGAAATAAGATATTACCTGCGTTTTGTCATTTGACCTTGATTCAAGAAAAGTATTCAAACATAACAGAGTCTTGGTGTTCTACTGAAAGCAATGCTTCAGATGGTACTTCTTCTTAAGCATTGACTTCATTCCTCTCCTCAGTATGAGACATTTGCCTGAATCCAGGTTTAAGGAGCATAATTTGAAAGTTCAGGTGAAAATTTTGTGTACGATAACAAAGAAAAATATCAATATTACACAAATTTTGTATAGAGAATCCAGCATCATTTCAGCAGTTTCACATGTGGTAGAATTATGTTAAAGATGTTTCTACTATGCATGTTTGCATTCTCCTTTGGAAGTGTTACTTTGGTTCACAGAGATGCAACTCATTATTTGACACACAGAGCCCCCACTTTTATCATAGCTGTCTGAGAAAACTTTGTGCTTTTATTATGTAGGTAGCTGTCATTTAACAAGCCCATTTTATAGGCAGAGGTGCTGTATTCAAAAACAAGTTCAGCAGCTTTTATATATTGTAAAGCTTCCTAAAATCCCGCAAGCTGCCTGCTTTTAGATTTATTTGTGTACTTATTTTTTTAAATTGCAACTGTGCATGCTCTTTGGGCTTAGAGAAACATGAAAATTACAGGTGAATTTAAATGATGGTAGTGGTCAAAGTAATTTGAAATTCTGACACCCTAACATGAAATTTTACAAAATAAAAAATAAATCAGTTGTGCTTTCTCATCAATCATATACACATTGGTTCAGTTGTAAGATGCAATTTTAAAATTTGCCCCCTTGGTTCCAAGAGAATTATAATGCTCTGAAAATTTATTGTTTCTTCTCAATAATTTAGCAGTTTATGGAAAATATATTATACCTTCTTGCAGTCAATGCAAGAACAAGTTGTGGAGAATCTAGTCCAAAAATCTTGCTGCTGTTGGGTATTTTAGAAAAATACGTAGGCCTAAAACATTAATCTATTTGCCATCATTGCCATAGTTCCAACCCACATCGACCCTGTAATGTTGGGATGGCTCTCAATCATTTTCTTCATTCTCTGTCTAGATATTTTTTTCTGTTGCAGTTCACAGACTTGTATACTGAAGCTTTTCATGAAGGGAAGCAGTGAATGTTCGGTTTCAGGATACTGCTAGAGTGGACAAGGACTGAAATCTCACTGTATCTGATTATAAGAACTCCTGCGTCTTCCTGTTGCTGGGACATTGGCTTTAAGAATGAAAATTAAATAGGCAATGACACATATGATTTTTAAACCAAACCTCTTTTTTAATAGTTTGTAAAACATTCAGGAACCATTCTGAACAGTTTTTTATAGAATTGCCAGAAAGCTGATTGCCATTTCAAGATTATACCACATCAAAGCAAAAAAAATTAGCCTTAGAAGTCTAACATTATAAGCAGAATGTTACTGGACTATTACATCTTCAATATGTTCAAGCTGTTATTCATACTTACAGTAGATCACATATATTTCATTGGGCATAAAGTAACACAGTTTTGTTTTAATGTCTTATTATCAACTATGAAACGAGGTGTTGTATTACGACGCAATCATCAAAACTGTTGTTCTGTTTCTTCAACTTTGCTTAATGTCTTGTGACATCTCTAACTCTTCGGAGTAATAGCTCAAAACACTGCAGTAGAGCTAATTTCTAATGTGGGCATTCCACTAGCAGTCTTTATAGGAAAGGCAAATAATTCATTTATAGTTTGATAATTTGGAAGGAAATAATAGTGTCTGCATCTATAATCTGAAAGATTTATGGATTTATGAATGTCCAAATTATATTCTGTGCCAAAATATCCTTATAGATATTTATACTTTTGTGTGTGTGCACACATAACACACATAGCTATATATACACACATTACAGACGAACACATGTATATTTACATACATAGAGATATGTATGTGCACTATGTGACTGAGACACTTTAAAGGTTAATTTTTGCTCTGGTGAGTGAAAGAGAAGAGCTATCCAGAGGTCAGGAATACAGCCCATTAAAGTGTCTATCTTGTGTGTGTACACACAGAGTTATCTGTATCTCATTGGCTGGGAACTTTTACTTCTCTCTGCACTTGCTGATATGATTTAAACGCCAAGTGTTTGAGTCCAGTTCTTGGCCAAGTATGGCTTCTTTGCCACCCCAAGCAAAGAGCTGTGAATTTAACTGTAATGGAAAACTACCAGGGCATGGAAAATTTGTAGCCATCCAGAGGTGGTTCCTTTCCTCGGGAGTTCAGAAAATCCCAAGCGGTGGAGGCTTCTTAACAGGCAGCAACTTCTGGGCATGGAGCTGACAGCCTTGACATTCTGCTAACTTAGACACAGCTCCTACTAGGGATTTTTTTTCCTAAGTCTGGTAGCACATACAGCTTGACTAGAACTGAGTCAGTATTTGTCACTTTGTTTATTATCCAGAAAGAATTTTTTTGATAGACTTCTGTGTAGAAATAGTAACTCATCCATTTAAACACAACGGTCTTAATCACAATCATGTAAGACTAACAATAACATTTTTAACTGTTTGATCCTTAGTAGAACTGCACATGGCAGCTGTCAGGGAAAGCTTCTGAAAGGAGGCAGGATACTTTTGTGCTATGCTGCTTCAAAGCTTCTTCAGAAACCTGCTTCTGAGCGTAGAGACCACAGTGTTCATGATACAAAAAGAAAAGGTAGTTGATCCTTCAGGATCCTGCTGGTTGTTTCACAAAGAGTCATTGCAGCGGCAGCAGCCTGAGAGCTGACTGTGCTTTGTGATCTCCTGCACTCGAGTGTAAGAACTACTATGAAAATAGAGGAGGAGGATACAGGCACAGTGAAAAAGGAGATTTTAGAGTAAGCAGAGTATATCATCTAAACTGATCTAAAAAATGTCAGTCTGGCCCGACAGCTTCACCTGAATATGGTCCTTGTCAACTGGTTCAGAAAAGCAGTTACTTGAAATATCTGATAAATCACCTTTGTTGACATAAACAGGAAACTCATAACCAATATTCCATATTCTTGCCTTAAAACTCTTGATCATCTTTGTACTAATCTGACTACAAAACACTGAACAAACAGCCCTTTTTTTTTTTTGCCTGGACCTGTGAAGTAGCTGCACAAGGTGACTGAGCATAAAGGAACCAAAGAGAACAAAGCCAGCTACTCCCTTTGACTTCTCTAGATAACCATGTCTGAGTTAGTCACAAACTGGTGTTCAGAAATTACTTTCCAGATCTTGATCTCATATGCTTTAAAAATATTTTAAAGTTTTCAAAATTCTGTCATAGAAAGGTTAAATGATTTCTGACTCATTAATTATTAATATCTATCATTGCTAGATAATTTATCCAGTTCCTCTGAGTGTTAGCTAATAACTTACGCAGTAGAACTGGTAACTTCACAGATCAAATAAGGGTAAGTGCTGATACCAAGACAAAATTAATAAAATGCAAGGATTTGACTTGGTTTGCCAGGTCAGAAATGAAGATGATAGCCAAAAGCTGTACACAAAATAGATTTGCTATTTCAAGTGAAGTTGGTAGCAGCTGTTCTGAAGAACACAGATAAAGCACACTCATTTTTGCTGAGGTCCATAAGTGGGCTGGTTTTTTCATTGATTGGGTGATAGTCTTTCACAGACATGTTTTCACAGTTCTTTCTTTCAATATTCTACTGCTTATCTCCTTGTTGTTTATAATCATATATTCCATTTTTAATCATTATAATTATTTTACTGTGTCATACAAAAAAAAAAAAAAAGATACACGAGGTTTGTTCCAGTGTTGGAACACAGACAGACCTGAGGGCATTGGGATTCCTCCTCCAGCTGTCTGAACCTTGAATGTCAATGTGAAGAAACTGAATAGCCCTCTTCAGGGGCAAATCATTGTCTTCGAGTATACTAGAGGCTGAAATAACCGCTGAAAATCCTTTACTGACTGACAGATCCTGAGTAATCTTAGCTTAATAACTCTAGACTGCTGACAATTAATCTGTCCTTTATCAGAAGGATCAAGTTGCAAAAAGAGTGACAACTGCAAGCTTCATCTCTCCTATTTTCCTCTGCTGCCTTTCTGGGTTTCAGTAGTGGTCAGAAACATGACTGAACTAACATAGGTAAGTATAGGCATCCCCAAGTTTCCTATAAAGCTAAAAACAAGAAGAGAGCATTTCCAAAATGTCTGTATGAAGATTTATGAAAAAAAAGAAAAAAAAAAAAGGAAAAGTTGCTACAGGATTACAGGTGTAAAATGGATTAGAGATGAGAACAGAAAGCAATAGTAATTAAGACCAATTTAAAAGAAGATTTAACAGCTGTTCAATTCCAAAAGATAAAGACTGTTTAAATAAAACACAAAGAATAGGAGGAAGCACACCAGGGAATAGACAAATACTGAAGAGATTTCAAAGAGGGTTTAAGACTAGATAAAACCATGGTTTGCTGAAGAGGGAAGAGATGGCTGGAAGTAGAAGATTAACAGATTGAGTGGTACAGTAAAGCCACATCACAGTGAGCCAAAAAGCTAAGAAAAGCACTTGCTCTGTCATTTGTTAGTGTAGATGACAGTGAAATGGGTAGCAGTAATGTGAGAAATAGTAGTTTTTATGATATATAATAACCAGAGTTATTGAACTGCATTTGTAGTGTAGCAGTACTGTTGTACTTATACATGTGTATCTCTTCATTGCTTTCTGACCTATAGTTTCTGGCACATTGAAACAGAAGTCCTAGATGAATGAATGAATTTATAATTTCCTTAACCTTGGCCCTGCAATGATTTATTCCATGCACTGTGAGTGATCCCCTACCCAGCTAAGTCAAAATTTGCTTTGCCACTGATTTCAGCTGTGATGTTACTTCAACTACTGTGTAGTCATAATGCCTTTGATATTTTAGCAGCAGTCAAGATTGAAAGATACTAAGAGTGGTGGGACAAACTGGCTTACTGGAGTGTTGGCAGTAGAGGGTGGAACATTTTACCATATATTATCTTGGAGGTTTCACATGAAAGAAATCAAAGCGTACATGAGAATGTGCTTAAAATTGCCTGGGAAAGCACAAAGAAAACAAAATATGATAATACCACTGGAGCCTTAAATAACATCATCTGAGTGACACCAAAAGTCAGCTATGTAGTATCATGGATGTAATTGCTAAACTGTAGCAGTCCTGGCAGCTTTTGACAATAAAATGAATCATGTATTTGGGTGATACAACATTCTTAATCGTACTTAATTCTCAAAGTATTCTCTAGCTGTTGAATAAGAAGTAACACAGACCAAGATCTACACCAAGTCTTGGCAGTCAAGTAGGAGAGACTCCAAACAAAGTAAGTTGTAACAGATCTCTCAATGAATATACTCTACTTGAACAGATAGATGAAGCTCAACAATGGAAACAATCCTTTTTTTTTTTTTTCAAATAAAATCAGTTGAAAGTGAAGGACTCCCATTTCAAGTGTCAGCCAGTCTTGTTAATTTGTGTTTTTCAAAGTGCTGTAAAAATGGTGTTGTTACTTTCTCTAGAAATGTGTTGTTTTCCTAAGTATAGGATAGGTAAATCTCATTATTTGTGCAAAGTAATACAGTGAACTCATAAACTGTGGTGGATTAAAACCTGGAAGATAAAAACTGAAATGAAGGACATAACCCATGTTGAAGTTAATCAAAGTTTTTCAACTAACTTTAATACAGTCACAGCCTTACTGCCTCCATCTAAATTCTTTTAAGCATACTAGCTTGTGTTTGACAGTGGCAAAAAAGCATATTTATAGACAGGAGTACAGTAACAGAGGACGCATATATCATCATTTGTTGTAGTACTCTCTCAGACTCCAACCACTTTCAATTAATGGTCTTTTGTAGCCAGATATGGTTTCTCTGTGTTTTCTAATCCTCCGCAGGTTTTTGTTTCATGAACTCATCCAGCCTTCCATGTCACCCATGTACACTTTTAGCATCTTCACAGTCCTTCAGCAATGAATTCCTTGAGTAACTGCCTGAAGACTCATCAGCTCTTGTTTTTCTTGAACCTGACTCCTACTGCCTTCGTTTGATTCTTCTGGATCTTCTACATGAAAAGCCAGTGAACAATTAATCCATGTCTGTCCTTTTCCTGACACCCATAATTACACAGACCTATATTACACCTTCCATCTGTCATTCTTTTACAGAATGAAGATTTGTAATTTACTTAATCATTCCACGTCTGGAAGCTCTTCTGCGAGTTTAATCGTTCTGCTGCCCTTCTCTGAATGTTTTCCGGTGCTACTGGCTTCTTTTTGAGATAAGGAGCCTAGAAATGCATGTTCAATTCTTTGTGCTACTCTGAAACTAAAGACACATTAGTATGAGTGAAGCAAATTATGTTTGACAGGAAATGGACATATTAATTAGAGAAAGTTCATCTTACCTTTTGGGAACCATAACTCCAAATTCTTTGCCTTGCCCCTTGTCACCAAACAAGAGTTACAGAATACTTTCTTTTTCCCGAAGCCAACTTGAAAGAGGTAACTGAGACATGAGAATATAACTGGTCATGACCCATTTAGGCTTAGACAAGAAAGGAATATTTATAAAATATCTTCTATTTTGTTTATGGAAGTCTATTTCAGTGCTGGGAGCATAACTTCTAGTCTTCTATTTGAAATAAAGATCAAACAGCTCTGTAAAACCTGAATCATTATCTTCTGGAAACACTTGCTAATACTAGTAATCAGTCCTTTTAATTCCTGTACATGTGTTAAAATTCTGCTTATTACTCACTGTAGCATATGGATCTAATGCAAATTGTACAGGAACATTCATTATTCACTTGAACTTTCACTGGTTTTGCACTTTAATGATTCTCTGCCCAGCTAAACTTGTCAGTTTTAGTTTGTTAAAAACACATCTCAGTCAGGCCTGTGGAACTGTAGAATTTAAGAGAATAGGCATTTACTGAGTCATTTAATATTGAAAATAAGAGCAGGGAGACTACCCACTGAGCCATTCAGAATCCACCATTCTTTTCTAGCTTTTGCACTCTAATTACATGTATCATAAAGTTACAAATCCTCTTTTTCTTCAGAGTTTAAGAGTAAAATTTCAGTATATGTGTTTCTCTTCAAGATATCAAAGGAAAATAAATTAGAGGTCCTTTAACAAAAAAGTTAACAGTTTGATTTTTTTTCCAGTTTGCCCATTGAAGGGAAAGGAGTCATCATTCAATCTCATTTCTTTCACATCTACCTGGAAAAATTAGAATTGATATTATAGTATTGTTGAGAAACGTTCATAATCAAGTTCCTACTCAGTTGGCATTGCCAGAAACATAACCCAGCCATGGGCTACAGCGGTTCTGATTTTACCGGTGTTTGAAAACTTCATCCATGCCAAAGAATGATGTCAGTTCCCTAACACTGTGAGGTGTTGTCTTTGTTACTGTATATGAACAGCTGAAGTACAAGGACAAAGTATAGCCAAAGCCGCACAGAAGCCTGTGGCCAAATAATTTCCAAACTTTGAGGAACCAGTAACCTTTGAAGTGTTTCACTGTCTACTTTTCCCATCCTGTCTGATAGTTAATTTTTAACTACAAACAATACAAAGCTGATATGATTCTATCATGCATATCTGTGGCAGAGCATTAGGAATTATAATCTTGTAGATCAGAAATGCCACAAAGTCTATAACTCAAGTCACTGCTATATAATGTGAAGGAAAAAAAACCCAAACCCTTTGTGCTTCTCATGTTTTTATGTTGCTGGGTTCTTTCCTCAGCAACTGCATTGCAAAAGTTATTCTGCTTTTGATGTGTTTTGATCTGGGATTCAGATATTCACTTGATTCCAGCGTCTTGATCTTATTGACATAGATCATGCTGTTTGACAGCATTTCTCCATGCAAACCCTTGGGACATCACACATTTGCGTTACTCTTTCAGAAAGAAAAAGGCTCAGCCTGAATGGCTCAGTTTGTCTTTTGCTCAAATTCTTGACAGGGTTACAGAACACCACAGATCAGCTTTAGTCATATTTGACTAAAGAAAAAAAGGTTAAAATAGAAATGAAATGGGTACATGGACAGCATCCTTGAGGTCCCCCAGTTTTCTCTCTTGAGCATCAGTGGTGAATAATCCTGTTCTAGGCAGCCAACTCTGGCTATGGAACCCAGGGGGATTCCTTTTGTCCCAACCCAATGAATGGGAGGCTGCAGTTACATGTCCCCAGGTCCAACCTGTCACCATGCTGAGCATGTACTCCCAAAAGACAAATATGTGTACATGTGCACACACACTTACAGAACATGGCTGGCCACACAGATTAACACAGAACACAATGCCTTTACCAGCACTTGCACCCAGCACTCACATAAACATGAATGATACAGAAGGTCTGATCCTGTTCCTCCTCTAGATACAAGTCCCTCTGGTTGCTGGCCTTGAGCACTCCATGTAGCCAGTAGCTGGTCCCAGATCCCCCGGTCTCCCTCCATTGCTGACACCTGCACCTATAAGCTGCTTAAGGTTACTGTTCCACTCCAAGTGCTGGTACTCAGACCTCTTACCCTACCTGCCTGCTAACCAGCTTGAAGCTTGCTAGCATTCAATCCCACCCACACAGAGAGCACACCTACACAGAAGATGGCTAGAAATAGGATTTAATGAGAAGGGGCGGACTGTGGTTATCAAGTGCAGGGCTCAGACAAGAATACTGACCAGCAACCCGTCTAAACTTGACCATCCCCATTTTATCCCATTGTCTTTTTAATTTCCCACATTTGTTCCTTCCCAATCCATGATCCCTTCTTTTCTCTGCTTTTGATCGTTCCTCTAAACATTCCACAATAAATTTTGCACATTCCCCAGCCCACCCTAAAACATCCCTTAAGTTTTACACAATCCCAACAATCTCTTCCTCCCGCATCTCACAAGAAGTTCTTTACTCTGTAGGCAATAACCCCTTCTAGATGACACAGCTTTCTGGAGAGAGGTTTCCTCCTTGACTCTTCTGGGTGTGTTTCATACCACACAGTGATTTAATCATTCCCCTGCAAGTCTCTTAGAGAGCAGCCAGGTCCAGGTGTTCCGTTTGCATCAGGTGGGCTGTTGAGGTTCCACCACCTGACATGATTCCTCTGGTCCTTGTGGGTCACCATGTTTACTGCAATTAGCCTTTAATCAGATAATCTAACACATATTGTCTTCATGGTTAAATTATTGAATGAGCCAATTTGTTAGGAGTCATCCTAGTGGGTAATTGCACCTTTTTAGTTCTATCTATGAAAAGTCCTGAATTCCCACTGTAGTTTGTACCACAGTTGAATAAAAACAGCTCACTAAAACTGGACGATGTGACAGCAAATCACCATTCAGGGTAAGGCAAACTGGAAGAATGTAAAGCAGAAAAAAGTTCCTAGATTTTGCCCTTTTTACTTCATGCTGATGCTGCTGGCCTTCTCATAATATTAGTTACACACATGGTACTGCTTTGCTTTCCTCACTGTGTCATGAAGCAAAAGTGCCAGTAGAAATACCTGGCCCTTTCTCAGCAGTTTTGGGGTAGGCAAATAAGTAGCCCTGTAATGTAGCTAAGTGTAGAAGTGATAATGTTTTCTTTCAGTGTACATTATAGTAAGAGCTAATATTGTGCTCTTCAGCTTACTGGACAGAAGATAACAAGAGCAGCATTCACACTCTAGATGAACTTCTATGTAGCTTAATGTGTTATCTTCCCTGATCCAGTCAGGCAGTTTAAACTGTCTCTGTGCCACTGATGCATCCAAGACTGTTTGGTATTTTATAAAATACTGGTTTACCTGGAAGTGTCTGTTAGACTCCAGATCTTTACTTTCTCCTCTAGTGAATGTAAGTTGCTTGAAAAGAATGTTGCTGCTTCATTGTTTAAAACCTCCGTGATCTTCCATTAAATTTGTTGTTCCTACTGTGAGGACAGCTACACACTCCAGCTAAGGTTCTGCCGAGCCCCAGACTAATGTAATGCTTGACCCACAAACTTGTGATATTAGTTCAAAAACAGCACTCCTCACATTAGATCTTAATGTCTCCCTTCTGATTAAACAGTTTCTCCCTTTTCTTCCTGATGTCATTGTATTATCTACAATGGTCCAAAGTAGATGTTGTTTACCCTGAAGAATCACATTTTCTAACAACACAGTTATTATTAACAATAACATATTATAAGACAGGGATCAGTCACTTATTGGCTACATATCAAGTTTTAAAAGATCAGTAAAGAAATACACATACAAAGTTTTAATTATTCATTGGCGTAAAATAAAAACTAATCATATTTCCATTTTAAGGTTGATTGAAATGAAAAGTATTTACACATGTATTTTGGAGATAATTATCGACAGAAATTATTATCTTGTGTATAAGAATTAAGATAAATGTGTCATCCTGAGAATCAAGAGTGAGTCATAGGGAAGCAGGGGAAGAGAGAAGTCCTGTCAGCTGGCCCAGATAGACCTCTCTGCTCCGTCAGCACTGCTAGGAGCCTAGTTAATGAAGGAACAAACTGCAAAGGCAGGCATTGGAAATATATTCCCAAGCAAGGCATCTGGATCTTGCAGTTGCCAAGTATGGTCTGTTTATACTCATCATAAATGTTAACGCTATGACTAGAAGAGAAAAAGGAGAAAGAAGGCAGGGCAAAACAGCAGGAGTCATAGCAGTAGCAGAACATGGTAGTAAGTCATCCTTCCTGAAATGGATTGCTTATGTTACAGGACATGAGGCCATATTTCACCCTAATCATCAGGCTATGTGTTTGCAAGGTGTAGATAATAAATACTGCCCTGGAAAAAATGATCATACTTTATAAAGGGACATAAAAATTGCAGATGAGCGTGGTTGAACTGTACATTTCACTTAGCTGACTGTAACAAGAAAAAATACATAAAGGAAGAGTCATGCTTTGGATTTTTCATAGTATTTTTGGCGTGCAGTAAGAAAAGTTGAGAACTGAAAGACAATACATATAACACATATTGCCAATGGGTACTTCCAAAACAGAAGACCGCACTAGACTTATAGCAGTGAACCGTATAATAAACACTGTAGTATGTGGGTGGTGTTACTTCTAACATTCATACACAGTAAATATTATTTCAGTTTTGCTTAAGAAAGGATACTTTAAATTACAAAATAAATGTCATAGTATAGCCAAGCAGTGAACTTTCAGAAATGGAACTATAGTGTTTGTTGTTTATAGCTAGAGTAACTAATATTAAAAGGTTACTTTTTAGGTACAAAATTGCTAGACCTTTAGTGCAAGACATATTTAAATATGCAGAAAAATAGACAGGCAAAAGCCCACCTAGAACTCAATCTGGCCACTGTTGTAAGTGATAACAAAAGATGTTTTTACAAATACATTAACAAAAAAAGAGAACCAAAGGGAATCTCCATCCTCTGTTAGATGTGGAGGGGAACATTGCCACTGAGGATGAGGAAGAGGCTGAGGTGCTAAATGCCTTCTTTGCCTCAGTCTTTAACAGTCAGACCAGTTATCCCCAGGGTATTCAGCCCCCTGAGCTGGAAGGCAGGGACAGATTGCAGAATAAACCCCCTATAATCCAGGAGGAAGCAGTTTATGACCTGCTGAGCCATCTGGGCACTCACAAGTCTATGGGGCTGGATGGGATCTACGTAAGAGTACTGAGGGAGCTGGTGGAGGAAATTGCCAAGCTACTCTCTGTCATTTATCAGCAGTTCTGGTTAACAGGGGAGGTCCCAGATGACTGGAAGCTTGCTGATGTGACGGCTATCTACAAGAAGGGCCAGAAGGAGGATCTGGGGAGCTACAGGCCAGTCAGCCTGACCTCAGTACTGGCCAAGATTATGGAGTGATATATCATGAATGTGCTCACCAGGCAAGTACAGGACAAGCAGGGGATCAGGCCCAGCCAGCATGGCGTCATGAAAGGCAGGTCCTGCCTGACCAGCCTGATCTCCTTCTATAACCAGGTGACCCACCTAGTAGATGAGGGAAAGGCTATGGATGTTGTCTACCTGGACTTTAGCAAAGCCTTTAATACTGTCTCCCACAGCAGCCTCCTAGAGAAGCTGGTGGCTCATGGCTTAGACAGGTGAACTCTTCATTGGGTAAAAAAACTGGCTGGATGGCCGAACCCAGAGAGTTGTGGTGAATGGAGCTAAACCCAGTTGGCACAAGTAGTGCTCCCCAGGGCTCAGTGTTGGGGCCAGTCTTGTTTAATATCTTTATCAATGATCTGGATGAGGGGATTGAGTGCACCCTCAGTAAGTTTGCAGATGACACCAAGTTGGCTGGGAGTGTTGATCTGCTTGAGGGTAGGAAGGCTCTGCAGAGGGACCTGGATAGGCTGGATCAATGGGTGGAGGTCAATTGTATGAGGTTCAGCAAGGCCAAATGCCAGGTCTTGCAATTTGGTCATGACAACCCAATGCAACGCTACAGGCTCAGGGAAAAGTGGCTAGAAATCTGCCTGGCAGAGAAGGACCTGGGGGTGTTTGTTGACAGCCAGCTGAATATGAGCCAGCAGTGTGCTCAGGTGGCCAAGAAGGCCAACAGCATCCTCTCTTGTATCAGGAATAGTGTGGCCAGCAGGAGAAGGGAAGTTATTGTCCTCCTGTACTCAGCTCTGGTAAGGCTGCGCCTTGAATAATGTGTTCAGTTTTGGGCCCCTCACCACAAGAAAACTATTGAGGTGTTGGAATGTGTCCAGAGAAGGGCAACAAAGCTGGTGAATGGTCTGGAGAGCAGGTCTTATGAGGAGAGGTTGAGGGAGCTGGGGTTGTTTAGCCTGGAGAAGAGGAGGCTGAGGGGAGACCTTATCGCTCTCTACAACTACCTGAAAGGAGGTTGTAGCGAGGTGGGTGGCGGTCTCTTCTCCCAAGTTACTAGTGATAGTATGAGAGGAAATGGTCTCAAGCTGCACCAGGGGAGGTTTTAACTTGATATTAGGAAATATTTCTGAAAGAGAGGTCAGGGATTGGAACAGGCTTCCTAGGGAAGTGGTGGAGTCACCATCCCTGGAGGTGTTCAAAAAGATGTAGACGTGACACTTCAGGGCATGGTTTAGGAGGCACAGTGGTGTTGGGTTGACGGTTGGACTTGATGATCCTAGAGGTCTTTTCCAACCTTAATAGCTCTAGGATTCTAAAAAATTGCACATGGTGAGAAAAAGCTTGAAAAGTTAAACAGCTTTATTTGAAAATAATCACATCTATATTGTTTGCACAGGTGATGCTAAGTACCTGAACACACCTGTAAGTATCAGGGAATTTTTTTTTAATAACTGCTTAAGGAAAGTGCTGGCCCCTGAATTTGATAGGATGCAAAGGGTTTGGGAGAAGAGATTAATTTTGTGTGGAACTTCCTTTTATTGACAAGTGTTACAGAAAAATGTCTTTTTTCTTGCATAGTGTCACCTTTCAATAACTTTATCTCTTAACATTTTAACTTAACCTTTAAAAGTTGTTTCAAACATTTTAGAAGACAAGAGCAGCTGTTCTGTAATTTTGAAAATCTCTGTGTGCTGGGCGAATCAAAAATGAAGTAACCACATAATTACAACTTCTTTTGTTTAATTATCCCAAAATAGTGGGGCACATACAAATACCACATAACATATATGTCCACAGTATCTCAACAGGTTAGTCACAAAACCAAAATATTGTCTTATAAAGGTTGTGCCGCTCTCATTTTTTCTCAGTCACAGTGGGTGGACTCATACGAGCACGAACATTCATAACTGAACAGAAGCTTCAAATTTTGATAACTTCATTTCAGGTTGGCTTTTGTTGTGAAAATAATAAAGAACCTCATCAGCTACATGCCAAAATGAGGGGAAAGCACAGTAGGGAACAGAGCAAAGACATTTAAAAACCTGCAGTTGTATGGACATCTACCTACGTATTCAAGTATCTGATTGTCGCACAGCAAGTCCCAGATAGCCTCCAAAATTCTTCCTGTAATATTGACCCAAAGATTTCTTCTGTCTTGGACAAGCCAATAATTTATTGCCGCTAGGAGTCTATGTGCCACATATAAGTTCCCCAGATGCTTCCATGATTAGTCGAGAGTGGAGGGTGAACATTTGCAAAGTACTCTATGATATAAAAGAAAGAAGAAATAACTGTATATTTAATTTCCAGCTTTCCTAACGATCACATACACATATGATAGATATTTCTGGTCTGATCTAATACCAGTCATGACTCCTGGTGCTATTTCGATTGCCTTTAATAAGAGGAAATTGTTTCAATCTGGTGAGTTGTTTTTTTTTCTCAGAAGAATGATGTTTTCTCACTACTATTTGTTCAAATTATGATCTCAGTTCAGTTTCAATGAAAATTATGCATTAGAGTGTTTAAAACAAGTTCTTCACAGATATTCCTGACTACGTGTGTTAGGCTTCTTTAAACAAGGAACAGAGACAAATGCCAACTGACCACAAGAAGTATATTTACAAAAAACATGTCTCCTACTATACCTGTGCTACTTATGACAGTTGCTTATCTAAAACATTCTTAAAATACTCTTGATTATGGTGATTCCACAACCTTTCCTTCACTATGCTTACAATTAAAAAGTTTTCTGTTGATGTCACAGCTAAGTTGAAATGAATAAATCAAAGACAGAATAAAAGTGAAGAAAATGCATGCAAGTGGATTTAAAAAAAAAAAGTGTATTTAAAGTAATTGCTACCCTGTACATAAATCTTTTGCAAGCAGGCTGAGAGCAGCAAATGGAGACTGTTAGAAACTTTCTACTGTGCTGTAATGAGAATAAGATGTCTCTCATTGTGGAGGCTTTCTCTATTTGAGTCTAAAAGGAATTTTAAAATATTTTAGTATATATTATTTCTAGGGTTTTTAACAATTGTTTTTAAAATGGGTAAAAACAGTGGTTTTGAGCCAGTCCAGTATGCCTATGAGCATTTTGGATGTATGTGCAAATAGGTCTGGTAGCTTCATCCCAAATCCATTCAAACCTGTGAATGTTGACTTCATTTTGAATGAGGTCAATCTGCAATTTCTTCATTAAGTTCAGTAAGGGCAGTACTGGACATTCTTTCCCCAGCAGGAATGAGAATAATAGCTCTTCTGTATGCAGTGCCTGTCCCCGGTAAATCAGTTTTACAATCCTAATTCTGTGAGTCACTGGGCGGTGTGACTCACCCAGTCTCACCCAACAGTATCTTGAATTCCAGCCTGATGCTTTGCTCACCAGGTAACTGAACAGAAGTACAGTTATTCTGAATTCTTTTGTTCCCCTTCCTAAGAGTCTCTCCTAAGCACATTATATAAGCATGATCATACTTCTCACTGATAGAAGAACTGTGACTATATGAGAGTGTATATATAGTTCTGCAATGTGGAGCTGCATGCATGAGTTCTCTTATTCAGTGTTGCAGTATCTATGGCTTTTCATCCCTTTGAATGGAGGTGAAGGGGGTATGCACCATTCTTCTGGAAATAAAACATATTTGTCATTCCTAAATAGGTGCTTAGGATTTAACTATGTACACAGTGAACTCAGAGGCTCCTTTACTTTTAACAGTGCAGGATGAATGTCTCAGGGAGGAGAAAAAAAATTAAATGTGGTAATGTGATCTTGAAGTGGAACAATTCCGTAAAATTTTTTTTTAGAAAGGCCAAAGTTAGATCCACTGACTACACATTTAATTTCTTTTAATTGGCCACACTGCTTGCATTTCAAATGAAATTTGCTTTTCATTTATATTAAAAGTTACTTTTATACAGTGACTCTATAAAAAAAAGTAAACTCCACATGTGCAGGAAGAAATTATCTTCTGAATACCTTATACCATCTGGCATTTAAGGATCTGAAAATGTGGCACTTTTTTTGAAATTCTATACATCATTTTGTGGCTAAATTCTAGCATGTATTACTCAGTCTGACCCAGATCGTTGTGTAGTTTCCTTTCTGTCTTGATTTTTCTGGTTTTCAGGATATAGTGGACAGGGAGTGATGTAAAAGTAAAATAGAAGGGTATTAAGTAGGTGTAGGCACAAAAAAAACCCTGAAATAATGGTCTCCTTAGAGATTTGCTTCATGTGAAGTAGTACAACTCAAGGAAAGATGAGAAGGTTTTCATAAGCCAAATACATTCAGTCTTTTATATGCCCTATGTGTTCACAACAGCATTTTTAATGACTGTGTAGGGCAAAGCCTTCAGAATGCCTTTAAACCCAGTTAAACCCCACTGAGGTTTAAGTAAGTGCCAGAGTGGATAGTCTTCTTCTAGCTCTGTTTGTAGGACTGTTTTTATGAAAATACATTTACTGTTTATATTCATGTCCCACCTCTAGATTTAAGTCCATCACAGGTGCCATTTTAGAAAAAACAGTGGTCCTACCCACAGCAGTCATGTATAAGCAAATGACAGAGATGATAAAGAAGAGCTAAGTGTGACTGTTCATTTTGTGCAGAGCATCCCCTGTGATGCTCCGACTCTACTGTCCCTTTGCCCTTCTTCCCAGGTCTCGGTGCTAAAACACTGCCCTGCATGATTGCACTTAGATAACTGAGTCAGGCCACAGATCTCCCACTTGTGTGTAAATATGAGAAAGGCAAGGCGGCAAGGGAGAGACACGTACTGACCGTACATCAAGGATACAGACAGTAGAAGGCTCAGGCTGTTCCTCCCATGCTCCCATTCAAAACCTGTCAATCACTGGCCCTGCTTTTATGGACCTAGTTTAGATCAAGTAGGAAACATGGGAACCCTCACTCAGGCAAATATTAGGCTTACTGGCCTGATAAAGGACTTGTTTTTTTTCTTTTTGGGGCAAGTGGAGGAAGGAACTTCTCCCTGCTGGGACGGGATTTCCTTTTGTTTCTTTGTCCAGTGTTCTTAGCATCTGAGCAAATCTTGATTGGTAGGACAATCTCCTAGGGTGCCATTTGGCTTTTATGGAATAAATTCTAGTTAGGATAGGATCAAATGCTGCTGGCACTGCAGCAGAATTATTTTGGAGGAGTTTTAGGGAGGTCCATGTTTGGAGAGCTTTTCATGACTTTTTCAGTCTTTCACTGATTCTCTGCTTCATGACCCAGCTACCTGAAACCCAGCTCCTTCACTGGAGATTATTTGCAGTGCTCTGAGTGTTTTCCAAATTGCCATGGTCATGGGAACTTGAGGAGATGGCAGCCTCACTGAGGATGATGAGTAAAAGCTTTTAGCATCTGAGAGGGAAATCATCCATGTTCCTTTATCAGGAAAAAACTGTACGTCAGTCCATGCCTGGTGTCACACATTGACATTATCTCCCAGGCACATATGCTCCTCTCTGCAGCACACACAATCATGAGAACAGTTTCTTCTGTCCATCACAGTTAGTCTGTGTGCCCTCTGAGCCAGCCTGGGGCTCCCTCACTGGGGTAGTTTCCAAGTTCATGCTGAGAGGTCACCACAGACATAATAAAGGTTCATAAAATCATGTTCCATCTAAAATACCAAAGGGATGGAATTTTATTCTAAGTACAGCTCTTAAATATGCAATTTTAAATTCTTCCATAAACTGGCAAGTCTGGAGAGTTAGCCTTTTATGCTTTTATGTTCTTTCTGAAGCTTCGTTAGCTCTGTCTGGACACCATTACTTTGTTTAGTGATAGCAGTTGACTTGTTGCCTCTTGTAAGATGACAGTGTGTTTGGCAAATTTCATCTAGTGTGCCTGGTCCAGTCTTACAATACAATGTAATTTGGTCTTCTGGGCTAATTTACAATTGGGGAAACAGATCTCAGGTAATAGCTGTTTTCCTTTGCTGTTGCTGCTACTACTGCTAAATTGTTTTCCTCAGCACTGCATGCCCAAAGGCATCTGTAGATCTTAAATTCAGCCAAATATAGTGAAATACCCTCATTAATATCTTGTGGGCTTTCAACGTGAAGTAAGCTTAAAGGACTGTAACTCCCTGTGGAGATGAAGTTAGTGACATTCAGAGTGGGTGGGGGAGGAAGGGAAGAAGAGGACATGGCCTCTTTCATGGTGTAACATGAAGCATGGGGCCCAGAGGGTGCTGTTAATGGGCAGCTCCATGACTCTGAGAGCTCTGCTTGCCCTCCCCTTCTCCATATAGCAAATTCACAACTGAGACTTCATCATAATGGCAGCAAGAACTTTCAGTCAAATAAAAGGTAGTCTCCTCTTTCACATTTGGACTGAGACTTTAAAGGCAGGACTTTACCTCCCCCTGGGCCATCAGCTGCCTTTGTGCCACTTTGCAAGTCAATACAAATTCAGCCTCAGACTTTGCCTGTAGAAGAGAGATAATCTCTCATTCAGGGAACAATTTCTACTGAGGTTTGCTGGTTTATGGGCAAATACAATTAGCTGGCAGTAGGACGATCAGCATTGTGCCCCTCTGTGGAGGAGGGATGTCCTGTCCGTGCTGCTGTAGCTGAGGCACGGGAGCAAGGACTTGAAGACGGAGCCTAAAATGAGCACATTTATGACATTTGTATTTCCAACTGTTTTTTAAGTGAGACTTCTCACAGGACTGTGAAGGCCAAAATCATACCTTGTAGATAATGAAGTATTAGAATTCCTTCATTATTTGTCATGTTTTCCTGGGTATAGCAGGACTAACGGTAGAACCTCTCTGAATGTACATTTTGCAATGACTGTACTTTGAAATCATCACTGTCATGTTACTTCAGTGTGCTATGATATTTGAATGTCAGTGCCATCTGTCACAAACAGGAAAGTAATTTCCTTTAAAAATAATTAAAAGAATAGAAAAGAAATTAAAATGAAAGTACAGACTTTCAAGCATCTAGCTTGCACTTCTAATATCATTAAAGCAAAATATTCCAAAAAGTGTATCAGGATTTTCAAAGTGTTACAAAATCTTAACTTTATTTGTGCTGCAATATCTCTTGGAGTTAAATTAAGGGAAATATAGCAGCTTTTATTCAACATTTCTTGATTTGCTTTTCTCTATGACTATTTCTCAATATGTAATAGAAAAATGTGTCATTCCTAATTAACTTTTACAGTTAAATAATATTTAACTGTTACATTCTTCACAATAATTAGGAGAGAAAACCTCTGTCTTTCACTGACATCTTCCCTGTCAAAAGACTTTTCAGTATACTGACACTGTTTATTATTCCTGCTTTCATTTAGCTGATCTGCAGTTCGCATCATCATGCAACCTCATGTATCCTTCAGGCAATGAAAACCAAAGCACAACCTACATAAATTTTTACCAAGCAAACCAAAACCACACAACCAAACAAAAAAACCCAGACTTTGGAAGTAATCTTCATGCCCAGGCTGTCAGCAAACGGAGTGTGAAGACAATATCCTCAGCTCAAGCTGTTCAGCATTCTGTGGGTAGAAAAACTAATTTCTAAATTAATTTTGGGTGTGTGACACCTGAGCACTCCTTCGCCTTATGAGGAGAAGTCTCTCATGGAGCAGCAGAGCATACATTGCTTCTGGTGGGGAACATCTTCAGTGAAGAGGACATTAGCCTGAGCAACAAGGCTCCATGCTTTGTGGGAAGAACTTGTTCATTGCTCAAGTCACAGGCCTTATGTTGCTAAAAATCATGGAAATATCTGTTAGCTGAAGTTGCTGGGATATTTGGAGGGTTTGAGATTTGCTCTGATAGTGCAGCCTTACAAGACATGCATAAGACCCATCCCAGGCAGGCTGGTTGCATCTCTTTGCCCAAAGTGAAGAACAGAGAAAATAATATACAAATTTTATGGTGCTCTGTTACCTCAGTACACGGCTAAGTATGGCTGAAACATATTCTTTTATACACCTCTGTAGGCAAGACACAAGACACCAAGGAAGGTCAAGGCCTCATTTGTGTTAACTGTAGAGGTCAAGATGCCCAGGGCGGGAGAGACATGCAATTCTTCTGCATAGATCTGTCCGGCAGGCAGAAATGCAGTGTGACACAAGTTGTGTCTGGCCAAAGGAGGGCAATGTGGTCCTCGCCTCTGTCCTTGTCTTTCTGTCCCTGTGCTCAGAGCCCAGGACTCAGGAGAAGGTTGCAAATGGGTTGACTCAAGCCTCCCAGCATGTGAGTGGAACAGTCCAGCACCAGCTAAACACCCTCAAAACTGGAGGGGATCCTCCCCTCTGGCCTCAGTGGGTCAGGGGCTCCAACTCTGTGTAACAGGGTGGTACATCAACTGTGAAAGTGTTTTGCAGTGAGCAACACAGGACTGTTGACAGATCTTCACAGACAGCAGGGATGGTGGCAGGCCAGCATAGTTAGGGCGCAGTAAAGATCAGTAAAGTCCTAAATAAGGCTTGAACCAACATTTCTTGGTCTATGAAGATTCTTTAGTGATACCACTGTGGTGCCTCTTGCAGTGTTTCCTAGGTTCTTGCTAATTCTGTCTTCTTTATGAGGGTCTTTACATGAGCAAAACACATACTGAGGAAATGAATCAGCTTTGCACAGTTCGGCTCTTGGTTTATTTCAAGCAGTTAAACATGGGCACATGGGACTTTTTTCAAATTTCTAGTTCCATTAAGGTGTAATGAACCTTGCCTGAGGGTGCTTTATGCAGATCACCTGAATCTTTTATAGCTGCTATTTGCATATTTTATATAAAGAACCCTGAATCTCAATGTGGCGTTCCTCTACTTTCATCAAATATGAAGATAATGAGAGGGAGGTGTCGACTTCCCTGTGTGCAAAGACACAAACACACACACACAAATCAGAGGTTTTTATTAGTTAACTTTCATTTATAGTGGATTATTTCTATGAGAATAGGTATCCAGGTTGCGTTCCTGTTATATGAAGGATACAAATTTCTTTTAATATAATTTGGTATCTATGTGACTTAAAGTCTGTGTGTGTGCTCTTAATGAAATCATATAAAATGTAATATGCGCTGTATTTGTAACCTTACATTTTGATCCAAAAATCTGTTCAATGTTACAGATATTTGGATCTATTTCAGTCTTCTATAACATAATTGCAATTGAGTTTTGTCTTTAAATATGTAATTTGTAACGGAAATGTCATCACTCAAATCATTCAAATACAAATACAAAAACCAGAAATATCCCGGTAGGAATGCAGACCTGTTGTATGGTAGGACCATCTCCAGTAATAATATTTTTTCACATAATTCAGATTACACTTTGTTTTGTGTCCACAGATTTGTTAATGTGTATATAAAAAATGAAGAGTTAAAAAAACTACATCACTGCATCTGAAATTTGAAGTAGAAAGTAATGAACATAATCCATTCTGCTAGTGAGATTCATGAGTTGCCATTCAGTGTAAATCAAAGTCAGTAAAACTTAGAGATAGTAAAAAGAAGACGACAGATAAAAATCGTGTCCAACATTTAGCAGAATAGTTGATATCAGGATTATATTTTGGATGAAAACTGCAGGGGGAGATTAATTTTTTCAGACTGTTGAAATAATCAGATTTGATGTATTTGGAACAATGTTTCAAAAAGTTTTAGTTATTTGATTTTTTAATTTCATTTTTAATTATTTAAATGCACTATTAATGTCAAAATTGTAACTTTTTTTCTTCTCTACTTCTGATTCATCAACATGATCTTTCCCCACACTTCCATCTCTCAGCATTTCATCTCGCAGAATATTGAAATAGTCTCATTTGGAACAAAGCTCAATTTTAAAACTTTGAAATACACTGTAAAATGGCATTTTTATTCCTGCAGAGCCTTAGTCTGTCATTAAGTAATGACTCCAAACTAAAAGACTTTGTCAGTATTTCAGTGTGCAGATTTCATCCTATTTTTTTGGCAGCACGTTGTATAATACTCTGTAAATTGCAAGAGGTGGTTAGCACATTCATTTGCTGTTTGGACTGTTGATATGATGACAAAGTTTTAATGTATTTTGAGTTATGAATTATTAATATAACACATGTTAAATATGGAAGCCTGCAGAGAAGAGAAGGTCCATATAATATACTCAGACTAACTAGCTATTACAAGTATTGAGCATTTCAGGTTGGCTTTCTGGGCAGTTTGGGCAAAGCTGCCACCTCTGGCAAGTTATTTGCATGTTATTAAATTTTCCTGCAAAATTACTTTGTGACAAGTAATAGAAGAGATAAACAGAGTAGTGAGGGACAAAATGAATACACATTCCTAAATTTGCATAAGTTTCCAAAGAAATGGAATGCCCAGGGCTCTCTGTCTCTGAGTTGAAGGTTTTCTGTACTGAGAGAGCAAAGGAGAGGAGAAAGTAAGTACACAGGCAGTCTGTTCACATTAGCTTTATTTTACTGGACATTTTCTTGGGTTGTTTCTGTGCTGGGGAAGTGAGTGGGGATTACTTAGTATGATTTAACTGTTATTCCCTATCTCTGCTCTGAGCAGGGTTAAACTGAGTGGTTCCTAGAGCTCTGTATACAGCAATATTCCCTGCCTGGAGCCGTATCAACAAGGAAAAAGTAGCTACACTGGGAAATGTAAGAACAAATTATCTAATGAGATTTAATTTTTAAATGATATGAAGAAGGAGAAGAAAAAAAAATAAATACCAAGAAGGAAGTTTATTTTTATGGGCAGATTTGACAACAGGATGTCTCAGCTACGGTCTCCATAAGCTGTAATTGCATTGATAACCACCCTTTATTTTTGTCATTTCTGTTCAAGCTCAGCAGGTTTCTGTACCACACCATAAGGAGCTACATATTCACATCACAAGCTGGAGCTCCATGTTCAATTCCCTGACAGCAAATAAATCCAGCAGCAGACGTAGCTCTGATCAAAATACAGAGGAGGGAAGATGTCTGTCTACACACTGTTCATATGACATCTACTACATCTACTATACTACATAGGCACTGATATGATCGCTGGGAGAGGGCTGTACAGCTATGTGCCATCATTCACACCACTCAACACAGGGGCACTAGATGCTTCCTGGTACTAATGAAGGACTAAACCCGCCTGAAGCCCATCAGCACTGGTTTTAGTCACACACCTTCTGACCATGTCCAAAGAACAGGAGTAGTTTATGTTTTCATGTATCAACACAGCACACTGTTTTCATTCAGAAAGGCTACAGGGAGTGTAATTTATTTTAGATGATAATTGCTGGGTTTCTCTTCTTCCATATAAAGGAAATCAGCAAAGCAGAGATTATTACTCCAACTTCAATTAGACATTTCCACACCCTCTAGGTTTCAGGTTATTGTTTTTCCTCAGTAACTTTCTTAACCTCTGTTGCTCTTCTGTTGAAACAGATGTAGTACATAAGAACTACTACAGCAGCCCTTTAAAAAAATAAATTTTCATCTAAACTAGTAGTACTTGCTGCTAGTAGTTTATACTCTCAGTTCTATGTAAAAAAACTTTGATTTTTTTCAAATTTCGGTATTTTGTTTACAATGAAAATTACGTAGATTGAACACAACTTTAAGTAGAAAATAATTTCTTTGTCAAAAACTTTTTGTCATAAGCTATTTATGCAGGCAGAAACATGTTCGTGCTCGTGTCAGTGGAAGATGATGCAATAATTCACCTGATTACCAGTAAAGCTACTGATCTCAAATCTGAATTTGATCAAACCAGAAGAATAAGCACACCTCAAAAGGTCATGGTAAAAAATGTTTGATTTGATAAAATTTGTGAGCAGTATAATCTGTTTTACATTTGCTAACATACAGGCTTAAATAGGGAAAAAAAGAACCCCAAAACCCCAAAACTGGACTCATCTTTCTCTAGAAAGAAGTACCATAAAAGATGGTTCTACAGTTTACTAAAGTAATCTCAGCTGTGTGTATTACTTGCTTTGGACAATTCAGATGGGATTTAAGAAGATGGGAATGTTTTCCCAGGACTGACCTGAGACAAAAAAATCAAGCTGAAAAGAAAAGGCACTCAATTCCAACTCAGCTGTGTGCCTCTTTCAGAGCGCTTCCTGAATCAACATCTTCCACACATTATTTAAAAGATACTGCAGCAAAGAAGAAACACCAGTTGATTCCCATCTTTTAAGACAAGTTTATGATCATTGATTAAGGCAAAAATTAATCTAGTTTACTTTTAAAGTACAAATTGCACCAAAGACCAGCTATTCGAACTGTATGTAATGATATCATATTTGATATTCTGTGTTAATATATTTTGATCACTTACAAAGAAATTTAGTAATCATTTAGTAATGATTTTAGAGATAATTTCAGCCTTGTGTCCTATTACATTTAGTAATTAAGGTGGTGCCAGTAACAGTCAGATCGTGTTTTCAGTTTAAGACCCTATTTTCAAGACTGCCTTCAGTAATGTTCATGTGGAGAGGAAGTACTATATCCACTCAGTGAGTAAATGTCACTGATCCATTAAAAATATTATAACAATCTCAGAGCAGTTTCTTAAACATAATATCTAATACAGATGAGAAGTTAAGACTTTTGACATGATCAAGGAGAGGGGGAAAAAAACCTTTAATTAATTAGAAGCCATCAGTCATTCCACAGACTTCTTGCTTAACTTTGGAGAAATGTCTTTTGAAATATTTTCCTCGCATTTTTATGTCATTTAGCTGGATGAGAAAGGCCATACTCACCAGAAAACACAGCTATACTTGTAAAAATGCTATGGCAACGGACAAGTGCTTTTGTTGGCATAGATTATGTCATTTAGGGAGATACTGAAATGATTTCAGATGAAGAGCCCCTTGAAACATGAGAGTTATTCTACATCCCAGTCTTCATGTAGCGTATTTCTATCCAGGGTGCAGGCTTCTAAGGGAAATTGGTGATGGCTCTGATGCTCTCCTCCTAAACCATTTTCTTCTTCCTTCCCAATAGTGAAGGCTTTCTTGCTTCATGGTTTCTTCAGTCTGCAGTGGATTGCACCCTTTTTCTGCCAGCCTTCTGTAGCTGGTTTTCCTGGGTGCGCTGGCTCCTGAACTTCCCAAGCCATTGTACTGGATCACTTGCTTCCCTCTCTGCAGCTGTTCTGGATCACTCCCTGGTGCTTTGTAGACCTGAATTAGAGAGAGCTTCCCACACGAGCACATTTCCTTTGTCTCAGTTTGGACTTGTCCTGATCATTGCCTAATCCTAATCCACTACTGAATATATTGTAGTTTAAACTAGCAGTTCAGAACTTCATCGTAAAATCAAAGGTGGTGTTGCTTCCTGAGTTAGTAGTGGTAGATGCTCCTGACAAGTGTCTATCTTTGTGGAGGAGCTTTCTATGTTTAAAATCAAACAGGAAATATGCAATGGATTAAGTAATAAGCATTTTCACAGCTTACTGTCAGGGTGCAGATGTCATCTGGTTGACCGTGATCTTTTTTTGGAATCACAGGAAAGAAACTGTGGTATATTAGAGATGTTGAGGTTCTGTTACATGGCAGCTACACTTTGTAGTTGTTTCTAAACATTTTTTTTTGTAGCTTCCTATGCAGCCTTAGTGTCTCTTTAAGGCTGTTGTGTGGGAATGAAATGTTTAGTGCTGAAGGATCAGATCCAAAAATAGAAAAGAAAAAGTTCTGAACATAAGCAACCATCTGAAGTACAAAGCCTAATGATGAATATCATTATTAAAAATAGGAAATGGTGGTAGAAATGCTACTGAAGCATTCATTTCTAGTAACGGCTTATTTGTTCTGCTTCCAGTAAGATACAGTAAGATAAGTGTCCTGGAGAAACTCTATGGAAAGATGTGAAATCAAAGGTAGTAAATTAAAGTTTCCCACCACCAGGTTTTAAAAGCTTTAGTGCACACTCCATTACAGCGGAAGGTCTGGAGAATGCTTCCTTCTGGCTAGTCTCATGACCAAATTATTTACAAAAATAAAAGCAAAATCTGCAGAAGCTGACATCTCCTGGAATTTGCTCTTTTGAAGCTATACCAGCTGCAAACCCTACTAATAAACATATGGGTTTTTTAATCCAATCAATTATTTACAACTACTTTGTGGCTTGACGGTTGCTTTTCCTACCTAATATGTAAGAATACTTCTGATGACGTTTCAGCCTGTGTGTCCTCTTTCTGGAGGAGTGGTATGTGGGGCAGATGTTGATGTTTCAGTTTACAAGGCAAAGGGTCGTGGAATGTTTTGAGTCTTGATTTAGGCCCAGGAACGAGTCCTGCGGCTGCTTGGGAAGAATATTCTGAGCTGAGAAGCAAAACATTCCACTGTCCTTAACCAACTCAGACATCAACATCTGACCTTCACACAGTGGCATGAATGAAAGATTTAAAATCCAGGCATCGTACCATTTTAGATCTGAGTTCTCCAATATGCCTGACATTGTCATATGATGATGCTGTAATTTTAAGTTACTTCTTGTACCAGGGACATCGTGTTCACCTAACAAGACAGGGAAAATAAGTTTTCCAGAGGGTTGTCATTCCTTTTATATAGCAAGTCTATAAATGGCTATAGGTGTTTGGGTCAAAGAAGTTAATTTTATTTATTTTATTTTATAATAGATGAATATTAAAAGTTTCCTTAAAGGTACTATAGTACAGTCTCCCAAAACTAATAAAACTTGTCAAGTTTCAGAGCAACTACTTCGGAACATGAATTAAAATAAGACCTATTAAGTTTTAAATTACAAATAATTTATCAAGTGTTAAAATTAGACATGTCACACTTTTTTTCTACAAATATAATTGTTGAAGTTATTATAAAGGTTAATATTTATTTCTCTGTGAAACAAGTCTAAATCTATAAAAATGTGTACTACAGATCTAAATAACTATCCAAAACACATTCTAATATATTATTAAGCCTTCTCCGGCTGCCTTTCATAACTCTTCTGTGACCCATGGGGAAAGTGTTTGTGGGGTAAATCCATTTTCTGGATGACAAAGTAAGAGTCTTCCTACTTCAGTTAGGCATGTCTAAACCTAAGCAAATAACCATCAGCCTTCCTTGTAGTCCCCAAGATCTCCAGGAGGAATTAATCTGATCATAAAGGAAGTACCCTAGATATGTACGAGGAATCTCCATCTCTAGCGGCCTGTTTCACTACACTGACTGTAAAGGAGGACTCCCCTTAGTTAATCAACTAAATTTAACTAAGCCTACTGTAGACAACTAAATTTAGACAACTAAACTTAGGTGGGAGGAATTCCTCCACAACAGTTTACATGCCAGTTAGAAACGATGATCTCACTGTCGTGGGCAAAGATGAAACTGGCTGTTTGTCTCGGTGAGAGTGAAGGCATAGTATCAGGACACGGGGAAGCTTTCACAATTGCCCCATTCTGTGTCTGTTTTGAGAAGCTACTGAAGACAAGCATTAGTCACTCCAGTACGTTCCTCATCCAATTCACTTTAAAACTGATTGATAGTCATTTCATTGTCATCTTGTCATGATTAGATGATTTTCTTTTCCTGCATTCTCTCACTCAGGGTGAAATAGTTTGTTATAGCCCTGGGTGCACTTGCAGTGTGGATTAATGGCCAGAGATCAGGAAGAGTACAGAAAAAATCTCGGTTCTTTTTTCCAAGTATGTTTCTGGCATAGTATGTGATACTGGGCATTTATAGCTGTTTCCTTTTTTGTACATCATCTATTACATTCCAAAGTAACTTTTGCAATAACTGCCATGATGGCTTTGCATTTCAGGTATTAGCTTTTAAGTATTTCAGTAAGACAAATTATTTATATAAGTAATGAGGTATTTTTTATTTGTTGGCTAGACCACTGTGGAAGGTGTAGTTCAGAATATCTTATTTTAGCTAGTTTCTTGATTTACAAGCTCAGGATGGAGGAATTAGAAATATTCACCAGTTGGCTGACAAAAGCTTAGAATTTTTCACTTGGCAACTGATCTGTTTGAGATGGAGAGTGATGGTCTTACAGGAGTGGTAGTTAGTTGTAGTGCATTAACTTGGTGCAAGATGACAGCCTTTTCCCTTTAATGCTATATTGCAAGTTTGATGGAATAGTCCTTGGAGTTTCATTACTCTGCAAATGGCCAGCTATTAAAAAAGTCAGAACTGGATCCACTTTAAAAGTTGTTTAAGCAGCAGGAAACATCTCGCATCCCCTTTACCTGGCAACCTACCAAACTGCTTGATATCTCTGTCTCCATCCTCCAACTGCATTTTGCAAACTATGCAAGAAGATTCAAGTCATATGAATGTATTTTCAGAGGAAACATCCATGCTGAAGATGTATTTGATCCATATGATCCCTGTAATTTAGAATAACTGCCATGTCTACTGAAGCAAATATTAAAAAAGAACAAAGCTCTCTCATGTGAGGAGCTTTTTTTAGTCTTCTTTTAGGAATAATCAGAAATAGTATCACAATGCAATGTAGCTCCATTAGGCATTTGTAGGTGGTGTGTGGAGAACATTATCTTAAGAAAAAGAATATACAAAGCATCTTTATTCAGACTCAACGTAGCAGTAACATCTAAGCAGAATTGCTTCTAAAAAGGCCACATGGTAATTAATTCAGCAACTCTTATGGTTTTCTAGATGGCAGAATTGGTTCTGACCTGCAAATGAACATAAAGGAATTGGAAATCCCTCAATTATTGTTTCTAGGAGACTTTTCCAGAGATACTTTTAAGCATAAAATAGTTTTGTCTTGTCTTACCATCTGAAGCAATATTGCACTACCAAGGTTGATTTGCAGAATTTCTGAAGAATAGTTTAAAAAGCCAATGAAAAAAAAAAAGAACAAAAAACAGCTGCAGAGGTTTGTTTTCAATCAAGAAGGGAAAAAAAATAGAGGTAGCTAGAGACAAATCACTCTTGACATGTTCTGGAGGTCAGGACAAATTTTGGACAGAGTTGAAGAACTATAATTTTAAAAGTCTGCAGTGCCATTTCCTTGTTAAATGATTATATTCTGCTTACTTGATCTGTAGAATGCATATAAAGCATAAATCCAAATTCTTTTCAATGCATGTTCAGAATCAAGATTACACTCTGGCAGAGCAACATTTTGCTATGACCAGTTACAACTGAAGAGTTTATAAGGCAAAAATTAGTTTATATTTTGCAGTTCATTTTCTCTATTTGTAGACTATGTCATAAATTTGAACATATTCTTATTACAGTCCTACTGTAATTCTAACATCAGGCTTGGTAAAAGGCACATCTTGAAATACTCTTCTCTCTGAAGGCTTCTATTTTATCTCCTGACCTTTTAATAGTAGCCAGTCCTGGATACGGAACTGAACACTCACTCTTCCAGTCAAGTGCTATAAGCACTAGTGTGGCATCATGCTCTCGTGCCTTCTCCCTAGTCTAGTCAATTTTGAATCTCTTCTTCAGTGGCAAAGTTCAGAAGGAATATCGAAAAGTATGATCTTTCAGACGAACATTGTGATTAAGAGATACGGGCATAATCCATCTCAGGATGCTTCTTTCAAGATTTGGCTTAGTGCTCTGAACACTGAACCATTTCACTCTGCCCAGAGAGGTGGTGGAGTCACCATCCCTGGAGGTGTTCAAAAAACATGCAGACGTGGCACTTCAGGGCATGGTTTAGGAGACGTGGTAGTGTTGTGTTGACAGTTGGATTTGATGATCCTAGAGGTCTTTTCCAACCTTAATGATTCTATGATTCTAAGATTTTGTGGAAAGCAAGAATCACATGTCTTTCCAGTTTGAAAGCAGTGATTTAATCTCATTTTCCTGAAAAACAGATTGTAATGTCTTGCCTTCAAGAGAAAGACAGTGAGCCTTACCTGAAGAGGAATAGTTTCCTCTAGATCTGTGAATGGGGGCGGGGGATCTATCTTCACACAAGGAAGTGGGGTTTAAAATATAGAATCAGAATGGTTTGGGTTGCAAGGGACCTTTAGAAGTCATCTAGTCCAACCCCCCTGCAGTGAGCAGGGACATCTTCAATTAGATCAGGTTGCTCAGAGCCCCGTCCAGCCTGACCTTGAATGTTTTCAGGGGTGGGGCGTCTACAACCTCTCTGGGCAAACTGTTCCAGTGTTTCACCACCCTCATAGTAAAAATTTTCTTCCCTATATCTAGTCTGAATCTACCTTCTTTTAGTTTAAAACCATTACCCCTTGTCCTGTCACAAGGGTTGCCCCGACTCTGGTGCAGGACCTTGCACTTGGCCATGTTGAACTTCATGAGGTTCACATGGGCCCACTTCTCGAGCTTGTCCAGGTCCCTCTAATGGCAACCCATTCCTCAGGTGTGTCAACCACACCACTCACTTTGGTGTCACCTGCAAATTTGCTGAGGATGCACTTGATCCCACTGTCTGTGTCAGTGAAGAAGATCCCCATACAGACCCTTGAGGGACACCATTCACTGATCTCCATCCAGACATTGAGTTGTTGACCACTACACTATGGATGCACCATCCAACCAATTCCTTATCCACCGAATAGTCTCTCCATCAAATCTGTATCTCGCCAATTTAGAAGGATGTTGTGGGGAATGTGTCAAAGGGCTTACAGAAGTCTAGATGGATGACATCTGTAGCTCTTCCCTTGTCACTCCATCGTAGATGTAGTCACTCCATCATAGAAGGCCACTAGGCTAGTCAGGCAGAACTTGCCCTTGGTGAAGCCATGCTGGCTGTCTCAAATCACCTCCCTGACCGCCATGTCCTTTAGCATAGCTTCTAGGAGGATCTGTTCCATGATCTTCCCAGGCACAGAGGTGGGGCTGACAAGTCAGTAGCTCCTGGGGTCCTCCTTTCTACCCTTTTAAAAACTGGGCACAATGTTTCCCTTTTTCCAGTCACCAGGGACTTCGCCTGGCTGCCATGACTTTTCAGATATCATGGAGAGTGGCTTCATAAATGTATCAGCCAATTCCCTCAGGACTCTGGGATGCATCTTGTTGGGTCCCATAGGCTTATGCATGTTCAGGTTCCTGAGGTGGTCAAACCTTATCTTATCTTACAGTGTGAGGGGCTTTGCTCTCCCAGTCCCTGTCTTGAGGTCCATCCACTCCAGAGGTGTGAGAAGAGAGGGTGCCAGTGAAGACTGAGGCAAAAATGTTATTGAGTACCTCAGCCTTCTCCTTGTCTGTTATTACCAGTTTGCCAGGCATGCTCATCAGGGAGGGTATGCTTTCTTTGACCTTCCTTTTCTGGCTGACATACGCATAGAAGCTCTTCTTATAATTCTTTGCATCTCTTGCCAAGTTCAGCTCCAGCTGCATCTCAGCCTTCCTGACCCCATCCCTACACAACCAGGCAGTGTCCCTATACTCTTCCCAGGATCCTGTACCTGCTTCCACTACCTGTGCATTTCCTCCTTGCCCTTTAGTTTGACCAACAGATCTCGACTCATCCATGCCCATTTCTTGCTTTCCTTTCCTCATTTCTTACATCTGAGGATTGAGAGCTCTTGCATTTCATGGAAAGTCTTCTTAAAGATCTGCCAGCTCTATTCTTCTCCCTTGTCCCTGAGGGTAGTTTCCGAGGGGGTCCTACTGACTAGCTCCTTGAAGAGCTGGAAATTTGCTTTCCTGAAATTCAGAGTCCTGACTTTACTCTTTGCCTGACCCACATCCCTTAGGACTGTGAACTCAACCGGTGCATGATCACTGCAGCCCAGGCTGCCTCCAGTCTTGATGCCACTGGTTAGCTCACTTGCTTTGGTGACCAACAGGTCCAGTATTGCATCCCCTCTGGCAGGGCTGTCTATTACCTGACCTAAGAAGTTATCCTCAGTGCATTCCAGGAGTCTCTTGGATTGCCTATAGCTCATTGTGCTACTTTTCCAGCAGATGTTGGGGTGGTTGAAGTCCCCCAGCAGGACAAGAGCCTCCTATAGCTGGAATAAGAAGGCTTTGTCAATAGGCTCCCCTTCACTGGGTGGCCTGTAGCAGACACCAACCACAAGGTTCCGTTTTTTGCCTTGGTCTCTAATTCTTACCCATAAGCTTTCAACCTGCTCATGGCTATTCTTCAGAGACAGCTCTTCACAAACTGTCCATTTCTTGACAGAGAGGGCAACCCCTCTGCCCCTCCATCCTCGCTTGTCCCTTCTGAACAGCCTGTAACCATTGGTAGCTGCACTCCAGTCATGGGTTTTGTCTCACCAAGTTTCAGTAATGAAAATTAGGTTGTAGCTTTCTAGCAGCATGGTGGCTTCCAACTCCTCCTGTTTGTTGCCCATGCTGCGTGCATTGGTGTAGAGGCACTTCAGCTGGACTGGTAGCTATGTCACCTTTATAGAGGAACACCCCTTAATTCCTTTGAAGTATTTCACCAGTGCTCCCCTGTTGGCTCCTATTACCTCAGGAGCCCCTGGATCATCTCTGTAAGACTTCTAGTGTGCTCCAGTGTGCCCAGCACATCTCAGAGCCACAGGCTGAGGGCCCTCGCTAGCACCCCATCTCTCTAACCTTGGCATGTCATCCCACAACTTGTCATGGGCAAGCCTGATATTATCCCCCTCTCCCTTCAAGCCTAGTTTAAAGCTCTGTCAATGAGCCCCACTAGCTTGTGTGCAAAGACCCTCTTTCCTCTTTGAGAAAGATGAATCCCATCTGACGCCAGCAGGCCTGGTACCATGCAGACAATTCCATTATCGAAAAACCCCAAATTCTGGCAGTGACGCCAGCCATGGAGCCATGTATTAATAGACTGGGTCCGTCTGTTTCTTGCAGTATCACTGTCTACAACTGGAAGGGAGGAAAAGATTACCTGTGCTCCAGATTTCGTTACCACCCCAAGGCCCTGAAGTTTCTTTTGATCACCCTTGGACTTTGTGTTGTGGCTTCATCACCACCCACATGGAAGAGCAGTAATGGGTAATATTCCAAGGGCTGTACCAGGCTAGGAAGTTTCCTAGTGGTGTCCTTAACCCAGGCCCCGGGGAGGCAGCAGACTTCCCTAAGAGGAGGGTCTGTCCTGTACATTGGACCCTCTGTTCCCCTCAGAAGGCAGTTGCCTACAACTATAACCCATCTTTTCTTCCTTGTGGATGTGGTTGTGATACAGGGGTTAGGCCTTTCTGACCTTGTCAATACCTCTGGTGTAGATGGACTTGTCATTCACATCATCAGTTGACTGACCTTCCAAATCCAGAGTCTCATACCTGTTGTACAGAGGCACCTGGGAAGGCGAGGTGGGCAAGGAGGGGGTTTGCCTGCCACCCTGAGCATGGACTTGCCTCCATTCACTCCTTTAAGTTACTGACCTCTGTGTGGCAGGGGGAGAATACAGGATCCCCTTGATCATGGTTTTTCTTCTGGTGGCTCTTCCTGTTTCTGACTCAGGGAGGGCAGGGCACAGTTCTACCAGTCTTTCTCAGACTCCCTGATGCTCCTTAACCTGTCCACTTCCTCTTGAAGCTCTGCCACCAAGCTGAGTAGATCATCCAATTGGTCACATCTCACACAGGTGTTCTCACTACTGCTATCAGGTACTAGTGAAAGGCTCTGGCATAGCCTGCAGCCTGAGACCTGGGTGGCTGAATGTTTTAATGGGAGCTCTGTCTGGGTAGCCACATCCATTCTGGTGAGTGCAGAGGACATAGCTTTCTGCTGGGTGGATACCATAGCTAAGCTCCTTCTGGGAGGATGATGGCTACCAGTTGAACTCACCTTTTGAGCTGGTAGTGATGACGCCCTTCCTGCACATGGTTCCATGTATGTCCTCTCCTTGGGTATATCTTTTTGAAATGCTGTCACTTTGAGAACCCATCCTGAAGGATTTAAGTGTTTCAACACATAGAATGAGAACCTATTTATGTAGTAAAGGTCATGCTGTCATATAGGTAACTGAACCCTTCCCTTGATACAAGCCAAGTGGTTCTTAAAAAGATAATCAGCTCTGTGCACCAGCCACCAGAACCCATGGGAATAACCGCAATACCTCAAGTACCAAGTACCAATGAGCTGTGGGAGCTTTCTTAGGTATTTAATGATCAGAGCAATTTATGTCAGTAGTAGAGTTTCAGCTCTGAAAATCATAGATTCGGTTATTGTAGCTGCATCTCCATTAGTCTGGTATCACATCAGCAGAGTACCCTGTAAGTGAACCTCCTGGTCTTCCTACCATGTTTTGTTTGGCACTGCAGAGCATCCTGGAACATGTGGACTAGATTCCTTCACAGGACCCAAAGCCAGAGCATGCACCCCAGGAGCATGCCTACCACACTCCAGCTACTACCACTCAACTCACAGGACCAGGATAGAGCTCATCTGAGACAAATCTCCTGAAATACAGGCCTCTCGGCAATTTTTATGTCACTCCAGGGGTCTGCTCCTATTGTACTGCTATTTGCTGAGGCAGATGCAGTCTTAGAATGTCTATTTCTCTAGGCCTCACAGCAAGAAAAAAATATGCTGAAGCTCCAGCGCGCTGCTATGACCCACTGAAAGCTTGCAGATGCTTTTAAGGAGCACAAAGCAAGTCTTGATAAGCAAACTGGTACCTTCCTTATGCCTTGGTTCTGTCACATGCAGATCTGCAGTAGCAGGTGGTTTTCTGAATATAGCTGAGACAGCAGGCCACTTGTCATGGCAGGCACAGGTACGACTGCCCCTGCTTCCGCTCTGGTAGTTGCTCTTGATCAGGCTTGCTTTGCACAGCTAAAAGCAATGTTGCAGTGTTTAGCTATTTTAGCAATTGCTCAGCTGCTCTTATCAAATTGGACTGGACTTGTAGAATAGAAGTAGAGCTGATCACAAGCCAGTTTGATTCTTCACTTCTACCTTCTCACCTGACACAAAATGGAATTTGGCAGATAGGCTGCTAGCAGTTTTCTCAAGAAGGCTGCCTTGCTTTCCTTCACACTTGCTATTTTTGGTTTCGTCTGGTTTTGGGGTTGTTTTGGAGGAGAGGTGTGGATGAAATGAAAAGGTGATTAAAGAAGTGTGAAGGTAAAGGTAAGGATAAAGACTCTTGCTTCTGAGGTGGCACATGATACTCAAGTTGTCTTATGCTCTCACCCTAGAAAATATGATGGCAACAAATTGTGAATGCAGTAGAAAACTTTGCCCATTGTCCCCTAACAAAAGGCAGACATATAACCAGTATACCACAAAGCTTTCTTGTTAATAGACGTCATAGACGAAAACAACTTAGATGAATGGTTGTCAATAAGCAGGCTGTTAGTAAAATTTACTTAAGTAGGTCGTTGTGAGTATACTTAGAATTAATGGGGTCAAAGTTTGCAAAGTAGAATATCAGCTAAATATCTGGAAAGCGTTTTGAATAGTGAAGTGTGTTGGACTGTGAAACTTTCTCTCCTAGTGTTGAAATACTTGCATATGTATTCATCATTTATATGCTGTGCTGTTTTGCCTTTCTAATGTGATATGATAATCAGGTATTTATGAAAATTATTTGGAAATCTTGGTGACTCTGATTTAATCCCAGCAGTATATATCTCTAGTGGGGCAAATAGTGAGCCAAATATCATAGATCAGGAATAACCAGATGGCAGCCCAGAAGGGCTCTGACGTCTGCTCAAATGTGGAGTAACAGAGTACCAAACTGTGGGATGATGACACCCTGTTGCCTGCTAGCACTTTGTGTCAAGGCAAAAGCTTTAATTGCCCCAAAAGTGGAGCAGTGCCTGCAACAGCCTCATATGTGCCAAATGATGACTTCTAATGTATTATCTCTCATTTTCTCATCTCATATGGATTTACTGACATTCTTGACTTCAGTATTAGTAGCAACAAGTGCACGGCAAAATCTAGATCATGCAATGAGGTGCAATGGCACAAGCATTCCCCCATCCACTCCAGTATGTTGCCAGAATCTTTGAAGTCTCAGTCTTTGCTGACCTTCTGACACCATGGGGAGAAGAGACATGCTCCTTTCCATCCCTCTGACTCAGCATGTGACTTTTTATAGACTGCACAGCCAGGGAGAAGTTTGGCAGCAACGCCCCTGGTGGTGCAGCTGCCTTGCCTGCACATTGTGTGCATTCCTCTTTCCCCAGCAGGTATCTAAACTCCGCGTGCTTCTTGGCTCTTCCAAATGAGTAACCTGGCAGAGGATACTTGCTGCAGAGGCAGCCAGTGTCCTGCCTGTTATGACTGGACCCAGTTCAGGTGAACTGTCTTTTTTTTCCCTACATACATTTTGTGTCCAGCTACCATTAATTAGAAGTGACTGTGGGCAACAGCAGAGAGTCTGTGAGCTGGAGCTTGCGCTGCTGATCTGAGGCACAGGATGGCTTACCAGCATCACTGGTTTTCAGGCAGAGCCACACTGTTGATGTGTGTGTGTCAGAAACATGCCTTGCCTGCCACTCCTGAAGGGCATGGGTCTTCCACTGGGTTTGTGTCAAAACTATTAGTTCCCTGTGGACTTTTCTGATACCCTATTGTATCATCTTATGCCCCTAAACACCAACATTCAGGCAACTGAATTCTGCTCAGGATGTGAGATTTGACTCCAGATCCACACAGGGTCTGTATAACCATACATATGCTAGGTGACAGTGTAGCCTAGAAAGTATTGCAGTGACCAGCATTTAGATACCTAAGGTGAGTTAAATAACTTTTTAAGTGCTGCTATTTCTATTTACTAAAGCTCTCATAAAGTTGCCTAAAGATAGGTGTCTAGTGACATCTGAGATGGCATCCTGTGGACAAAGAACGGTATACTCGTTTCGACTAGTCCACAGGGTATCTTAAAGGTCGTTAGTCTCTCTGTTTAGGAAACCTAATCCCATCCTGGCTATCTACTGACAACAGAGGGAATTTAGGAACTTACCTCAAATGTCAGTGTCTACATTTAGACATTTAATGTAGGTGTGTCAACCCTGAACTGAATCCCACCCACGGTTTTATCCTCCAAAAAGAAGTAGTCTAAGGACATGAGATTGCCTGAAGCAAAATGCCAAAAACTTGCCAGTAAATGATTGTCAAATATATGCAGCACTTTGACACAGCTCTCATCCAAACAGTTGGTTGCTTTTCAGAAATAAATATGAGTATACTTTTAGGGTCCCCTGCTACTAGGTGTGATTCTCAGTTCTGTGTAATTTACCACATTCAGCTGGACTCATTCTGTTGCTTGATCCACTGCCCATTTTTGTTGTTGTTTTGTTACAATTTCTTTTCTGGCCCAATCCTCTCAGTGCTAAGCCACTGCTAAAAATGGTGGACAGTTTTTGCTCTGACTGTTCTCCACTATATGCAAGATCAAGATACCCTCGTTCACTCAAACCAAATAATTGTTTTTGAGAAGAGGGTTTTAGTACCAGATGTTTTTTCTACCCTGAGGTTGACCTTATGTTTTCAGACAATTAGCTTGATTAAGTTCTTCCTGACATACCACTGTGCAATGAGCAGTGGAACTAGTCTGCAAAGGTGATGTCTAAATTATACTACCCTTCAATTAGTCCCACTTGTCTCACTGTCTAAGCAACTGGGTGATTAGCCTAGAAACAGTTTGACCTCTGAAAAACAAAGTTGCTGATTTTTACCATGAGAATGGTTACTGCAAACAACATTAAAACTTCCAGCATTTCCAAACACAACCCGTGTTCAGTAAGCACTCAGGCAGAGCATGTACCAATGGCAATTTCATTTTCCCCCTTGTTCCAAGCAGTGAGTGTAGAGAACTGAGGGATGCCTGCTTCAGTAACATGCTATCCCAGGCATCTGATAGCCTTAAATTTTTACTGCTGTGAAAAAATAATTTTGAATATTTTGATTCTTAATCTTTCCCAAAGGGAATCTTCTTTCCATTTGCAAGCCTTCATTTTAAATGGGATGATTTGAAGTTATTTGTCTGCTTTTCTCCTCAGAGCTCTGGTGAAAGAGTATCAACTGTTTTTGTGGTGGATGGTGTTATGCTAACAGTTCCTGATTATTTGTCAAGGGCTATTGCACGACGGGAGCTGTAGCTCTCGATGGAAAGAATGTCATTACATAATTTTAGAGTTCCTCGAATAGAAACCACTAGTGTTGGCCAGAACATCAGGGCACTAACCCACTTCAGCAGTGTGCAGTGTTCAGCCTAGCTGGCTGTGGCTGGCTTGGTGGTGATGTGTGTCATGTGTGATCCTGCACAGCCCGGCAGAGACAGATGGAGATCCCTGCCGAGGACACCAGGTTCAGCTGTAGGGAAGCAATGACTGGAGAGCATGTTGCTATGATGAAATGTGCTAACTGTGCTTTCAGGGAAGATGTTACTGTCAGGTCAGAATAATCTATTCCTCATTTAGTTAATGCACCCGCTGCACATGGAATTTCTAACAGAGACATTGTTAAGTTTTTCAGCATTTTCTTTGTAGTTTCATTGTGCCCTTTTCATTCATATTAGTAATATTACTTTGTCCCTTGCTCACAGGAAGAAGTTTATTTCAGAAGTTCAGTATCAAAATATCATTATTTTATTTTCTTCCCATTACCTGATGTCAGAAAGAAAGCTAAATTCCTTCTTAAAGGGAAAATGACAATGCAGGTAATCTATCTATTTCCATTAAAGATAACTTTAATCCTTCATTTAAGATGAATCCCAGAGTGATTCAGAAACCCAGTCAAAGAGCCTAAGATACTACTGTGTTTTACAAATGCATCATGAAGGTAGATCTTGGGGAGTTAGAAAAGTTATTCTATAAGCAGGTGCTAGAACACAAAAAAAATGAGTATGAATTGTCTATGAATAATTTTAGACTGAATTAGGATCTTAAACAAGTATGTTTTGCAGTGATATTCTAGGAGATGCATAGAGTCAAGAAACTATCTACTTTCAAGACAGAGCATGAAGATTACTTAGTAGAATTATATAGCAGTGTAACTAATATCTGGTTTTGCCTTTGGTTTATGTGGATTGTGCTCAGCTTCATATATTAAACTTTTACCTTTATAAAAAAAAATACTTGCAAATGGAAACTCCATCACTAGCAACTGAATTTGAAATAAATTAATACATTCAGTATGTAACTACAATGTTAGCAGGCAGGGGACTATGAAGAATGTGGGATACACCTGCACAGTGATGACTGATTGTAATAGCTTGTGTGTATTTATTAGAAGGTCATCTTCTTTATGTAGTTTAAGGACAACTTCACCTCTTAGAAAATTAATTTCAAGAAAAGTAGGTATTACTTCTGTTACCAGGGATTATAGTAGATTGTACAGATATATCATGTGAATATGGGTGACCTTCTTTAATCTTTCAGGACATTTTGTGAGATTTCCAGTGGTCACCAATGGTTTGGTATGTTGGTTTAACACATCATCTGACAAGAGACGTGTGGCACAACTCATGGTGTGGGCCATCACCTGCTGCTGTATGTATTCATACCTAGAAGGGAATTAGAGTAAGAAATAGTTTCCTGCAAAGGGAAATTTTTCCAAAACAAGATTGGCCCATAGCCTGCAGTTAGGTTGTTGCTATATCTGATTTGCAGTAGTGGTAGGCACCTGCATATCAGGGGATATTCCTACTCAAGGTAGGGGCATGTCTTCCTTACTGTATTTATCTTCCTTTGGTTTTGACCAAATGCAATTTTTTATTTGCAAATTTTTTCTTTTCAAAATGAACTTTCTTAACATCTTTGGTTCAGAAACTTCTTCAAATGCGTTCAGGATTAAAATCATACCCAGCCATGCCAGTCAAAAGAAAGAAACGTAGATTTATTTGACTGAATTGCTTGAAGTGACTTTCCTTCTCTTTCTTCGCTAACTTCAGAAGGGGTCCAAGATAAATACATTCCAACTTCGAAACCTTAGCAAGATATCTAAATTTAGGTAGGTTGAATCTAGGTACTGCACCACTGAATGTGGTTAATATCTAAAGTATTTACCCCTTATATTCACTAGTATGAGATGGATGTCATTTTACTTACTTTAAAAAAACAGTAAACACTACAAACTTCTTTTAACCACTTGATGATGGCCTCTGTTTTGCCTCACTGGCAAATCTGGTAAATAAAATAAACCAAAATGAAACAAAACAAAATAAAGAACAAAATGTTGGCTCATATTTATGTTCCACCTGTCTTACCTGATAATATAAAATGGTGGCAGGTATGTTTAGAAGAAGGGTTTTCAAGAATAAAGTTCATGCAGTTCACAGGGAATGTTTGACATTCATAACTACGAGAGGTCACAAAGTGGAAGACTTACTGAGTACTAACAGAGGCAGAGAACTGTGTGATACATATAAGTAAAGAGAAAACTGACTAAAACTCAAGCACTAGGAAGGAAGCTGATTGCTGCAATGCTGGAAGAAATAATTTCTTATATATGTGCATCATTGCAGAATTAAGTACGTGCATCATGAGGGTTGTTTCGCTTTGCCCTTGGGACAAGTTATTTCACTACTGCAGGAAGCAAAATACAAAAGTTTAGTCTAATCTATCTAGGAGTGCAAACTAGAAGATTAAGTATTTATAGACTAATTAAAAGGGGAGGACACCATATACTGGAAGCTTATTGACTGGAAACAGCTGAGGAGGAAAAGAATATGGGTTATCAGGAGACTGAAGGCAATGATTATGATGCAGCCTTGAAAAAGGCAATTGTAGGTCTAGAACTTAAGCAAAATATCTAAGCATGAGCTAGAGAAGTATTAAAAAATTGTACAAGCAGTGTGTCTTGGAGTAACATATATGCTTCAGGTCACTCAGAAAAGGTGATATGGCAAAGAAATAGTGCAAACATGGAAGGAGACTATTCAGTTCAGATGCCCACTTGTAGACACCTATTACCAGTTGAATGCCTGAGGGTACCAGGGGTTTGGGGTGTGACACAAGACGTGGAGGGGACCCATGCCCTTTCAGAGCAGCAGCTGGGTGGCAGGTCAGACACCCTGGGGTGTTTCAGGTGGCATCAATATGCAAGCAATGGGCTGGAGCTGTAAAGGACCCAGATTTGTGCAGCCTGGCAAAATGAAGTCTAAGGGAAGGACAGCTTTTTCTCCAAATATTCTGGAGGAAGGATAATCCTGTCAGCAGTCCTCAACAGCTGAACCTAATTGAGGATTGAGGAAATTATCTTGTCAGAGAAATGTGGCTCTGTCCACCACCAGTTACAGAAGCATTGGAGGGAAAGGTGGGTGAAGCAGGGGGATCCCAACTACTTCTAACAGAGAGTCTGATCTGTTCAGGAAAAGGTTGTCTGAGAGAGCTTCCCATGATGAAGAGGCTGGGTTTGGTGACTCAGGAAGCCTCTTCCAGTTCTAGCTTATCAGGACCTGGAAGCAATGCTGATTTTCTCTTGACATGACTTATGACAGAGTTCAGATGAAGTATATGAAGAAATCCTTAAATCTGTGAATCTCTCATCTGAGCTTCTTGATAGCTAAAATAAAGTTTCAGAGAGTTCCTGGTAACCAAGTGTCACTTTGCCAAAATTTTAAAAGCACTTCCTGTTCTCTTCAGCTTTTATTTGATTGTCTTGCCAAGTAAGTATTCCCAAATTGAGAACTGATTGCAGCTCTGAATTAGGCTAGTTTGTGTTTAGATGAACTTGTCCCCTTGGGCTCTAGGTGCAGGAAACATACCACAGATACTTCAGAATGAAATTGCTTACTCCCTAGTTCCAGAGATAAATTGGAATGATTACTTTTTAAACTAGATAAGTGAAAACCTGACCTGAAAGAGTGCGGAATTAGTCCTTTGCCAGTTGGAAATCATGGTGAGATGTATTTTCCACAGTGAAAGTTTTCTATTTTGATTATTTCTTATTTCCATCTCTGTCAAATATATTTTTCCTGTGAATAGCATGCTGGAATAATTGTATGTTTGGGAGAGGAGTCATTATTTAAGAGAAAAGACTTTACATAATACTTCAGAAAGCATCTCATAAGTGAGTGTTGAGGAATTAGACTTGCTAAGATTTTCAGTTGATCTGTTTTTAAAGTTTTTGTGTTGTAATATGTTGATGCACGTTATTCTGACCTTTCCCCACACAAAGAAGAAAATACAAACTTCCTGAAGGGTGCTCAGAGTATTTCAGCTATTACCAAGCTCACATATTTACTTCTAGGTCAGGGATCTATAGAACACTGTAACAGACATGTCTTTGTAAGCCAGGGAATTAACACGACAGCTTTCTGGTTTCACCACTTCCTAGCAATGAGAATTTGCTTTTTGTTACTATTTATATTTTTCACTCCTGTTCTAATTTAGCAGGAGACTTTTAATCCTGAATTGTGATTTGGGCACATGCATAAATGACAGTTTGGCCATGCAGGTAAATTTCTGGAAAGAAATGTTCCCCTGGATTTAAGCCGCCTTATATAATACCTCATCAAGCTATTAATTAGGGCATGTTCTGTGCTATGCATTTAAAGGTCCTGAGTGATATGAAGCTGTCATTTTATGACTTCTGGTAAATAGGAGCTGTCAGACTTCTGGTTTTATATTCTATTCTTTGAAGTCTGTATTGCTACAGACTACAGTCATCACGTAAGAATAGAATTTATTGAGAAAAAAATTATCATTATTTTTGTCAGGCTTTGGTCCAGGTAGTAATTAGGTTTTGGTGTTAAGATAGTTAACTAACCAAATTATGTATTTGATTGATTTCAATCAAATTCTTTTGTTGGGGTTTATAGCCAACAGGTAACCATCTTTTCTAGACTTGTATAACTACATTTTGTGTTATCTAACTAATTAGACTGTGGAACACGGTCTACTATTGAGTCTAATTGGTTTGCTTTGATATCAGTTTGATTTTGCTTTGATTGATCATTATAATTATTTTTACTTGAGTTAGGTGTTATTATTGGTAGCTGAGCTTGGGTAGTAAGTTTTCCTGATTTTATTTTTTAATTAAGTCTTTTAGTAAAATATAATAAAATGCACTGACTCGCGTGTCTCTGAATAAGTAGTGTGAGGGCAGAACCATTAAGGATCTGGGTGGAAGCAGGCCAATAAATTCTAAAGACTGAACAGTTTCCCTAACTAGTCTTTATTTCTCACCAGCTTTTGTTTTATTTTAGTTCAGCCTCTTTTGAGGCTCTTTGCAAAATACGAATACTACTCTGAAGGCAGCAGGCAGTACTAATATCTTGATGTCAGCATAAATGTTTGTACACGGATATCTTCACAGCTAGCTCTCTATTGGCTCTAAACAATAGAAAATGTTTTAACATATCTTCAGGGTGGCTTAGCTCATATATCTGAAAATGGACCCACGTTGGATTGTTTTTATTAGCTAGTCTTTACTAAAGGTATTTGGGCAGTCTGCCAAAACCCTCCCTTTTCTGGCCAAACTACATGCTGCCTGGAGCTTCATCACGTGAAGCATGGGAAGACATGTGCACGTAAACATATCCTGAAGCACAGAAAAGTCACTGCCTGTTGTAGCGTAACTCCCACAAGTAATGATCCTCTCCTGTATTTCCCAAGCTACTCTGCCTCCCCTCCCCTTTCCTCCTCAAGTGAACTTGTACAGTCAGACCCTTCCTGCCCAGCCATAGTTTGATTTCTCAGAAGAAATTCTGTACTTCTTTCTTCTCCCACGCTTTCCTCATTTGGAGGAAGACTTCCCACCCTCTCCATGAGCAGGGGACAGCCCACTCCCCACGTCTCCTGAGAAATGTTGCTGAGCTGTACGAATAGTGCAGGATCACATCCACAGAGCATGAGGTCAGTGCTACTGTTGAAAATGCTGGAAGAAGGCCTTCTGTGTAGCCAGATGACACTGAAGTACTTTCTCTTGAAAATTATTTTGGAGAGCTCGTTCAGTTTACCCAGGAGAATAGCACCAGCCAAGGAGACAAGGAGGTCAGCTCAGCTGGATGGTGCAGTCACTCATTAAGATCATTATCTGTATTATTGCCTTCTCTGTCCTTCCCACCCCAAACTGTCTGCCTACTGCATGTAGGCTGGGCTGATACCATTCATTCTCCATCATTTCAAAGAACAAATTCATGTCAGTCAGCAGAAAGCAGTTTTTCTCTCCTTTGCTCTGGTAGCAAGCTTAAACACTTCAGTATTCCCCTCAGAGCAAGAAGAAATAGTTCAGGCTCCAGGGTCATTCCTGCACTTTCCCAAGGATATTTGCATACTGCTACCCATCAGCAAGAGGTAACCGCGCATGCTGGGTTTTTTTCCAAAGAGTGTCTTTTTCTAGGTGTCGTGGTTTAGCCCCAGTCAGCAACTAGGGACGACACAGCTACTCGCTCACTCCCTCCACCCCAGTGGGATGGGGGAGAGAATTGGAAGGGCCAAAGTAAGAAAACTCATGGGTTGAGATAAGAATAGTTTAATAATTAAAATAAAACAGTAATAGTAATAATAATAACAACAATAATATAGTGAAAAGGGGTGGGGGGAGAGAGAGAGGAGAAACCTTGGGAGGGGGGAAAAAACCAACCAAACAAGTGATGCAACAGCTCACCACCCGCCAACCGACGCTGCCGGTCCCTGAGCCATGATTGCTGCTTCCCCTGGCCAACTCGCCCAGTTAATACGCTGGGCATGACATCATATGATACGGAATATCCCTTTGGCCAGTTTGGATCAGCTGTCTTAGCTGTGTCCCCGCCCCTACCAGCTTCTTGTGGACCTGGCAGAGCATGGGAGGCTGGAAAAGTCCTTGACTGGTATAAGCACTACTTAGCAACAACTAAAACATCGGTGTGTTATCAACATTATACTCATACTAAATCCAAAACACAGCACTACACCAGCTACAGAGAAGAAAATTAACTCTATCCTAGCTAAAACCATGACACTAGTTTAAATAAAACTGGGAAGATGAACTAATTTAATATGTAGTAGAGCACTATTATCATCTCATGATACTTCTGTGAGCTTGTGGTTCTCATTTTTTTTCATCTGGGGAGCTGTCTGATCTTTTGCCCATAAGGCAAAATGTTTTTTCCATAATTTCCTAAAACTAATCTTTTGATATTTCTCAAAACTCGGGCTGATACCAGTCCTGACCTTAAGGCACACTGTTACAAGAAGGACCTGTCATTCTCAACTAAGATCTGATGTGATGTCAGCCGTAGAAGATGAAAGTTTACTGCCACTTAGTGTAGCCTAAGTGAACTTACAGAACATCCTTACACTATGTATGAAGAACTACGCTTTAAATCCCCAAAATTGCTATGAAATTGCATTCTGTCTTAAAATTGACAAAAAAAAGCATCTAAGCAAGTAATCCATGTCACCACATTAAAGGTTTATTACATTCAGTGTCAGCATTTGCATTCTCCTGGGACTTGATCTCTTAAGCTGCTAATGTAAGATGCCAGTAGAATTTCAACTGCCATATATCCTTTGTGTCTTGGCCCCTGAAAGTTGTTCTTTCTAGCTGATGTCCTGCCTTGCTGATTGTGAAGCCAGAACACATACAAGCAGACAACATGACAACCTGCCTCCCATCATCCACTGACAGCTGTATGCTATGTAACGTTCTTTGTTTTACTGCAACTCAGATTACAGGGTACTTTAAACCAGAGCACAAACAAGAGATTTAGCTCTATTCCAAATTAATCAACAGCCTCATAGAGAACATATACCATATTGTGCTATTCAGTTTGTCTCCTGCATGCATGACTTGGTGTTAAAGTCCAAATTACTACTTTTGCTACTGTTAGCTTCCAACTCTCAAGCTGATCATAGCTCTAACAATGAAAAATGACTTTCAAGTGAGGACCTCATATACTGTATTGCCAGCTATAACAATTGTAAAATAAACAGTGCTAGAAGGCACACGTGGACAGTGGAACTCCATCCTCTAAAGCTGAAGTTGTTACAACTGTTTTTGGAATGGTGTTGGCTCAAGCCAATAACATCTTCCTACACAATTTCCAGGCACCGTTTAGGAGTTAACATGGACCCCAAATTATTCCCTGTAGACAGTTCTCATTCAGCTGTCCTATTCTGGAGTGTAACAGAGAGTGTAACAGTATAGGCACAGCCTGGCCAGGTGACTTCAGTGCTAGAGGGATGTTTAAGTTACTTGTCTAGACATTTGGTTATACACTAGCATCTGGTCTGATGCTGGGTTCAGAAATCAAAGGTTTATCTGCATTTCTTTTGTTCTTGTTCAAATGAAACAGTCTGTCCTGGTGACTGAAAGTGAAGGAACTTAATGCTTCTTTTGGACTGGGATTTATCAGAGCTAGAGTCTTGCTTTCAAAAATTCCCTTTGAACATCATTTTTACTGTGTATCAAATAGGATTCTGTGTCAGATTAAAGCTGGTATGTCACAGATCTATTTTAGAAAGAAAATGTCATACTTCCATTAATATAACAAATTTCAGAAGCTTTCCTTTGCCATGAAAAGTGTGTATAGAATAGTTTCAGAAGATCATAGGGAAATCAGTATGTTATTCACTTGTCATAAATATTCTGGTTTCCTGAGCAGGGTGCTTCCATAGTTACTTCTTATAAAGTTTCACTTTGTTTTCACCCAAATAGTCTGCAAAGTAAACTCATGAGCAAAATCAGAAGTATACTTTTGATGACATCATAGAAGAAGCTATACAGTATAATAATGGTACGGTAAATCTAACTTAGTGATCAGTGATGGAAATAAAGTATTCTTAGAAGGGTAACATCAATGAGGATTCAGAAGTTGCACATGTGGATGTTGTGGAGCACATCTGTGTCCATCCAGCTGCCCATGTGCTGAAGGAGATGTGCTGTCATTGGGTGTCTTCTCCTGTCTCTGAAAGGGTTACAATATGTAAGCACTGTGGCCAGCAGTAAAGGTGGCTTGTCACAGAGGCCCTTGGTGCCTGCTAGTGGGTCACTGTAATACTCCTTTGTCTCTATCGTACCTGGCTACTATAGCGTTTTGGGGTAGGGGACAGCATGCAAGAGAATGCAAGTCCAGGTCCTCTGGAAAAATAGTGAGGATATGATCATATATTTAGAGGCAGCAAATAAAGCAAATATACACATGATATAGCAGCAGAAGGGAATTTCCAACAATTTATTTTAGCATCATTAACATTAATAATATCAGCTTGTCTTAATAAATATCTAATTATCAAGTAATGATAAATGGAGTGGAAATGTTAAAGATTTGCAAAGAAGGCAGATTGTTGCCATTCCTCCCTGAAAAACAACATACGAGAAATACAGTCCCTTATAATTTGAAGTATTGGTCTGTAGCAGGTGTAAATGAAACTACCTGTTAAGAAAGAAATATTTTCTCATAAGAATCAATTTTCTGTCCAAGTATTATGGTTTTCTTCTTTTATATATTTCCCTGCTTAGGTGCTGATGATATTTCCCTGACATCTACAGAGGGCAGGAAGCACTCTATGTTATTTATTGTGTGTATATGTGTGTGCTTTTGATGGGTACAGCTGCTGTAGGCCAATGATAGCTGACTATTTTAGTCAATATCTTGTCTTCAGGTATGATAGTTATTTCTTTCTTTTATTTTCTTTTAATGCTGGATTTCTGAGACAGGGAGAGAGAAGCTGGAAAATCCAATAACTTGGTAATTACCAGACCCTCCTGAGAAAAGATCTAACTATGGTTCCCCCTCTTTTCAAGTCACTATTCTGACCTCTAAGCTACTGGCTATTCCAGGTCTGTGGAAATTTTCTGATAAATGAAAATTTTTCCTACTGGTAAAAGTGCTGAACTGCTGAAAAACTGGCTCTATTTCTGAGCCTATTCACTATTTATAGTTACCGGTGTATATGAAAATATAAGCTTTCTGTACCTCAATATGCTCTCTGACACGGGTTTCCATACTTTCATCTAAAATCCAGCCCAAATTTAATTTAGAATAAAGGTTACTGCAAATGTGTCTGATACCTTTTTTAGCACAAAATGCAATTGCGATGTTTGCTTCCAAAAAGACTTTTAAAAAATGTATGGAAAAGTATTCCAAACCTGATTGACTGGATCTTCAGTTCAGAAGGGAAATCGGGTAAGTGGGAGCCTACAAACCAGGGAGAAAACACTGATCAAGACAGTAAGGTATGTTTTAGAGGTCACAAAGTCCAATAATGTGAGAATAGCCATAAATCAAGCTGAGGAGTCCCTTGAAAGGGAAATTAAAACAAAATTAATTTTTAACTATGTTAATAGAGGGGTGTGACTTTTCTCATCCTAATGTAGCTGTATAAACCAAGCCAGGCAAATTACACTCAAGGAGTGCCTCATTCCAGCTCTAAACACTGAGGGCAGGAGTCAGTTGCTAAAGCAGAATCTGGGTGTTTGGGCCATTTGAGATGCCCAGGACATCAGCACAGGGCTTGCATTGGCCCAGGACTGGCAGGTATGACATGGGACCTGCCAAGGAAACCTGTGCCCTTCTGTAGAAACAGTGGAAGGTGGGGTGAGAAAGCCTAGGCAATGTGAAAATATGGTGATAAATGTCAATATTTAAGTAAATCAGCTGTGCACCTAAAATTAAGAGAGATGAATTTTCCATAGGAGATTGGCTCTGTGCCGCGTTTGGAAAAATCTCATGCCGTTGGAGAAGCACTAAAGCATTCTGCCTGGTTTCTGTCATTGCAAATGCCTTCACTCTAGTGTTCAATAGATCCATTATATTTCATGTGTTACAATTACTTGGGTTATAGCTAAAAATTTTACCAATGTCAAGCTGCAATGTTTTGTAGATTTTTTATTGTATTTGCAAAAACTTCTCTTAAGTTCTTAAAGTGTATCTTAAAGTATATAAAATAAATGTAGTCAGACTAATGGCATAAAAATAATTGAATATTTTTATACTAATATATTAGAGTATTCAATATTTTTTAAAATATTTTTTCTGTGATCTCTACAGCTAGCTTGGGGGTGAACCGCATATTTGCAAATACTGATAAAATCTTAAAGACAACACAGTATCACAGAATAGTTGGGTCAGAAGGGGCATTGAAAGATCATCTACTCCAACCCACTGCCATTGGCAGGGCCATCTTTCACTAGACCAGCTTGCACAAAGCCCCATCCAACTTAACCTTGAACATTTCCAGGGATGGGGCATCCACAACTTCTTTAGGCAACCTGTTCCAGTGTCTCACCACCCTCATTGCAAAAAAAGGTCTTCCTTCTGTCCTATCTAAACCTACCCTTTTTCCAGTTTAAAACGGTTGCCCCTTGTCCTATCACTATGGCCCTTGGTAAAAAGTTACTCTCTGTCTTTCATATAAGCCCCCTTCAAGTATTGAAAGGCTACAGTAAGGTCTCCCCAGAGCCTTCTCTTCTCCAGGCTGAACAACCCCAACTCTCTCAGCCATTCCTTGTAGGAGAGGTGTTCCAGCCCTCTGACCAATTTTGTGGCCCATCTCTGGACCTGCTTCAACAGGTCTTTGCCCTTCCTGTGCTGAGGACCGCAGAATTGTCTGCGGTACTCCAGGTGGGGTCTCACCAGGGCAGAGCAGAGGGGCAGAATCAGCTCCCTCGACATTCTGGCCATGCTGCTTTTGATGCAGCCCAGGATACAGTTGGCTTTCTGGGCTGTGAGTGCACGTTGCCGGTTTATGTCCAATTTTTCATCAACCAGTATCCTCAAGTCCTTCTCACCAGGGCTGCTCTCAATCCATTCATCACCCAACTGCCTGACCCTATTTGATGCACATTTGTTTTTTCTCGTTGTGGGAAAATTAGGCTGTGTTTTATTGGTTTTTAACTGTATTTGGAGAAACATGCACTTTCAAAACCGATATGTTTTCAGCTATGCCATAGTTATATAGTAAAGGTTATTTTGAAATTAATACCTCTTCCTTTTGCATGCAGTGAAGCTTTCTTCCTAGCATAAATCTTAATCCTAAAACTTTTCACAGCTGGGTTTACAGTTAGTCACCACGATTTCAAAATATTCTGTGCATGTTGGGGCCTAGTTATTCAGGTATGCCAGAGACATAGTCTTATATAACATCTTCATACAAAGTGTCTTAAAGAGTAAATTTTATCCATTCACAGATTTATATTATTAAGTTTTAGCTCTTTTAAGTGCTGTAACTAAGTCCTTTATCTGGATTAGTAGATAATAGATTAGTAGATCAGAATACTGATCAATGTACTATTACTTCTTAAAGCAGTAGTAATTTTCAGTGGTATCAGTTGGATCAGAGGAATCATCAAATATTCTGCAAAGCCACTTGTAATAATTTGTTTTTTCTATCAAAAATGCAAACCAACCCACAAATTATATAGAAAGAGAATGTTGTGGTATTTCTCCAAACTGATCAAAAGAATGTCCATTATATGCTCTTCCTGGAGTCAGAGAGGGGGCCACATTGGACACTTTTAAGATTTGGCTGGCCAGGGTGCTGGGCCATCTTGTCTAGTCTGTGCTTTTCCTGGAAAGGCTGGACTAGATGATCCCTGAGGTCCTTTCCAACCTGGGATTCTGTGATTCTGTGATTCCTCTAAATGTTGGATATATTGTATTAGTTATGGCACGTTTTAAATATACCCAGTCAGGATTAGGGAGACAACAGGCAAGAGCAGAACCATATTGAAGATCAACTCCTCTTTTTGTCCTGAACTTCTTTCCCAGTCCCTAGTTTCCCTCAAGCTCAATAAAGAGACAGAAGACCAAAATAATTCTTCCAGGATATGAATTTGAGTCCCATGAGTCTGAATACTTGGGTGGCTCAAGTACAGTTGTCACATGGTATTTTTTGGCTTCTGGATGTAATGTGTTTCTGGTGGGTGGTTATATTCCTGTTTTCAAGGCAAGTTAATTTATATTTATCTCTTCTTCTAAATCTTTTTATTCTGTGTCAGGTGTATAGACTCTGTGGAGTCCACTTTTGTTAAGTTTTGCACCATAAATTGTATGTTTTCTTTAATTCCCCTTGCACTGGTCTAGGGTACTGGACCTCTTGTTTCTTCAGACTCTTGCTCCTGCAGAGGAACTCAAAGCAAATGGAGACTTTCTTACTGCTGCTGGCTACTCCTATCTTTTTTAGCTCTCGTGTTCTGTTTTAGACCCCTCACTAGAAGAAAAACATTGAGGTGCTGGAGCATGTCCAAAGAAAGGCAACAAAGCTGGTGAAGGGTCCAGAGAACAAGTCCTGTGAGGAGCAGCTGAGGGGACTGGAGCTGTTTAGTCTGGAGAAAAGGAGGTTCAGGGGAGACCTTATCCCTTCCTACAACTACCTGAAAGGAAGTTGTAGTGAGGTGGGTGTCAGTCTCCTCTCCCAGGTAACAAGCAATAGGACAAGAGTAAACAGTCTCAGGTTGCACCAGGGGAGGTTTAGATTGGATATTAAGAAATATTTCTTCATCAAAAGGGTTGTCATGCATTGGACCAGGCTGCCCAGGGAAGTGGTTGAGTCACCAATCCTGGAGGTATTTAAAAGACGTGTAGATCTGGTGCTTAGGGACATGGTTTAGTGGTGGACTTGGCAGATTTAGTTTAATGGATGGACTCAATGATTTTAAAGGTCTTTTCCCACCTAAATGATCATATGATTCTATGTAAATTTGTCATATGCACGTTATGTGTGACAGCACAGTATCACTTGTCATGCAACATGTCTACCTGTAAGTAAAATCAAAATAAATGTGTTATTCTTGTAAACACCCATGAACTATATCTTTCATGTATATATCATCTTCCAGGAGTGCACTGTATCAGCAATCAGTCTCTACTTTCTAATTGCATGTAAACATATATTTTTAGTTATGACAAATCTTCATTTGTGGTTGATTATTTCCAGGAAGTGGTACAGGAGAGAGGGCAAGGCTGGCAGAGGACAGCTGTTTAGGAGAATGACAATGTTTGTTTAATGTATCTCTTCTGAAAGAGACAAACCAAGCTTAGATCTAATTTTCCCCATTCAAGTATCATGAAGAGGTAAAAACAAGACGTTCCAGCAGGTGTTTTCTTTAGGGCTTACAATGAAGCAATAACAGACCTTTCCCAGACTTATCATGAAAACAATGAAACAAAAACCCCCAAAATCATCCTAAAGAAATCATAATAGATCCCAACTGTAAATTGCTGTACTTTTCTTCTACCATAAGCATCTCTATGATGCCCAATTTCATTGATCCAAGTTACTTGCTGATTTAACTCCCAAGAAATTGGAGGCAATGATCCGTTTATTCATTCTTGTGCTTTCAAGAGAGAGGAGCTTTTGGCAGTAACCTCCCAGTTGCAGTCACTCAGATTTCTCCAGAAGTCTTGAGGAACTCTTTTTAGATATTAAGAAACTGAATAATGTTTTTGCATTGTTACACGTTGACCCAACATCTGCCTGACAGATATGAAATAGACCCCTTGTGAGACCTAAGTCATTCTGAGGTGGCAGCTTGAGTCAGGCAGGATGCCCTTCAGCATCCAGCACCAGATGATAATTTGTGACCAGTGGAATGGAGCCCTAAATCTCTGCGGCCGTAATGGGAATATAGCATTCCATCTTTCTTGTAGATACTTACTTGTGAACATCTACATTTAAGTCTGTTAATTTGGGGCTGAACAGACATGGTGCTTTTTTCCTTTTGAATTGAACGGCAATTTTGAAAAAACAAGAATGAAAAACAAACTGGTAATATACAGTGCATTAGAAATAAGAATGTGATAACTCTTCCAGGAGTACGAAAGTCTGCAATTGATATGTACTTTATTTTACTTAAAGTGAGATTAACAGAACATAATCCACAGACTGTGCAGCCTCTAGTAGCCCAGACTGCAGACCAGTATCCCCTTGGAGGGAGAACTAGGAAACATCTTGCAAAGGACTGCAATTGCTTAGCTCCTATATATGGATCTGGAATTCTTTCTAATGTGTCTCCTTTGCTGTCTCCTCCCTGCCTCAAGTCCTATTGATCTGCTCTGGAAGACAAAGAAAACAACTTAGTAACTGCCTTTGTACTTACCTCTCATCACACTGCATAAGAAGACTGGAACAGATGAATTACTATGTTCCTCACAGTGTTTAGTGAAAATTTTGATAAATTAAAACCTCACAATAACAAAAATATGCATTATCTTTTCCAAATTAAGATCTCAACAGACATTTTTTTAATGCCTGAAGGAAATGGAGACAAAGGCAGTGGGTTTCTGCAACTTCCATTGTCAGCTGAAAAAATTACAATAAAATACAGTTCTTTGACTAATAAGCTGTTCAACTTCTAACTGAACTGCAGAAGAAAGTATTTTTTTTTGTACCCTATTCTTTTAAGTAAAAATTATTTCTTCCCTCTTTTCCTTTTAATTTTTTAATTTCATGTAAAAGATAGCCAGGAGAAAGTCATCCTGTTAGAAGGAGTTATATTTGCAAAGTCCTTGCACAAAGTATACAGAGTAAAAGCAGAGGCATTAAATGTTTTATTATATGTAAGACTTTATAGTTGTTTTATAGTTGAAGTGTTTCAGTATTAGTTCTATAACTGAACAGTTCAGAATCAAACCCATGATTATCATCTACCAGTCCTTGGGAATTTATCTCATATGGATTTTGTTTTTCCTTTTAGGCTCTGAATTCTAATTTATACATTAGTAAGTGCTGGTTGGAAAAGCATTTTATATTAATGTTTTTCTTATAGCATATGAGATTGAATAAAAATCTTAGTAGGAAAGCTCACCGCTGAACTGTGCAATCTGTGCCTGCCACAGATAAATCAGAGAATTTCAGCAGCACCAGGAAGATGTAAATCCTAATAACTATTCCAACTGTAACATGTTCTTTCTGCCCAAGGTAAAGAAACAGATAAGGAGGGCTGTATTTAATTGTCTGCACATAAGCGTCAAGTGATGTCCGGGTTGTGTAGGGTATCAGAGACTTTTGCATGGAGGTACCAGATGTGCACAGGCCTTGTGAAAGACCCAAGCCATGCTGGAGTGTAGATGAGATAACTAGACCATCTCAAAGAGGCGTAGGTACCTCAGATGGGCAACTGAACCAATTTCTAAGTGACATAATCACTATCACAATCAAGCTTAAAAGGTGTGAGTGCCCTGTAGTCTACTGAGCAGCAGCAACTGTGTATGAGCATACTCTTAAACTGTGGGAAACATGAGGTAGTGGAACCTAATGAAGAAATTAATGATGAAGTGGAGCTGCATATTTGGTGCAAACTACATTACATCACCTCATGCTTGCCACAGGTTTAAGGAACACATAAAAGTGAAGGGTATGCTGACAGATAAACTTCGACTTAGTAAATTGTAACAACTTAATTATATGCTTTGGTTTCCATGTTTTGCTGATGATCTTACAAGTTCTATCAATAGAGAGCATTTGTACTTGTTTCAACATCCCTTTTTAGTATGACTTTTAATTACTTATGTATTGCAAATATTAATTTCGTGCATTGTACCCACAAAATATATTGATTTAATTTTTCTTTTCATATTGCAGAGACAAAGTATTAGAATGGCATAAAATATGGCCCAGTTCTACTACAAAAGAAGTGTCAATGCTCCCTACAGAGACCGTATCCCTCTTCGTATTGTACGGGCAGAATCTGAACTGTCTCATTCAGAGAAAGCCTATCTGAACGCCGTGGAGAAAGGAGATTATGCCAGTGTAAAGAAAGCTTTGGAGGAAGCAGAAATTTATTTCAAGATCAATATTAATTGCATTGATCCCCTGGGAAGAACTGCACTCCTTATTGCAATTGAAAATGAGAACCTTGAGCTCATTGAGCTGCTCTTAAGTTTTAATGTATATGTGGGAGATGCTCTCTTGCATGCCATACGAAAGGAGGTAGTTGGAGCCGTGGAGCTGCTGTTAAACCACAAGAAGCCCAGTGGGGAGAAACAGGTATGTGCAGGATTTTCTTTAGGTTTGTAGTCTGCTGTAATGAATAGAGAAGAATTATGCAAAGGGAGTAAACAAATAGAAAAACAAAACGAACCATCATCCTTACCCACAAGTATTTAAAATCAATGACACTGATTCTGTATGCATTGTATTAATTTGTGTTTAGACATCATAGAATCATAGAATGGTTTGGGTCAAAAGGGAGCTGTAAAGATCACCTACTCCAACCCACTGCCATTGGCAGGGCCATCTTTCACTAGACCAGCTTGCACAAAGCCCCATCCAACTTAACCTTGAACATTTCCAGGGATGGGACATCCACAACTTCTTTAGGCAACCTGTTCCAGTGTCTCACCACCCTCATTGCAAAAAAAGGTCTTCCTTCTGTCCTATCTAAACCTACCCTTTTTCCAGTTTAAAACAGTTGCCCCTTGTCCTATCACTATGGCCCTTGGTAAAAAGTTACTCTCTGTCTTTCATATAAGCCCACTCTATATAATAAGAGGCAGCCATAAGGTCTCCCCAGAGCCTTCTCTTCTCCAGGCTGAACAACCCCAACTCTCTCAGCCATTCCTTGTAGGAGAGGTGTTCCAGCCCTCTGACCAATTTTGTGGCCCATCTCTGGACCTGCTTCAACAGGTCTTTGCCCTTCCTGTGCTGAGGACTGCAGAATTGTCTGCGGTACTCCAGGTGGGGTCTCACCAGGGCAGAGTAGAGGTAGGGAATGACCTCCTTCAACCTGCTGCCCATGCTTCTTGTTGTGCAGCCCAGGATACAGTTGGCTTTCTGGGCTGCAAGCACACACAGCTGCCTTGTGTTCAATTTTTCATCCACCAGTATCCTCAGGTCCTTCTCAGCAGGGTTGCCCTCAATCCCTTCATCCCTGAGTCAGTACTGATTCTGGGGATTGCCCCAAACCAGGTGCAGGGCCTTTCACTTGGCCTTGTTGAACTCCATGAGGTTCACATGGTGCCCACTTCTTAAGGCTGTCAAGGTCATCTCTGTTATTCAGTCCAATCTGCACAGGTCCACAAGGTTTATCAGTTTAATGTAGTTAAGTCACATGAGATCTATCTTCCAATAAGAAAGGGTAAAAACATCCTGCATTCTTCTTACCCCCAACCTGAATAACAATGTTTTCCACTTACAGCTGAGTAAATGGTTAAGTCCTTTCTATATAAAGTGAGAACTGGGCTCACATTTAACTGGTCGCACACAAAACTGCCCTCTTGGAAGACTGCAGTAAGAAAGGTCAAACTTCTTCAGGTCAGAGCACTGTGTCCATTATAAACCCACTCAGGAAAATCTGGAAATTGATAAAACAGTTAGGTTTTGCTTGTGAGACCTCTGACATGGTAACATTATCCCTGCAGATATTAGTGGGAATTCCTTAGTCATTCAAAGATGCAAATCATTCCAAAGAGAATAGTAGTGGTAAGAGGTGGTCCATTTGAATTAATTACAAAACTCCCCTTAAAGTCAGTGAAGGTTTTGACCCCTCCATATGGAGGTCACCATCTCTGAGCTTAGCAAGGCAACACTGGGAGACAAGACTCAATTCATCAGAACTTCAGCCCTGTCTCCAGTAGTAGCCCATTCTATCAAGTACAGCTAAAGAGGTACAAACTCCTTTTCTCCCTGTCTTCTCCCAAAGGAAAAACTCATTACATACAGTGTCATTCACATAAATGTGATATCTATTCTACTTCCTCTTGCACTGGCTTGAGACCTTTCTAGGAGACTGCCAGCCTCTTGCATACCCTTTTAATTTTTAAGAAATTAATGGAGGCAGGATAGCATAGCCCATAAATTCTGATATTCATAGGACCCTTTCAGGAAAAAAAAACACTTAAAAATAGTTATACTATTGTATTGTATTTTCATCTATTTCCATTTTCATGTATTATAGTTACTGTATGAATGTATTTCAATGAGTAGCATGTTGAAATTAGTACAGCCATTTCACAGATAATGCATACAATATACTTTAATTACAGTATAGTGTACTTGCTAGGGGTAGAACTGCAGATAATAGGTAAAGAGTATAACTGTTTCTGATAAAATAACATGAATTCTATGCTTTTTTGTTATAAAAAGAAAGAAATATAGTAGGTCTTTGTATAAATTTGTGCGTCTGCCTTCTATTCTAGACAGTAAAATCAGAGCTTCTTTATAATAACAGATTTATGTCAGAGAAAGGGAAGAAAACTAGATTCACTTTATGGCTGGCTCATTTAATTATTTTTCAGTTGACAGTGCAGATGAGAATACAATGTATAGGAATTTCTCAGTGCGGTGTACCAGGACCCAGAAGGCTCAGTGCATGGCCCTGTGCCGAGCCAGTTAAACCACCTGTGTCTCCATTCTCCAGCCTCTATAGTGGAAGTTGCCATTTGCAGAGCACAATTCATCTCAGTTGATGGTACCCATCAAAAGCTGTGTCTCATCTCTGATCTGGCTGCCTGGTCTCCCCTTACCAATGGAGAAAAAGGGAGATCCATGGAGAGCAGATCATCCTGTATTTCTCAATTACTTAAGACAGCATAAACCACTTTTTGGAGTAGCTAGAGAGTCTACACATTTACCTTACACAAAGTGACTAAATTGCAGGCTGTTCTTCAAGACTTTCAGGACTATTTTTTGGTATGTGCCTCAGTTACTGTAATGGAAACGCTTGAATACAAGTAGTAAAACTTGTTTTAGGTGAGCTTCATGCTATAGCAGATGACAGATAGGCTTGCTTTTTGGGTACATACTACTGTGTTAAATTAGCCACAACAGCTTTACTCCAAATTAGGCGTTAGCTCTCTGGGCTGGAGCTTAAGCACTTTGTTTCAGTGCCACACTCCACTGCTGGCTGCTGTGAAGAGTGCTGCTTCTCCTTCTCTTCCTTAGTTTCCCTGTGGCATAACAGTGTTAACATCGTCTCAGATTTAATGTAGCAAAGCGTTTTACAAGATCTAAGTTATATTCACTTTTCACAGATGCACTTGCTGAGGGTCTTCCCATTACTGTAAAGCATGAAGAATAATCATGAATCGTTTGAAACAATGACATCTCCTTTTGAGCCTGTACAAGGCTAGGCTTGCCCATTGCAAATGCAAATATTGCTTGCAATCCAGTGCTTGCAAAAAACAGCCTTTGAACAAATCGATTATTACACATGCATGCCATTGTTTGCACCGGCGACCCCAACAACCATTAAGCTTCTATGGGTGTTGTATATGTAGATAATGACATTGGTTCACTTTTAGGAACAGGGGCTGCTGAAGAGAATGTAAATGTGGATTACATTTTTGCAGTAAGCATTCTGCTCCAATGAAGCAGATACAACTGTGAATATTTAATGTAATCAGAAGTACCTGCTGGCTGAAAAATCATTACAGTAAAGATATGACATCTGGATGCTAAGAATTATATTCTAAAATTTATATTTTCAGTGTTTATACAAAATGATACATTTTTTTCCTGAAGAATCAAGTTCTTTTTGAAACTCCATTTTAAACTACACCATGACTTCTTTTGATTATTTTTTATTTGTAAAGATTTGCCATATTCCTTAGATGATGATTCAATTTCAGATTCTGTGCTTTTAATAACGTGATATCCTTGCCTGTTTCATTTTCCTTCTTTGTGTAAAGCCGGTCATGTGTGGTAAAATTTTTGCCTCTTGAAGATAGTGGGAGTTTGGCCATTGATTCAGTGAGGACAAGATTTCTCCCTTTTGCTGGCTTTTTTTTTTGCCCCTGATGAAAAGTTATTCACAGAGGAGACAGATAATAAGGAATAAGAAAAAAATGCATGTACTAAATACTGCCAGCTCAAGAATCAGTTTAGATTCCCAAATATTTCATTAGTGATGAAAGTTACGAGCATTCAGATGCAGAAAAAATTGATGTGACTTATGGTTTGCAAGTAAATGAATTAGCTCTACTATTTTTTTATATTCATGAGATAATATATATGTATGATGCATAGGTAACTTCAGCTTCACCATCATACAATAATGTGATTATATTTGTAAAATGACAGAATTTTTAAGCACAGTATTTCCTACATAATTCAAGAGCTCATTGACAATGTCAGAAAGCCAGAAAAAAATGACACTGTCTATCAACAGAAAGCTACAGTTCTTCAGGACAGCTGAAATGTATCTTTTGAAAGAACTGATTTTTCTCCAAAATTTAATTCTTTAAACACTTAAGTGTTTAAAATGAAAAGGGGATAAATGTAAAAAGATGTTAAAAAAATTCTGACCAAGAAGCAATGCATTTAGTTAAAATAATACATTTTTGTATTTTTGGAAAAGTTTTCCAATGAATATCTTCAAAATTAGGAGATGCCACTGAATCTTACTTTTTAATACTTCCTTCTCAAAAAAAAGCAAACCAAAAACCCAAAACCAAACAAAAACCAGCAGTCCAATCTTGTTGAAGTTACATCTAAACTCTATAGCCTACTGACCACTCAGCTATTGGGCTCTAATATCTATATGTGATGTGCTTTGCTTTTCAAAGACCACGTGAGTTACAGTGGTTTTAAGCTGATTACCAATCTATGGACACATTTGGTGCCACCTGGTGACTGCAGATGAAGCATGTACATTTAACAGCTTTGAACTGTATTTGACTCCTTTTGTTACTCAGTTTGTGAGTGAGGTTTTTGTGGCACACATTAATACAACTCAGAAAAAATTATTTTGTCACTTGCATTATATATTTTACACTTCTTAAGCTGGACCAGCTGCTAGAGCACATGTAAAACAGAATAACACAAATTAAGGTGAATGAGTTGAGGAAACTTGTCCAAGTACTTTTAAATTACCAGTTCTTCAAAGCCATATGTCCTGAATTATCTGCCAAGTCACTTGTTGCTTATCCTGATGATAGTTGAATGCCAATTTAAGAGGGGAAAAAAGCTGTTCTTTAAAACTTAGTATCTGTAGAGAACATTTTTGTCTTGTTAAATTTCATGCAGCATCCACAGATGGGATGAGGGTTAGGTAGCAAAAAAAAAAAAAAGATCAAATACCTTTATCTAAATCACAGCGTGCTCTACTGGTTGAGGAACCCAGGCATTGATCTGTAGCTGGGTGGTTGACTGCCTAGATATGCATATATATTTAGGGAAGTCTGAAGCAGAGATGTAGCTGCCTTCTAAGGATGCTACAAAGCACATAAGTGAAGCTGAAGTCTCAGTTATTAAGCTTGAAACTGTATAGCATTGTATTAGTTAACAGTCTAGATTTAGGGCATGGGAACCTGATTGCAATGTTTACAGGCATTGCCTGGCTACCAAAAGCACATAGTAGTGCTTTTATGCCTTCCTGTTCACTATTAAATGTTGATCTTGTGATACTGTGGGTATTTTTATAGGTGGACACCCTAGGGACAACTTTCTGCAGATGTCTGAAAAAAATACCATGCTAGTGCCAGACAGGCGTTTGCAAACATAAAGGAATTGCTAGAGGAGGAAGAACTTCAGAACAGGGAGGGAAGTGATCACAGTGATACGTCCCTGTTTCTCTCCTGTGGTGTGGAAGACAATTAATGTGAAAACACTGCTGGGCATGGAGGGAGGGTCATGGTAAAAAGATGGAAGCAGGCATACTGCAGCTCCTGCAGCTTTTCTCTGGTCAGTTTGGAACTGCAAAGTTAGTAGCCATCAAGGTGGTTTGGGAAGTAAATCTCCTACACAGAAGATTACTCAGTCTGTGGGCGCTTTGGATGTGCAGATCAAACGTCACCCTTATACTGTGTTCCCCAGAGGTGCTGGTGGCCTCAGTGAGACTTCTATCCTGTCTCCTGTCCACTGTCCAGACAGGATTCTCTATTAACAGGAAGGTCTTGCTGCCTGTAGTACATCAGTTTCTTGTACATCATCTTTGCATTTCCAGGGTGTCCCAGCAAGGTACGTGATATAAAAATTTTTATGATCTCTTGTTTGGTCAACATTAGTGGAACAGTCAATGCAGAAGAGTCAGTGCATACTTTCTGATGGCCTGGCTTAGGAAACATTTGTAAGAATTGCTTCAGTTAACTCCACCTTTGCAAGAATCCTGAGAAATGTGCATTTCATTTCCTGAAGGGGAGACAGAAAGTCTTTGGGATCAGCTTGATTCCTCTCTCCTTTTGTGTGCTGTGCTGTCACACCAGAGGCATCTGTGCAGAGAAAAGAAGAAATTGCTGGCACAGGGCTGGAATTAGGAAGCTGAGAAGAGACCATACCCACCTTCTGAACCTTGCATAGCTTGTTCAGTTTCCTGGGACAACCAATAAGGTCACATCATAACCTACTTTATGAAAAACCCCTGTCTTCTACTTGTTGTGCTAAGAAATGTTATACATGTTGAATTTCTCCATCTCATACTTGCAACCTTTCTGCTGGTTGCTCACCGCCACGGACTCAGTCACAGTCCCTGACAGTTAAAATCAAACCAGGAAGCCAGGCCTCATCTTCTTCAGTGTGGACTTCAGAAACTGTTTGCTTCTAAAAATACAAGTCCATGGCATAGACAGTTTTATTTCATCGGTTTTCATGCATTTTCCTGGCAGTATCTCAGAGGCCCAAGAAAGGATATGTTCAATGTGTTGGCTAAATATTGGGGAAAAAAGTATTTATTAAAGCAGGCAAAACCCAAATGTCTGAAACTTAAAGGGTACAGACATTTCTGAAGGACAGAAAGACATTCAGTGTATTCCTTGGTGAAGAGCCTGGGTACCAGAGGCAGGGTAAAAGAGTCTTGTATGTGGTTAGGAAGTGGTAGAAGATACTGATGCCTGAATTAGCATCTCAGCACCTTCATGAATTTTTACTGCCTTTTCAAGGCTGGAAGTTAGTTAAGATGGGGTTGGACTAGATGACCTTTAAAGGTCCCTTCCAACCCAAACCATTCTGTGATGCTAAGATGGGGATGATCACAGCAGGGATTGCCAATGCCACCTTGTTACAGTGGATCTGGAAATGTCCACCCACCCCAAAGTAAGATGTATCACCTTTGTAGAATCCTCTTCCACCACCTCAATAGTCCCCATAATTCCCATGCTTTTACAAACCTGGTTAGCTACCATTTGGGTTGCACTCAGAGCTATGGTTTCAAGCTTCTGATTTCACTACCAGGTTCTGAGACTCCCTCAGGAAAAGCATAAGGATAATTACCATTTTCTCTCCAGACAGATGGTGGGCAACCCTTCTTCATCAATATTTAAGGGCCTCTTTAGTAGCCTCTCTGGTCATCGTACAACTGGGATATTCCTGAGCAGCTGAGTAAAAGGGATGGTATGTTTTAGCCTTTATCTCTGAGGGAAGGGTCTGAAATGAAAGAGATGAAAAGTTTAATGTAGGGGGTAAGGACAGCAATCTGTGATTATATGCTTTTATGTTATAAGGAAAATGGCATCAGGAAGAGATGGGTGAGGTGAGAAGTGGTATGTAAGATAGCAGCTCTGATACTTTGTACACCAGATGTGAATCCAGGAATCTAACCCAGCCAAACATACCCTAACGCTATGTGTGCCTCATGCACTGTGCTTGCCATGGGAATTTTAGCCACAAGTGAACAAGACAATCCAGGACATCTTGGAGTTCCCAGGTCCCAGGTCATGTAGTGGCAGCTGCTTCTCCCAGGGAGGCCCCAGTACATCATTTCACATCTGGGTCTTGAAAGAACTAGCAGAAAGCTACAGCGAGGTCTGGCCAGCCCCCTGATCTGGATGATAGGCAGCCCAGCACCTCAGAGCTTGCTCTGGCATTTACGTGCTACTCAGTGTATTAGCAGCCACTGTGAACTCCTGCACAGGGAGTTATCCAGGTGGATCAATAGGAAAGCTTGCTATCTTGGAGGGGAGAGAGGGGGCATTATTTTGCTGTGACAAGATAAAGGTATATTTTATAAATCTTGATTAATTTAGCTGATTGGTAATTATTTGGAGTGGGGGAAGGCAGAAGAGAAGAGATGTTGACAATACAAGTTGTCTTTCACTTGAATCTACTGCATGCAGTTCTCATCAGAATAAACGATTGATCTTATGCCAAAATGTGTCTCAGCATCTGATTATTTCTTTTTCTTTTTTTTGGCAGTGTTGCCATGTAGTTTTGGAGAGAATGAAAGGATATAGGAGAACATCCAGGAGGCTGGATTGGTCCTGTGTGAAGATGTGTCCAGGATGTTGTACAGTATAGTTTCTAGGCCACTGGGGCAGGCTGTTACATGCATGTTCAGGTACTCGCCTAAACTATCTGGGAAGGGACATGGACAGCAAGGCTGACAGTTTTGCAGGCAACGTACCCTCAGTCTGGCAGCATTCCCAGAAATAGATAAAAAGTCTAAAGGTGAAAAGTCAGGGAACAGCATGAAAGTAGCAGAGCCTGAAGAGTCATTTTCCATTCCGGACATTGGCAGACTAGATTCTGGACTTCTGACAGAGCTCCTATCTCCTAGGAAACTCCCCATGTGTGGCCTCATCACCCTTTCATGTCTCTTAATATCTGTACTTCTTGAAATTGCCCTTTGAGGACTCCCAGGGTCCTGAGATGAAGGCAGTGTTCTTCTCTGGAGCTGTGCTCAGTTTCAGTCAGGCTCCTCTTAGTACATGCAGAGCGTTCAGTCAGCTTCAGTCCATTATTTTCCTTCCAAGCCTAATGGGATGATATCATTTTCCCTGCCCTGCATTGCCCCACAACCTAACAGTGTTCATGGGGGAGCTGCTATGTCGGAGTTGTACCTCCTCCTGGTAACAGTGTGGGTCATCGTGGAGAGGACCATGGGAATATATAAAGGCTGTAGGTCCAGTGCACCTGCAATGGATTTTAACCACAAAGATGTTGGACCTGTTGTTTTAAGATGTTCTTACGAATTTTTACCTAGTTACAGAACTGGGACTTATATTGGTGAAGCAGAGGCAGAAAGAAAGAGAAAGGTTTTATGAGCGCTGCCTGATGCCTTGTAGTATTTCTTATCTAAAACTCTTTCTCCAGTAACTTTGAAAAAAATTAGTCACAATCACTTGTGTAGTGCTCTCATCTGTTGAGATCAAAGCATCATTTTTGTTTTGTAAATGTCTCCCACAGAAGTTCATGAGCTAAGTGCCTTTTTTGGACATTCTGATTAATGACAGTCTAGCTAGTAATGAGTATGGAGGAGGCAATGCAAAGCTATTTAGTTGGGCTTGAGGCACACAGTCTTGAAGTAGAATGTGAGGGCACAAAGCTGGTTCTTCCCACTCCTACCTGCCTGGGTGGGTAGCTGAGTATTTTTTTTCCCAGTGTCATCTGATTAATTAGAATTTTCTGACAGGTTTGAAAATATTGATGGAGAGGAATGCAAAAGGCTGTGTAGGGGATATTTCAGTTTATTGATGAAACAGATATAGTAGTCTACTAACATGTTCAGTCTTTCATAAAATCATTTGGTCACATAAAAACAATATGTAACTCTTAGGAAAAGGTGTACCATAAAGGTGGAGATGACTAATTGCATACAGGATGGAGATACGGATTTACAAAGTTATTGTTCTTTGATGTTTTAGAGGGATGATGGCTGTTTTCAAATTCAAAAAAGCTGCACCTAAGTGTCATTACATCTTGGCAATAAACACAAATTGTATGTGTTTATATGCATCAGAGGGTGGGTGGCTGTGTAGAAAAACCTGTAACAATTACTAAACAAAGACTCCAGAAGCTGGTATGCTGGTGCCATGAATAGTGCTGCTAGCAATTTCACTATTTAGGTAGGCAATTCTACGATACATGCATATCACCTTGTAACAAACGCTAAATCATAATATTACAAACTTGAAGCAGTGGCAAAAGCAGGATGCCAAAATATGGTTGAACATGACAGTTTCTTGACCTGTACAAAATGATGAGCCATTTTTTATTGGCAGCATTAAAAAAAAACCAACAACAACCTCGATAGGAGGATCCTTATGGTATCCTGGCAGGTAGTGTTACTGATGATGACTTACACCAGCTGTGAATCTAATCCTCCATTTAAGCAGTTTGCAAAAGTTGAGAAAATATTGAATGATGATGATAAATACAGATTTAGTCTAAGATAATTGGTGAAAAAATCTTCTACCCAAACTTTAAGTGTTATAGATTTGGAATGATTAAGTGCTTTTGGGTCGTTATTTGCTGACTTTTTCATACTTGTTTTCAGCTCATGCTGCAAATGAAAGCACTTTTTTGTCATGAGCATATGAATGCAGTTTATCAATATACATTTGAAAATCTAAAGTAAATAAAAATCTTTAGAAAATCTAAAATAAATCAAAATCTTTAGAAGGTTAACAAAAAAATAAGATCTGTGGAAAAGTCAGATTTCTTCTCAAGAGGTCACATTTTCAGTGCTGCTTTACTTTCCCTTCGTTTTATATTTACTAAGGCCACTTTACAGTGCTCACCCAAGTTTACAATCAGAATAACGACAGTATACAAATAAAAAAGAAAAATGTCCAAAATCTCTGTCTTCTACAATTAGTAGTACAGACTGACATCTCCATAACCCTCCATGCCTGGAATCCTTTTTGCCAAACCTACCTGCTTTCACTTCCTGACAGCTCAACAACTACACAGATAGTGTCAACTAAAGATTTTAACAGCCTTTCAGTGCTTGAAGACAGGTTAAGAATCAGCTCAGAGGCCAGTAGTATAAATCTGTTAAAAGGACTGAGAGCTTCAACAAATATAACATTTTTTAATTGAGGTAGTCTAGTCTTCTAAGGCCTACAAGTCCCTATAGCCAATTATCTTAAATTTGGCTATGCAATTTAATTTATGAAGTTAACAAATATATAAACATTAAAGGAGCAATATAAACCGGTATCTTCTGTGCCTGGAGCAGCCTCTCAGGGGACAATTAATGGTTTTGCCCTTGATAAACAGATTGAGAAGATCTGTGCTATATATAAATATATGTGTACAGATACATGCATGTAAGGGGTGGGAGTCAGCTCCTGATTCAGATGCCTGAAGCTGAATGCAATGTAGCAGTCGAGTCAGGTGTCTATGCAGAGATGTCTCCTGCGTCAGGGCAGCCCGCCTGTCCTCCGCCTGCACTGCAAAGGGGTGAGACTCTCCAGTGGGTCTTGTGTCATATCTGTGCAAATCTCTCTGATTCTCTAGGGTATCTTAAACAGTACTAGATGTGTATGTCTGGGTACCTGAGTCTCTCCTTTAGTGCTCACATATAAGCCAGATATCTGAGATCCCAGTAAGTTCAGTGAAGAGCTAGATAGTCTGCTGGCCAAATGCAAGTGTCGACCATAAGCTAAGAAAAACACTTCTTTGGACTCTACTGACTACATCAACCAGGGGCCCAGCTCAGAGACTCACAAGTAGTGGCTAAGTGAAATGGGAGGCATCCTTGTATATCTGTGAGACATGTGGACCTGGCAGTTATGACACAGGACCTGTGTGGGACATATGCCTGTGTGGAGTGGTGGCTGGAGGTCACACAGGACACCTGGAGGTATCTGAAATAGCACTAGACACCTACATGGGGGCAACTGAGATGAGCCCTAGATTTGCACTGGGTATAACAGGAGCTTAAAAACCTAATTCACATATAGACCATATAATTAGGTGTTTGAATCTGGAGGTAAATCCCATCCTGTAGGTTCATCTACAACATATCCTCTCTCTGACAGTGTCGAATGCAGAAACCTGGGAAACAGGTTTTAGGAACAGTACCACTAGAGCCCTATTGTTGAAAGAAACTTTTTCAAAGGCACAGCAGCTCCTGATGGACACAGTTTTCCAGGCAATCCAATGCTGAAAAGTGGCCCCCTGAAAATATTTTCAAAGAGCTGTTCTACAGTTCTTCCTTGTCTTTGTGCCACTGTGCTGAAATGCAGTTACCTGGAACGTGCCTGTGGAGATACCTCTTAAATCAGTTGTATGCAAAAAAATGTAAAATTCAAAAGGCTTTTTCAAAGTGAATGTTAGTCTTTGAGAGTCAAACGTTCAATTGTACCTAAAAATCTTTAAAATGAATGGCATTCCAAACCTTCAGCCATGGGAAAACCCTATGAAAATTTAAAAAACAGAAACACTGTCGAGAAGCTTGCACATGTATGACCCTCAACACTTCACCATCAACTTTGCTCTTGTCATAAGGCATCCCTTGTCAAATTGTTCTGTGAGCAGTGAAACATCCTCTTTTTGTATGAGTTCTCTGGTATCTAGTAATATTGTTGAGCTCATACCCCAGAATTTTCTTCAGATCTCAGTCATCCATCTCTTTTAGGAAACTTGCAGGATTTTAGTATCTCTAATATTCCTTCCTGTTAACAGCCCATCAAATTCAGAAGTCACAGTGGGACGACTGGCAGAGTCCATTAACATGCTTACAGAGAGTTACTTTTCTTAGAAGACTACCAATTTCGCCTGTCAATTTATGAACTGTCTTCTGGATAGAGGATACACATGTCACATACTGTACTGACAGAAGTGTTTTAATTGTCTTTTATGCCAGTGCCAAGATCTAGAACTTCCACATCTTCACCCCAGACTGGCAGGAGGCTAAATTATTTCCCCTTTCAATTAAGTTACAAAAACATTAATGAGGGTTGCTAATAAAATATTGTCCAAGTTTATAGGCATGTCACAATGTGTTGAGGCCTTCTGACAGATAAAAAAGGAAACCTGAAATACCCACCCTCAAAGCCTAATATTTCATATTCTGTACTGCCCAGATGCAGCTAAATATTTGCAGAAAATGCAAAAAGTCTGCCACCATTTTATTTGCTACCAACTAGCTTTGTGACGCCAACTCTGAGTATAAACAAGCTGGCTGACAAGATGAAGTTTCGCTTCCCTGCTCATTTAAACCTCTGCTTGTTAAGTCTCTGTTACTACTGTGCACTGAATTGAGTAAAAATGTACTTACATAAGCTCAAAGAAAAAACTTTCCATATCCTAAAGCACATTAGGAATACCTCTTTAGCCATTCATTATTGGGATGCACCATGTGTATAAGATGTATGCAGATAAAGATCTGCAATCAGTCAGTAAGCTTAAGAGGAGAACAACACTAAGATCAGACTCACCTGAAACAAGAACAAACAGTATTAAAGGATTTTAACCAATACATTCTTATTGGCACCAGTTTCAAATGCTTCTTTCAAGTAATCTACCCTAAACTACCTCTAACTATTCTGCTCCTGGTCTTTCACTGTATAGGACAAGTTACAATAATGCATGCCTCTCCCATTTCTCCATTTATCTCTTTGCAATGGAAATTTAAAAGGAAATATTTTATTTCTAGCAATCCTCTATTATGTAGCACTACATTTTCCCGAAACCTCATAAGCAGTAGGATTTTTCCGTTGATTCTTACATGCAGGGAGGATCTTAAACTGTCTATTGGTAAGACATTGAATACAGCTGAGAATATCTTTAAGCTGTAATAATATTCAGTTGTCAATCCTTTGCCTCCCCAAAGAAGTTCCATTTTTTGCTGCTAGCATAGTTGCATGAGCCTTGGTCTCTATCTACTTCAGAAGTCCTTTGTTTCATCTGTGAAAGTTGGGAAACCTATAGTACAGTTCAAAAACTAGAGCTGCTGCTAAATAACAAGCCACGGAATAACATACCAGGAATGCTGTACTTATGAAACAGCTTACTATAACATTTCTCTGCATCCTCTGCAGATGTATGGGGTCTCTGTGTCCCTGCCATACTCTTTTGTAGTCCTTTAAGTAAGTGTTTTGCAAATTTTCCTGATTCCCACTTTGTTCTTTAACGGTATAACCCTTTTAATTTTCTCAGAAACAAAATTTATGTCCCAGCCGTGAAGATATCTCAAATTACTTTGCAATGCTAAATAATTGCAATCAGCTGTAAAGAAGTTTAGCTAATTCCCACCCTTCCCTCTGAGAAGTTCATATCTCCTAAACAGTTTGTTGATACCTAGAGACACCACCAATCTGTTATTGTTCTTCCTGCAAAAGCTTCTTTTCAAAAAACATCTTTCTCATTCATTAGCCAGTGGTACACCTTTTCTTGTTTCTAAACCAATGAAGCTCAGGGAAGAACAAAGGATCCAGCTCAGATTTTAAGAACTCTTTTTCTTCTAACAGTTCTCTCAAGACCTCACTGGAGAAGCAAGCCAGTTTCCTCCTGCCTTCTCCAGCTAACTATTGGAGTCATTTTGGGAGAAGGCAAAAACCAGGGATAAGCAAGAGCTTGTCCACATTTTTCTAATCAGACTAGAGACACGGGTTCTCAGGAAATGGAATGTGAGACATAAACTTGACTAAAATGGTTTTGCCTTTATGAACCATTGTGCGTTTGAGGAAAGTATCTATGCATCCATTTAAAAACATTCAGCTGGGAAGGACCCCACTATGTCTAGTTAGAACATTCAGGAAGTTTCAGTATTGGCTTCACTCATCATGCAAACTTGAGAGGCGTATATGAGCTTTATTATGATGCAACAGAAATAATTTTTCTCCTTTAATCATTCCTATAATAAGATCTTTTTTCTTTCCTACCTCTCATATTTTTCCAAACTATTTTCATTTTATCCTTTCACTGTCCCTGAGTGAAAATAACACTGTTTGCTTGTCATTTTTCATTATGAGCACTCAAGCAATGCCCGGAATTCTTACTTGAAAAGCTCTTCTCTATCTAGTTTCAAAAAGGTATGTGGTGAGAGAGCAGGTATGAGTTTCAGAGCTGGAAACAAATTCAGAATATCCTGATGGTCTTTTATTGAGTGTCTACTTTTAAGTAATTTCCTGCCCTTGCTTGAGCTATTGTCATTAACTGAAGGGCATATCCATCTACTAATAATGCTCACAGGAAAACATTAATTGAAAATGACCACTTTTGTGTACAGGCCATGTGTTGGATCAGCTCCCAGAGATAGAGGGAGGAGAAAAAAAAAAGATAATTAAAAGTGCTGAAGCCTTTTGTCATCAGTCACACCCAACAAATGCATGTCCCAAATCTATCAGATCAAATATCTTTTCCTCTGATTCTATCTGGAAACTGTTACAATTCATTTTACAGCATGTCCTGTCCATTCTCTATTCTCCTTTTACAAATAAAATAAATCTATACTTTTTCACACCAGGGAGGATCCTGAAGAAAATAATCAAATATTCTCCTTGTTAGCAACTAGTAGAGAACATAGACATGAATAGCAGCATACCAGGATTTGTCAAGAACAAATCTTGTCATAACAATATAATTTTCATTCATCACCAGATAGCAAGCTCTGTATGTTGGGGAAAAGCAGTACATATAATATAGCTTGAGTTTTGGAAGATTTCAGATACTGTCACTCAAAACACAGTCTAAGAAAATCAGACTCAAGAGTAGTTGCTAACAATACTTGGTGGAAGAGGACAAATGAATCTTACAGAGGGATGAAATGAGCAATTCTGCAGGTGTCTATCCCAATCAGTATATTAATTCTTGACATTTAGGATGAAATAGAGAGAGGCCATGTTAAATCTGGAGATGACACAAGGCTGGGGAGATCACAAGCCTGTTGCAGGACACAGTTAAAATTCAGGATGGTTTTGGCAAACAAGAGAAATTATTTCTGTAAAAAAAATAAAGTAGTTCAGTAAGAAAAATTGTAGTGTTTGAAGTAAGCGGAAATAATAAAGTAAGTATATATTGGAATTGAAGACGATTAAGATAAAAGTTCTTCAGGGGGGTTTAAAACAAGACTAGCAGAAAAATGACTGGTCAATATCATACTACTGTGCAAAAGTCAATATCATATATGATCACATCAGAATGAGCACAGATTATAGGATATATGTGAATTTGTCCTTTGTTATACTCAGAAGTGGTAAGGAATGGGCAGAAAGAAACAAGAAGGTTCAGAAAATTAGAAAATATTCCCCATAAGGAAAGTCTGAAGAAATAAGAGTGTTTAAAAGAGAAAACTGAAACTATAGTAAAGAAATATTGTATTCTCAGTATCCACATTTTATTGAACAAGATATTATAGGCTTAAACTGCACAAAGGTAAAACAAATTAAGTGTCAGAAACATTGCCTGGAAATGGTGCAACGTACCTACCCACCACTACAAGGCTTTAAGAACAAATTGGTCAAATACCTGTGGGGATTGATCTAGGTGTAGTTACCATACTTTGGGTCCAAGGGGGCAAACAAGACCTTCTGACAGGTTCCTTCCTGCCGTCCAGTGCTTCTGTTGCTGAATCCTTTTACAGTTTGGCTTGAATGTTCTGCAGATGTGTTAAGTGTATACTGTTTTTGTATCACACAGTTATGCAAGTTATCCTCATTGTTTAGAAAAGTGATGTTGGTTTCAGTGAATTACTTAATGCTATTGTAATTCTTATTCTTACTATATAACATTAATGCCTTTTGTGCAATGTGACTGGCACAGAGACTGGAAGTCATCAGTCCATGCTGTGACTATTGTGACATACAAATTGATTCAGCTGGAATAGGATGAGCATGAAAAAGCATTAGAAAAAGCATTAGAAAACCATTGGCTCACATCTTAGGTTCGGTTAAGTGTAACTGTTAAGAAAAGATAAAGAACTCCCAGGTTTTGAAAACCTTAGAGCAAGGGTGAGGTTTGTGAATGCAAAGAAAGAATAGATGTGGATGCAGAATTTTATGAAAGGAAAGAAAATACTTCAGTAGCTCATTAAGTGTGTGGTGATTACCTTTAGGAAATGCAAAGAGTGCAAGGACAATAAACAAGTTGAACCCTTTCCAGGGAGGCCAGGGAAGCTGCCTATGGAAAACACAAAATGACAGTATGCCAGATGGGTGTTGCATGGCTGGTGTCACACACACTGCTCTGAAATGATGCTGTCCCTGAGCTCAGCTTGGTGACTTCCACTTGCCTGCCTTACACACTCAGTGGCCAAACAAGATTCCAGCTGTGCAACGTTCAGTGAGCCACCTGGGGTGGGGTAAAGGATTTTCAGCCAAATCTGGGGCCACGATCAGGCCTGCAGTTTGTGCAATCTTATGAGGATAGTTTCAGCACGACTTTCAGGATGGACTGTACAGACCCCTTCAGTGGTGTGACAACAGAATTCAAGTTATATCTTCAATTCAATTCAAGTTATCTGGTAGTTTATCAGTGATTTAGTGCATGTGAAAGGAGTTCGGGGTAGGAGAATTTTTTTAATCCTTCCTGATGGAACTACTTCCATCATCATCATCAGGATGTACTTCAATTGATACAGTGTGAAACCAAAGAAGAGAAGAACTCAACAAACCAGAATGTAAATCAGGAAATTGTATATGCATAGAAATAACTTGTATGCTGTGGGCCGTACCGAAATGTAGAGTTCAGCATTTTCAAGGTGTTTGGCTGATGACAGCTATAGAGTGATAGAGCTGAAGCAACTGATGAACTTGATGACACACGTTTATAATATTAATTTCCTTATATAATGTGGTACTGCATGACATGATATATGTATTAATCTTATTATCTGTCATATATCCTTTTTTTCTTTGCTTTAGGTTTTTCCTCCAATCATGTTGTCATGATTGACATGACTCAAATTTATTCACCTAACTACTTGCAGCTGTTGCAGGATTTGCTCTCCTTTACAAGCAAAAGGCAAAATAATTGTAAATAAATAAACAAATGTAAGAACCAAGCAAGCTATCCATTTGCCCAAAGAAATAAGTTGCTTTATGTGATTTGTGTTCAAAAAACATGTAAACGTGGCACTTCAGGGAATGGTTTAGGAGGCATGGTAGTGTTGGGTTGATGAGTGGACTTGATGATCTTAAAGGTTTTTGCCAACCTTAATGATTGTATGATTCTATTCTCTTCTGTGATTCTGAGCTCTTGCACTTAAAAAGTAGGTAAATGAGCGCTTCGGTTTTCAGTCTCTCTGTTAAGATATTGCAGGAATGAGAGCCATTATGAGACATCTAGATGGAGACCTGTATGGGGATCTGGAGTATTGGTTCCTCCTCTTCCAAACTGACTGTTAACTTTTTCTGTTTCCTGGATATCTAACAGATCATCAACAATCAATCTCTCTAGCTTGGTGTCATAGGGACAGAAAATGTCTTAGACCTAATTGGATTAATTTAGCCTATATTTCTCCTTGTGTCATAGCAAAGGGGCTTTTCTTCACATGGACTATACAGGGAACTTAAACACATATTGAAGAGAGCTGTTCTACTTGGTATCTAAAAAAGTTTTTAGATATCTAAGTCAGACTGACTCATTCCCACTTACAGTAAGTGCAGGGAGAATGATGCAACAAAAAATCTCATGTCCTTGAGTACTGAATTTTACAGGCTTTGAGCTATGCTTTCTTCTCTTCTTTTTTGTTTTCTTTTTGCCTGCTCACCCCCATACAGATATGCACACAAATATGCACAGTCACCAAACTGCTTTGCTCAGCCCTATAAATAGTGCTCAAGTAGAAAATTTTCAACAAAATGTAAGAAAGCAAAATCATTTGACCTTTCTAAGTTTAAGCAGCCTCACACTTGACACATTAACTCCAAAGTGTATAATATATTCACACCACTGCTAAGCCTTGGGGAGTCACAGTCAGCAACTGTAGGACCTAGTAGCTTTCCATCCTCCCAGGATTTAAGGAAGCTTCATAAGTTTTCTGTAAGTGTTCTGTCAAAGATTTAGATTGTGTGGCTAATACCACTGTGTGCTGATTATTTGTTTTGGCTTCTTTAAAGGGAGTTATTTTTTAGCAGTTTGAAAGTAAAATTCTTAATAAGTCTGGTGACTTCAGAGCAAGTACTCTGGGTCAACAGTTAAATGTTGAAATATTCTGAGTGCCACGAGAGCACTCAGAACTTCAAAAGATAAGTACTTCATTATGCTGCAGATGAGGGAATAATTTGACCTTATTGCTTTGGCAGTCTGTATATCTTTGGTTTAAATGAGTAGGAAGTCTCAAAATAGGAGGTAAAGGGTCAGGGGTTAAACTCATGAGATAATAAAAGTTGCAGTCTTAGGGTTTGCCCTTTACGTTTAAATGTTTCTGTAAGTTAGGGCTGAAATATACAGAGTTCTATATCTGGGTAAAATCTGATGGTATGAATTCCAAAATGTGTACATTAGTCTTACAGCTGAGTTACCTCAGTATGAAAGGTTTTAATAAGATATGAGAAAAACAAGCAGCTGTTGACTTAATGGACCCCATATACAAGTCAGTCATAGTAATGCCATGTCATTTGAAGCTGTGTCTCTTAATTTTTCAGAGAAGATTGTGGTTAATGACATGTTAAGATAGCCTTCAGTTCTGGCAGGGCTTGAAGCAAATATTAGTTTACTGCTGGCAGAAAGTACAAAGATAATAACATGCTAAGTGACAGAGGAATGCTCTGGGCAGTTGGTGAGTTTGGAGTTACAGCTTTGCATCCCCGAATCTGCAGCCCGTGCAACTCTGTCCTCTACTCCCTGGTACCCTGACCCAGGGCTGAGGGGGTTCTCACTAGTTGTGGTGGACATTGTCAGAGCACAACACATCCCTCCCTGTAAACCTTTTTCAGACCTAAGAGCCCAAAACCTCACTTCTACTAATGCAAAGTTTGAGCCTCTAGTACCATTTTAGTCCCTTTCTAGCCTCAAAAGCGTTCACCACCGTTGCAATTTGGAGAGCAGGAAAAGTATGTATGTGCACAGGTGCTCTCTTTTGGTTTTTTTCTGTATAATATGTAAGTAAAAGAGAAGATAAATCTAAGACTACAGTAACCAGTGAGGTTTGGGGTTGGAAATGAGTCTCATTTTCCCCAGTAACACCACAGGCAGGTGAGAAAACAGATGTGGATTTCAAGCCCTAGCCCACCCCAGTCCACAGTGGACAAGAATAATGAAGTGATCTGGGCATGGGGCCACCCCCGGGAGGGCTCTGCTCAGTGTTCAGGCTGGAGGTGACAGATGACCAGCAGTGCCCTGGAGGTTTCCAGTGTTGCGAGACCTGACAGCGCAGTGTGGACATAGCCAGAGAGTCCTCTGAGAAGACACATGCCCAGGTTGTGTTTCTTGTCCTGACTGCAGCTGAGATCTGGCACAGCACACAGACCTTCTGCTTGTTCTTTTATTCATGTGTCTCCCCCAACCATACGTACCTTCAGCATATTCTCAGCTGAATTCCTTACCTACTGAGCAATTTTAAACCCATATTTCTCTGTATGCCTTTACACTGTACACTATTTTGTTTGTACCTCAGAATAAAGAAGAGGAAAGTAGAGGAGAACTTGCTCAGGAGCTGCTCGGCTCGCAACCTCTGGCTGTAAACATCTTGCCTGTGGGGAGGACTGTGAGGATGTCTGCTTCCTCTGCATGGGGCCACGAGGGTGGGTGGGCTAGCTCAGGCATCCCACAGCCCTGCTCTAAAACAGACTCCATGCCAGCCTTTCCCAGTGCCAAGATGAGCGTGCCTGTTTGAGTGTATGGGAAGGGAGTAAAGGGATTTCTGCCCGTTGACCTTCTCAGATTCTGGCACAGCCTCTCGAGATCGGCAATATGCTATGGCCAGGCAGGGATTGTTTCCCTAGGGATGTGTGATTACAATCCCAAACGCCAGATGTCCAGTCTTGACTTTCCACCCCATTTTACATGAATAAGTGGCCACCTCCCAGAGTAATCCTCTCATTCAGCTAATTAGTGCTTCAGGCCCCTGTTCTACAGCCCACACACAGAGCAGCTCTTGTACACGGACACAGTCCTACTGAACAAACATGAGCTGTTTTACATGCAGAACAGCTGAAAAATGTACAAAATACACAGTGTCTTCATTAGAAAGAGGGAGAAAAAAATCCATGATCTATGGATTTTATTTACGGATTTAGATCTCAGACTATCATTTTTTTCAGCTTAATGTCATTTTAGTTTTCTTTTCCACTGAGTTTGTGCCTGATTCTGTGCATTTCATTTTTGCTCCACTTCTTTCCATCCCAGGGCTTTAAACGTAGCTTATTTCAACTCATCCTTACACTGTTCTCACATGCTTTACCTGTTTCCTATTGTCTTCTTAGCTATTTGTGTTTTTTCCACCTGGCAACAAGGTCATTCTCCTGTCATAAGACTTCTCTCAAAGTCCCATTTTTTCATCCCTCTAGTGGCCATCTATTTCCCTAGCCTTCAGATAACTTCCAGTAAAATGTTTTCCCATTTTCTTCCTCCTAAAAGAGTATCACTCAGCATTTCGCTGATGTGGATTGCATTTGTACTTTGTTATTGAGCTATGGACCAAAGGCAATCCATAAGTAATGATGCCAATACCATCTTTTTATTGACATTGGCCAATTACCCTTATATGGCTTCATCATACTAGTCTAATGAGGTGTCTTGATCTGGGAAAGACTTTAGGGTCCAGTATTGTAAAATAATGAAACAAGCTTGAAATGAAAGACCTTACAGTGTTCTGATAAAATATAGAAACACAGCAGAAGTCTGAAAATAGATAAATACACACCAGAAGAGGCTTTAAAAATGCTCTCTTGGGGCCCTTTTTCTACCAACTCTCCAATTTTCCTGTAAAGAGAGTATGTTTGTTTGCACATGTGAATGTAGAACTGAGCCTTAAGACATTAAGCTCTTTGCACCAGGTGTCTTTGTTTCTCTACACAGTCATAATTCCAACCTTCTCTTTAAGAAAACATATATTTTCTTTCTCATTTACTTGCCCATTTTACTTATAACTCTAACTTGTCTGTGTCCTGTTTACTGCTTCCTTCAGAAAATCACAATTATTCCCCCATAATTCTTTCTTCCCTATAAAACTGAGCTTAACCAGGGACACATGAGAAGGCATTTCCATCTTGCTCACAGCTTCAAGGGACCCAACAGGAGCATTTGTGTCTGACTCTTCCTTGTTTATCTAATCATTTGCTCTAACGAATAGTTGCCCATGGTTATGCTGTTTACATACAAACAAGGTTTATGAAAAATCACACCCTGTTTATAGCAATTTATTAACTGGAAAAAGGCTATCTTAGCTAATTGAATTGTTATGTTTAAAGTATTTCCTTCAACTCTGACCAGAAGCAAAGATCCATCAGTAAGTGTACTACCTGGTGAACTCTTCGTAGCTTAATTTTCTATAGCTCTTGTTCAATGAAGAGGCCTGTAAAGGTCTTTGTCTCTTTTTACAGGTGCCACCAGTGCTTCTGGACAAGCAGTTTTCAGAATTTACACCGGATATCACACCCATTATTCTGGCTGCCCACACCAACAATTATGAAATCATAAAGCTCCTTGTGCAGAAAGGGGTCTCGGTGCCCAGGCCACACGAGGTTCGCTGTAACTGCGTCGAATGTGTCTCGAGTTCAGATGTGGACAGCCTCCGCCACTCTCGATCCAGACTCAATATCTACAAGGCTCTGGCAAGTCCATCTTTGATTGCTTTGTCCAGTGAGGATCCTTTCCTTACCGCTTTTCAACTAAGCTGGGAGCTGCAGGAACTGAGTAAAGTCGAAAATGAATTTAAGTCAGAGTATGAGGAACTGTCACGGCAATGCAAGCAATTTGCAAAAGATCTCCTGGATCAGACACGGAGTTCCAGGGAATTGGAAATTATTCTTAATTACAGAGATGATAATAGCTTGATAGAAGAACAAAGTGGTAATGATCTTGCAAGATTGAAACTGGCAATTAAGTACCGTCAGAAAGAGGTGAGTATGCTGGAGAATATTTCAGCATATTTAGTAATAGTAATGTGATAGATAATAGCCTGAAATACATCCTTTTAACTGAAACAAACTGCTGCTTATCTTTTTTTTGTTCTACAGGGTCGCTTCTTTTTCATCTTTTTAATTTGGGTAGCTGTTATAGCTTGATAGTATCAGAATTTAAAATGTTCTGTTACAGCACAGATCCAAAGAAACTTTTTTGTTCTTTTGCACCTGAATAGACATAGTCTCCAGTAGTTGTGCTCTGAAGAGCTCTTCAATAATAGGATGAGAAATATATACAGCATACGTCAAATTAGCTTTAATTGTGTCTGACAGAAAAAGGAGACTATGGGTTTATACACCTATAAAATAGTAAGGGTACCTCTATAGAGCGGTTTCTTCAAAAAAATGTTCAAAAACTTATAGTGTTTGATCAAATGTAGATCTAGAAATACCTTGTCATGAACTGAGAAAAGCTCTTAAAAGTGAAGTGATTACACCATGATTGGTGTAGTGGTCTGCAAGCCCCTGGTACCACCTCTATTATCATCTATGGAAATTAAGGAAGCACATTCATTCTCATAGCTGTCTGCATTGTTCATGGTCACCAGATTACCCCTGAAGCGGACCCCCTCCACAAAACCAAAAAGTTTATGCCAATTGGATTGGAGGTTCTCCACAGTGAAAGGTTCTTATCTTCTGCATTTCCATTCATTTCACACTTGCCGTAATACTGTGATCCTCATTCATGTACTGCCAAAAAGCATCTCAGTGGTATCAATTTTCAGTTCGAGGAGCCATGCCAGAGGGAACCTACTATGTATTACCAAGGAAGAAACTTCCCTGATAAAACCACCTATCTTTTTTCATTAACAACTAGTGAGGTTGTAAGAGATTTATAGTTTCAGGTTTACACTGTGGAATAACATCTGGCAGGACTGTGGATACTATCTGCTGAGTTAGGTGGTAGACCCAGAAAGTGTCTGCCAGCATGTATGTTTTGTGTTCTTACCCACAATTTTTTTAGTGTAGTACATAGGACAGAACACCTAAAGTACCTTTTTTTTTTTCCTGTTCATTTTGCACCACTGATGCTATTTGATTATAAGCAAAGACATATTGCATCCTTACGGTGCCTGTTTCTGACTCCTGTTTTTGACTGGGCTACAACTAGCAGCAAAGAGAGATTCCTTAAAGTAATGCAACCAGTCTGTACTGGGCACAAACATTTTATTGTCTAATTATCTACTGTATAATATTATTTCAACTAAGGAAGAGTTTGGGTTTATGAAGGCTGTCACAAATTCATTGTGCTAGATTCTAAGCACACAATGAGCAATGAGAAATACCTTTCCATTTTCCTGAACCAAATAAAAATGATATCTGATTCAACTGCAGTTTCATTCAAGGATGTAGAAGGGAAATCCCTGATTCTGTATATGATTCACAAACAGAAGTTATTCTACCTGTAATAATAATTAAAATATGTCATTCTGAGTTTAAGTAATTTGCAAAACCCTGGTGTAACAATTCAGTTAAATAGCAGAGAGTAGTAGCAGTCTATAATAATTAGTAGTCAGTCATCTTTGCCACTAATTGCAAAATGCATGTTCTGTCTCATATATATTGAGAGTTTTTAATAGAGAAATCACAGCAAAACTCCAGTGTCTTTCACTCTTCAATTAGATTTGTTTTAGCTTTGGTTCTGTTTAGGTGTTATGCATATATCTGCACATATATCAAAGAGTTCTTACTAAAATGCTTACTAATTTTTCCATATATGTGAAGTAAAGAAGGGACGAGAGGGGGAGATTAATAGACTGAATCAATATCCTCTGGTTTCACAGTAAATTTAATTGGTGTGATTTAAATACTTATACTATTAATTTATATCTCTGTCTCATCTTGCTCCATGCTAACTGGGCCGTGTCATTTAAGCTATAGCTGTATAACCTCAGACATAGTAGCAGGGCGAGATTATAATTATTGGCAGCATTGTCTTATTTTGCTTTGTGATTAGACATTCTGATATCAACACAGAGGAAATATGAGTTTTTTAAGAATTTAGCTGTTAACCTTTTCTCTTTCACTTTTCAAATGAATAGACTAGCTTGGGTTTTTTGTGTGGTTTTTTTTTTTCCTTTTTTCTTTTCCGTTCTTAGTTTACGCTGATCATCTTTCACTTCCTCTGCAAGTACAAGATCATTAGAAAATTTGGAATACTTGATATTAGCAGGATGTAAAGTAGGTTAAATTCTGCACATTTCAGTTTGACACTCTAGATACATTCAATAAGCTTTTTTCTGCCTTTATCTTTTTTAAAAAATAAAGTAAATATAGAGTCATAACATCCATGCATGGTTATGCATCATGTTGAGGTGTAGAAAAAGATCAAGAAATAAGTTTTCTAAAAGATACATTCAGGAAGGACATTTTTCCTGATTCTGAATTAACTGTTTTAAAGGATTGATTTAAAACATACAACCATTTCTAAATTTTCATCTCTTTTCAGTACATTTCTACAGAGCTGAATAATCAATGTTTACCAAAAATTCGGCTGCTTAACTAATAGAACTCTCCCAAATGCCTCTAGTTGGTCTTGTAACAGTTCCTACTTCCCAGGGGCAGGCCCTGGCTTTCTGAGTTAGGACGTGCAGAGTCTCAGCTGCTAAAGAGGCAGAGAAAGAATGAAAGAGGGAGTGGGTTTTAACAATTTAACATAGTTAAAGACATTTAGATTTAACAAGAGTATAGGCTTTGTTAATAAGAATTTCAGGGAAAACATGAGGGCAGTCAACCATTGGAATAATCTCCCCAGGGAAGTGGTTGACTCAGCTGTGTTGGACACCTTCAAGAGTCAGCTGGACGGGGTGCTGGGCCATCTTGTCTAGACTGCGCTCTTCCTAGAAAGGTTGGGCTAGATGAACCCTGAGGTGCCTTCCAACCTGGGATTCTGTGATTCTGTGATTTCAGGGAAATCAGCTTCAGACTAGCTTGCTCACTTGCAGGCAGACAAGTGAGACATGACTCCCCCACATAGGAAACACACATCATGGATCAAATGTTTTTAACATAAACCTGTATGTTCCCATAAAACACACACCAAAGATTACTGATATGAGCAATATCACTAAATTATTAATTGGTTAATTAAATCTTAAATACAGTAATATGATATTCACATTTCATAGATCATATCTTGTTTTCTAGGAAAATAGTGCTGCAAGATAAAAGTTGTTTGTAACTGATAATAAAAGCCTTCTGTTTGCTCCTGCTCAAAAGAGGACTCTTAAAAATGCAATCACCAGTTCTTCACAAGTTTTCTATGCAAAATACAGCCTCAGTGAAATGGAAATGTCTCACAATAATGTCACAAATTCAGTGAAATTTTCAGAGAAAACATGTCAGATAATTTCAAATCTGTCATTTCATGTTGATGTCTAAACACTTCATTTCAATAAAGTAAAGCATTTTGTTTGACTGCAGTTTCTTCTTACTTCATTCGGACTTTTAACATTTTTGACAATATAATGCTTATACCTAATATCATCTATATCATATTATACAAAGCAGTATAAATATGATAGAAAGCAAAAATTATTCCTTATCAAAAGTGAATATCTCAACAATGCCTAGAGAAAATAATTTTAAAGTACTGAAATGAAAAGTTGCCATGTTCTTAGTTAATGTTTTTTTAATGTTTAAACTGCCATTCTGTTGGAATGTTGGCTTTTTATTCAGATATGGAATATAAAATATGACTGGAAATGCTGGAAATTTCTGTAGAGTTCCGCTGGCAACAACACAGCTTAAGAGTCTAAGTCAAGCTTTATCACTGTCTCAGAGAGTAGAATTTACCTTTGGAACCAGAGATTTATTTTCAGAAATTTTAGTAGCCATTAAAAATAATTTCTCATTAGAAGTCTTTCAGATGCAAAAGCCTGAATTATTGACTCTGCAAGCAGCAATGACTTTGGAAGCACAACATCTAAGAGTTATCCTGTGTTAAAAAAGAACACACCTGAAAGATTAACAGAGACACAGCAGCCATATGTTAGCAAGTCACTGTGTATGTGACTATTTGTCAAAAGACTGGAAAGGTGCAGTCAGAAGTCTCCATGTTGAAAAATAACAAAACCCCACAAAAAATAGACTCTAGTAATATTTGGACATTTTTAACACCAAAGGAAGATATGTTTAGTCTATGAATCCCATAACTGAGAGAAGTGATATATGCACGTTTGGGTCCATGTCTCCAAAAGACCCTTTTCTGCAGACTCTCAGCCATACTATTCAAAAAGTTTGATAAACATTTTTCCAGGCAAGAGCCAGGTACTCTAAAACAGGTCATATGTTTGCTTTGTAAATCCTGTAAAAGTCTCTGTGTTTATAGATAAAGACTCCACGGACTGTTAAGTAGCATAAATTATTTAAGTAGTTTATCTGCTACACATACTTGAAGTCTTACTCTAATTGTTTATCTATTACCTCAGAACTGAATGAAGTGTAGGTGTCCCTGTGGAAGCTGTACTTATTTCTGCTAGAAAAAAATGTTCTTTAATCACAGGGTGGGAGCACATCTGCTTAATACAGCATTTAATTGTGCCTACATTTTAAATGTGTGGTGAAGCAATACTCCTAAAATATGTGAGAAAATTCCTTATACAGACAAAAGACAGAGGTATGCACAGGGGGAGATCCTGTCTGCTCAAGATAAGACATCTAAGTTAATTCCAGAGACATCTCCCTCTGCTCCCTTGGCTGGGTAAAGAAACAGGCCACTTCAGTTAGAAGAACTACTTCACTAGGCATTGAAAACGTAGATGCAAGTTAGACAACTTATTGCATCAACTGCAATTTCTACCCTGTGGTAACAGAGATTTCAGATTGTGAAGGCTCAGAGCCCATATAGGCAGAAATGAATCCCAGCACTAACTTTTTAATGATGGCTCAGAAGGCATAAATAACCTTTGAATGCTGTATGTTGCAACCCTCTCATCACAGTTCTAGTTAAACTACTCATGAACTGACACCAATGTCTTTTTATTATGAACACTTGCTAGAAGTAATTAACTCAAAGAGGAGACTTGCTGCTAATGAAGTACAGTAGAAATCTCTTACTTCAGTTCCTTTTCTGCATCTTCCCTAAAAGAAATGGTGCTGGGATGTCTGCCTTAAGCAGAAAAAAACAGTAGTGCATATCCCTAACCAGCAGTGCACAACCCTTCTGTTCAGATGTGACTGGCTTTTGATTTGAAGAAGTCACTACTAATGCACCTACAAGCTTGCCTACAAACCTGGGGTAGATTTAGCACCATGAGCTGATTTTTCTGCTTACAATAACAAAAGGTGGCTTAACAAACAAAATTTTAGAGAAAAAAATCTTTAACAAGGTGAATAAATAAGCTACTGCATAGGATTTCATTTTGAATGTAAACCTATAACTACAGGACTTTACAGTCCCCTTTCCTCCCTCCATATACTTGCTGGGGATCTGGCTGTTCTTCCTTCCACCCCTGCAAGAGCAGCTAACCCACAGCTCAAGTTAGTTAGTTTTGCTGGGTGGCAAGTCCCAGACTGAGCTGTGGTGGGGTTTGCATCTGCCAGCTGCCTCTGCTCCTCCTGTGGCTTCCATCAACCATTCCTGACTGCTGCCACCCCTTCCCTTGTGCAGTTCCTCCTTTGAGATCCCCATACCTTCTGCCTTAGCTGCGCCAGCAGCCATGCTTCATTCCTCCCTGCAAGTCATTTTGGCAAAGCTCAAGTTCTTCAAATACTTTGTATTATTTCAGCTGAAGTAACTGCCCTTGTAGCCTGAAGAGCTTATACAGGCATCTAACTCTCAGAGGAGTATTTAACTACTTTCTGTTTTTGCTGGTTTTTAGCTGCCAGAACACCATTAAGCAATACCTCCTCTCTCACATATCTTGTAGGAAGCTCTTACACAAAGCCTTCTGTCCTCCTGTCCAAGATCTAACCTTTCCATGTCTATGCTAGGTGCAATTGGCCTAAGATAGAGTGACTGCTTAACCAAGGCACATTTGAACACACTGGCTGAAACTTCTTTATGCTGTTGCAGAGTGAATTTTTCCACTGCTTGGCAGGACTCCCTTCATTAAGATAAACGTTTATTGAACAATAAAACAAGACAGCCAAAGCAAACTTGTTTTAAGCCTGTCTGCTGGTTCTTTTAATCTGCCTCCAGTTTGCTCCACCAGATGTCTACAGAGCATTCTTCTTTTCCCTCCTTACCCTTTGTTTTTGCTGTAGGCCTGAGCTATCAAGATTAAAATAGTAAAGGGTTTCTTCACTGATTCCCCCCATCAATATGTACATCCATTATCAAATAAAAGATTTATGATAAAAACAAACTCTTGTTACATGAACTCACTCTTGTGCCTCCAAAGAGATCAGATCTTTTTTCAAATTTCTGAGTAGAGAATAAAACTTTCTAAACTTCACAGCTCCAGGAGTTAAAGTAGAAAAATGAGGAGAGGTGTTGAGTATGGCACTGGTGTGACAAATAGGATCATATGTTTGTGAAAATTCATATAGCTCTCAAGCTGGACTGTTGGCCTTTGAACTTCTAGGGTATTTTTCGTATTGAAAATAAAATGTTCACATAAAACTATTAACAAGTCCTCCTTACAGAGACACTTGGCTTCCTTCTGCAAATAGTAGGATGACATTCTTCCCCACTCCATTGCCTTTTCATCAGATCATCCTCAGGCCATCTTTTTTGGCATGGTCCAGCAATGTCTCCCATTCTGCTTTGACCCACTTCATTCTAGCCCAAGTCTTGATATTCTGATGCACGGTGGAGGTATCACAAGTAAGGGGAATTGCTAGCACTCTGATAATGCTCATTTGAACTTTGAGCTATCACAATCTATTATTTCATAGTTCGTCCAAATACTAGAATAGCTTTCAGTCAATAGTTTGGACTGAATGAGACAGCTGAGAAACTTAGGAACTCCCTTGGTGGTTATTTGGACACATAAAATATGCTGTGAGACTCTATATTCTTTTGATACCTTCTCAAGAGCTTTCCCCTGTGGTACATTTAAACATCCTTTCTCCTTTTTATTGGCACACTCTAGGAATCTCAAGGTCCGTATTTATTTCTTCGTCATCCTTTGTCTCCTCTCTTTTCTAACACTCCCTCCCTTTTCTTACTGAATTGTGGGGGCAGTTGCCCATTGTCCATTCTCTATTGCCCTACCCACAGGGCCAATACTATTACAAATATTCCTGGGCCCCATCCACTGCTGCTGCTTTTGACTCCCAAAATGGGAGGCTACAGATCCATGGCAGCAGGAGGCAGAAGGAGCTTGAGGCTTAGAGACAAATCATTCCATAGGCTGAAGATCAGGAGAACAATGTCTCATACATTTATGTTGAATCTTGTTTTCCCTAATTAAGTAACTTCATCTTGGGAGACAGAGCAGATGAAACAGGACTTCTAGGACCAAAACACTTTGTAAAGGCACATAGGTCACAAAAGGAAACTTTTATTGTTTCCCAGGCTCAGTTACAGAAGTAATAGACAGAACAGTGGATTTTAGTCCTTCCTTTGCCACCAGCTTGCTCAATGATTTTGGAAAGATGATGTCAAGTTAGATTCAAAAATAAAGTATAGGTGTCTGCAGCTTCTGTCTACCTTTTTAAGTATGTAAAATCCCCAATCACTGAAAGATTTAGTGGAATAACCACTTGGGTCACTATCTGTGCCTGCTGGCTATTCATCCAGTCACTGAAATTCAGGTATATTGAGTTTCCTGGTGCCTTATTCATACCTCAGCCCCAAAAGGATTACCAAAGGAGTACATTAACTCCTTCCTCTGATTGAAGGGGTGCTTCCTTAGAGTACCATAACTACGGAGACTGCCCCAGTTTATCCTGCCTTGGAATTGTCTAAGTCCTTTCTGATGAAGTCGACAAGCGTGCTTCAGCTCAGCTTGCAAGGTGGACTTTGGGGCACAGCTAGCCCCAAGTCTATATATAGCTTTAGCATCAGTTTCCATGTCAGTCCCACTGGGTGGATCTTTGGTCTCTTCGCTTTCCATGAGAACCCAGTGCTTTGACCTATGTGCAGCAATGTGCCTTCAACCACTTACCACCCTCTATGATGTATTGGGATTATAGGATCTTCAGGATATGTTTTGCCTATTGTTAGTGGGTTTTGTACTGTGCCCAGCACAATCAGGCCTTAATTACAGATAGGGCCTGCTTCTGTTATTGTAACACCTTGAGAGCAGTAATTACGTTGTAAAGGTGACTGCAGCTCCTAGTGATGAAGGGTGAAGTAAATACAGCAGGAATCACTTTTGGTTTTTTGATTTCTTAAGGCTTGTATTTTACTTGTTTTGTGGATAATGCACTCATGACACTGGCAAAATAAATAATCTGATGGTTCATTTCTGCTTAATGAATGAAACTAATCCAACCTACCTCAGCAGAAAGAGGGTACAGCTAGAGCAGCCTATGGTACTGAGTGACTCAGCTTCTGCCTTTGTGGTATTTGATAAAGTTCCTTCTTAGACCTGCCACAGAACTGCTCTATTTCTTAAGCTTCCATGAAATTTTGAGGACCTTTTAAGGCTTGAATCTGCCTAAGAGAATGTCTTCTTGGGCCAAGAAAGGGGATTGTTCCTTGTTTGCTTCTGGGAATGCAGTATCATCCATTTCTTCACCTTAAAATAAAATCTTAACTTTCTTTTAAAACATAGCAACAGAGTAAAGATTATACCTTTTGGGAGCAAAACTCCAGAAGAAATTGCTGTTGTTAGTTACAGCTTCAGTTGTCTGGAAAACAACGCATCAATATCGGCTAAGTACTGTTGTGGGGACAGAAGGAAGGATTGGGGAAAAAAAGTGCAGGCTTAGTTTTTACTGAAAGATTGTGAAAACCTTGCTAGCTTTGTTGCTTAAAGAAATCAGTTCTTTTTCATTAATATCACTAATGAATATAGGATACAACCAGTCTTTTTTCTACGTTGCTTGACTTTACTGGTAATTTCACTCAGGTTTATATGGTGCTCGATTTAGAGGACCTGACACAATTTAAAACCAGTGCAAAGGTATGCTGAACCAGAATAAAAAGAGAAGAAAACTGAAGCCATGGGTTTTTTTCAGTGGTATTTTTATTAAATTTGGTCTCACAATAATGGAAGTAGACCATTTAGCAAGTTAAACACGCTACGTGTTACGCTTCGCAGACACACTGGGGGACTGATTTGCTTATCTGATATGTAACTGCTTTTAGGTTTTTTGTGGGTTTTTTTTTCTTTTTTCTGCTTAGGCAAATGCTTAGCAAGACCGGGACAAAGAATTGAGAATGCACACTCATTCTGGCTTGTACACTTCACATTAGAAGGTGTGTCAGGGATTTAATAGTTCAACAGTTTTCCTTTATACAATAACCCGTATTTCCTTTGTCATGTATCTGAGTCTTGTGCAGATGTCTTGAATATACTTGGGCATCTCAAATGGGACAAGAGATGTAGGAATTGAAACTTCTTTGAGGTCTACCTGTTCTTTACAGGTCAGCTAGGTGTGTAAGTGCCTATTACAGTAAATGGGTCCCAGAGCTGAAGCTGATTCAGCTGAAGAGGCACTAGGAATCAACTTAGTTTGCTAAGCACAGGTATCTAGAATTATTTGAGATAACCTAAGCTATCTGAGATGAATGAATAGAAGTGGTAGATATGGCACAATACCTACAGGGTATATGAGGCCTTCCAGAGGCCAGAATACTCCAGGATATCTGAAAGAGCACTAGATGTCTGTGTGTAGGTAACTAAATTGTATCTCCAGATGTAAAGTAAATTTCTCCATAGGATCCACTGACTGTATTAACTAGATGATATTAACTGATGATGGGAACTCAGTTGAGTAAGGCACACTAATTACATGTGCCTAAATTTAGGTGTTTCAACCTCAAACTGGATCCCTAGTCTGTGGTAGAGAGGAGTAGGCACTTGCAGAATGTTATTCTGTTCATCTAATCTAAAATGATATTATCTTCCTTTTGAAGCTGCCTTTTCTTCCCATTGGCTGGTGAAGAGAGGCCCTGATGACTGCCAGACTATATTTTGTATAGCTGAAGTTAAAATGGAATTTATTTCAACTTGGGTGTCCAGTTTTGCAATATTCAGTTTCTCTGCAATGCTGTCATCTACTGCTGGTAGCATAGGAAGGAAAATGTCTTCTGGCATCACCATTTTATACTGTCATTTGCCCCTCAATACCATATACAACAGCAACTGGCAATGTTTCTTAAAGAACATAAGTCATACAGCTGTGTGAGTTAAGGACTGCTTCCTTTCTTTATAACTAGTAACTAGTGGCTTATCAGTCTTCTTGACCAGTTCCACACAACTATGTGTCCGGTTCTGGAGGGGCAGATTTCCCTGTCCTCTGCATATGTGATTGAATAACATCTTGACAGTGCCAACTACTTAAGTTGCTGTCTTTCTTTGCCTCCTCTCTGTTCTCCCAGACAGAATGAATCCATCAGTATTCCCACTCAGTTTTTTGTTTCATTCTTAGCTTGAGTACAGTAATCTCTGTGGTATCTCCAAATAGCGTGTTTTAGCCTTTTTTTGAAGCTTTCTGCTATAATTCAGGTCTGCCATTCTAATTTGATATTCACTGTTTCCGTTATTGTATTCATATCGGATACTCTTCTAGTGAAAGATGCAAAGTTTTAGCGAGGCGAAAGGCTAAAGAACTTGTTGTTAAGATACTTTGCAAAAATAAGACATTCTGAGGAAAGATTTTTAAAAAGTTAAAACTTCTTTGCTGGGAGGAGAATAAGCTCAGTTGTGGGTGAGCACTTGCAAACAGCAAAGTCTTGATAAGACAGGATTTTACAGAATGTTTTGAAGAATAGGGAAAGGCCAAAGGTGAATGCGTATGAATAAGAGAATAAACAAATCTAGAGCTGAACACCCTCTGTCATGTTATTTATTGCATCAAATCATGGCTTTTATGCTTTGAATGTGTTTCATTCCTGAATACTGTTGTAAAAATATGAGGGTCCTTAACATTTGTGGGAGAGAAAGACCAATGCAGATCTTTAACAAGTAGAAATTACCGAAGATCTCTAAAGTGCAACATGCCTATGCTCTGTTGCCCAAGTACAGGATCTGTCTCATTATTTTTTCAGGTGGATGAAGAGGAAAAGGAAACCTTTTGGTCTCCCTGCTGTGCAGAAAAGATAATAATATTTAATTACCAGGGTAATGTAGTAATTTAAATAAGAGATTGTTCTAAATAGCTAACCTTAAGGGTTTCATTAGCAGCCCTGTTATGGTTCACAAAAAGACATAACTCAGTTATGCAGCATTTGTCATTAAGTTAAGCTGAAAGTGTAACAGAAGGTAAGAAAGGTTTGACATGTTATTAATAAAATTAGTTCAAGGCTTGGATTCTTTTTTTCTGTCCTCTTAATAGCATGTAGAAAGAAACTAGAAATAGCTGTTCCTGTGGTGTGTTTTTGCTGTTAGTACCTGACTCATTCCACATAACCTCAAGTATTTAACTAAGGTACCTGTGTCAGCAGCCTAGCCTTGGGTCCCTTCATAGTCAATGGGGAGAGGCAGACATCTCCAGACAGCAACTCAGGCCACCTAAGAACAAAATCATTTTTGTCACCACCTAGGCTACTTACACTTATTGCACAGGAGACATGGGATAACTAAATGTGTTGTATAGGCTAAAAAGAAGGTAAAAACCTTTAAGAAGAATAGCATGTAATTTCTGTAAGGTAGGTAACAGTGGGCATAAGCTAATTTTAAGTCTGATACTCTGTTGTTCTGAAACTGGAAAAATCCCTTAAGCTAAGACAGATGAACCTTGAGGGCCTATTTACTGGAATCCCTTTGGCAATCTAAGATGCAGCTTCCCTTCTGATGTATCATGTATTCTAAGGGTCTGCCTTAGCAGGTAAGTTCAGACAGAAACCAAGTTTACACAGACTTATCTATATTGTTTACCCACCGTTACATATTTAGACTTAGTGGGCTTAGACTCACTCTAGAGTTCATCGGAGGGGAAAAGCCTGAACAGATTACATTTAAGGTCCCTTCCAGCCCAAACCATTCTATGGCTCTATATTAAAAGTCTGTCTTGCTTTAGGGACAAAGCCTCACTTATGCAGTCTGGACAGGTCATGTTTGAGTTATAGAAATGATCAGACAGTCTCAGATCAGCTCCTCCTAATCAATTTAATGTTTCCGGACCTGAGCTACATGCAGAAGAGCCAAAAATTTGAACAGAAATACGCAAGCCTCAGAGCTGTCTGCACTAATGTCAAGAACTGGCATTCTTGAACCTGCTTTTCACTTTTCAAAGAAACATAACTTCTCTTTGACCACCATGATCCAAGTATCCACCTTAAAGAGGAGCTGGCAATGTGTCCTTGGAAGATAGCTTTATAGGACTTGTACTCTTGGCACAGGCAGCACCTTCTTCCTGTCAAAATCAGGTGTTTGGTAGCCTCCATCATGCCATGCTGGGACTTTTTTTCACCAACATACAAAGATTGGGTGATGATTTTAGATTTTGCCTGGACAAGTAAGCACAATGCAAAGCTGCGTTTCAGAGGTTTTAAATGAAGATTCTCAAGATTAGGTGGAAAGTTTTGCAACAGATAACTGAGGTTAGAGCTAGACAGCCTGCCAGACTTCACTTGTGCTGAGGCATTTCTTCATCATTATTTCCAAAGCTGCAAATCCATACTGAACTTAGTCAAAATTTTGAAATAGAAAGACAAAGCTTCTATATGCACTGAAAAAATATTTTATTCCACTGCATGTGGCCCTATTCTCAATATAAATATACTAGTTAAATTACATTAAAGGTGAGTAGCATAATCACACCTGAATGAAGAGAGGTCATAATTTACATTACAGTAAATTAAAGTTAGGTCTTCCTAACCTGGTTGTGAAAAATTACTCTTTGCTCTGTACGACACCTTGGCAAAAGTAGGAACACTTCTTGGTTTCAGTGACAGATCTTTCCAGATATAATCGTTGCAAACTACAGTGGCAAATGATGGCTAAACAAGACCTTGTCAATACTTAAGACTCTATTTGTCTGAAGTTGGCTTGCTTTTCTTTTGCAACTTTTTCAGTTAGAGTACACATACCTGACCACAGAAACACCACTTGGACAATATCTAGATTTGTGGCCAAAGAGTTGTCATTTACCTTGAATTTAGCAAGGCTTTCAACACCATTTCCAAGTTAGAATGTTACAGTACGGATGGAAGAAAAAGATAGGTAAAAAACTGGTTGGATGATCAAGCTCAGAGGGTTGTGGTTAATAGGTATACTCTACCTGAAGACAGGCAAAAACTGCAGTGCTGCAAGGATCTGTACTGGCCCAGATTTCTCAGTGACCTGGAGAAGATGAAGGAGTCCACTCTTAAAAAGTTTGCAGATGACACTAAGTTAGAGAGACCAGCTGATACGCCTAAGACAGGGTTGCCATTCAGAGAGACCAAGACAGGTTGGAGGAACAGGCTGACAGGAGCCTAGTGAAATTCAACAAGGACAAATGCAAAGTCCTGAACCTGGGAAGGAAGAATCCTCTGCAGTGACAGAGGCTGAGGACTGACTGCCTGGTAGCAATGCAGAAGAGGAGTTGGAGGTGTGAGTACCTCCAGACGAACAAGGGCCAGCAGCAAAGAATGCTAACAATAACCTGGGCTTTATTAATAGGAACATGGCTGAGGTAAGTGATTGTCAGCCTCTAATCAGCACTCATTCAGCCACGTCTGGATACTGAATCCAGCTGTGGGTCCCTCAATACAAAAGATGCATAGATAAACTGAAGCAAGTTCAGTGGAGGGCTACTGAGATGGTGGGGGGCTGGAGCACAGGAAGGAAAGGGGTAAATCAATATAAAATTATTTATTACGTCAGAAGACAGGATATGAAAGTAATCAGTTTACAGATTCTTTTTCCCCAGGAATGAAACACAAATTCTTAGTATTAGAAGTAAAAGTAGTAACAACAATAACAAAAAATTAGAAGAATGGACTTTTTGCAATAGTATATTATTCTTCCTCTACCAACTTTTCAACAAATATGATGGTACTACCTCCAAACATTTAGGTGAAAATTATTATGTTGTAATTTTCAAAAGGGAAATTACTGCTTTCTTTTCTGCTTTCGTTCCTTCACAAATGCAATTAATGTAAATCAGCCATAGTCATAACACTGCCAGTATAAATATTCTGCCAATACAAACATAAATATTATTCTCTCAGCCTTGGGTCCTTTGGCTTCTATCCTCCCTCAGTTTCCATGGAAAAGCTGGGTTTTGTAACAGGTCCAGTAAGTTCAGTACTTCAGAAGAACATTTCCCCAAAGCAGTATTGAGATATATCTGCCATCAAGTCTTCTTTTCAAAAGAGGAGATGAGTTTTTGACTCTGTAAGTTGTCAAGGTTAGAGAATTAAGGGCTTGCTGTGTCAGATCCCTTGTTGGGGTTTCTAAAATTCCCCACAGTAAAACCCTGATGTTAGATTCTCTTTGAGGTTCTGAAATGAGGCCACTAAAGGAGCTCGCAGTTAAAAATTAAGAGTGCTGCTGCTGTTACCCCACACAATTACAATGTAATTTAGTTAACATTTAGTTCAATTACCATCTATGGATTGTTTTGGCTGCCATCCTCTTTACCACTCACTGAAGTGTTTGGATACTGAAGAAATCACAGTCTTGTGGTGATGGAGGCTGGTTTTGGGAGCATTTAAACTTCTGTCAGGGTTGGAGCTGACTGCCTAAGAGTAGACAGTGGTAAGGAATAGAAAGGAACCAGGGTCTCACCACCATCACCTCAGCAAGGTGGTATTTCGGGATTAAATTTGAGAGGGGCATTTATTAAAGAAGGGGTGTTGCTTTCCTGATTACAGTATTTGATGGTATTAACATGAGACCATTATAGCTACAGGCTGTGGAGAAAAATAGAAACTGAACATGTCTCTAGCTCAGGAGGCATCACCCAACCTTCCTGTGGGTCAAGGCAGAAGTCCTCCAGCTGGCTGATTTCATTTAAGCCTGTATGTTATGCATAAGTGCAGGGGGTGGAAAAGGTAGATATGCAATCTAAATTTAAATTGCACTTCACATAGGAACTTTAATGTTTTTGCAGGCTTGCTTCAGATTTTTGCTCTGTATTCACTTACCTCTTATACAATGCTTCTTTATTCTTAATTATAACATATGTCCAATTCTCAAATAAATTTCAGTTTAGAGAATCATAATTTCATGCATATGATCACGACACACCTGCTTAACACCACAGAAGAGTGCAAAGGAAGCAGAGAAAATATTCCTTCAGAGTACCAGTGAGCTATATTTCACAAGGATTAAAGAGCAGCTCTTTCTTAGAAATGTATCCTTTCTGACTTGCTGGAGCAGAAGCTAGGGCATACATGTCATGCAGGCAGTGACAACAGCCTATGGAGTGTATTTCTCTGTCAGTGAACAAATTGTCTGTGATTTGTTGAGGAAGAACGTAGCCTCAAACCTTCAGGGACCGAAACGCAGCCTTTGCCTATATCATTCCACATATGCCTCGTCTACCTCTAGCTTTTTGCAAATCGTCATTTTTCCTCCACATTTTTAAATAAAATACATTCCTTTACCTGGAACTATAAGCTGATGTGTTTTACTCCATCTCCGTAAGAAATAGCTGTGGAAGTTGGGCAAACAAAAACATCTCCTGAGTTACCCAGTTGCTAGGAGCCTGAAATGAATTTTAGAAACAACAGTCTAACACAGAAACACACCACATAAATTGGTAAAATACTGTACAAGAAACTGGTCTTTGATATGTTGTCTGTACTGCTAAATGAAAGCAGACCATAGCATGACCCTAAGATCGAGTGATACTAAGGGATTTGTATGCAAACAGGCTGCAGCAAGATGCAGATTTGCCTTTCATAGAGCCACCTGGAGAAGTCAAAACTGGAACCAGGCAAGAGCAAATAGGTAGTGGGGATGACTAGGGTCCAGTGCTCAAATTCAATCACAGTTTGATTTCTCGGCGTAGATGTACCCTGAACATCCCTAAAAGTGATGCAAATGTAAAAACTCAAGTAAAACAGGCTTTTCACTGATTCCTTCATCACTCTGGTTCTTCACCAGGAAAAAAACCAGCAGTGTTCAGACACCTCTGTGTATGAGAACAGTGAGAGTAGCTCCAGGTATTCATTTGAGATACCAGACTCTAATGTTTTGCCACAAGCAGCAGACCTTCGTAAGGAGGAAGCACTACCCAAGGACTGTCACTACTTCTCCAGGCTGGCAGATGCTGGGTATGCATGATTTCATTAACAGCTATTGTAGGTGTCTTTCCATTATGGGAAAGCACAGTATTTCTTGGGTCTGTTCACAGAGAAGGTCATTTTCTTCAACCAGAACCTATTTTTAAGTGTAAAGGAGCTTTTGGAGAGCAAGGCTTTTGAGCAAGCAATTATACTCCCTGCAATTCTTTCCAAGTTTCATATTCCATGTTTATACTGCAGCAGCTGCACATGGTAGCTGTCAACCAGCCATTCAAGAGCAGTGCCTCTGAACTCATTTAAGGCAAAACCGGGAAGAAAGGCGAATTGTACAGGTAATGAAAAAATTGAAAAACATCATCGCTGAAGGCTGAAAGGAAGGTTCATGAAGGTCACACTTGACTGATATAATTGATGCATCTGCTGCAGACTCACATGCATTTCTCCTGCAAATGGTGTCAGAATAATTCTCACTGAGCATCACTGCCAAAGACCTATCATTTCAGCTTAGTCTTTATGCAGCAACTGGTGGTTAATCTGATTTTTCAGCCTTTAACATTCACAGATAAACACTCAGCCAAGTTAAACAAGAGGAACTTAAAACATTAAATGAAAAACATTAAAGTATTTGAAGAGAAAGAAAAGCAGATTGAATTACTATATACATTCTGTTCCTAAGTATTAATGAAACTACAAAGCCAGACCTCCCTACAGCATGTTAATAAAGAACTTTCAAGAGAAAAATATGCAGTTTATTGCTTTATTTAGTTTGAATGCCTTTGTCATCAGTCTGTTTTTATTTTTCCTTCAACCCTCTAATTCCATATTCAGTCAGCTTTAAAATTATTGTTATGCTTTCCAAAAACTGGATTCACACTGATTTTGAGGAACTTTGGCATCTTCAGTTGCACACAGCTTCACATAATAAACAGAGAGTTCTACAGAAAGTGGGAAACCTTGGAGTTCAGCATGACGCCATTGCTGGCACTCTTACCACTTGGCTAGAACAGCATTAGCTTGGAGTCAAGAACACTTGTGCTCATACGTTTTTTTCACATCAGGATGCAGAATGGCACCTCGTAAAGCTAAGCCAACAGAGTGAAACCTAAATTTGCCTGGTGCTAATGGAAGGTGAATATCACTGCGCCAAGGTTTCTCTTCACAGAAGCAGGCAAAGAGCCTGAAAATGGAGAAAAGAAGGAAGAAGTAATTTTGTAGTCAGGTTTCTTCCAATTAGCTCAATACCCTGCTCAAATTTGAAAGAACATTCAGTAAGGAAAAATGAAGCTAAGAATGTCTCACTACCTTATTTTGGACTCTGCAGCAAATTGTGCAACTGAGGTCTCCAGTCATGCCCACAGAAATTCTCAGATGAGCAAGCAATGCCCAGAGGAAGAACCTAGCTTTCTAGTCCCTTTCCTACCCTTCCTTCACTCAGAGCTTTTCCCAGCTAATTTTTCTCCAGTTCAACTCACACTGTGTTCTGTGCTTCAGTTGCTTTCAACATATTTGCAGTTCCCCCATGAATTTTGAAAAGCTGGTTTATCAATTTGTAACTTTTCTTTCTGGTAGCGTTGCAGCTACAAAAGTAGACAAAATGGTACAATAAGCTGGATGTGAGGGAACTCATTTCTTCAGTCATATAGTGGGACTGTAACTAATTTAAATCCTAACCCCTTCTGGCTGACCAGTTAATGCTTAGAAGCTTTACCAATGCAGGGCACAAAACCAGCTTGGATGTAAGAAGTATCCTACTGGTAATTGCTGACTACTTCAGAGCTGTGGGGTTATTTTTTCTTTTTACAGCCCCTGGGGATGACAACAGACTATTATTTCTACAAGCGGCTATTTGTTTCCAAATCAGTTTGAGTTGACAGCATGATTTACAGGAACTGTATGCTATGAGCAGTGCATGGTATTTCTAACCTGTGTTAGTATATGAAGTTGCTTAGAATAGATATTGATTTTGGTCTCCTAAAAGGAACTTGAACTTTTGAGATTATGAACAGAATGTGTTTATAGTCTCAATTTATTCAGTGTTAGAATTAATACTGGGACAATGATCTGCCACTATTCATACTCTTTTATCAGTTATTTTATTTTGTGGAAACTGTTGGTACAGACAGCAAACTTGGCATTAGAGGTATCTGAAGACTGCTTTGGGAATAATAGGGTTGAAGTGATAAAGGCCTAAGCAAATATTTTTACTATAATGTCTTTTTCCCCACACATGATGTACAGATTATTACAGCACAAGTGTTTGGAACAGTTGAAATGGGTTTATCTATTGTTTGGCAATAATATGGTTCGATGATATGAGAGAGACAGCCTCTGCCTTTTTTCAAAGGGAATAATCAATGGTGAAAAAATCTTAGTAATACCTTGTATTCCTAGAGAAGTAATTTAAACATAAATAAATAAATTCAAACCTGTAAACACAGTTACTATGGCTCTTCCTAAGAATTTTGTTGCCCCAGAAAACACTGCTTGGCTTAATGCAGTAAGTATGTGGGATCATAAAAATACTTGTTTGAAAGATATCTCTCAAGATCATCTAGTCCGACCTTCTGCTCAAAACCAGGCTAACACTGAAGTTAAATCAGGTTGCTGAGAAATTTGCCCAGCCAAGTTTTGAACATTTACAAGGATGGAGATTCTGTATCTTCCCTGGACAACCCGTGCCAGTGCTTAACTACTCTCATTGGGAAGAATATTTTACTTAGTCAGATCAGAATTTCCCTTGATGCAGCTTGTGATCATCCTCATCCTTTCACTGTGCTCCTGAGAAAAGCTTGCTTCTGTCCATAACCTCCCTTTCATTTCTGTAAGACGGCGAGTCTAAAACATGATTCTTCTCTTTTTGAGGCTGAGCAGACACAACTACCTTCCTCTGTCCTTGTACATCATGGCATCCAGCCCCATAACCTTTTGGAGGTGCTCTGTTGAACTCACTTCACTTTGCCCATGTCTCTGTTGTAGTGAGGAACCCAAAACAGAACACTGCACTCCAGATGTAGTCACACAAGTGCCAAAGAGAGGGGAATTACCTGTGGCCTAGCCTAGCCTATACTTTTGCACTGCATTGGCCCGGTCATGTTCAGCTTCTTGTTTACCAGTGTCCCCAGGTCTTTTCTGCAAAACTACTCCCTAGACAGTGAATTCCAACCTGTTGCAGAGGGTTATTCTGTCCAAAGCGTAGGACTTTGCATAGAAATATCAGTCTTATTTTTTGTTTGCTATGCATAGAAATGCACCAGCTAGGTGTGTAAAAACAGGGTTCCAATATAACAGGAGTAAATTCCTGTTTCATTATCTCTGCAGATACTTACAGACGTTCTTTAATTATTTTTCCCTGGTAAATGTTTTAAACTGTGGTGAGTCTGACAGTTGCCCAGAATGGGAACCAGAAGTATTTTACCAGCATCTCAGTTCTGAAATTTGGACTTTTACACACTCATCCCAAAGACCAACAACTGATTCACTTTTATTTACCACTGGGAAGCCTAACAAGGCTCTTCATGCATAGATGGTTCCTAAGAACTGCATTCTAAGTTCAGTAACCATTGCTTTGTCTAAGCAATTTATCAGAATTACTACAATTATAGATAAGTCTTGACTTATTTAATAGATACTTAATAGTCTTCTGTGTGCTGATTAATTTTACTGAGAAGGAGCAACAAATCAAATTAAAAGCTTCTGCTTGTGTTGATGTGGCAAAAAGGAAATTTAAAAGGTTTAAATTAAAAACTGAGATATTGTTTGTATAATAATATTCATTAATCCTTTTAACGAAACATTTCAGTCTTCACTTTTATGTTTTCCTTTTCTTTTGTTTTCTTGCTCCTTATATTTGTAGCTAAATAATAGGTTAATTACAGTAATACTGGCACTGTATTCTACTATTGGAATGAGCAGTGTAAACTCTGGATTTTATGATGAAGGCATCTATGCTGTGAATCTGTTTCACTACAGGGACCTGTTCTGAAGCTGATTTCCCTGATGATATACAGGCTGGTGTGCTCTGGTGCTCTGATCCTGAGTGAGGTGGCTAGTTCCCTTAATGACAAAGCTGCAGACAGAGCTGAGGAAAAGTTGACCCAGTGGTTTGGGTCCAGCAAGAATCATGATTATAGTCTTTAGTCAGCACTAGACTTGGAGTACATGGACATGAGAAGATTCACAGTAATTGGCACAGGAATCAGGGCTTCTGGCCTGAGCAGACAGTATAACTATACCCAAAGAAGTCCAGAACATGGTCCATAGCTTTTAGAAAAGAAAATGTAGTGCTGATCCAGTCAATAATGTTAAAGCATGTAAATTGCAATTAAATATTATTTGCCTTAGTGAACCAATCCTACAGAGTAAGTGCCAAAATCCACAAATATAATCTTTGGGGGAAGATACAGAAAAGAATATGCAGTGATGTCTCTAGAGAGGGAAACAATCTACCAAATTTAGGAGTCTACTTAATGAGATTGGGACTTGAATCTGTCATTAGTGCCAGGCAAATATACTTTTAACAACCAGTAGATAGAGAATTTTGACATCTAAATTTGAAGTGAAAATAACTAGAAGAGCTTGGGTTTTCATTAAATATATGGGAAATATGTAATATATGAAAAGTAAAATGTTCTAGAGAAAGAAAAAATAATTGGACTTAATTTTTGTTGTACTAGAGTACAATTGCAAAATGTGTGGGACAAAGTAGCAGATCTCAGAGCTAATGTTTCCTACCAGCTTGTAATGGCAGTACAAAACAGCACAACAGAGAATCTGGCCATGGCTTTATAAAAAGTTTTATTAAAAAACTTTATGATAATAAGTTCTTTTTGCTTCCTCCCCCCAGAAAGATCTGTAACATTCATCGATCAGAGAATGGTATCAGGGACAGTTCTTTGTGTTACAGCATAACTCACTTGTACATAAGTCAAAAGGAAATGGCTTTCCTTTGACAGCTTTCATTTCTTCGTGACAAATCACGTTCTTTTCTTATGTTACGTACACTAGACACCTACTGATCTCAGAAATAGAATTTAATTTGGACATTAGATTTTGTAATACTGCTTCACAAGTATAAAAATGAGAACTGTATTACTAGTGGTTTTTTAAAATATTTTTGTGTATTTCTTAATACAGTGAAATAAATACTTAGAGGTATTATTGTGCTTTAGCCAAGAGCTTGACTTATTATGATGACATATTATTTATAAAAATAATTATTTTTATAAAATATTATTTCTATAAAGACAAGATATAGTTAATAGTATCACTTGTGTTATTTCTTCACCATTTCTATTTACTGAAATATACGTACTATAGCAAAACTAAAGATCAGATTTAACCAGCAGTAAAAAAAACTTCTGGGCTATGTATGTACTTAGGTATCACTAGAATCAGGCTTTGCTATTATTTATACCAGATTATTTTTGCTGGCACTGTGAATAACTTCTGATTCTCACCAGTCTCAGGGAAGAGCCAATTCCCAGCATGACAACTAAGAGAATGAATACCAAAACATTTTCAGACAGGCAGACTCTTATGAAGGAGCTAAAGATGTGCAACCAGGAATAATCATTACTGCAAAATCCCTCACATAATTACAAACTGCTGGAAGCTATTGGAAGTCATTGTAATGTGAAAATATAAACTTGCTGATTGCTAATTATCTGGAGACAATGTCAAAGTCAAATAACATACAACATAATACTGACAGTACAAAAGAGACATTGAATACCTCAGAATGTAACATCTCCAATTAAGGAAGGAAAAATATACTACAGTGAAAATAGTTTGGCACAGGCAATGCAGAACTGGCAAATTAATGTCACATAGTATTTCTATTTCTGTTAGTTTTAAAATATTTGTGTAAAATATTTTTTTAAAAAATTTTTTAGTTCCCAGTTTGTCAGAGGACTTACATGTCTACTTAGTTTTACTATGCATTCATCCTAGATGCAAGCCCATCCATTTATACAGGAAGTGTCTTATGGCTTGGAGCATGTCTTGCTACCATCCACTTCTAGTGCTCCTTTCTAATAGAAGGGTTTATAATAGAGTATAAATCTTATTTGACCAGAAAATTTTGCCATGAAGACTTTTTTTTTTGTTCTGTAGAGAAGGGCTTTTTTTTTGTGGATAAATTAAAAAGGCAAGTGCAATAAGCATTCAGGATCAGTAATAAAATATATCTATCATCACAGATAAACTTACTTGACCTGTATAACCATATGTGACCTATGAGTAATGTTTGAGACAGGTGACATTTAGACTGTGGGTCCCAGGAAGGCTTCTCCACCCCCAGTTCCTGTATGTGCTCAAATATTTACTGATTACATATGAAGGCAAGGTGTGGGTACACAACATTTCCCCCTCATTTAGTCTGGAGGAAACAGGTCCAGAAGAGCAAGAGGGGAGATGCAGTGTGCAGTAACAAGCACCCCCACTCTATAGGGTTCACCACTGAGTGTATTTTTCTTGCCATCAGGATACCCCTGACTGTTCCCCGTTCAAGAACTTCCCTTATTATTCAGCTAGTAATAAGTGTAGGTATCACTATTTAATATATTTCACAACTTATGATGAAAATATCTCAACCACAAAAATGGAGTAAGTAGTCAAATTTGCGAAAATTAATTTGGACATTTAAAATAATATAATACAATTCTTTCCTAAATGAAGCAGAAAAGCATAACTGTAAAAGAAGTGTCAGCAAGAGATTTAGGGTAATTTTCCAGTGATCTGAAGAAGACACTTTGGAGTGGTTCACAATGTATGTTATATGGCCAATGGAGCTCAGAACCATAAAGAAAAGGCAGCAGTGAAGAGAGATATTTTTGTTGCTTCAGGACATTGTTAACTAACCTGGCCAATAAGGTTGTTAGATAAAAAGTGGAAGCATGAAACTGGACATCTGGACCTCTCAGAAATGCAGTATATCATCCTTAGACATTGTGTTGTGGTTTCTGTTATAGACTTTTGCCTGCAGTACTAGAACTGCTTCCCTATGCATGCCGCTCTCAAAATGCTGACATAGTATTTTATATGCTTGCTCCATACTACACTATTAGTTGCTTCTCATGTGTTTTACGTCTAGTAGGTAATTTAAAGTACATTACTGGTGGTGCTCCCCCAAACTCTAGCCACATCAAATGTATAGTCTGTGTTAGTTTTCTCCTACAGTCAGAGGATCCAACCAGTGCTAAAACTGTCCTGTCATAATTTAAAGAAAAGTAGGAAAGCAAATTTCTTTAAAAATTACAATTTAAAAAATTGACTCTTCAGTGCCTGGGATCTGAAAATTTTCTGCACTTACTGAAAAACTTCCTGTGCCTCAGAAAGCAATCCTTGTCTTTAACACATCATACCTTAGCAATACAGTCACAACAAAATCTACTATGGTTATTAGGAGACAATAAAAAAATGTCAAGCCTGCTCAGAAATGCTTTCTGTATTGACATTGAAAGTTTTGCATATTAATCTGTTTAAAGATTAGAACTAAGCAGTCACTGCCCACCCAGTGTGGAGCACTCTCCAGATGGTGCAGTCAGCAAGCGTCTCCTCATGGCATGACGTACCTCTGCATCAGTTCTGCTGTAGAGCAGCCCAATACTTGGCGGACATTGGCAAAACCCCTTCTTTTACTTAATTTCCTCCGCATCACAGCAAATGGAATTAATTCCTTTTTAGCCGTGCTTGGCGAGGAGTAGGCCCCCTACATCTACCACCAGCCTTTGCTAGCCACTGGAAGTTGTTCCTTCACGTGGGTCCCCAACACAATGAGGGCAGCCGAGAGGTGTTGAGAGAGGGGACACAGGCAACATTTAGGAACTGATTACTTTTAGGTGAAAGGATATGTAATGGGAAGGTGTTATGAAGAAGGGGAAACAAACATGGATCTGGCACACTGCTGGGACAAAAAAAGGAAAATGTTTTACTCAGGAATTAGTTCACGAGTCATACTTTTTCACTAGTCAAGTAAAGCACTGATCTGTACCTACACAAGCAAATTGAGGTGAAAAATTTTGTAGGGAGAACCGCATTCAAAACTGGGCAAAAACATAACTTTGAAACCACCTGTTCTGCATGCAGTATTATTCAAGACATTTGTATCTTGAAACAAACACCCTGAAACCTTGTGAATGCATTTTTCCTAATGGAAGAGAACAGTCTGTTACTCTTCTTTAAGGCTGTTTTCAAGGTGTTTAAAGTATAAGTAAATTTTCTTGTCTTTCACAACAGTTAGAGGCAGCTTCAGTGTGGTGTCTGGTAGGCAAATATGTCTCTGCTAAGGACATACACCAGGTTTGAATTTGGCTCAGATTAACTTTTCTCACAAGATCCAGACATATATAGAAAGATGTATGCTGACTCTTGTTTCATTCCCAACTAAATAGCATTTTCGACCAGTAGTTAACCCAGTGATTTCAGAAACTATTTGAGAAGTTACCTATTATTCATCCCCAGAGGAATTTGGCTCCAGTGGCTATAAGTATTATCAAAATGATGTAAAATCCCAAACTAGGTGCCTTTGATTAGAATTAAAATCTGAAATTATTTTGTATATATTAACAATTTTATTATTTAATAAGATAAAGAAGTTTCTGCATAGCTTTATTAAGTCTTCAACTAGTGATTTAATCCAATGTATGTTTATATGCATGTGTGTAACTGTATTGGGTTTGAGTGGCAAGGTTTTGGTAGTGGGGGGATACAGGAGTGGCTGCTGCAAGAAGCTGCTAGAAGCTTCCCCTATGTCCAATAGAGCCAATGCCGCTGGATCCAATACGGACCTGCTACTGACCAAGGCTGAGCCCATCAGCACTGTGTGTAGCACCTCTGGGAAAATGTATTTAAGAAGGGGAAAAACATGCTGTGCTACAGCAACAGCAGCTATAGGAGAAGGGTGAGAATATGTGAGAGAAACAACCCTGCAGACACCAAGGTCAGTGAAGGAGGAAGGGGAGGAGGTGCTTCAGGCACTGGAGCAGAGATTCCCCTGCAGCCTTCGGTGAAGACCGTGGTGAGGCAGGCTGTCCCCCTGCAGCCCATGGACGCTAATTTGTGGAGCAGATATCTACCTGGAGCACATGGAGGACTCCACGCTGGTGCAGGGGGATGTGGCCAAAAAAGCCTCTGACCCCATGTGAAGCCCATGCAAAGCCCATGCTGGAGCAGGCTCCTGGCAGGACCTGTAGACCCATGGAGAGAGGAGCCCACGCTGCAGCAGGTTCTCTGGCAGGACTTGTGACCCCATGGGAGACCCATGTTGGAGCAGTCTGTGCCTGAAGGACTGCACCCCATATGGAGAAGACCCATGCTGGAGCTCTTTGTGAAGAGCTGCGGCCCATGGGAAGGACCCACAATGGAAAAATTGTGGAGACCTGTTTCCCATAGGAGGGACCCCACGCTGGAGCAGGTGAAGAGTGTGAGAAGGAAGGAGCAGCTTAGACAATGTGTGATGAACTGATCACAACCCCATTCCTCATCCCCCTGTGCTGCTTGGGTTAGGAGGTAGAGAAAATCAGGAGTGATGTTGAGCCTGGGAAGAAGGGCAGGGTGGGGGAAAGGTGTTTTAAGATTTGGTTTTATTTCTCATTACTGTAGTCTGATTGGCAATAAATTAGATTATTTTTTTCCAAGTCTGTTTTACATGTGACAGTAATTGGTGAGTGAGCTCTGCCTGCCCTTATGTTGACCCGTGAGCCTTTCATTATATTTTCTCTCACTATCCAGCTGAGGAGGAGAGTGATAGAGTGGCTTTGGTGGGCACCTGGCATATAGCCAAGGTTAACCCACCACAGTAACATAAGGAAAAATCTTCTTTTCTTTCTTTTTTTTTTTTTTTAAAGAAATGCAACATCTCTGGCTCTCTCTGATGCATATGTTGCTTCTTTTTTATATTTCCTATGTCAAGTCTAGCATGCTGCTAGTTGACATCCCCTTTATAAAAGAAAGTGTGGAAAACAGGAACTATTGATCAAATAAAAACATGACAGAAAACCCTGGTATATACTTAAAGTTTCTTTGAAAAGCTATCTGAAAAATATTAAATATTTACTGGGTTTGTTTTTTTCTGGTGAAATTCAATTTAAGAATCGTATTTTAAAAACAGAAATCACATCATGGAGAACAGACAGACCATCAAATATTGTACAGGATAGGAATATATCCTGACAAGGATTAGTGAAGCACTGGGGGCATATTAGTACTTTGTTCATATTGTGCAAGCGTTATGTAATGTAGCTGTAGGAGTTTTGCCAGTATAAAAGTATGTAAGACTGATTTTTAGAGAATTAGCAGGGAACATACTGAGAATAGTTCATTCATGGCTGTGGAATTCAGTTTCACTGTTTACAGATTTCAGTCATGCTTTTCGTTTTCATGGTGACTTCCACCTCGTGTTCTGTGAATTCTCCACAAATGTTGCTGGTTGAATAATGGAAGTGTTTGTAAACTTGTTTTTCAGTTTGAAATCAGCATTTGAGGCACACGTGTTTTACAGTATGTTGGCTCCTTTTGTATTCAACTGACAAGGAAGTCAAGGTTTATTGTGAAAAGTGAATTTTGAAGGCTTTGTACTATACTTTTTGCATTGAAAGAAGGGCAGGCTGACCCTATCCTGTTTTACTGGGATTATCAGTATGAGTGGGCTTGCAGAGTGGATTATTTTCTTTTAATCACTATCCAAATATTATTTATTGTAATGTACATAGCATGGAAATAACTTTACAGAGGTAACAAGGAACTAACATTCTTCCTTTCTTCTTCTCTCTGTAGTTTGTTGCTCAGCCCAACTGCCAGCAGCTGCTCGCATCCCGCTGGTACGATGAGTTCCCTGGATGGAGGAGGCGACACTGGGCTGTGAAGATGTTGACATGTGTTGTGATAGGACTCCTTTTCCCAGTCTTCTCTGTGTGCTACCTGATAGCTCCCAAAAGCCCATTAGGGCTGTTCATCAGAAAGCCATTTATCAAATTTATCTGCCATACTGCATCCTACTTGACTTTTCTGTTCCTGCTGTTGCTTGCCTCTCAGCACATTGACAGGTCAGACCTGAGCATGCAGGGACCGCCACCAACCATCGTCGAGTGGATGATATTACCGTGGGTCCTGGGTAAATGTATTACTAAAGAAAATACAGTGAAAAGTGTTTTGACCTCTGTGGTTTTGCCAAGAATTCCTGAAGCAGGAGGATACAGTAGAGAGTTCTGTCATGAATTATTGATCTACCAAAACAGGCAAATGGTCCATCTCCTTCAATATCTAGCAAAAGTAGTAGACAACTTGGGAAGAACGTAAAATTCAAAAGTGTCACCACCTAATATATTACAGTGAGAAAAACCAAAAGATACCAGGAGTTCCTTTCTGTGATTAAGCAATGCCCTGAAACATACATATTGCTATTCTTTATAATATCTATTTTCTCCAGGCCAGAAATTGTTCTGAGTCGTCTAAGTGTCCATTTTTTTTTTTTCTTTGATAGTCTACTTTTAAAAAAGGGCTCTTTGCCACGATAATTATTTTTCATGAATTTGAATGAGGCACAATGTTATTTCTGGACTGTTATCACTAACCTTAGTTACCTAAAGTAACAGACCCACCTACTCCAAGTAGTGCTGACTAGCAGTTTCAAGTGAATATTTTCATTAAAATATGCATGCAGAGTATTTTTTCTGTGAAAAACCATTGATGAGAACTTTTGACTCAACTTCAAACAAAATATTTTACATCAGAAGGAATAAGAAAATCCCCTAAAATTTTTTAAATGGGGGAAAAGATTCCCATTCTGTCCTGATAGTTTAAAATAAAAATTTCAGTCTGGGATTATTGAAAGCCTACTTTGTGTGGGACTTGTCAGCCTTAAATATCTTCCTGTGTGATTGCTCAGTCCTATCAGATCGGACTATCCTAGGTCCTCCCTTCCTTTGGATGTCTCCCTGTTTCTTATTTTAGGAACCAACACAAGTTGGACCAGGTCAGCTAAATATACTTGGTCTTGACTTAAATGAAATTGTAGGTGGAGGGACCTAGTAGACTTAACTGCAAGAATTTAAGTTTGATATCTTCATTTAAATTGTCATCACATAGACAAGTTCATGCACAAACTTTTCTGGAATGTTTTGATGGGGTTTTGATACTTTTATCTGTCTCAGAGCTTCCCATTAAGACGCTGTTTATCTTCAATTTTGTAACTTTTCCCAAACACGGGGCTTTTTTTAGAGCAACCAAACTGACAAGGCTTTTGGCATCATTGATCATATATAATTTAGAACGCAGTGTTGAATTTCTAATATACAAATTGGCAGCACTTGATATTCCAGAGAAGAATGACTCAGTGGCTTTTCCTCTGTATGTTCCTCAGTAGAGCACTGCAGTAAACAGGAGGCAGGGCTACATCTTTCACTTAAGCAAACAAGCATGCATGACTGAAAATCCTGTGTACCCTTACTTGTCAGGAACCTCTCAGAACGACCTACCTTCCACAGATGAAGTGCTTTCTGAGATTTCTCCTGTGATAGCACAGCACAAAACAGTCCTCACCACCAGCCTTCACTGTAAGGTGTGCTGTCCTTCACTGGGTAAATATTGCTACTAACATTAAAAAACCCAATATCTAGTATTATTGCAAAGGAATTAATTAATCTGGCAGGCTGCTTAGAATGACATTTCCTACAGACAAGTCAGACTGACTTCACTGTGTGAGATTCACATTTAAATATCAAAGAAAAATTCCTCCAGTAAATTTTCCCAATTTTGTACCATCAAGAAATAAGAAACCAATGTAGAAATCATTAGATTGATACATTACTTCCTTAGAAATAAATGCTACAATGCTGAGGAGAAGCAGGTAGCTCTTCTCCCATGCCAAGAGAAGATATCAGTAGCTTTTCTTTCAGGCCTTCCAAAATGGCAGGTGGTCAGTATCTATCCAGTTTTCACAGTGACCTGAGGCTGAAGGATAATAAGAGCAGATGCATAGCTGACACATAAACCTTGACATGCCAAAGTAGGTTTTAACATTAATCTATCTTTATAAAGAACAAAATCAGAGCCCAGAGAAAAAGGCACAATTTGAGAAGGGCAAGGGCTAGTTTCAGCTAAAGGAAGTTCTAAAATTTTGGTGACTAACTCCTCTCCAGAAAATGTGCAGTGGGAAGAACCTCCATTGCCCTCAACCTCTGACATTGTTGTTTACTTAGGAACGGGTTTAAGTAACTCATCATCCCAAAGCACTTCTTTGAAGAAGCCATTAACCCTGAGAATTATGACTATCAAGATGACTATAATTTCTAAAAGCAGCATTAATATTTGTAGTATGGACTTGTATGGCCAGATTATGCCAGTACTGCCTGTGCTGAATAAGCCCTTCCTCTGCAAGCAGTACAGGTCAAGTCAAGGGAACTGCTTCCATAAACAAGTATTCATGAGGATGAATAAAGATCAATAGTTAGATACCATGTGATCAAATAGCTTGTGATTAATCTAGATTGTAATATTCAGGGAAACTGTGCCTTCCAAAATCTCTTGCATCTAAAATGATGTATTTTACACACTGATCTGTAGTGGTTCCTAACCAGTGGTTTCCTGTAGTTTTCCAGTTTCATGTTTGCTCAGTTCAGATTTCAGACTTAGGCTGCTGCAGTGCCTTAGCCCACCCAAATAATAAGGCCCCAGATTCACCCATCACAATCTTAGGCAATTCATTAGGTACCTAAGTTCCTTCTATCATTGAAGGAGACAGACACATATCTCCATAAGACATTTCAGCTCACAGTGTGTGATGAATGTGTCTATTTCTGCTTTTATTTTGTTTTGGTTTTTAAAGGAATGAATCTCAGCCAAAACATGCTGTTTTCATATTCACATACATACAAATTGTGGTCTAGTCACCTTTCAATAAACTAAATAGTTTTATTAAGTCCTTATCAATAAGCTAAGGTTAGTTTCCAGGCCACAACTTAGTCTGTCATGTCATGTCTTCAAACTATGCAGTTATGCAGTATTCTCAAAAAGAGTAAATGCCGAATTATACCAGGGAGCCTAAATCAGAGGTAACTAGATATATCTTTGAATTTTTCTGGAGGTAAATGAAAAATGTTGATGTCTGAGACAAAGCTAATGTGGCTCTAGGGTTTTAGTTTTTCTCTGAAATAGGAAATATGACTGACTAAACCCTTTTCCCAAAGCAAAGGTTATCCTGGAGCAGCTGCAGCATGTAAAAACTATTACTGTTTTAAACAAGGGAATTCTTTGTTTGTCTTTCTCTTAATTCAAAGAGCTCTGCATGTAGATTGCTTTTTAATAGCTGCCTTGAATCCCTTAAAATGAAGAGAGGAAGAGGAGCTCTACTTTCCAGGCTTCTCATTGACATGAATTTCAGCATAGAATCATACGATCGCTTAGGTTGGAAAGGACCTTTAAGATCACCCAGTCCAACTATTAACCTAGCACTGCCAAGTCTACCACTAAACCATGTCCCTAAGCACCACCTCTACATGTCTTTCAAATTCCTCCAGGGATGGTGACTCAACCACTTCTCTGGGCAGCCTGTTTTAATACTTGACAGCCCTTTCAGTAAAGAAGTATTTCCTAATATCCAAACTAAACCCCTCCTGACACAACTTGAGGCTATTTCCTTTCATCCTATTGCTTGTTACTTGGCAGAAGAGACTGACACCCACCTGGCTACAACCTCCTTTCAAGTAGCTGTAGAGAGTGATAAGGACTCGCCTCAGCCTCCTTTTCTCCGGGCTAAACATCCCTTAACCTTTCATCGTAAGACCTGCTCTCCAGACCCTTCACCAGCTTCATTGCCCTTCTTTAGACGTGCTCCAGCAACTCAATGTCTTTCTTGTAGTGAGGAGCCAAAAACTGAACATGGTATTAGAGGTGCAGCCTCACCAGTGCCGAGTACAGGGGCACGACCACCTCCCTGCTCCTGCTGGCCACAGTATTCCTGATATAAGCCAGGATGCTGTTGGCCTTCTTGGCCACCTGAGCACACTGCTGGCTCATACTCAGCTGGCTGTCAGCCAACACCCCCAGGTCCTTTTCCACCAGGCAGCTTTCCAACCACTCTTCCCCAAGACTGTAGCATTGCATGGGGTTGTTGCAACCTAAGTGCAGGACCTGACACTTGGCCTTGTTGAACCTCATACCATTGGCCTCGGACCATCGATCCAGCCTGTCCAGGTCCCTCTGTAGAGCCTTCCTACCCTCAAACAAATCAACACTCCTGCCCAACTTGGTGTCATCTGCAGACTTACTGAGGGTGCACTCAACCCCGTCATCCAGGTCATTGATAAAGATATTAAACAGAACTGGCCCCAATACTGAGCCTTGGGGAACATCACTTGTGACTGGCTGCCAGCTGGGTGTAACTCCTTTCACCACACCTCTTTGGGCCTGGCCACCCAGCCAGTTTTTACCCAGCGAAGCATACTGCTGTCCAGGCCTTGAGCAGCCGGTTGTCCAGGAGAATGGAGCATATGTATATTTCACAGAACTTAAGAAGTTTCAAGATTGTCCATAATGATCTAAGCTCTCCAATAATCAAACAGTAATTAGCATTTGCCTCTACTATGTAATAGAAGGCCGAATGTACATAATTAGTACATATTAGAAGTGTCACTAGGGTAGGAGGCTTGGAGGAAAAACCTGCATTGGGCTACATTTCCATGGAGACTATTGATTTTGCATTTAAAAAGTCTCTTAAGGAAACTTCTGCATTAATTTTGTCTTTTACATGATTAGATGATTACAGAAGTGGTGTTACAGTATGTGATGATTATCCATGGAACAATAAGTCAATATAACAAGGCGAATGTTATAGTTTTAAGAAGCAGTTGTAGAAAAATCTCCCAGTGAGAAGAGTCAGAATTTCCTGACCTTGCATTTAAACAAATAAGAAACAAGCTTCTGCTGATAGGGAAAATTAACTTTGTTCTTTATATTAGCTGTTGCTTCCGATATCCCATGCATGAGAGATGCTTCACACTACAGAAACTTAAGCTTCTTTCCTATACTTGAGAACTGATCACCACTGAAAAAAAAAGACAGAAAAACAAGAGCCCCATATTGTGGAAAAAAGTGAGGAAGAACAATATTTTCTATCATCAAATTCCCCATCCAGTTGCTGAGTGGCCTCTGAGCATTATTACAGTAATGCAAAGGGGAAATTAAGTAAGGCCCAGCCTCACCCTCTGTGTGCCTTGACTGCAGCTCACATAAGGATGATATTGATCCCTATAGACTTACCATACCTGTTCTACTGCTCTAAACCCTAGACTCAAACCTAGCAGTGACCATGCTAAATGTTCTCATAGCGGGCATTTGGCTCACCAGGAAATGCTACAAAAATCAGAGGAGAAAGCCAACAACCAGACAAACTTGGTGCTTAGTAGATGTGGTTAAAAATCTCCCTGCCAGTTGTTCAGGGTGGCTGCAGCAAAAAGAACATTTTTAGGCAAATTTGTTTTGATGAATTTTTTGCTCTTTTATGGGCATCTTTAAATGCTCGTCATAATTATGTTGTTCAGAATAGTGCCAGGAGCAGGAATGCGGTCTTACTGAATCTCCTTAACAATGCATTCCCCATCCTTTCTGTCAGAATGGTTTATAATTTTGGAGTACATGAATTTATAGAGAACGTGGATGTTTGGGAACTGTGCAAACTGCAAACACTTGTGGTCAGCAAACTGCTGGTGGGATGTATAGGAGCATACAGTCTTGTCAGTACATAGCAGAGTGTACCTCCAAACTGGTGGCAAAGCAACTCACTTCAGATGAAGTCATCATAGAGGTGGCAAGTACACTGTGCATCATCTAAATTTGGTCAAGAAAGTGTTGTGTAGAAAATTAAACAGTTGGTACAAATTGAGTGTTCCAGGGAGCAGACATAAAGGATAATATGGACAGTGAGATGACACAGTACATAACCAGTAGTGACAAGTAAAGTGCAGAAGAGGAAAATAATCCCAGACAAAGCTGGAAGTCAGCTTCAGTCAGAAAGAAGGATAATGCACATAATGACCACTCAAGGCCATTTAGTCCAAACTATTGCTCAACACAGGCTAACTACAAAGATAGATCAGGTTGGTCAGGTCCTTGTCCAGTCAAATCTGGAATTTCTTCATTGCCTCTGTCAGCAACCTGGGCCTGTGTCTAGTCGTTGATGAGCTTTTTTTCTGGTATCAGCTGGAATATCCCATGCCACAATGTGCAACCTTTACCTCTTGTCCTTCCAGTGTGCACCTCTAGGACAAGCCTGGCTCCAATTATTCATAAGCAGCAATTGCATGGTAGATGACAGCAGTAATATCCCCCCCATTAGTGTCCTCTTCTCTAGATTGAACAAACCTAGCTCCCTCAGCCTCTTCTTGTACATCATGTGGTCCAGCCCCCAGTCACCTTGATGGCCTTTCGCTGGGCTCACTTGAGTCAGCTAATATCTCTTTTTTGTTGGGGATCCCAAAACAGGACCCACTAATGAATTTATTTATTTAAACATCAGGAGAGCCAATTCTTGTCAGGACTGCATGACTCTTGCCATAACAGGACCTTTTACTGAGTAACTTGCAGGTGTACCAGGTTTTAAATATTTAAGATTAACATTTTCTATGTAGGTGATTTTATTTTATTCTTTGGTTGGCAGTGTTGTTGGCCGATAAGTGTCTTTGTGTGTTTAAGATTTAATCTAGAATGGTACCATTGATCTCAAGTTAAATATGGGTAGCCACATCTATTTCTTGCTATTCTAGTAAAAAATCTATCCTAAATTTAAAAAGCCTTTGTAAATGTGCCTTCCATTTAAAATGGAGCTACAGACTGTGCTTTGGTTCCTGAATCCCATACATAGTATCCAACCAGCCATATTCAGTGGCTTCTAGTGACAGTGGCAAAGATGGGATCTCTGGGCAAGGATACCTCTGCACTTAGCAAACCTGGAAGCTTTGACTTTGTTCTGTCTTCAAATAATTTCCCTAAGCATTCAGGATCAGCCACAATTTAGGCTAGATGGAACAGTGCTCTGCCTATCTTTAATGACCTTTTACAGTGTTTAAATAGAGTACAAAAAATAAAGGCAGTTCTCTTCCTTAACGATGACTGTCTGAATGTTCATTTTACATACACTTTTGTTAGCTATTGAAAGCTTCCCTCCCACAGGCAATGCCTTAGAGATCCAAATAAGGACTCTGCTTTTACAAGATAATATAAAATAATCATATATAGACAAGTATTCAGTGCAATGAGATGTTTTCTTGCAATCACAATATTTTGCTAATAGAAGCAGGTTTTGGCAGGATCCTGAGATACTCTTGGACTTCAATCCTGTTTTCAATTGAGTACCATTGTGCTTGCTCCTCTAGCATTCAATTATTTCATATTTTAACATTACAATTATATAGCTTGAGGAAAAAGAAAACAGAAAAGGCTGCAGTGTGTGCAAAGCCTATCTTTGATGCCTTTTCTTCCTAACAGGGGTTCTCAGTAAGGAGTCTGAAGTCACCTGTTGGGTTTTTTGTCTTTAATTCTTTCCCATTAAGTTTCCTTTTCTTCCATTTTCAGCAGGAGTGGTGAATGTTTCACCCCCACACTTATTATTCCTGCCCTAGTACTCTGTTAGGATAGAGGATCAGTCTTCCCTCAGGATGAGAAAAGGCAGGTTTCCTGATCCCTGTGCAAAACTTTAGCCATAAAGCTTAATAGAGATTTACAAGCAGTAAATGAGGATATACTTTTTCTTTAAAGAGTTTTATAGACTTCTGTGCAAAAGTACATGAGAAAATGGACCAATACTTGTGATTGGCTAAATTTCTGTCTATGACATTATTGTAGAGAGTTCAAAAGCAGAAATGTGCAGAATTTCTGTACTCTATCTCCATATTTAGGTGCCCGACCATAGCCCCTTACTCCAAACTCAGGCATTTAGCAAGTTTGGTTGTTATGAATTAGGAGATTAAATGAAAGTAAACATAAATAAAGCAAATCAGGTGCCTACAAAGAGGCACCTGGTCCCATTTTTGAAATCTGATATACTCACAGAAAGGTTATACCTATGATAAATACCCTACAGAAACCTGTATCATTTTTTGGCAATGCATGGGCTATAAAGCTTGGATATGTAAGGCATCTAAAATGGTTCTAGACACTTCTGTTTAAGCATGATACATTCCAAAAATACAGTATATTTCACATTTATCTAGATCATGACAACTACACCATGACCATCTACAGTCCACTGGTATGGAAGGCTTAGGTGCATGAACCTGAAATGGTTTAAATGAGCATGTTTGATTATTTTGAACTTTATTAACCACTGTAGCCAACTCATATTGAACATAACAGTGACTCTGGGGTGACAATTTATTTTCACATATACTCCAAGACATTAAACATTTTTTCTTGGCTTATATTCCTATTCTCTACTGAAACCCTGTTTTACAAAGGCAAAAAAATAGAAGGTAAAGGGCCAATAATGTTAAGATACACATAGTGAGTTAAATCTCCTTTAATCTTCCACTATGATGATGAACTACAATTAATGTGCATTTCAGAACATTTTGCGAAGGAAATTCAAAAGACTGCTTAAAAAAAATAACCACCACTAATTACATATATTTTCTTTTGGCATTTATAGAAGCACTGTGAAAGTCAGACTTCTTGTTATTCAAGTTATAAAAGAATGTGTGTGGTCTAAAGATACTGGCTACTGTCCCTTCTAAAGATACTGGGTTAAGACAACGGCTATATGGATGCCTTACTGCCTAGATGCTCAAGCAACTGAACGATCTGATGCTGTTGGACTAGGTGGTGAAACTAAGCTGTTTCACTATATTTCACTATGTTTCACTATATTTGAGCGGCTGTTCAATGCTGATTGTCAGAACCATTTGCACCTGCCATTCCATAGTGGGTGAAACACATATATAACACTATAATTCATAATGCCACGCCTAGGCCTGTTTTATTTGCAGCTGATCACCGTTTCTTAAAAAGTATACTTTTCCTTGAACATAAGAGAAAATGCACTGCTGGTACATAATCAGCACTGAATGCTCTCAGCTCTGATATAGCTCATCCAAAAAGCTCAAATGCTGCATCATAATCCTTGTATTGTTCATTACCTTTTCGCTGCAGTCCAGAGGCATTGCTAAAGTCATCTTCAATTAAATTCAATTGTACAGATAAGAAAGTGAAAACAGTGAATTCAGGTCAGATATTAAGTATTCTCAGTGTTGAGTTGTGTGCACAGATAATTTAAACCAGCAATTCATGGACTCAGCTTGCTAGAGTATAACTGTCCTGGGAAGAGAGATGGGACATATTTGGTGCCTCTGGCCATGTCATTCCCAGGTCTTTGCCTGACCTGACACAGGAATCAGACAGTGTGCACAGTTGTTGCCCTCCCAAACACCAGTTTCCCTGTCCCAAAGGAAAGCAGAAGACATGCTTTTGATTTTGTGCATGTTCCTTTGAAATAGTTGTATTCTGTTAACAAAATATTCCCCAGAGATGGGGAGCCCCTGAATTATGCCAGGATGCCTTTCTTTTCCTTTTGTTACCTTCATACACCTTCAGCAGATGACATCAGTTTATCAGCCCAGGTGCAAAACAGAAGAGATGTTTCAAGACTATTCAGTCCTCACTAAATTCCCTGGAATGACTTGCCTTTGCTTCAGAGAGCTTTAGATCATTAGCAGCTTGTCTTACTTCTTGTTGTATCTGTGAAAAACCCTAGGTTGCGTAGTAGAGCAAAGTTGAGTTTGTCAGTTAAATGGTTTCACAGGCCAGTGAAAATATGTTCTCCAAGAAACATACTAAAAGGTTGTTGTTGAACTTGGCATGCAGAGGTTGACCCTGAGGGACCTCTTGCTTCCCATCATTTAATGGTAATGAACAAAAATAGCACAGAGCAACCAACCTTTTGTGGGAAAGGTAAGAACAAAATTAGCTAAGGATCCACAGATTTTTTTAAAACTAAAAATAGTTCAGGACACTGCCTTTCATATCTTTCTTTGAAAAATCTTGATGTTGTTATTTACAGTGAGACTTTAACCATAATTACGTTTATAAACAACAAAAGTCAGTGTTGTGAAGATGGCATAACATTTTTTGTGAATTTTTACAGTTGATGGAAAAGGTATTTGATTTTTGTACAGTACAGATTTTTCAGTACAAGAAAGGAAATTAGACAAACTATGTCTAAGTTTTTTTTCTTAGAAGTAAATACACCTTTGAATGGATTTTGTAGGGGAGTTATTTCTTTGTTGCTTGTTTCTTTTGCACGGGAATGAGAGACATGTTCCTTAGGAGTAAAATCACAGGTCTAGGTAGCTGCAAATTGATAATGAGATCAGTCAGGATAGACCCAGGATTTTTACCATCTGAAAGTTATCTGCCAGCCTGCACAAATTGTGTCTAATCCAAGGCTTCATCCAAGGGGACAGAGAGCATTTGTAAGCGTATTGAACTGCTGCCCTGCTTAAAATTACAAGGTGTGAGTGTGCAAACTGAGTCTTACATTACGAACAGAAAAGTAGGTCCACACTTTTTAAAAGGCATTTCAGTGTCTAACCTCCAAAGATTTCAAGACTGGAGAAATAGCTTCAAACTCTAAATCTACAGATAAATATATCAAATAAAAGCTAGTCTTATCAGTGTATAGGTATTGATGTACCTACGTATACAGAAATCTACAGGTTGATCATATGGTTGTATGATATATGTGATACCTATTACTCAATTCTTAAGGATTTTTAAAAGTCTTATGAGGTAATTATAATGAAAGATGGCATTTTCCTAAGAAAGTTCTTATTTTATTCAGTGCCTTTTGTTCTTCAGTAAGAAACATTTTAATTTCTATCCATTTTGTTGGCTTGGATAAAATTTATTTTTACAATGTGTAGGGTTTATTTTAGAAGAAAGAACTTTTTCATCAATGTTCAGAAATGTTTACTGTAAAAAGAAAATATATTTAGCACACAGATTCCATTTTTTTCTCCAAATTTATTTTATCTGATCTGTTTTAGTTTCTTTTTGGCATCAGGCAAACTGGACTTCAGTCAAATGGTTGCAATGATCAGCTTGCATGTATAATACTTCATAGTGCTATACAAAACCTTTCCGTGGTGTCTGTCATTCCTAGGGCCTCATGTGGTCTGTGGGATTCTTGCCCTGAATTTATGTTTATTTGGTCCCATTAAAGCCATGGGGTGTTTAATGAAATTTGTTTCTATCATCTCAGCCTGTTGAAAAATACCCTTATTTTCTCTTTTACTGCTCCAGTTATAAACAATGCAACAAATCGTTCAAAGTCTCACCTTCAACTTTTCAATTTAAGTCCTTGATTAATGAGATGGAAGAGCTGCGTAATGTTGATAATTTCCTTTCAAGTGGCAATAAATGATAAAAGCAGGCTGATGGGGAATGGATAGGTGAGGGTATAAGCGGCAGGTGTGAAATCTAACTGGTGTGAAGAGACAGGAAAGACACAGCTGGAGCAGAGACAACCAGAATATAGCAGAGGTTATCCAGCTAAAACAGTGAAATCTGCTCTGGGTGGAATTATTTCAGCTTAATACAGGCACCTGGAAGTTAGACATCTGTTTTAATTCAGCCTAATCCTCCATGACTCCCTTTTCAGTCAATGGGAAGATTAAGCCACCTGCAGATGATAGGATTATTGCCTGGAGATGCTTGTTTCCTCCCAGGGAAGTAAAGAGATCTTTGGGCAATGAAGTTGTTCCCAACCTGCCTGTCTAAAGCAGTTTAGAACCACCACCATTACAATGTCAAAGTATACTCAGAACTTTCAGCTGCCAAATACCTTCAGCTTTACTGGTAGTTTAGATTAGTTGTGTTTCGAATTCAAAATTATCAAATTTACAGTAGCTGTATGCATTCTTCCACTATTCCATAATAGGTCAGTGTTTCTCTGCTAGTGTCATCTTTACAATTAGATTTCATTTTCTGAAGCCCAGGAAGTGCTTGGAACAAAATCTGGCTTTTCACTCACAAAACAGATCAAATGCAGCAGCGTTAGTCAGCATTTCTTTTTCAATCTGTACATAGTTCTATTATGTTTGAGGCAGTGCTATCAAAGCATATGATGCTGAGCAACAGTCTTGCAGAGAACAGCCTTGTTGCATTTGTGTGAGTTCATTTCTTTGGCTGGTTGTGAATCGTGGAACATCTTGGCAGAAGACATTAACGAACCTACAGCCTCTCTCTTAAGCATTCGTCTTAATCATTCCAAGATACTTCTGCTCTGTTTTTAAAGTGTATTTTAAAGGGAATGCTTAACTGTGATGAATTACAAAATAGTTTATTTAATTCTATTAGTTTCTGTGCATCTGTATTGATTTCTGTGAAGCCTTTTTATTTGGGTATTTTCTGTCAATGCAATGTTTTATGTGCCATAGCAGCCTTCCCAATGTCAAGATCCTGGGCCCACATCTGTATTATCGAACAAAAAAGACCAAGGAACCGTTCTCTAACACTGAGGCTTAGGGGACATATCCACATTACACAGCCTTTGGCTCCAGGTGTCCTCTGATCCTGGAGCCAGGTCTCCTCAGGCTCCTGTGGCACAATGGTTATTTTTATCTGCCGTTCTGCAGTTGGAGCAAGGGTAATTCAGAGCAGTGTCTGAAATGTGAGGGTTGTATTGCAGCCCACAAAACAGCTGCTTTCATGACCTGATGATGCTTAACATGTTATGCCTAAAAGGTAGTGTAAGAGCAAGCAGGGATATTTACAAGTTAGCAGCAGTGGATGCTGGTAGTGGATACTGACCCCTGCCATGCAATAATGTTTAACTGTTTTCTCACTGTGACTCATCACAAATGATTGCAGCTTGAAAAGAAATGTTAGCTTCTTAACAGTTCTATATTTTGTGTATTAGTTTTGTCTGATAACCTAAATACAGAGTTTCAGTCAGCCTGTCTAGGCTGTTGTAGATACTAAAATGGGCATATCCCACCTCCTGTGTACCTGTTCCCACCATGTTCCTTTCTCAGAATGTGTTCCCCCAGCTCTACAGAATGGTGAAATAGTGATGGTGACATGGCTGAAATTGAACCCTATGAAAATAAAAGTTGCTGGACCAATGAGATGATTCAGATACTCTTGAGGCTTATGATTACTGATGATGACGAACAGAAACAAGATAGGAACATGTGGCTGAGATTTGAGGGGAGAAGGTAGTGAGGAAGGGAACCTTTCCTTGTGAAAGCAATCAGGAGGCAGAAAGACTCAAGCCTAAACAATACAAAATGAAATTGTACTCCTCCCACCTATCCACCTCCTGCCTTCCAAATAACTCAGAAACCTACCTGGCACAAACAAGAATAGACAAGGAATTACTTCGTAGGGATCATTTTTGAGAAGACACAAGTTTTCCATACAGTCATCTAGAAGACCATTGAGACAAAATGTTAAGGTTCAAGGTGAATTAAGCCCAGGCTAGAGTGATGCAGGACACTATAGACTCCCACAGAAAATCTGTTCAATATTTTGAAAAGAAACATGTGATAAGCAGGTGGAGAAAAGCCATGTTGATTTAACTATATCTCAACATCTATATGTGAGAGACTGGTCTCTTTTGTGGTTAGTTTTGTCCCTTTAATGAGCACAAAAGTAATAAATTCCTTTATGAGAATAATTAACTGTGAAAAATTAAAAGGTCTATTGGTACTGTTATCAAAAAAGCTCTGTAGATAATAATATGAAATATGCATCTAAATGTTCCATAATGTTTTATCATACCATATTATACAATATTGTGGAGTATCTTATTCAGAGAGGTTTTAATCTTTATAGCATTAGGGAGTCTCCACGCAGTTGTCTCTGGAGCTGTTAAACTAAGTTCATGTCAGACAACTTGCAAAATTTCCCACTGAGATTGAATATTTCTGCATCACTTTGTGTCCAGCGCAATGCATGCTCTGCACTTGTGAACACAGTTTCCATTCCTTCATGTCCAAAAGGAAGGAATCAACAACAAATATTCTGCTGGAGACAATACTCTTTCCTACGGAAAAGGGAGACTGTAGTTTGGCATTGACAACAACAATAGAACTTCTCTTCCTTATTGTGTGGGTTCCAACTGAAATAAATGAATGAGTTGGATTGACTCCTGCACTCATAAATTTTCCAATTTGAATGATATTGCAGCAGATACCAAGGACAGAGTTGGCAGTGGTGACTGCTTTTAAGACCCTTTTTATACTTATTAGGATAAGATGGGAAAAGAGATTGAAGAAAGCCAAAGAAATTGCCCTTGCTCAAGCAGATTATTTTTTTGTTTTGTTTTGACTGAAAAATTAATTCTAGAAACATTAATGGGAAGATAAAATTTCACCTAACTGGATATGCAATTTAGAGCACTTATCCACCTTCCCTTTATAATTTATGTAAGGGGAATCAATCCATTGTATGACAAGTGTCTAGAAGAGCCACAGCCCTTTTTTATTTAATATTCATACTTAATGAATTATGTTCTATTTACAGGTTTTATCTGGGGTGAAATTAAACAGATGTGGGATGGTGGACTACAGGACTACATTCATGATTGGTGGAACCTCATGGATTTTGTAATGAACTCCTTGTACTTAGCAACCATCTCTTTGAAAATTGTTGCATTTTCAAAGGTAAACTTTTTCAAAAGCTCAGAAAATATTTAGGATAAATGAAATTAGGCTTCTTCAAGCTTTCTTCTGTATTTGGAGGTTCTCAGGCTTAGCAATGCAAGAGATGTATGATGTGCTCATTGAATATCTTGCAGATATGACAAGCTAGACCAGGATAAAAGCTAACAAAACATTGTGATTTAGACTTTTTTCTTCTTAGCCCAGGCAATCTTTTGTCATTTGATCCTGAACAGTCATACTGTCATTTTCTTGGAAAAGAAAAATCACTGGTAATATTTAATAATGTTTGCACAAAATTATGTTTTGTTTTAGTCTTTGCCTACTTTTCAGTAAGAAATTATTGCCTCTGAGACAATTTTATGTACCATGCAAAACTTCTGGACAGGACTACAAGAAAAATATTACTCAAAATTGGGGGGGGGGGGGGGGAAGGAAGCTAAAGAGCAAGATTTTAATTTTGTTTTGAAAATTTATGATAAATGCAACATGAAAAAGTAAGGCTGAAGGGGAGAAAATGGTCACTTGAGAATCGGTACATTCATTTCCTCATCCTTTTAATGGACTTCTATGGGTATTTTTATATTCCTACTGTTTAAAGTATCTTCCAGCAAAACAGCCCTTCTTTCCAAAGCCATGGAACATGTTGCATTTTGTATGTATTCAACATTAATCCATAATATAATAGACGTTCCTTACAAAATGTAATATTTTAATGAAAAAATGGTCTCAAACACAAGGAAACCACATCTGAAAGGAAATGAAAGCATTTCTTAGCATCTGCATGGAGCTCTTATCATGTTGTAAAGATAACGAGCCTATTTTTACTGGCCACTATGATCAGCATTCTATTTTGTCTGTTTCAAGTTCCCTGCCACCAGCTGCCCTGTAAGCATGGAAGGAGGTCTCTCCTCTGCCAAGATCCTTTTGGCTGGCAAAAGGAGACAGCCATCAAGTAGCTAGTTACACCTCCCTATCCTCAAACAGCAGCCTTTCCCACTGCAGCCCTGCCACAAGTATAAAGGAGCATAGGGACCTCTAATTTATACCATCTTGTGTCTGTCTATTCACAAGGGTCCACATGTCAGCTGATCAGGGGCAGGGATGAGATCTGTTGACACACACCGGCCTCTGCCTGTGACAAAAGGTTTCTGGTGGGTTGGCTCTCTGCAAACCTTCAGAAGTCTTCTCATTCAAAGAAATTCAGAGCTGTTGCCTGGAAAGGCAAGATGCTCAAAAGTGTGAGGAGAGCTGTCATTTAAAGCTGACAAAATGCCTTATCATAAAGTGACTGGAAAATAAATAGTCATTTCACCGTCCCATGTAACAAAGTGAGCAGTTCACTGGAAATGCATGTTTCCAAAGCATTGTAGATGGCCAGTTATTCACTTCAGAATAATATTAATTAGAAGACATTATAATCCTTTCATCTCCTAGACACCTGCTGATGGTAATCAGATTCCAAGGTGACAGTATCTGGGATAATGTGCATCCATTACTCTCCACATTAGTGATCGCATGCCAGTCATAATCAACACAGTGCAAAAAGCACTATCTTTGGTTCTGCAGCTATTATTTTTTACTGCATGTGCAGTGATGCACCCAAATACCTCTTTGATCCTTAAAAGAGCCTCGGCTGTGGTAGTTAATTGAAACACATGATAATGTAATGAACAGAGTAATACAAGTGTAATTTAATATCCAGTCAAATTTCCTTAAAATACATACAACAGAGTTCCCCACCTCTGTGCCAGGTGAGATTGAGAGGATGCCAAATGTATCCAGTGTGTTTTGATGTAAGGCTTTTATTTTCATTTCCTAAACCTTGCAGGACAGTTTTTTTCTAAAATACAGCTTTTCTGTGTGTATTGAACTAAATATATATGCCCAGTTTTCAGATGTATCCTACCTTCTATGAATCACCTCAAGCCACCTAAGAAAATATTTTAACCAACTCCCTTGAATAAAATTGTGAGAGCGCCCTCATACTACTGTCCTGTGTGATAGATTTTCCCAGAGAAAAATGTAGTGTTTATTGCCCATTCAAGGCTCTCTGACTGACACAGTAGCTAAGGAGATGAATATTATATACAACAGCTGTTGGGGTAGTGTAAAATGCACCAATGAGTGTATCATTTCAGGATGAGAGAACTGCTAAGGTAAGTCAAAGTTATCTATTTCACTGCCACTATTCAAATAAAATGAGTATACCTCATACTTTTCAAAGGGCTATGCTTTTTGCCTCTGATTTTATGTCAACATATGAGGTCTTTTTAAATTACTCATTATATCTACTGAAAATGCTCTCTCCCCGATAAATAATGTGACTATAAATAGTGCATTGTCACATGTTTTATGGGAGTACAAGATGACTGATTTTAAGCAAGACATCTGTTTTGATGGAGGGTTATAAAAATAAATAGAAATCATTGTGCTCTAAGAAAGAAAGGTTCTTTTTATGTTTTTGGAAGATAATTTATTTTGTACTAATGCACAAAGTTGGCTACAGTGTCAAGTTATGTGCAGACCCTGCTTGCTTTATCTTAAATATTTGTTAAACCTGAGCATTCGACCTAGTGCTGCTTGCTTTCAATTCTACTAGAGAATGCATGCAAGTTCATATTACTGATTATGTGTCTCAGCCACTGACATGAAAAGCTAGTAGGGAAACAGGTTCCTATTCAAGGCAAGAACTCTGAAAAATAACTAAAAATGCATTCTCTTTCTCAATATTTACTGGCTTAATGATCGCTGTGTCATATCTCCTCTGCTCAGTAGTAAATAAGATTGTTTCTCTTCTGCCACCAGTTCTGCAGAAGCTAACATCTTCTTATATGTTTGCATTGTAAAATGGTTTTGATTGATGTTTCACCAGATTCACAGACCAAATGTCCATTTACATAGGAGTAGTAATCCTCCTCCCCCCACCCCGAAAAATTATAGACTCAATTCCTCAGTATAATTACTATTTTAAAGCTCTTTGCTAGGCCATCCCCCTGCCCTCTTCCTACTGCTGCTCTGAAATTCAGCATGATGAATGCAAAGATTGTGACATACTTTTGAAAATAGGAAGAGTTCACATTCACATATGACCTTTCAGGAAAGGATTTGAAGATCTTTTCCTGAAATGGATATTATTTAACCTTTCTGTTTCTTATCAAAACCAAGGGGTCACATTTGACCAAGGTCCAACAGCCCACTAAACATTCAGGTAGCCTGATCTATACGTCTGCTTGATCTCCCTTGGTGCTTTCATGAGATCTACTGTTCATGCCTTCTGTCTTCATGGGAATACAGTGATCACCCAGCTTTTTTCTCATAAATAGTTCTAATATTAGATTTATGTTTGAATTCCTTTGAGTAAGGATCAAGAATTATTATCTTGTATTCCCTGGGTGACATCACACAATCATCATGTATTTCCCTTGAAACTCTACTGTTTATATGCTGCTCAATTTGTTTTCTGCTCTTCTTAATTTTCCATTGATGCGCCATGTACATGTCCTTCAACCAACGAGCCAGTGATAGCTATTATTTAATCATGTTAAATGACGATTGGCTTTGTTACATGTCAAAAGGTTGTGTTTGCATTTGAAGTGGGGACAGAAACTCATCAGGGTCACAAAATAACAGAAAACATCAACATCATGGCTGCAAAGTATCAACATCATGATTTACAACAAGCTCAACATTGCTATATTTGCTCTTACCATTTTCCATTCCCTAGAACAATAACCATTTATTTATTCTATATAGAACAGAAGAACATCAAAAAGCATGAGTAAGAGAACAAATACTTCAATTCCTGTGTTTTGGGTTCCTTGGTCCTAAAATGCCATTGGGTTTTTTTTCATATTTTCACTGTTTCTGTTTTTAATATGCTTAGTCTTTTTAGTCATCTTCTCCCTTTCCCTTTTCACATGTGAGCTGCATTGTTCTCCTAGTTCTTCTTTGACATTTCTGGATTTCTTTTCAGTATCCTCTAGTTAGTGGAATCAGTAGGGTTTTGTTGTCAGACGCCTCTTACGATTTTCTTTATATTATTTGCTGTCTTTTTTCAGCTAGTATATTTCGCAGATCATTTCCAAACTTACTTCTCCGGCCTTTACCTTCCTCACTATTTTTCAGCCAAGTATTTCCAGTCTCTTAAATCATGTCCCTTCAAAACAAAAATAACCCTCACTCTCTGCTTACAGCCATGAGAACTTTTGCATTGTATCCACACATGCAGGAAGCACTTGGGCCCAAAAAAGGCAGAGTCCATTAAGCTGAAATAACATAGTTGAACCTTTGATTTCTCTTTTACAGCCAAAAGGTCATTTGATCTTTTCTGACTGTTTTAACACACCAGTTTTGTGTCTCAATCACAGATCAAGTCCTTTCTTCTCACCTTTGTCCTTAACCTCATCAATTCAAGAAAAGGTGACATCGGATACATCTTGTCAGACCACAGCTGTAAGATAGCCTCTCTCCTACCCCAAAAGTCAACGAGGACAAACATAGAAAGTTAAACAGCAAGTCATCTGACGTGTTTGGGATATCTGCTTTCCTACTACTCTAGAAAAGCCCATTTTTTCTTTGCTGACTCTAAAAGGAGGTGACAGAGAGTGCAGATGTGGCTGTCCACACCTGATTGGTTTAACTTGATCCTTGCTCTCCCACGTGCCATCTACAACCTCCCTGGGCAACGTCTTCCAGTGTTTCACCACTCTTGTTGTAAAAAATTGCTTCCTTATACCTAGTCTGAATCTACCTTCCTTTAGTTTAAAACAATTACAGCCCCCACCCCCCTTGTCATATTGCAACAGGCCCTGCTAAAAGGTTTGTCCCATTTAAGTATTGAAAGGCCACAATAAGGTGTCCCTGCAGCCTTCTCTTCTCCAGGCTGAACAAGCCCAACTCTCTCAGCCTTTCTTCACAGGAGAGGTGTCCAGGTCCCTCTGAATGGCATCCCATACCTATGCATGTCAACCACACGACTCAACTTGGTGTCATCTGCAAACTTGCTGAGGGTGCACTTGATCCCACTGTCTATGTCATTGACAAAGATATTAAACAGTCCTGGTCCCAATGCGGACCCCTGATGGACAACCACTCATCCCTGATCTCCATCCAGACATTGAGCCTTTGACCACTACCCTCTGGATGTGACCATCCAACCAATTTCTCATCCACCGAGCAGTCCCTCCATCAAATCCATATGTCTCCAGTTTAGAGAGAAAGATGTTGTGGGGGACCGTGTCAAAGACCTTACAGAAGTCCAGATAGATGAAATCTGTAGTTCTTCCCCTGACCACTGATGTAGTCACTCCATCATAGAAGGCCACTAGGCTAGTCGGGCAGAACTTGCCCTTGGGGAAGCCATGCTGGCTATCTCAAATCACCTCCCTGACCTCCGTGTGCCTTAGCATAGCTTCTAGGAGGATCTGTTCCATGCTCCTTCCAGGCACAGAGGTGGGGCTGACAGGTCGGTAGCTCCTGGGGTCCTTCTTTCTACCCTTTTTTAAATGGGTGCAATGTTTCTCTTTTTCCAGTCCCCAGGAACTTCACCTGCCTCCCATGACTTTTCCAATATCATGGAGAGTGTGTTGCAGCTACATCAGCCAATTCCCTCAGGGCTCTGGGATGTATCTTGTTGGGACCCATAGACTTACGTATATTCAGGCTCCTGAGGTGGTCTCAAACCACTTTGTGCGTAGTCACCTTCTTTGGAGTGTAAGTGTGATATGGAAATATTTTAATGCCTGGCTGTGTTGTTTCATCTGGGCACAGTGACATAGAAAAGTCCCTTTCCTTACTACTGAGGGCATGCTCAGCAGCTCTGTATGATCCATATAGGTGGCTAGAGTAAGTGAATACAGACCACACAATAGTCCCTGTTTGAAATCTGCTTCATATTATATTATCTCATCCTTTTAGTCCTTCATAGCATAGATTCTGTTCTTTTATACATTCTGTAAAATAGATTAATGAGACCCAATAAATAATAATAATGTCTGCCACAGCAGTTAAGCCTCAGTTCAAAGTAATATCTTTCATCTTCAATAAATTTTTCGGTGGAGCTGAAACATTAAAGAATCACAGTTCCAGGGATCAGACTCTTTGATAATGAGACACGCAAGAAGTTTGCCATGGTTCATTAATAAACAGCTTTTTCATCATTGGTCCAGTGTTAGTGATTAAGTGATATACTTATTCCTTAATTAAATCTTTTCTTCCAACTTGCCAAAATTCTTGCATGTTTCTATCCATCATTGTCATATCTGTACTGTTCTCCAAAGACCTAATTTACCTGATTTTACAGCTGAAAGTTTCTATAAATCTAAAAACCCAGGTGTTCAAAACCTGTTCCTTTTACTCTGTCAGAATCGTTAGACTTGCTTTTGCTACTGTGAAAATTATAACCAAATGTAAAACAAAGGCAAAAAACTACAAAGCATAGACCACCCTGCAAATAAAAATCAAGGACAAGTACATGGGTACTGCCCATTTTTTGTTTTGCTAAAATAAAAATCTCTCCTGAAGACATGTTGTTTTTCCAAACGATGTTTAGCTTTATTGTGCTATCTGCAAATTAATTGAACAATTTATAAAGAAATTAACGTACTTGTTTATGCATAAAAATAGAGGAGTAATTTCTTCCCTTCTGCTTGTTTTCAGTATAGTGGGTTAGTTCCACGGGACAGCTGGGACATGTGGCATCCAACCCTGGTGGCTGAGGCCCTGTTTGCAATTGCAAACATCTTTAGCTCTCTACGCTTGATCTCGTTATTCACTGCAAATTCTCACCTGGGACCTCTGCAGATATCTCTAGGAAGAATGTTGCTGGACATTTTGAAGTTTCTCTTCATATACTGCCTTGTGCTGCTAGCTTTTGCAAATGGATTGAACCAGCTGTACTTCTACTATGAGACAAATGAGCCCGGCAACTGCAAAGGAATACGATGTGAAAAGCAGAATAATGCATTTTCAACGTAAGTGGCTGATCTATTTCTATCCTTCTCCTCTGTCCCCAATATTTTAATCACTTAGATATTTCAATCACTTAGAAAACAGAGGCTGTCTGTTTTCTATTGGTATTACAGTGATGTCCTGACAGACGCACCTAAAGTTACCCTAATAAAAAAAAAAATTAGCTTTACATCACTGTGTAATAATGTTCATGCCATACCACAGTGAACTCTGTAAAATTCAAGATATCTCAAAAGATAAAAAGATAAAAAAAGAAGGGGTAGATAAAGTGAGATTAGAAAATACATATTTAGAATTAAGGGGGGAAATGTCACCAGATCAGAGCTTTCTTACCCAGGCAGCTGTTGCTCTGTATTTCTTCTGTGTCTACTTGTGAGCATTAAATAAGAATCTTGGTGTTCTAAAACATGAAGATTCCTCATAAATGTGATAAACTGAGGGAGGAAAAAACATTCAATCCAGGCTTGACCCTGAGTCTACTCCACACAATCAAATACTGTATTCTAATTTCTGTTTTAAAGGGTTTTTCTTTCACTTAAAAATAAATTTCACTTCACTCTGTTCTGTATTTCATCTATAGTATCAAAACAGTACCAAATAAATACTAATTCACTATTTCATCTTTCATCTTTCAATCTGAATCAAACTCCTGCTAAAAATACCTGGTCCCTATTTCTATGAATTATATCTGGGCTGTTTTTAAAATATAATTATTACCAGTGTCTTCCTTCTCAAAGTAAATAAATAATTTTATAACAATAACACCTTTTATATCATCTTGATCAAGTAACTTTGCTATTGGCACAGAGTATTTTTCTTGCATAGTAATAACATCTTATGCAGGTCTAAACTGTGTGATCTAAACAGAAAACCACAGGGAAATTTTTCAGCTCTGAACATTGTGGGAAGGAATATTATTCAGCTGGGAAATAGTGGGGACTATTGGTACTAGTGCCAGAAGATGGTGTCAAGGCAAACTTATGAACCTTTTCTGCAACTATGAGCAAGGGAGGATAACGGTTGTTCAGTTTGTGCTCAGACAAGTGTAATCCATACAAGAGACTCCAGAGCAGTACTTTACCACTCATATATGCTGTGTAACAGGAGCAGAGACTCAGAGTTCCTAGAGTTTCTATAAATAAAAGCATACTGCCCTCTCAGGTATATTTGTAGGACAGCACTGTACTGGTTTGCACAACAAAGTTATGTTTCAGAGATGATACTGCGTGGTGGGAAAGGTGCTGAGGGGTTAATTTTTGCCCAGTTCTGGACAGCAGATCCCAGCGTGCAGGACCACCCAGGGTGGTGCAAGTCCTTGCAGTTCAGCAGCCTCCCTGCCCTGGATGCAGTGGGGACAGCACTGGCGGCCTGCACATGCTCTCCGGGTAACCTGCTGCTGATGTCAGGCTGAAGGAGCAGGAGAGAGGCCATGGGGAAAACTCACTCCAATTAATCTCAAGATATGGGACCAGACAAGCAGGAAATTTTGCTCCAAACTTTTAGGAGCAACTGGGCTAACCAGCAGCCATGCTTGTGACACTATAGTGTAGCCGAGCATTGTACAAAAGTGAAATTATGTCAAGCTATCTAGTTGCAGAGGATTTTTTTAAAGTTGGTTATTGTTATTTATCTTCCCAGCTGTTGTCCCAAAATTCTCTAAGATGATATCATATCATTTAGTTATAAAAACAGAAGACAGCACCATTTTTGTCTTTTTAATGTCTCAGTTCTTTGCAAAACAAAACATATGCTAATGATAATAATGTCCTTCTAATTATACAACTCCTTTTATCTCAATGGCTCTCAACACAAACTAGAAGTTGCATAAACTGACAACACTGAGTAGGTATGAGGATACCATAATGGTTTTAATATCATGGTGAAACACAATCATTGAGTTACTTTTGTATTCTTGTTCTGCCCTCTAGAGTCAAGGCAAAGGGTCAAAATACTTCAAAGGCAGGTGTCCAAAATAAGGTCTCTAAAACTGTATTCATCCTTCAGAAGTTTGAACAAAATCAGCCTTTTACAGGCAGGCCTGTGTATCTAGAGGCTCAGATTTGAAACATTAAGCCATTGTTTCTCTAGAAAGATATTCCATATATGTTGTCTATATTGTGATAAGTATCATTCATCTCAATCAAATCAAGGACTTCTGTGTGTCTGGGGAAAAACTGAACAATCTGAAAAGTACATGTATTGTTATTATACAGCTATTCCTTTCGGGTTTTGTTTTTCAGATTATTTGAAACACTGCAGTCATTATTCTGGTCTATATTTGGACTCATCAATCTCTATGTGACCAATGTAAAAGCAAGGCATGAATTTACTGAATTTGTTGGCGCCACCATGTTTGGTACCTATAATGTAATCTCTCTGGTTGTTCTACTCAACATGCTAATAGCCATGATGAATAATTCTTACCAACTTATTGCTGTAAGTTGTTCCTTATTCTCAGATCATTTATCATATATATCTTTCCTCTGTCCATACATCCCATTTTTCTGGCACTAAATCTTTTTTACAGACAGGATATTGGGGCAAATTCTCTGATTTATTTTAATTCTTTTGCACTGTTCTGGAAGGACACAGAAACCAAACCCCAGCAGGACTGGGCAGAGGGGAATTTCCCCACAACTCTGAATGGGGAAGAGGTGGCTCTGCTGCAGAAGCCAGCTCATGGGTTGAGAAATGTGTCCTGAAGCTGCTGGCAAATGGCATGGGCTACAGCCCTGCCAAAGCTGCACTGTGCAGAACCTTTCCTGAGAAAAAGACTCTGCCAAAGATTGTTCTGTCTCTACTTTATTTTTAATACATATTAACCTTTAAAAGGCTGTTATTTTTGATTTTTTATGTAGCATGAGTATACAGTTAATAGAAATTGAATGCCCACATTTCATGGACAATTTTGGAGCCATTAGCAATTCAGACAAAAGGTCGTGACTTCTCATTCAGCAGTGTCCTGTTTTCTCATTTAATGAAAACTGTCTTTATCTTTATCAGAACTATTGGCTTATTTTTATTTTTCAGCTGTCTGTTAAGGAGACTCATGAAAATAAACACTGATTAATCATATGATAATTCAAATTTGATCATGCAGAAAGCAAACAAATAAAAGAAAGCTTCACTGTTTTAAGATTTAAAAATGTGCCTTTTTACTAATCTGGAAATTACCCATTTTTCCACAAAAGAAATACTGACTACATATGTTTATATAACAGTAGTTGGCAAAGTCCGGTACACAATATCACAACATACTAACATTCATCAGAACTCAGACTGCAGGTAGAACACTTTTCCTGCTAGAACTAAATTACTGTTTTGGTTGCTGTATATCTGGCTAAATATTAACGGCTGGGGCTAGAGCTGTATTTTAAATTCTTGGCTACTCTGTTTACTGTCCAAATCTGATATTAGTGATTTAAACTTCTTGTTCAGCTGCCAGGATTTAGCAATCTTTCCATGGACTTCAGTTTCATTTTTCTTCAAACTTTTCGAAATGTTGCAATATTATATAGAACCCAAAATAAATAAAATTTCAAATAAAAATAAATTTAAAAAAACCCACAACCTATTCCAAATATATAATTCTGAAGTAGGACAAAAAAGGATACTCGACTCAACAGTTTTAAGTAGCCTCATGATTTGTTGGATAACCTATTTGTGAATTTCTAGGGCTGGCAATTCCTAAGAGAGTGCATGAGAATTACAGACTTGTTGAAGCTGCTACACAGCAGAGTAATTAGAGTGATCTATGTAGAATAATGATGAGCTGCTACTATAACAAAACATCTCTTCCAGAAATGTAGCATTTTTCTGCTTGAAATTATCCTTTGTTGTTTGAGAGACTTTTAATTATTGCCTGTAGCAAGGAAAGAATGGTTGAAAGTGGTTATATACTGTACACATCTAACATCTCTTTACTGAAGTATAGCAGTTTAGCTTTGCTTTGTGTTAAAGACCTCCTGTCAAAAGAAGATGCCAGTATTTTAACAAGAAAATTCATTAGTATTTCAGGGTTGTTCTAGTTTTAGGTTTTCAGATATTTGTAGAGGTTTGCTTCACCTCCTTAATTACAGCAATACCTGGGCTGGTGTTGTGTTTCTTGTGTGCAGGATCATGCAGACATTGAGTGGAAGTTTGCTCGAACAAAACTCTGGATGAGTTACTTTGAAGAAGGAGGAACTCTGCCAACTCCTTTCAATGTCATACCAAGCCCAAAGTCTCTCTGGTATCTGATCAGATGGTTATGGAGACATCTCTGCAAGAAAAAAATCAGAAGAAAACCGGAAAGTTTTGGAACAATAGGGGTAAGTCCTGTGTTTTACTCTGCCTCTAGTCCTCCTCTTTGATGTATAGATGAGTCTTTCACAGCCTTAGAGAGCAGAGAAGCATCTGAACAGTCAGATAATATGCATATGAATTACAGAATAATTCTAGCAGAGAATGATGGGGTTTTTTTTACATTCATGTCAATGTATTTGACTATAGAGAAAGCATCATCGTATTCCTGTGCAATGACAATATGAACCATGACTGTCCCTCATTTAAAGATAATGCAAGAAAGATTAAAAGCAATACAATTATCAGAGATCAAATATGTATACTTGTCTACCAATTCCAGAGGTGTGGCTGATGATCTCTAGCTCAAATGTCACAGTTCAAGTATCACTAACATATCGTGAAACACAGAATTGTGTATGAAGTATTCTCCATGGGATATTCTCTGTCTCTCTCTCTACAGCTAATGAAATATGTTTACATTAAAAGCATTCTTACGAAAAGCTCTTCCCACTAAAAAAAAAACCCAACATTTTGAAAGGTAACAGCATTTACTTGGAATTGCTTACTTAAATTTCTATAAAAAAAAGAGGGGAAAAGACACACAAGGGGAACAAGAATAGTCCTGCACCTGGATTCAGCAGATGACTGTAATATCTCACCCACAGACTTTCTGTGGTAACTGCAGTGGGCAAAACAGATTTGAATTTGTCCCTCCTAGCTTTATCCAGTTGAGATACCTCAGTCAGCAGCTCAGGTTTTCTATATTGTCAGAGGAAATAGTCAGGCAACAACCTAACCCAGCAAGAACTAAATCTCTCTCCTTACATCTTCTGCATTTCCCGTAACAAGCGAGTCAGTACCTCAGCAACTAGACTGCATTTAGCCATCTCCAAATGTAAAACAAAACTGTTGTGGGTAAAATGTGAATAATGGCACTTTCCCTATACCAAAGGGATTTGGTGAGTATAAACATTTTCAAGTCCATTAGGAACTCATATAGCAAAGCATTAAGTGAGAGTATAAGAATGTCATGTGTGGGTAAGAGGAAGAAGAAGGGGTTATTATAGTCCTCATGCTGTTGACTGTGGTAGCAAAACATCCATTCATTTCGAAGAAGCCGGGGGATATGATACAATTCTTTGCTGGACCATTATTCTGTAGACCTTTTCTTTGTATTTCTTCCCAGTTTCTTGAGAAGTGAGTAATAAGGATAGGCTTTTTCTACATTTGCTTCTGTCAAATCCTGCCATTCAGTTTAATCACCAGATGTACTTGGAGGAACAAGTTCACAGAGGTATACAGATACACGATAAGGAGGAATAGTGACGTATAAAACTAATTCACAATTCTTAAGCTGATGAATGGATTTTGTCCTTTTTGTGGAAAGCTTCTAATAAGGCTTATTGCAAAATCCTGATCTTGAAGGGAAAATTTCACTTAGTTGTCATACTTGTAGATAGGAAAGAAACAGCCAGAAAAGGAAGCTTATAAGCATGAGAATGACATTGAAACAAACCAGTAATAGACTGCAAGAAAGAAACACTGAAAAACTATTAAAATTAATATTAGAAAAGCAGTGAAGAGAAACAAACAGTGATTTGGATAGAAATAAAAATAAAAACCATGAACTAGCATGAATGGTGAAGAATTTAAAGAATAAAACATCACTGTTTAACCTAGCAGGAAAAAGAATAAATGCAGAGACCAACAGGAGGTAAAACTGAGATTTTGTTAGAAAGAGAAAATCAAGAGAGTGATGTGTGGGTAGGAGAGTGGGCAATGCTTCTAGGCATTTGTTAAACATTTGGTAGGGATGATTAGCTAGTGTAAACTGATACAGTGATATTAAAATTAATGGAATGATGCCAGTGTATAGCAGCTGAGGATCTAGGGCTGGTTAACACAATATCCCTGTTACACTGAGACAGATCCAGAATACCCTTATACATCCCAGCAAAACCTTCAGGATGATATTGTCTGTCAGACTTTCAATCCAGGACAAGGTACTTTTCTTCCGTTTTTTTTTCCCCTCTCAAACTGCAGGTCTGGGAGTAAACTCATTCCCGACTCTGGAATAATAAATAAAGAGACAATTTGCTCTCAGCCCCATACTGAATGATGTGGTGAGGAAAGGGGTTCAGAAAGATAACCCCCGGTTGCTGTGGCTACCTGCTGCTGGGGTACATAAATACCAGCTCCTAGAAATTACCACCTTGGGTTCTGGTAAACTGGTGTAGCAAAGGGTTAAAGGGCAGGGCTAGTTGGGAATTTTTCCAAAGCTACTTTTTTTTTTTTTTTTAATGAAAAAAGTACAAAATCCTTAAGCCACAAACTTTTTCATTAATATATACCAGTTTCAACAAAGCTTTTGTTGGGAAAGACTTTTCAGCTTCAGGATGGAATTTCTGTTTGGTGAGAGAAGGAGCAGGTGCCAAGTAAAGCAAATACATTGGGCTGAGGGACAACCAGGTTCACTTCTGTTCTCCAGTGGATATTTAATTATTTATCCCAAGCAGACCAGCTCTGAAAGTATAGATTTCCATCTCAAAATCATTAAGACCCTGGGAGGGGTGGAAAGGTGCTCTCTTGGGAGAACACAAGAGAAGGAGCAGAACCTGGCTTCCCTATGATTTGAATGGGAGCCACTAATTACTGAACTGGTTGGGAGTGGAAGACATAGGCAAGGAATGGATGTAGGACACATTTTTGTTTAATTTCTGTAGAGTAAATTTATTTTAAATAAATTGTTTGATAAGAAAAAGTGGAAATCACAAAGTCTCTGAGACAATACAGCTATATCCATCACTAGTTTCCACTACAGAATAGGCACTTAGCTGCAAGTATAGCTGAAACCCTTCTGAAGCAGAGGGCTCACCAGCCAAACCTCATGGCAACAAGACTTCCAGATGCCTGGAAAAAGTGAGTGGCTGTGGCTGACCAGGCAGTCCACACATCTGGGCATCTCATAAAACTACAAAGTTCTTCATCTAGCTCCTCAGCTATAACAAAAGCCCCATTAGGGCTATCTGAATTTGGAACATTTTGCAATTTCTAGGCCCAGTTATGCACCCAAGCGCCAAAATGAGATAAGATGTGAGCACGCACTATGCACTCGGATTTCCACATTAGGAAAATCTATCCATATGCATCAGAATGTGAGAGCCACTATTCACTCCAGCAGTCACGTCTGCACACTGTTTGGGTAGATGTAAACCAGGTGCTGTTAACTGGATTTTCCCCAAGAAGTTAGGTCACTGGGGAACAGTTGGGCACACGATGGTGATCTCATGTTTGTTGTGGGGGAATGCTCTACATTCTGGTTTTAAAAAACTTATTCCCATCACCCACAGCTCAGCCTTGGGTTCCCAGAAGTTCTTCAGTCGCCCCAACAAATGAAATTTAGAACATTTACACCCTTACAGCTGAAGGGAAATGAGGAGTTTTTTTCTGACTTTTTGGGGGGATCTCAGCTAACAGCTCCCTGACTCCAGCTCACTGGAATCTCCCCTCTAGTAACTCTGCCTCAGAGTGACAGGATAAGCTTTGTTGGGACCTACTTCTTTTCATTGAATTCTGCATTATGAACTCTGATTCCTTCCCTATGACCAGTACTGGGGAAAAAAACACTATAGACTCAGTTTTAGGCTCATTTTCTTACATTGGCTATATGAATGTATGTGTGTCACGTTATCTGTAAGGTAGAACTCAGATTTCAAAACATTTGGTTCTGAAACCTCTAAATGCTAACTTTCCTGTTAGGAAGCTCTAATCAGCCGTAACATACTGTGGTGTTTTCCAGCAGAAAAAGCAATAGTGTGCATCCAAAGGCTGAATCAGTGCTTGAGGATACAAAACAGACGATAGACAGAATGCAGCTGGCTTGTTAAAGCCAGCATTTTTCAAGGATCAGGCATGATATCTGCATAAGAAACCTTAGTACCAAAAAGCCAGGAATCATGAGCTAGGAATGAATCAAGGATTAATTAAATGTGTCACCAACAGTCCACTGTAAAAATATATGTACGTGTACACTTGAAAGTTCATTATATGCAGGCAGAAGTCATAAAGAAAGGGTTCAGAGTCAGGATAGTTTACAGCAGACATGATAGTGGAAGGATTTATCTGCCTTATATGAAGAAGAAAAATGTCTGTAGAAATAAGTATGGCATGGTTGCTTGGGAGGACCATCTACAGTGCTGCTTATAGCAAAACTATTACGGGAAAGAACAAGGGCTGTAGGGAAGTGAGGTGCCTCTAAAGAGTGCTGGCTAATTTGCTTCTCCTTGGATGTCAGTTCTGTGGTTCTGCCATCCTTTGTTGTACTGGGATAGCTGAAACAGTGGGTGGTGGAGTCAAGGGGAGATTTTTCCAGGGACATTATTTTTCTCCAAAGCAACACCGTGACCAGCCATACTGGTGGCAGCTTCTCTAGCCACAGCTACAGCTGAAGGAAGACCAGGATGCTTGTATGTGATGTACTAGTACTTCAGCTCTCCTATTAATCAGAGATCTTCTACCTTTCAGATTTCAGCACATTTTAATTTTCTGTCATTTTGACATATCCCAGGTATGCAGCATTCCCTTTAGCTATTATCACAAAGTATCTCCTACACTTCAAACTCTGAAATAACTGCGTGCTGCTCTTTATATATATAGCAGTTCTCTTAACTTTGTCAGCTCACCTTCACAAAAGCCAGATTAATAAAGTAACTCTATTGATTAGGCTGAAGTTTTCCTGACTGCCCAAGGCCTTTGGGTGTCTCAAGGATGCTCCTGTTGGTCATCTGAAATCCACTGCTATTTCAAAATAGAAGAGATATAAGAAAATAAACCCCAATCCCACTGGAATAAATTGTACTATTTTCCTCAAACTGCATTCCACTTTATGTCTGATAGTTGCCTAGAAGTGTTTTACCTATAATTTTAGGTATTTCAGAGGAGAAAATGAAAAGGATTATCAGGGATATCTTCGGTACTTTTTTTTTGTTTGGCATGCGTCTGATGTTCAGATAAACAGTTACCTCTTTTCTAGCTCTCCAGATTTTTATGCCATTTTTCCATGCAACCTACATGATAATTATTATCATTTGTCAGAGAAAATGTCCTTTCCCCTTCTCCTAGTCTTTGTTCTCCAAGTAGAAAATTATACTATTCCTAAATCAACAGAAGTATTTTGTATTTTCTCTGTAAAGTGTGTTATTGAATGCTGAGTGAAGAAATAACACCTTCCACCTGGAATGGAAACCAGTAACCTGGAGTAATTGTTGTGTAGCCAAGGACCATCTCATGGGGAAACCTCTCTGTCAACACACATTCCTGCCCTTTTTATGGGATACTTCTTTTCAAGATGAGGAATATATCCCATTACTTAAGACAATCATTTGTCCAGTCCAATCATTACATTTTCTGGAACTTTATCACTAAGCAAATTTGAATTCCTGCTTTATAAAAGATATAATTTTGATAAAACACTTCAAAAGAAGTAATTTATCAAATTTTTGATTGCTAAAGAGATTTTTCTTCCAAACAATGCAAATTACTAGGAATGGCATAAGCAGGAAGACCAAAATATTTATCACTTCTAGTAGAACTATTATTAAAGCTTCCTAGAAGATATTAGTGCCCCCTTTGGAAAGTGACAAAAATATCCCCTTTGATTTCATGATCTCATACAACATTGTCATCAGAAGAGTATTTCTTCCACTGTTGCTAATTTTAGTCAGATTTAACTTTTATCCCCTTGCCAGCCACAGTCTTCAACACTTCTTTATGCACATAGCACAGCCGTTGCTTGGAACAAATTTTGAACAACCACAAATTAGACTATGACCAGGTAGAGAAAAGCAGGCTGGGTGAGAACTAAATAAGGACAATATGAGTGTTAGTGCCATTTTATTTATAGTGAATAGCTTTCACTATATATATATATCTATCTATATATCTTTTAGATGTGTTTAAGCAAAGATTCGTTCTGTTTCTAGAAGGAATCAAAAGGTGATTATGAACGGGAAACTGAATCTGAACATTTAAACAGGAGATAGAGAATGGATGGGGTAATAACTTTGATAGGTTATGCGTATGCATATAACCCTGTGCAGTATGTATGTGTCTGTGTATGAAAACACACCATTAAATGCATTCTGGTTTAGCCTCTCAGTGGTGTGGATTGGAAACAATTGTTACATGCAGTAGAACTGCTCTGAACATGTTACTACACAAGTTACATGCTACTACATCCCAAGTTGGATTTTTTGACATTACATTAAGTGGAAAAGCCACAACCCGTGTTTCTGAATTGGTTGCAAAGAAAGGATAAACCTGATTTAGCTATTTCTTGTTATGGGTACAGAATTAAACGTATGCATTTATTTCACATTTCACTGTAAAGTAAAGCAGAGCAGACAACAACTGCAGAAACTAGTCTGCAAGACAAGGCCAGCATTTGTTTTATTTATAGGAGTTATTAGCTTTACCTGAACTGAAGTGCATTTCAGTTACACCTTAAAGTGTTTTTCCCTTTACCCGTGAGTCACATCTGTTGTCAAGAGCTCTCTCAGCCACGGACTCCCTTAGTGCTCCATCAGCAGGAATGAAACATCTCCATCGTGTGGTCAACTGTGAAATATCAGATTATTCGGGGTTTTTTTCTAAAAAACAGCTAAAGACCGGGAGTGGGAGAATATCGGCTTTCCCACGGCTGCCTTGCCTGCTCTGGCCATGGCAGTAGGCAGGCTCGCCCATCCCTCCACCCTTAGACACAAGGAATTTCCATCTTCTCTTTGGATGATGCATAGTTACAGAAACACAGTCTGGAAAAATACTGAAGGCAAAATGCTAATGTACAAAGCCTTACCTCACAGTGTCTGTTCAGAGTGATTAGGAAATAATTATTTTCCCCTTTCTATTATTTTTTGCCAAGCGCAGCTACACAGCTATTACAAACCAGAAATCAACGCTAAGGTGTAAACTGGTTCTGAGTACAAGGAAATTGTTAATCATAAATTGCCAGTCTGTTTCAAGAAAAAAAAAGATGACAAAATACCTTACTGTGGCTGCCCCATTATACAACTGAGGTCAGTTTTAACAAGTCCCTTGGATGCTCTTTTATCCTGTTTTAAGATTCTGTAAGTATTCTGTTTTGTAGAAGAGCAATCAGTGGTCAGACCCCTCCTTTTCTCTCCAGGAGCAGCAAGATAAAACTGTAAGTCCTTCTCTCACCAGTCAGGGATAATTAAGGTAGAGAATAGGGAGATGTGACTCAGTATGCTATTGAGGACAACAATAATTCAAAGACTAAGTAATCCGGGCCTTTTTTTTCTCTGTCTTCTTCTGGACAGCCATTAGGTAAGGCAGTATAATCCAAGGCAACACTTGTTTGAAGCCTGTACCATGCTTTCGTCATACCACACTTCTTTTTGCTGTTCTTCTTCAGAGTTATTATCCCTCTTACACTCCCTCCTGATCAACACCAAACTCTACATTGCAAGCTAAGTTTCTTCCATACCCCTCTATGCAACCAAGTGTTTTTAGCATGGAACTAAGCTGGAAATTTTCCCTTTAATATGGTTTTATAGTGCAGGTTTTTGTTAGCTCTATATTAAATGAGATATTAGAAGCCATAGCAAGTGTCTTGCTAACGCCATGTTTACATCAAGCTTTTCTCAATTCAGTAAAATACATTTCCATCTGTGCAAGTGAGTGACATGATCACATTTTTTCCCTTCTATTTCAGACCAGTGTCTCTGGGGCTCTGCAAGCAGAGACCTGGCTGCCTCACCACATCCATGCTGATGCTGGAATAGCAGCACATTGATGAAAATGTAGAACAACTACTTTGCCATCCCAATTACAACATTATCCCTTCTGGAGGACAGGCTTTGTTCCTATGCTGCCATTTTCCAACGTACTTTGAACCATCTCTCTCAGCTTGCTAGATACCACATATCACACAGACCTACTGTTTTGCTATGCTCTATTTTACTACCAGAAAGGGATTAATGGTCTTTTATACTCTTCTTTTTTTCAGAGGCGTGCAGCTGACAATCTGAGAAGACATCATCAATACCAGGTACAGGCCTATGTTTATTTTTGGAGAAATTATTTTTCTATGCCTCCAACAGGTCTTCAGGAGGGAAAAAGAGGAAGAATTTCATATGAAAGCAGGAAAAAAAAAAAGAAGAAAAGAGAAAAACCCCACATAGTCCCCCCTCACTACTGGGTTGCATCAGGATCACATGTGCAGTTCACTGGCATGCTCCATCAGAACCTGCTCTCCATCTCTCCAGCTCTGGTCCCCAGTAGACAACTTCCTGTCCCTTAATAACCCTTCTGCCTAGATCCCCTGCAAGCTGTTCTTCTTCTCCATCCTTCCTCTTTCAGCCCTTGATTTTTTGAGATTACTGTAGCACAAGTAATAATTTTCAGGTTTTGCTGTTTCAAAAGGACTGTAAGTTAAACAAGATGTGGGCTGTACACTTGCAGGTTTGGTAATTAATGGATTCCATATGGGAAATGACTAAGTAAACTAGAGCTTTTCCAACCTGAAAAAGGCATAGCGGTGGGAAACACAACAGGGATCTATACAATCATGGGGAAGGTGACACAGAGCAGCTGTTTACCATCTACCCACAAACCAAATACCAGACACATTCTAGGCTGCATTAGTGAGGCTCTAGGCACCTTTTTGAGGGAAGTGATTATTCTCCTCCAGCCCACACTTGTAAGACTCTGTCTGGAGCAGTGTGTCCTGTTTTGGATGCCCCACTACAAGACAGATGTTAACAAACTGGAAGGAGTCCAGTAAAGGGCCACCAAGACGGTTAGAGTGCTGACATAAAAGGAGGAGCTCGGATTTCAGCTTGGAGTAGATTAATGGGAATCTAATTGCTGTCTTCAATAACATAGTGGGTGGTTAGAGAGAAGGAGCCAGATTTTTCTGGGAGGTGCACAGCAAAAGAACAGGAGTCAGTGGTCACAAGTTGGAGGAAGAGAAATTCCCTAAGGAAACTCATCATCACAGTGAGGGTAGTAAAGAATTAGAAAAAGTTGTTCAGGGAGGCTGCAGCATCTTCACTCTTGGAGATATTCAGCACTTCACTGGACATGGCCCTGAGCTAGATCAGACAGCCTCCAGGCATCCCTTCCAACCTAAATAATTTTAGGATTCTTAGAAGTAGAAGGCAACAATGGAAACTTATCAGAGAGCAGGTTAAAAATAAACAAAACCCCGAATGGAATCTTATCCCACCTATACTGTGGAATTCATTCGCAGAGGATTTGTGGATACTGAAAGCTTGCACGAGTTCAAAACACATAGGAAAACCTGTCACAGCCCATTAAACTTAGAGCTATCATTGCTGATTCACAAAGTCTCCGAAACTCACATCACGGGAGGCTTAGGATAGTATAGCTCGAAATAACATTATACAGCTGTACTAAACTTATACTGCTCATGAGGCATCAGCAACTGCTTGCTGTCATGTTACTGGCATCAGACATACCTTTGGTGAAACCCAATACAGCCATTCTCAGGATGATTAGTATCACAGCTTTCCATTGAAAAACAGAAAAATATTTCAACCAAATATAAGGTTTATGCATTTTTTGTCATGTTCCTAAAGCACAAAGAAGTCCAAGCAGGCTCAGTGAAACTAGGCTTAGTAACTAATACTAAGGAAGCTAACACCGTGTTTTATCTTTTTAGGAAGTTATGAGAAATCTGGTTAAGAGATATGTTGCAGCAATGATAAGAGATGCCAAAACTGAGGAAGGACTGACAGAAGAAAATTTTAAGGTATGTGATAATTTATATGTTTATAGGTGTTTTAGTAAGATATTATAAGACTGCGAAGCATCTATCTTGAAATCCCCAGTTGTTCAAGTAGCATATAACTTGCTTCCTAGAGCAGTGTCTATGTCCTGATGGACCATATACAGATAGTACTGTACTTGGACTCCAGCGAGTCTCCTTACTTTAGATGGAGAAATAAACAGTTTTATCAACTAGTTTGAATTGTGCCCATGCAAGAGGACACCAAAGTGGGACTAAGTATGTGTAACAACATATTTGCTAAAGTGGGCTGCAAATAGATTCAGCACCTTATGAAATAGAATTTTTCTGCTATAGAGTGCTGTTGTGCATTTCTTTGTATAGAGAACACAACACCTTTTATAGAATCATAGAATCACAGAATATCCTGAGTTGGAAGGGACCCACAAGGATCTTTAAGTCCAACTCCTGTCCCTGCACAGGCCACCCCAAAATTCACACCATATCTCTGAGGGCATTGTCCAAGTGCTTCTTGAATATCACCAGGTTTGACGCCACGACTGTCTCCCTGGGGAGCCTGTTCCAGTGCTCCCACCACCCTCTGGGTGAAGAACCTTCTCCTAATATCCAACCTAAACCTCTCTGGCACATCTTCCTGCCATTCCCTTGGGTCCTGTCACTGGTCACCAGAGAGAAGAGATCAGCGCCTGCCCCTCCTCCTCCCCTTGTGAGGAAGCTGTAGACGGCGCTGAGGTCTCCCCTCATTCTACTCTTCTGCAGGCTGAATAAACCAAGCGACTTTAGCTGCTTCTCGTACAGCTTCTCCTCTAAACCCTTCACCAACTTCCTGGGCCTCCTCTGGACACAGTCTAGTAGCTTTATATCCTTAATGTACTGTGGCACCCAAAACTGCACACAGTACTCAAGATGAGGCCTCACCAGCGCAGCACCTCCCTCAACCAGCTAGCAATGCAGTGCTTGATGCACCCCAGGACACGGTTGGCCCTCTTGGCTGCCAGGGTGCACTATCAGCTCATGTTCAACATGTCGTTCACCAGAACTCCCAGGTCCCTCTCTGCAGAGCTGCTCTCCAGCAGCTCATTCCCCAGTCTGTATGTACATCCAGGGTTGCCGTGCCCCAGGTACAAAATCCAGCACTTGCTCTTGTTAAACTTCATATGGTTGGTGATTGCCCAGCTCTCCAGTCTGTCCAGAGCTCTCTGCAGGGCCTCTGTGCCTTCCAGAGTGTCAACAGCTTCTCCCAATTTTGTATCATCCGCAAACTTAATTAGTATTCCTCCCAGTGCAGCATCCAGGGACTGGATCCAAGTAATTTTATATTTTATATGATCCTGCATCCAAGTCATTTTATATGACTTAAAAGATGGAAAACTTAAATAATCAGTCAAATATTGAAGTCCTTTGACACAGATGAAGTGAACAGGGCCATATATATTTCACACTTACATCTATCACAGTGTATTTCCATCCATCACTGTATATTTCCATCTATCCATCACTGTGTATTTCCAGCATCAAACATTTTTGTTACTATTGGCATCTCAAACCCAAACATCCAAAATTATATTCATCTGCCTCAGCTTACACACACAGAAGATACAGACAGAACCTGCACTAATTGCTTCAGTACTCCTTCATTCACATCATCTTGAGTGACATCACACAGCATGTATAGGATAACCAGGTGATCGGGCTCAGTCAGCACAAGTTTATGAAAGACAGGTCCTGCTTAACCAACCTGATCTCCTTCTATGACAAGGTGACCCGCTTAGTAGATGAGGTAAAGCCTGTGGATGTTGTCTACATAGACTTTAGTAAAGCATTTAACACCACTTCCTACAGCATTCTCCTAGAGAAACTGGCTGCTCTTGGCTTGTATGGGCATAGTCTTCATTGGGTAAAAAATTGGCTGGAAGGCTGGTCCCAAAGAACTGTGGTGAATGGAATTAAGTCTACTTGGCAGCCGGTCACAAGTGGTGTTCCCCAGAGCTCAGTATTGGGGTCGGTTCTGTTTAATATCTTTATCAATGACCTGGGTGAGGGGATTGAGTGCACCCTCAGTAAGTCTGCAGATGACACCAAGTTGGGCAGGAGTGTTGATTTGCTTGAGGGTAGGAAGGCTCTACAGAGGGACCTGGACAGGCTGGATCGATGGTCCGAGGCCAATGGTATGAGGTTCAACAAGGCCTCAGGACCTGTTGGGTCCTGCACTTGGGTTACAGCAACCCCTTCCAATGCTACACGCTTGGGGAAGAGTGGCTGGAAATTACCTGAGGGTGTTGGTCAACAGCCATGTCAAACCATTGAACATGAGCCAGCAGTGGGCTCAGGTGGCCAAGAAGGCCAACAGAGTCCTGGCTTGTATCAGGAATAGTATGGCCAGCAGGAGTAGAGATGTGATTGTGCCGCTGTACTCGGCATTGGTGAGGCCACACTTTGAATACTGTGTTCAGTTTTGGGCCCCTCACTATAAGAAAGACATCGAGATGCTGGAGCGTGTTCAGAGAAAGGCAACAAAGCTCGTGAAGCCAGTACAGCACAAGTCTTCTGAGGGGCACTGAGGGAGCTGGGGTTGTTTAGTCTGGAGAAGAGGAGGCTGAGGGGAGACCTTATCGCTCCCTACAACTACCTGGAAGGAGATTGTAGCGAGGTGGGTGTTCGTCTCTTCTCCCAGGTTACTACTGATAGTATGAGAGGAAATGGCCTCAAGCTGTGTCCAGGGAGGTTTAGACTGGATATTAGGCAAATTTTCTTTACTGAAAGGGCTGTCAGGGTTTGGAACAGGGTTCCCAGGGAAGTAGCTGAGTCACCATCCCTGGAGGTAATTAAAAGATGTGTAGATGTGGTGTTTATGGACATGGTTTAGTTGTAGACTTGGCAGTGCTGGGTTAATGGTTGGACTAAACGATCTTGAAGTTCTTTTCCAACCCAAATGGTTCTATGATTCTATGACTATCACTTGAGAGAAAATGAAGAGAAATAGGGATCTCCTGAAGGCAAACTGCCTACTGAGAAGGCAGGTAAGAGACAGAGTTTGCACTCGCTGAAAGCAGCCTGCAATGATTAGCTTTGAGTTAGTTGCCGGCTGCCAAACATTTAGTGGAAATGCATGAAGTCCGACCTGCACCGCTGCTCATAGGGAAACATGCGCACATGTGTATGCCTTGTGCATGTGTGTGCAAGGGATGATATTAAGACCTGATCAAAATGCTGTTGTAATGATGGGATACTATATCTAGCAGATCTGCTGTAGGTCTTCAGGCTGTCCATGCTTCTTCCTTCACCACTGTTGGTGATTTCTGTGAATAGTCTAGGCTAAGGCACATTTTCCCTGCAGTTTCCTCTGATAAAATTGCTGAACACTTTTCTGTCTCACCTGGAAGATCCATTAGACTGCAAAGCACCTTGAAGATGACAGGTATTATCCAGGTGGTAAAGTTTATTACTGAACCCTAGCATAATCCTTTTTTTCTTTGTTTTAATTACAAGAGGAATAGTCAAATTAGCTTTCATGCTCTGATGTTTCATCCTTCCTCCTAATTTTTAGGAGTTAAAACAAGATATTTCCAGCTTTCGTTTTGAAGTCCTGGGTTTGTTAAAAGGAAGCAAGCTGTCTAATTTGCAGACTGCAAAGGTGAACAAAGATACTGCCTCTCTGTCAGAAACTGAAGAAAATAGTGAGAGTGAAGGAAACAAGAAAGGAAAGAAAAAGACCTTCAGCCTTTTTGACATAACAACGATGATTCACCCAAGATCAGCCACTATGGCCTCTGAAGCACATAATGTAAGCAACGGCTCAGCAATGATGGTGTCAGAGTCCACTAAGGAGAAACAAAAGCGTGTGAATTTTGTAACAGACATAAAAAATTTTGGGTTATTTCACAGACGATCAAAAACAAACTCTGTGGAGCAGAGTACAAATAAAATATACACCGTTTCTGAAGAAGTTTCCCGTCAACAGGCAGAAGAACAATGTGAGAAAACTGCTGAACTGGAAGAGGGAGAACTGACCATAAACTGTGAATTAAACATCCAAAGTCCTGATGAAAAATGCGTGTTAGCTGAGTCACAAAATAACGGTGACTCTTCAGATTCACAGGAAGAGGGAAGTATTTGTGCTTCAGAAATGGAGAAAATGGAGTTACAGAACTCAGAACCAGCCACACCGCAGGATCAGCTGGACAAGGAGTTGGACATTAGCATTGACTGTGATGGGAAACAAGAAACAATTGATCAGGGTGATTATGTGATAACAAGGTTGTGATGCTTACAGGAGGAAGCATTTACAAATATATATATTTTGCATAGTGCTTTTGGGGGGGAATGTTTTAAGAATTATATTAGCAAATGCAGAATTACACTTTATAGTACTCAACTGTGGCACATGATCTTGTAACATAGTAGTCAAGAGAAAGATAATACGGGGACCTTCTGTTTTGTAGCCTGCTTTAGCTTTCACGATTTGTTTTACATTTTTTAATAAATGGAAGCATCTTGTATTCTTGTACTGTTGCAATAACCCACAGAAACTTTTTAGCTATCTTTTTCAATTACAACAAATGCAATTTCTCTCATATGATAGTTGACTCCTATGATAAATATTTTTCTATGCAAATAAAAAGTAGCTTAAGAGACTTGTAAGCCTTTATTTAACTTTGTAGGTTCTTAAAACATTCTGGGCACCATAATATTCAGAAGTGGCCCCTGTCAGCATAAGTCATGTCAAGCTATTAGAATAATTTATTTAAATTGTTAGAAACTTGATTTGTTTCAAAAGCTATACAGAATCAAAAGATAAAGTATATTCTTTTATTTATTGAAGGAATATGAATACCTGTAAATTATGAAAGATCAGTCTATTTGATTATTTAATTACAGCTTCTCCCTCCCAGCAAGAGGATTATCACTGTCCTGATACCATTGTTAGAAATGCATCTGCAGGATATGAAGACTGTAAAAAATACGTTTCTTATAGTAAAAGAAATATCTGTGGCTTGCTAAAAACTGGTGACGGATTACTCCCTGATAATCCTTAATCACAATGGCTACTGCATCTTCAACCATTTGTTTTTCCAAATGTGGACAACCTATGCACTTTAATATTCAGCTGCTTATTAGCTTTTGCCTTCACAATACACTCATATTTGCTAAGGCAAAGAAGCTTCAGGAATAAACAAACATACAATGATCCCCTGAGCACTTGAAAAAATATGGCAAGCTGTTGAGAAGTTTTTAAAGGCAAGCCTTAAGAGAGTTTCTTTGATAATTTCAGAGTTTGGGGGAATCTGATTGGAGGTTTTATAAAAAATACTTATACATTTTAATGTATAAAGAAAACCTAACAGTATTTTTCATAACTAATGAGTGGCTTACTGTCCTAGTCAAAAACAGTATTTTTAAAATTAAACAGTCTGTTTCTTTTTAATCAGTGACTGGTGTCCTACATTATTAAAAACATAGTTTTACAACGGATCTAAGAATAACCACCCTCAAACTCGCAGCACCATCCTTCTCCTCCCTTGGAAACACATGAATATACCACATCAGTGTGGTCATTTCATTCTTAACTTCCCCAGCCCTGCCATGGAAGATTTTGTAGTTCATATTAGCCTGTATTAAGGAACCTCCAGAGGCACAGAGTACACTTACATTCCAGATGCAATCCATCACATGTGACTCCCACTTTGTAGGACCTGACCTAAAGCCTTACCATTCTGGACCTAAACTATCCTGGTACTGAACTGAGTTTTGAAAATCCAGGCAAACCCCTCTCAGCTCTATACTTTTAGGTGGGCTTTCCAGCTCTACTTTACACATGTGCTACTCTTTCTGAGCTCACATACTGAAAGCTTCCTTCCTGCACATCTATCTGTGCCATGGCACCTAGGAGACAATTATTTGAACCAAAATGAAAATATGTGCAGTAATTGGAAAATAATTTGTATAGCTTTGCAACAATGCATTCGAACCACATTTGATTGCTAAAATATGGTTGATTTCCATCTTGGCCTCTTGACTTCTCTGTGGACTGCCTCTCCTTCACGTCTTTCTCCTTGTCCACCTTTAGATTGTGAGCTCCTCGGGGCAGGGCCTGTAGCTTTTCTGTTTGGAAAGCACCTGAATTATTACAAGCATAACAAGAAATAAATAATAATAATAATGGTGGAATACCTTCATATCATTTTTACTAGGTCAACTTTTAGAGAGTTCTCTTTTCTACTGTAACATTTGTAGTAAGAATGACATAAAGCCAATGTGTCACGTGTTGTCACAAAATTCTCTATATCCCGCTTAAGAGTCCTTCTCTACCACTGAGTTCACTTTCTCATTCTTCATCATGGTTTGTAACACCATGGAGTCCTAAGCTTACTACCCTGTCACTAGCCAAATTCAAAACAAACAGTTCTTGCTCCACAGAGTTTTCAATGCATTCCAACCATGTGCTTTCATTCTAGACAAAATGTGCCTCAGCAGGGTATTTATAATACATCAGCACCATTATCAGAACAAGTTAACTACCACAGGTCTAAGAGCTCTGCATAATATTCTGCCATCATAAGAGCCTGTTTCTACTGTGCATGAAGTTCCCAACAGGGCAAAAACACAGGACAGTTAACCTGAAACATCAGCCATGCAGTCACATCATGACACCACTGTGCTGGGAGCCAGTCTAAGTCTTGGAGTAGATACAAGACAGAACAGCAAAGTTGGCACAGGTGGGCAAGATACTTAGGCATAGGTCCATGCCATTGTATTGCATAGAAATAGGTGGTCAGTCTTTTGCTGTCTTTTTTCCTTCTTTTACAACCAAATATTGAAATGAAGGTCTATTAAACAAATCATACCTCAAATCAACATTTGTTCTATTTTTATGTGATCCTTAGGCATTGAAGCCTGACACCAGTAAGGACCTGATCCCATTCCATTTAAATTTAATGGCAACTAAGCACCTCATTCTGTGAAAACAGATAAGAGCCCAAAATATGTCCAAATCTGAAATGGTGGTGGACTTCATTGCTTTGCAGGTAGCCAAATAAGCCCCTTCTCATTGGATGCCTCCAAGAGGGTATCTGTGCCAAGAAAGATTTAGAGGTGCACAAAACAAGGTTTGTAACACCACAGCAGAGGCATTAATAAGCTTTGCAAAGCTGAGCATACTTTCTCCTCAGGAGAAATAAGAGGTTCAAACCTCTGCATCTCTGCTTGCAGCCTTCATTAGCATCAGTATAGGAGAAACACAAAAAACCCAGGATATAAACCCCTATAAAAAACAGCCTTTTGAAGCAGAGCTTAAAATCATTATATGTTTCAAGGAGTTAGGAAATGGTCTAAATATTGGCTTAAAATGGCCTAATCCCAAGATTAGGTTGTTCAGAATGTTCAGAAAACATTTTATTTTAACTTATACTTTTTTTTTTTTTTTTGGTAAGGACAAAACCTGACTGCCCTTTGCATTTTCATCAGCTCCTGGAGAAACAGAGAGAGTTGCAGACAGCACAGCAGGAGTCTTCTACCCTGGCATGGCTGGGCAGGAGCCAGCTTGAATTCTTGCAACCTAGTTGTCTGAAGCACAGTGGGTCTGAGCCAAAACCAACTGGGTAGTGGGTATCTTTATCAAGGTTCGTTTGACTTCCACTCTCCCCAAGCTACTCACTGATTCACAGTCAATGGTCAGCGATGCAAGGACTGCATGCTATCCCTTCAAAACAAAATTGCAAAAGCTGCTTCTGACACTGAGTGCTTTGCTGGCCCTCAAGGGCACTGGAGAGGTGAGAGCCATGCATGAGAGGGTTCAGACAGCCCGGCCCCGTGAGCCGGCTGCAGGCTGCTGCACTACCTGTCTGTGGTACAATATAACCAGAGAGCAAGCCAGGCACATGCCTCTCAGGGAGGAACAATGTCTCTGCAGCTGGTTTTAATCTTGTTTTCTTGGTCCACAGATTGAGAATATATATCTTCATCATAGCTATAAATGTTGAGGGCTGTAAAAGGTGAGGAAATTTCTGGTATCTGGGCACCCAGAAGTTCTTCAACGGAATGTTTGAAACAAGAATGTCTTCCTTAACAGCATCCTTGGACTGATCTTTTAGGATGAGAATTTTTGCATAGCTTCCTCACAGGAATAAAGTGTAGACGAAAGACACAAAGAAATTATTATATGTCTGTCTCAAATTCTGCTATATATGTATAACAGCTATAACATCCTGTCTCCTCTCTAAACCTCAGATGAATGTTTAATCAGATTCTGGGAAGTAGCATGAAAGAGAAAAGAAGCAGATCATGCTTAAAGAGTGTGATGAGGCGATGAACTTTTGAATACAGTTCAAAACATTTGGTATCAAGTTTTCTTCTTGGAATATAGAGGTACAAGATGGACAACAACATAATCCATCTTCATTTTTTTAAAGTCTCTTAAGAGACACCAACAGCTTTAATGAGTAGCGCAACCTCACAAAAACAGTAGTACTGGTAACAGTAATAGTAGTGGTAGTAGTAATAGTAATATTAAGTGTAAGTGTTATAATAGCAATGCTATGCATTTACTCTTGGGAAGTATAACTCTTTAATTCTAATCCCTGCTCTAAAGTTTGCCTTTTTTCCATGTCGAGCAACCATTCGATAACACCAGTAACCTGTCCTTGGGTACAGCTGACCTCCAACGTAAGTACTCTAATCTCGGACTAAAAATCTTACTTCTTTGTGTTTCAACTCTTTGACTAGCTAAAGATTTAGCTATGAACCCTACATTCACTGCAGCAGGATCAGATTAGAGATCCTTTGAGACAGTTTATGGTTAAGTAGTTGGACATACTCCAAAATAATTTGCTGAGGTTAAGGATGAGTTTGAACCCTCGAGATATGAAAAGGAATTGAACTCATTGAATTACATCAAATCAAGTTCACTAACCAGTAATTTAATACTTGAGAAGTTGCCTTATTTTTATAAGTGTAAAAGAATGGAGCAGAAATGGCTCCTTGTTAACATGAAAACAACAACAACAAAAAGTTGCAGCCTCCAATGTTTGTGAACATAGGACTGTATGAGAACTCAGTCATACAGTATACTTCAGTTTTACCACAGGTCTTCCATCACATAATTCTCTTCCTAAATAAATCAAATCTTCTGCTGTTGTTAAATACAATTATGAAATGTTTATACACATGAATCATTGCAACTGTTTATATTGGTGCCCTTTGGAGAGTCAATATCTTTTAACTTTAAAGCTTTTCTCTGACCAATGTTTGTTCTTCTGACTGTACTCTTCCTCCTTCAGGCTTGATTTCTTTGCTGTAGTCTAAACCAGTTATGTTATTTTCACTTGAACTAAAATTTACTGTTCTCTTTAGTTAACTGTCATAGTTACAGTCGAATGCTGTGCAATATTAGGTGTTGCACTGTTCAGTACTGCTGTGGCCTTTTCAGTCTGGCCTTTAGTCCTTTGCAATCCGATAGTCTTTCACTCTGGAACTAAACTGGTACATTCAGAGGCAAATGCATCTTTCCATTTCAAACACTCTCCTTAGCATCAGATTAACTGTCTTTGACAGAGATCCTTGCCTCCTTTGTACATTTTAGATGGAGTTTAGATACCTATCTAGGACTAGAAACATAGCTTTCCAATATCTATATATTAAATTAATACCAGTTCCACGTTGTGCTTCTTCAGTATCTTTTTTCTCACTTCTCTTCTTTGATAATGCAGTTGATGATGACCTTGTTGATAATTCAGTCTGTTTAAGGCAATGTACTTACTATTGCATTTTAAGAGTATTGGAGCTGTTCTTGCAATAGGGACAGGAAGTATTCAGGATGTAAAATAGAATCACGCAGGAAGACTGAGCCTCTAAAGATGCTACTGCTTTCTAATTACCAATTACTGATTACCATTACTAATGCTTTCTAGTCTGAAAATTAGTAATGGAACCTCACACATGCAGAACTCATGGGAAACTCTTCCACTGCATGGAATCAAGAGTTAATTATAAGAGCTTACATACTTTTTATTCAGTGGAACTGAAAAAGCAAGAATAGTCCCATCTACATTTGTTTCATATGCTCAACCTTTAAAAAACCCAAGGCATTCACAGTAAAATAATTCATGAATGTTTAAACAGGCAATAAAAGTCCATGGCTAGTGAGGAAGATAAAACAACCTTCTAGAAATCTATGTGCTTCAATTTACCAGGTTAGTGAAAAGACTTTTTTTCTCCTCTAATAGAAAACCTTTACAGATTGAAAAACTGTATCCCAAAACTCCAATCCCCATTTCAACCAAACCAAACCAAACCAAAACCAAACCCAAACCACAAAACCACAAACAAAAATACACAGATTTTTCAGATTTCAGAGATTCATGGGTTTTCTTAGTTAATTAGTACCCTAAAGAACATCTGAAAGCATTGAGCTTACCTTTCATAAATTTAATGGACATAGACTGCTTCTTAAATGTGGCCAAGTGAGAACAGTAACTGCAAAAGAATTCATTCTGGTTAATGACTAATGTTTTTAGTATACAAAAAGCAATTTACAAGATGGGAGATGCATACATCACCATTTTCTGAAAGTGTCAAGTATGCCTTAAAAAAAATACAGTAAGTATTCATACACATTCAGAGAAGTCCTACACAAATACTCATTTCTGCAATAATTTTCATTCCTTTTTCTTCCTCGTCTTCCCTATTTGATTATTTGCTTTTACAGATAATGCATTGTTTTCCCAATAAAGACAGATATCTTACACTTTTCTGCTACACATTTCTAAATATAGAGTGTATGACCAATAGTGCAGTATTTTATGTTGCATCATCTGGAGGATAACGTGGGATCCTGTGTCCATAGGATTACAGGATAGTTAACTAGGGAGTACTAGAAATAGTTTTGTTTGGATAAATTACATGTGATACTGAGAGATATAATTCAGCCATAGCACAAACATGAATATCCATATCCCGCTACCAAAGCATGGAAATAATCCTTCTCTATGGCTAATTTAGCTTAAGCCAGTTCTATCCCAAGAAAAAGAAGTAAGCAGAAAAAAGAAAATTGAAAGAAATACTTTTTTATGGAATTAGACTTTGTGTAGTGTTTATTAATACCGTTAGTTTCCTTCACTTTTATTAAGTAAAATTGAAGGGTTTGCTTTTCAGCATCCATTTTTTAAATGATAGATTTTATTCCTTGATTTGCTTTGAAAGACAACCAGACTTTGTATTTAATAATTAATATGAATTTCATTAACTGAAAGATGGTAAATCAGATCATTAAAGGAGACCTCATCTGAGGACTGGTTCTACTGATTTTATTTTTACAGGATTGTAACTTCCTAGAGATATAAAACTCCCTGACCATTTCCCAAATGAATTTACAGTTCTTGAATTATGTGGCTCTGGTTTGAAATCAGACCCACATGGAGGAAGTGTCAGGATTTCAGCCACAGAGAAACGTGCTCTGCTCATTTTAAGAGCAATAATTATTTTCTTTCAGGACTATGATTTGTAGTTATTTAACAGTCATGTCTAAAGAATAATAACACTAATACAAAAAATAGAAACGCACAATATATGTTGGGAAAACAGAGAGAATAATCCATGTTTCAGTATTTAAGCAACAGACTTCTGTGTAAAACAGACCAACCCAAAACATCAGTCCAAACATCCAGACTTTTAGAAAGTCACACTCAACCCCAAATCTGGCCCGAATTTCCCCAGAGAAATGAATTCTGACTAATCACTGAAGACCATGTATGGTGGGGAAAGAACACTTCAGTTTGGGAGCTACTTTTTTGTTTGTTTGTTTGTTTTCTATTTCTGCTGAGCACAAATAACCTCTGAAACCTGAAATATTCCCACACACTCACACCCTGGAGCTGATGAAGAGAGAACCAGATGTATGATACTGAGCCAAGATTTATCCAGCATGGTCAGGATAAGTAAGTGATGAAAGAACAAGTGAAAGCAATTATAACCTGAAACTGGCTGTTAGTATTGCAAAATACAAAAGTTTTTATAAGAAACTAGGAAAAACACAATTTCCCTGGGAAATCAATTTCCCGCTTAAAGACAGTACTAAAATTTCATTTTAATCACCAAATATTTACATTAGCCAACTTCTGAAACCTCACCTGGGATTTGGTTACTGATCTTTCGTGACACTGTCGTCAGTGCCAAAGAAAGCATAACAACATTGACTTATGTTATCTGCTGACTGTGTCAAAGTGATTCTCCAAACTAGGAGCAACATTTCAGGCTTTATCTTGGCTTATTTTCCTCTCTGGCCTGTTTCCTTCTCAGTTTGAAAAACAGAGAAGGAATACAATTGGAAGAAAGACTTTATTTAGTTCACATCCTTATATTTCAGGCAAGAGTAACTATGCCATTAAACAGAGATAATGATTCATCCCAGAGGTAGGTACATTGCATACCAAGATGGAATAACTCCTCTCTGTATATCTGTATAAGATAATAGATGTGCTGGAAACTTTAGAAGTAAATTACAGCAATATTACCATGTATTATTGCGGCATCTACAAGCCAAGACCACTACCTGCTGGAAATACTTATACCTGCAGCTGCTGCAGTTTGATGCAAGGCTGAGCTGCATGGTGTGAGTAGGAGGGCTATACCTCAGTTCCTGTGCCATGTGAGTGGGAAAAGCTATAGTGAACAGAATTTATGGAGAAAACACAGCATGCTAAGTCACATCCTCAGCACCTGCTTCAGGAATTGTACAAAATCATTTAGTTCTTTGAAATCAATTCAAATAAATGACATAGATGAACAATATACGTGCCTCTATGTTCACTTTGGTTCTTTCTTTTCCAGGCTTCTCTCTGGTATTCCAAATTCTCTTCCCTTCTGTGTCTGTATTTACTATTGACTCTCCATCCGTCTAAATTCAGTCCTTCAGTATCTCTTCCTCTTCAACCATTCTTTTCCCTGTTCTCATATCTCCTAGTCTTTTTGCATACTTTCTTTCTGTCCTCTGTCCTCGATGTTCACCCAGTCAAGTTATTCAATCACACACAGTTTCTGAACTAGTATATTCACTCTTCATATGCTAAAAAAACCCAAAAAAAACAGTCTTTCAACCTGATTAATCTATTCTTCGTCTCACATGTTGTGTGACCTAAAACATTTTTTTAATAATTTGCCAGTATTAAGCATGAGGCAGAGCACCAAAGAACACTTTTTATGCAGGGGTCATCATATTACATGACCTTTTTTCAGCTGACTTTGGATCGTGATGCATTAAACAGAGACTACAAATACTGATAAGTACCCTAAAAGCTTAAGCTGAAAGTGAAGAAAACCATATCCAGCTGAAACTGCAGTTGGAATTTACCTCCAATAGAGTTTGGTTAGGTCATTTAGTCTAGTCTACCTATTTACACAATAAGGACGTCTGAGTTTTAATGATGATAAGCAATGAGGATTCAGGATTATATTTCATCATTTTAATTTTGAGCTTGGGGCCTATTTTGTGTTTTATGCCTTACTGTCTGAGGTTCACACTGATGCTTTCAGACAGAACCATTTCAGTTAATGGAAGGAGGAAGTGAACATGAAGATGACTAAAGCATTCCCACCAGTTGCAGGAAAAACTACTAACTGATTCTGTTTCTTTTTTAACCTTTTTAAATAAAAATTAATTTTTTAAAAAAATGAATTGAAATAACCTACTTTTTATTTTCTTTTAAAGTTTCATAATTTGTTTATTGGCTATGAAACCAAGTTTTTGCTTTTCAGCTCTTTCCCAGAAATGTTCTATCCTTCCACTCCCTGGGAATATCTTGTATTTTAGTAGTGTATTTTCTGCTCTTAATCATGTTTTGTTTGCTAATCGTGACCTTGTGATCTTTGTATTTTTCCAGTAAATTACTTGGACATGTTTAGGATGTGCTTTTGATTTGGCATCAAGGAAGTGAACAAGCATATATTTTTAATATCGAAACATGCTTCCTAATGCCTAGACCACCTCTTTTCACAGAGGTTCTTGAAACAACCACAAAGGAGGAGAAGCTAACATTTGCTTTATTGCACTATAACCTTGTTAACTAAAGATTGAAAATTAAATACTTCACTGCTATACCTGGAAGAAGACTTAAGCATTTCTGTTGAAAAACATAGACACTTTGCTATCTCTTTGTTTAGCACCCAAGCTTCCTTCACAATTTTTGAGGACTGGAAAGAAAACCTCTGAGTATCAAGTAACTCCAGCTACTCTGGGGAAAATGGAAGGGGCAATGGGGAAGGAGGTATCTCCTTCTGGCTTAGACTGCAAGGTGAGAAGAGGACTTGTCCTCTTTACAGTATATTGGTAGACCTATTTTAAAGAATGCTCAGCTCAGAAAAACAGGTTCCAATTCTTGCTCTCTCTGGGATGCACATCTACAAAAGGATTGTCTATATCTCAAGGATCCTGGAGAAAGCTTCCCACTCTTTCTTAGGTGAAATATATACTGTAAAAGAAACCTAGATGTCCCAAACCCTCGCTAAGCACCCTGAACAGTTTGTTCATTTCTTCTTGTAAAAAAAAAAAAAAATTTATAAAGTAGAACAAGTCTAACAGGAGAACCTAAGAAAGATGCTTATTAATATAAACTACTCTGGTGGATTTGGCATTCGTCCCACCTACAACATGCTGTCTCTGATGAGACTTTATCATGGTATCAGCAGCAGCAAATACCTAGGTCTTCCCCCAGACTACTGGAGTTTTCTCAGCATTAACCTATTCTGGTATGAAAGACTAAGCATACCCCAGACCTAGCTGGGAAAATACTTGGCTTGCCAAGAGCTTATGTCCCTCTGGCATGATGGACTTGAAGCTGCGCCTTAGCCCAGGATGCAGAGGGTTCTTTATTTGCAGAGAAAGGCAGCCACGAGGCGGCTGCTGTGACTTCATCAGCAGCACCTCCACCATGAACTTGAGCCTACAAGTATTTCTGGACGCCTCCCAGCCCCACCCACTAAATCCATGGGAACACAAATATATCAGATGCTGAGCATTCATTTGAATCCCATAGCAGAAAAGCTGAGGGGTGTCTTAAAATCATTTCTCCCTTATCCTTGTTTCTGCCTTGAACAAATTCAGGGGTTTGATGTCTAATATTCTCTGAGATAGAAGGAGCTGGTGTTTGCCACATTGTATTATTGGTTTGATGTTGCATTTGAAAAAACAAATATAGGAAAAGATTTTGGTGACTAGCTACTGCTAATTTAATTTTTAATTGTTTTTAATGGCTTAGTCTTGGTGCTTGTCAAGAACTACTTCCTACCTGTTTTCATCACTCCAGTGTTGTAAAACCTCAGATTGAATTTTTAGACCTTTTTAGAGAATGAACAGATCTCAGGTAAATAAGGAAACCTTTCAGAACATCTAACCATCTTGAATATGTTCAAAGTACAGGAAATTTTTTATATTAGATAGGCTAAAAAAGATTATAAATTAAAATAAATGTTTTATACATACTTAAAATGGCAGATCCAGGGGAAAAAATAAAACAAAAACAAAAACTGAAGCATTGAAGTAGCTTTGTAGGAGTGAGGCCAACACACCTGGAAGCCTAAGACCTATTTTCAAAACAGTTTTAGGACACAAACAGAAAACTAAAATTGACTTTCCACACTTGGAATAGACTAACCTGAAAAACATGTCTTCTCTTTATTTAAAAAAAAAAAAACAACCTACTTTTACTGACTTGTGCTTATTCCAGAGAACTCTGTTATTTCAGAAAAATTTTGTCAAAAGATTTTTTTCTGCTCTTGAAAGGCGCTTACTCTCACCAGGACTGAACAGTCCTTAATCTACAAACACCACCATGCTTAACATTGCACATACAAATACTCTCACTGAAATTGAAGCTGGAATGAACAATGATTTGAATGTACACATGCAGCTTCCCCTTGCATAATGTCTGGCCTTCCTTCATTTTTTTCTTGCTGTGTTGACACTAATCAGTCAATGAAGCAACAGAAGTCTCTCTGCAGTTTAACACAGGGTGCTACCAACTGCTCAGCTGATTGGGGTTTAAAATTCTAGAATCTTCAGGAAAAGGGCAGTGCATTATTATTAGTTTCTCATGTCAAAAGAGCAACACAATTTAGTCTCATGTAACCGAATACAAAACACTTTAAATCTCAAAAACACTTTGCTTTAAGAAATTCAAAGGGAAAATTGCCCAGAGTTTTAACAGAAAGCTGCAGGCTTTTGCTCTGACACTCAGAGGCCATCATGGATTCATGCTAAACAGTTTGTTGTGATGTTTCTGAGTTTTTTCCTTTAGCAGAAAGGCCTCCCCAAGCCTCTGAGGAAAGCCAGGAATGTGAAATATAGTCAATCTTTACAGAAAAGGCTCCAGAAATTTCTGAATACTGTTCCATTTCCACTTTCTAACTACAGGACTTAATTCTACTGTAGTGGTTTAACCCCAGCTGGCACCTAAACCCTACAGAGCCACTTGCTCATTCCCCCCCTGGTGGGATGGAGGAAAGAATCAAAACAGTAAAAGTGACAAAACTCTTGTGTTGAGATAAAGACAGTTTAATTAACAAAGCAAAAGCTGTTCTCACAAACAAGGCAAACCAAGGAATTCATTCACTACTTCCCATGGGCAGGGAGGTGTTCAGACATCTCCAGGAAAGCAGGGCTTCATCATATGTAATGGTCACTTGGAAAGACAACTGCCATCACCCCTTCCTTCTTCTTCCCCCAGCTTTTTATGCTGAGCATGAAGTCACAGGGTACAGAATATCCCTTTGGTCAGCTGGGACCAGCTGTCCCAGCCATGTCCCCTCTCAACTTCTTGTGCACCGCCAGCCTACTCTCTGGTGGGGCAGTGTGAGAAGCAGAAAAGGTCTTGATTCTTTGAAAGCACTGCTCAGGAATAGCAAAAACATCCCTGTGTTATCAACACTGTTTTCAGCACAAATCCAAAATATAGTTCTGTACACACTACTGTGGAAAAAATTAACTCTACCCCAGCCAAAACCAGCACATCTACATTTATAATAAAATTCACACAGACAAACACAATCATATAGGTTGGAAAAGGCCTTTAAGATCATTTAGTCCAACTGTTAACCTAACACTGCCAAGTCTACAACTAAACCATGTCCCACAACTACATGTCTTTTAAATACCTCCAGGGATGGTGACTCAGCTACTTCCCTGGGAACCCTGTTCCAAACCCTGACAGCCCTTTCAGTGAAGTAATATTTACCAATATCCAGTCTAAACCTCCCTGGACACAGCTTGAGGCCATTTCCTCTCATACTATCAGTAGTAACTTGGGAGAAGAGACGAACACCCACCTCGCTACAATCTCCTTTCAGGTAGTTGTAGGGAGCGATAAGGTCTCCCCTCAGCCTCCTCTTCTCCAGACTAAACAACCCCAGTTCCCTCAGCCACTCCTCAGAAGACTTGTGCTGTACTGGCTTCACGAGCTTTGTTGCCTTTCTCTGAACACGCTCCAGCATCTCGATGTCTTTCTTATAGTGAGGGGCCCAAAACTGAACACAGTATTCAAAGTGTGGCCTCACCAATGCCGAGTACAGCGGCACAATCACTTCCCTACTCCTGCTGGCCATACTATTCCTGATACAAGCCAGGACTCTGTTGGCCTTCTTGGCCACCTGAGCACACTGCTGGCTCATGTTCAGCTGGCTGTCAACCAACACCCCCTGGTCCTTTTCCACCAGGCAGCTTTCCAACCACTCTTCCCCAAGCCTGTAGCGTTGGAAGGGGTTGCTGTAACCCAAGTGCAGGACCCAACAGGTCCTGAGGCCTTGTTGAACCTCATACCATTGGCCTCGGACCATCGATCCAGCCTGTCCAGGTCCCTCTGTAGAGCCTTCCTACCCTCAAGCAAATCAACACTCCTGCCCAACTTGGTGTCATCTGCAGACTTACTGAGGGTGCACTCAATCCCCTCACCCAGGTCATTGATAAAGATATTAAACAGAACCGACCCCAATACTGAGCTCTGGGGAACACCACTTGTGACCGGCTGCCAAGTAGACTTAATTCCATTCACCACAGTTCTTTGGGACCAGCCTTCCAGCCAATTTTTTACCCAGTGAAGACTACGCCCATACAAGCCAAGAGCAGCCAGTTTCTCTAGGAGAATGCTGTAGGAAGTGGTGTTAAATGCTTTACTAAAGTCTATGTAGACAACATCCACAGGCTTTGCTTCATCTACTAAGTGGGTCACCTTGTCATAGAAGGAGATCAGGTTGGTTAAGCAGGACCTGTCTTTCATAAACCATGCTGACTGAGCCTGTATCTTGGTTATCTTGTGCATGCTGTGTGATGGCACTCAAGATGATCTGCTCCATAACCTTGTCCAGCACCAAGGTCAGACTGACAGGCTTGTAGTTCCCTGGATTCTCCTTTCGGCTCTTCTTGTAGATGGGTGTTACATTTGCTAACCTCCAGTCTGCTGGGAGTTCACCATTTAGCCAGAACTGCTGATAAATGATGGAAAGTCACTTGGTGAGCACTTCCGTCAGTTCCTTCAGTACTGTTGGGTGTATCACATTTGAACACAAAAACTTATGTGTGTCTGAGTGGTGTAGCAGGTTGCTAACCATTTCCTTGAGATTATGGGGCTCCATTCTGTTCCCCATCCCTGTCTTCCAGCTCAGGGGGCTGGGTACCCAGAGAACAACTGGCATTACTTTTAAAGACTGAGACAAAGAAGATGTTAAGTGTCTATCTCAGCCTTTTCCTTATCCTTTGTCACTATATTTCCCACCGCATCCAGTAAAGGATGGAGATTCTCCTTAACCTTCCTTTTGCTGCTAATAATTCCTCACAATATGTTAGGTCTCACATCCCTGGAGACATAGAGTCTAGAATGACGGTGTTTGGGGCTCTTTTTTGTTCATGTTGCATTGCACAAAATTCTGCTCCTTCCTCTGGGCCTACTTTTAGGTAGTTATTAAAGTAAAACAAGATCCATCCATAGATCCTGCTTGGAATTAATCTTTAGATCCAATATGCTATGCATTGAAAATAATATCAGCAGTGTGAATGCCCTGTACTGCTCTATGTTGCAAATACATAATTGCAATAGTTCAGCTTTTAGCACCACTATTTTCTTACCCATATCCTTCTTCCCTATTTTTGCTTTCATCTCAGCTCACAAGAAAATTATCAGGGACACCAGTATTGGGACAATGTTAAGGATCACTCTAGATTTGAGTTCAGCACCTACCTCTTCTTCTGGAATAAGTATTTCTGATGATCCTCAGATGGTATAATAACATTTAAAGCTTTCCTTACATATAAGAAAAGCAAGTTGGTGAAATTTCCCCGTCAGTTTTTTTGTTCATTTGTTTATTTTTTTTATTTCTTCTGATCACTGATTTAGTGTTGTGTAAGAGATTGCAGAGGAAACTACAGTATAATATAAACACCAAACAATCACCCTTGCATATTTTAATTATATCTGGTTCTCATTGTGAGTAAGGACATGAGTACAATGCTGTAACTGGCAAATATAGGGCTTACCACAGACTGATCCTACCACTAATATGGGGAGGAGATGAGAAGACAATATTAAAACAATGTCTTCATGACAGTCATTACATGTCATAGGTGTGGAAAGGATCATTATAACTGCAAAAAAGATTTCAGGAAATTCTTATAGAAATCTCTTAGATTATCAGTTTCCCTGTATGACAGTGGCAAGAAAAATTAAAAAGAGTCTATAGTGTTTCCAAGTGATATAATAAAAATTACATTCTCTGTTCATCAGGCACTCTCTGAACTGTTAAAAGTTTTTGAGACAGCCGTGCCCTAGAAAGCCAAAGCAGGTGAGATCCTAGTTTAAATATGCACTTTTTAAAAGTATTGTGTTGAGAAAAAAGACAGATTTAGGTGACTCCATAGGATTTAAAAAAAACCACATAATATGGACTTTGAATTGAGCTTTTATCAGTTTACATGCAACTTTCTAACATGGGCATATTAATATACCTTGTAATTATAATTCATAACATACTTACATGACAATTTCCCTTATTGCTCTGCTCATACATTTCCTGTTCGCTGATCTGAATTATTTAAATTATTTAAAACTAATCAGGTTACTAAATCTGGTGAACACAATTTGGGTTGTACATTGTATATAAGCAGTTTCTCTGTGTACTCAATATCCAAACCTGAACTGTCTGGTCTTGATTGGCTCTGATGAGTCACACAAGATTCATAGTGGCTGATCCTTGTTAAGCATTAACCTATCTAAGGCAAAGCAGTCAAAGCGTTCCAAGCAGCCTTTAAAGTTAGTTCACATCTACAAAGCATTTTAGTGAGTCTGTTTTAAATAATCTGTTGGAAACAAGCTTATTTTAAGTTTATGGGATTTTATTTTCTTTTTTAAAAAAGTGTTCAGATAATTCTAGTATTTACTGGAATGTTTTTTTGTTTAGCTTAAGATCCACACCTGCTCTTTGTGTCTAGGAAAGGAATATGTAGAAGTAACACAAAAATAAGACACAGCAAATTAAACCTGCTTAAAACACACTTTCATTTTGATCGACTGTGTATGTAAGAAGCTGGAGTCTGCAATAATGAAAGGCCAATTTAAAACACTTGAAATTAAACCATTATAGGACTAATTATCCTAGCTGAAGGTTTATGCTTTTATATCCAGAGTTCAAAAGGAGTGTAATGTGAAGTACCCTTTGCTACATCTGGAAAGGGGAATAAAAGGTCCATTACATGCCTTATGGAAATATGGCATTGGGCTTAAAGCTGCCAAGCACCAAGAATAATGGTTGAAATGCTTTAATGCAGATAATTTTTCATGCTCAAAAATCCTGGGTTCCATTGCCATTTGTTTAATAAAATGATCGTTAAACTTCTACATCCCTGGTTCATCAGTCCACAGAAGCAAGAAAAATCACATTCTGCTCTACACAAGAGTCAGCTGAGTCTCTATAGATATTTTTAGAAAGAACTTAGATAACTGTTTTTTAAAAAGACATATGTCTAATGGGAGGGTGTAAAGACAACAGATGCCCAGTCGTATCTAGTGAATGGACAAGAGGCAACCAGCAAAAACTGAAATACAGGAAATCCCATTTAAATATAAGAAAAAATGTTTCATTGTGAGAGTAGTCAAACACTGAAACAGGTTTTCCAGTGAGGTTGTGGAGTCTCAATCCCTGGACATTTTAAAAACCTGACTGGACACAGCTCTGAGCAACCTTCTCTAGCTGACTCTGCTCTGATCAGGGGACTGAACGAGGCGATCTCCAGAGATGCCTTCCTACCTCATTCTTTTCTATCTCTATTCTTTTAAATCTGAAGAGCTTGAAATTTGAACAGTACCACTGGAAGAACTGCCATATGAACAGTTCCTCTCCACTGACAATTTCATTACTGATTTTTTAGATTTCCAATGCAGTGAGTTCCTAGAAGACTCCAAGAAGGAAAACTTGAAAAACTGAAGAGTTTGCTTTTAGACAGCGCAGGAGCAAAGTTCTCACCTCATTTGTCCACCTACAATGAGAACTGTATAGAGCCTGGTGATGCAGGCTGCTTTGTGGTAAACCACACGAGGGGGCAAAGCCTAAAATGTACTACTGAACAGGGTACACAGAATGTACCTCTGAGGTCAGGGAAGCCACATGACCTGTCCTAAGCTTCTCCATGTGCTGAAATGCATCCGTCTTTCAGAGGTCTGTGTCCCATATGACCAACTCTCCCTCCCTGAGAATAAGCCCTCTATACAGAAGGTGGGAGGGATAGCAGCAAAAGACCTGATTCCTCCAGCCAGCGAGATCCTCTTTTAGATTGATATGTGTTTTTCTTTTTTTTTTTTTTTTAATAAGGAGGGTGGACATAGAAAGAATTCTGTGTATCTGAGGAGGTTAAGATGCATACAAAGGTTTTAAACTCCATGGTATTTCTATTGCAGCAGGCTATATTTTCCAGATAGTTTGACCATTGCCATGAACAATTATATAGTAACACATCTGTTAAAGTAGCTATTATTTGCTTTATAAACGGTAATGACTTATTTAAAAAACTCTTACTATTTATTATGTCAGAGGATACTTAATCACTTTCTAGAGGACCCCTGCCACAGTTAACTGTAGCTTTTCTTTGAGTCATTACTCTCATTCCAGCATCTGCAGTCCTTAGAGGAATGTTTACTTCACCAATCAGTAACTTGATAAGGCTATAATGTATAAAACAAATGAAGGAAAACTCTCTGTTTTGGAACATAACCTTCTTTAGTAGAGTAGGTGCCTTTGAAATTCCTTTTTAATGGTCACTTATTTTTAATCTGAGCCAACCTCGACTCAGCTATAAAACAGAAGAGCAAAATAAGTTTGTTTATTTAAAAAAAAATCTTTTTGCTAAATTTAGGGGTGTTTATCTGAAAATAATTTTAAAATACTCAAGTATAAAATATTTAACCATGAGGCTTCCTTTTTTTCCATTCAACTCATATCAAACTGCGGCTAGACTTAATTTTTTGGTAATGAGAAAAAGAACTCCTCTCACTTCTGTTTGGTTTGTGCATTAGGTTCATCTTCAGATTTGTATCCTCCTTTCCATGACACTTGTCAACACTTACTAACTGCAGCAGTTACATAAAGGGTAAATGCAAGACATCTGACTGAAGTGAACTGTTGCATTCAGTTTCCATTTATAATTTCCTGATCCCAAGCCATAGCACTGGCCCAGACTCAAGAAAGGGCAGCTTTATCAGTTCTCGGTAGTCCCAAAGGGCTAAGCAGCATAATCTGAACACAGCCCTCCACAAACATAACTCGTCAGCCACAGCTTTTACTCTGAGGACAGTAAGAGTAATGACAGCAGATCTTTCTGGTTGCTGTTTTCCGCTTCCTGGGACAAGAACATTTTGCCTTCTCTGGAAGAACAGACTTTGAACTCAGACAGTGAGCTCCATTTAGCACCTCCAATACTATGTCTAACGTAAGACAAAAACATTTAGTCACACAAGGAGGTGAACATGTAGTTGCAACCACATCAACACGTCATGTTGAATAGAAGAACTCATTAGCTTTAGTTTGTGTTTTCTTTTGATGCTCATCAGACTGTGGTTACTCTTGAACAGTAAGACTACCACAAATAATCTTCCATCTTTTATTTATTTTGCTGTCAAACTTCTTTGCATTTTAGGGGTCATTCACTTAAAATAGGGGTTATTTACTTAGTCAATAGGATTTCCAAGCTTAAGACTTCTGCAGTCTCTTAAGGATTTTCAAGTGTGACATGTTTTGCACAGGAAGTTGGCAGCTGGAGCAAGCTTCTCTGTGGTCTGCACATCAACATGAACACACACAACAGACACGAACTCACACATCCCGCCTCTGCAACAGGTGCCAACAATATTGACAACACAGGACCAGTGCAAAGTTCTTTGGCTCAGCTGTGTTTACAGGATGTGTTCTACCAAATTTACTTTCCATATTCATTCTCTGAAATCCACTGAATTAATATTTTCTGTTTCTAAAACCTCTTTTTGCAAAGGAACCTTGCCTGCAGAAATAATCACAGCTGGAACGCAGATCTCTACATCTGTAGATACTCAGGACTTACAAAGATTAGCAAGTGTTAGACCTCAATTGAATAGGAAAATAAATAAAACAATGTCTGGCAACTAAATATACATCATAACTTGATTGATTTTTTTGCTGAAATACATGCACATGTTTAATTTTTCATTTCATTTTCATTTCATTTCATAAACCATACAGCTACTGAAAAGATACCTAGTGAGAACCTCTCTACTGAGAAAGTCAAATTAATCAAAGTCTTATGGAGAAGAAAAACCCTCAAGACATCTTATAATTTAAATCCAAACAAATCCATTCTTGTCTTCAAACACAAATAATTAAAAGAAAGACTACAAATTTTACCAGAGAATCAGATCTTTCTTATGGTGTGAAACATCATTTCCTGGGACACGTAATACTACATAAACCTTGTGAAGAAGAATTCAATAGTTCACCAAGAACACTCAGGAAGACAAAAGTATGTGCAACACATGCCACCCTTCACCTCGCTAAACAGGTATTTAAGAACTGTTTGAGCAAACAGCCTTCTAGCTCCACCCTTCCTCTGCCATTTCTTGCACATTCATCGAAGAGGAATATCCTAAACTATGTATGGATGTGCATAGCCAGTACACAGGGCTTTAGAGGCTGGGTCATGCCCTTTGTGTGTATCTCATGTCTATACTCACTTCAGAAGTTCAAGGCTCCAAAGGGTTCTTGTCTCCAGCTTCGATGGTAACAGTCAGAGCTTTAAGGCTAGTCTGGGCAGGGCATCAGCATAAATGTGCGATTGCTCTGTAATGACACAAAACCCACATGCAGTCACAGCTCTCATTAAATGTTAGCAGTATGTTTCTAAGTCTCATGTGAATTTTATATATGGTTTGGGCTGATTATAATTTATGTTGACAGCTTCATTCTCATTTATATGTCATCCATTTTACTTTACTCTTGAAGTCTTAAGGACTTCCTTAATGTGTAAGCAGGTTTATTTCCTCACCACTTCAGCCACCTTTATCCTGCCAGAGGGAGCTGTGTGAAATAGAAGGAGGCCTTAAGTGTGTTTAAGCAACAATGTGACAAAGGGAAAAGCACTTGGAAGCACTGCTAAAAACGACAGAGCAAAGCATTACATTTTTCAGTATTAACCTCTATGCCTACACCGCCTGTTAGAAACAAAGACTCCACTGACAGAGCAGTGGCACAGGCTGCCCAGGGAGGCTGTGGAGTCTCCTTCCCCGGAGATGTTCAAAACCCGCCTGGATGTGTTCCTGTGCCCCCTGCTCTGGGTGTGCCTGCTCAAGCAGGGGGTTTGGACAAGACGATCTCCAGAGGTCCCTTCCAACCCCCACCATTCTGTGATTCTGTGAAAGAATCACAGAACAGCAGGGCTGCTGTTCTCCTATTTCTTGCTCTTTATCCTCTTTAACTCCAGGTTTCAATTGCAGATAGGAGGATTATCATGTCCAAATTGAGGCCTGTGTGAGGAGAACATAGGAAGAAACTCTAAATTAATTTAGACACAACCTTATATTAAAAAGGAAACCTTGGAACTGATGATTACTTATGCTAGCATTATCTAGTATTACTCAAGCTATAACTGGAGACTATTATTCAGTTGGAAGTAACTTAAGATATAATATTGACCAAGTATTGTTCCATACAATTTTGATGCCATGTCACATCAAGGACATTTTGTGTCATACTGGTCAAATACAGAGGTATGAAAAAAGAATCCAGACTCGCTCCCAGGAGCTCTAGGTACTCAGCTCAGAAGAAATCAGTTTTTATGGATACATCTGTATACAATGTTGTTATTCTCTAGTCAACCTTCTATAATACAAATTCTACAGAAAGAACCATCTGATACATGTATACCAAGGACAGTATGCTTCATGTGTGATGCCTATAACAGAAAATCATATTATACCTTGGATGAATGGAAGTCGGTTCTTTGTAACTTGCAGTGCACTGCGGAAATGGCTTAAATTAAGTTTAGCAGCTTAAATTTTGCATCTTGCTTCTTTCTCCCGTCTGTCATTATAGTACTTTCTTGAATGGCCTGCCTAATTCATGTAAGTGTCAAGAGTCATTACAGCAGAATTTGATAAATATTTCTATATCTATGTCTTGTGACAAACAGATGTAAGTGACAAATACATCTGACTTCTGAAAACTGACAACAGTAAACCCCAGTTGCAGACGGAAGGCCGTCAAACACAGTAGCCAGGACTCATTCATGACCTCTTTCTTTCTCCTTCTCTCAGTCCAATGGTACCGTGTCTGCTGTAGCCTCAAAATTTAAGCAAACAGTGTTGTTAACTTAATGTTTAAATGAACAGTCCAGGACTTCCTGGAAGATAAGGCATTCCTATTATTTTGAATGAGAACTGGAGCAGACATTAAATGCACAAGTGTTATTTTCTACTAACTTGAAGTAATAATTTTTTAAAAAGTGTTTTCCTGCAGTTTTACAGCTCATGTGAAGTAATTGTCAGGGTCCATTTTGCATTATATGCCTTGCATGCTATGACTATAAGATTTATTGCCTGACAGTTCCAAACAATTTGATTTTTTATTGGGGTGTATAATTGACCTGTTAATTGGCTGCAAAGAGCAAGAGCACAGCACCATTTATTCTTTCTTATTTCAGAAAAGAGTCCAGGATGACAAAAAAATTCAAGTTTTCTTCTCATAGTATTTTTTTTCTTAATTCCAAAATCTCGGTTTTGGGTTTCTTATTGACACACTTTCTCATGCTTTATAAAATTAGTTTCCCATTCAGTGTTCTCACCACCATTTACTTTATTGTAGAGTGTTCAAAGTCCCTAACTTAATTGATTAAAAGCGAAATGCCACCTTAGGTTTCTTTTGTACTCAGTGGAAAGAATCATAGAATAATTTAGATCGGAAAAGACCTTAAAGATCATCGAGTCCAACTGTAAACATAACACTGCCAAGTCCACCACTAAACCATGTCCCTAAGTGCCATGTCTACATGCCTTTTAAATACTTCCAGGGGTGGTGACTCAACCACTTCCCTGGGCAGCCTGTTCCAATGCTTAATAACCCTTTCAGTGAAGATTTTTTTCCTAATATCCAATCTAAACCTCCCCTGGTGCAACTTGAGGCTGTTTCCTCTCGACCTATCACTTGTTAGGTGTGATACCTACCTTGCTACAAGAAAAGAGGTATTATTAGAGCATGATCTTTCCCAGCTAAATTAGGACCTCTGGAGAGGCTTATTTCACTCCATTAAATGTAAAGAACCCAGGGGATTTAGGTACCTAACTTTAAATGTCTAACGCTAGATGAGATTAATGATACTACTTTTTCCTAAAAACCACGATTATCTATTCCACATCAGACACTACAGTCATCAGAATTGTCTAAACTTTCATGCTTTCCAAAAATATATATTTTCTTGTTCTGTATGTACTTTTTATCCAGACTTGTCACAACAGTCCATCAATGCAGCTCTAAAGAGCAATTATGTCCTTTTCTTATCTACTTATCACCATATCTTTGCTAATAATGCATTTTTCCATTTGGAATTTTAAATATAATTAATACAGATAAAATCAGCACATTCAGAGTAGGACCTTTTGCATGCTGTTTCAGAAGTAGTAGACTTCAGAATCCAAGGATTTTCGTACTTGTGTTTGAAGAAGAAAACCCCAAGGCTATTTTAACTGTAGAATAATTATTTAACTATCTCACTTGCCCAGTAATACACTCTTTGTAACATTACTGCTGAAGGGCTATTTGTATCTTCTCGGAGAAAATTTGCACTTCTTCAAAACCAGGCATCTTTCCTGATGCTGATAAACCCACCCTGCTAAAAACAAAAACCCACAAGTATAAAAGGGTGAAAATCCATCAGTAAAACAAAACACACAGACACACAGAAAGGAACCAAAGCCAATTAGTAACGGGAAACATTTATCTTTGCAATCAAAGCTATGGAATTATTATCTGTATTATTGTTAATCAGTCACTGACCATTTTCCTTCACTGTCTCCGCATATAAAGCAGATATGATCTTAAGTTACCAGCTGAGTAAATGAAAGAAATGCAGAAGCTCAATGAGTTGAAAAAGCCACAAAAGGGGTCTCAGACATTGTGTGTAATTCCCCAAACCAGCAAACGATTATTAAATTAAAAATATCAGCTTCAGAAAGGAAGAATACCTATATTCTGTGTTATGTACAGCTCCTGAAGGCACTCCTGTTTCATTCAGAGAGGAAGAGTGGAAAATGGTGCTTTGACAATGCAGTTATTTACAGTACTTGCTGCCCATTCTTAGGCAATTCTTGGTTGGAAATGTGATGAAGTACCAGTTTTCCAACTGTTACTGATAGGATTGGTTTAGACTCAAATGAGGGAAGCTCTTTTAGCTGCTCCTTCAAATGGACACGAGATATGTAGCTTAGTTCTGGTTGAGTGAAACAACTCCTCATTTTGTGTCTGGATCAGATGCTGATGGGATCCCAGGAGATGCCCTACAGGTCAGGCTGGCTGGACAAGGACAGTGTTGATCCAAGACAAGGGACAGGTGCCATTCTGCAACCTCCAGGGAAATGCTGTATCCACCAGCAGCCACATGTCCCTTTTGCCCCCAGAATCCTCTCCTTTTCAGTTACATCTACACACAAAATAAGCCAGAGCTGCAGGTCCCCTCTTGCTAATACAGAGAGGCTGACATGTCTTAGCTGCCATTTTATGGGAGGGGCACGCCATATCTGACAATGTTAAATGCCATATTTTTCCATACTTCTTCAAAACAAACAAACAAACAACAATCCTCACTCTCTGCTTACAGCCATGAGAACTTTTGCATTGTATCCACACATGCAGGAAGCACTTGGGCCCAAAAAAGGCAGAGTCCATTAAGCTGAAATAACATAGTTGAACCTTTGATTTCTCTTTTACAGCCAAAAGGTCATTTGATCTTTTCTGACTGTTTTAACACACCAGTTTTGTGTCTCAATCACAGATCAAGTCCTTTCTTCTCACCTTTGTCCTTAACCTCATCAATTCAAGAAAAGGTGACATCGGATACATCTTGTCAGACCACAGCTGTAAGATAGCCTCTCTCCTACCCCAAAAGTCAACGAGGACAAACATAGAAAGTTAAACAGCAAGTCATCTGACGTGTTTGGGATATCTGCTTTCCTACTACTCTAGAAAAGCCCATTTTTTCTTTGCTGACTCTAAAAGGAGGTGACAGAGAGTACAGATGTGGCTGTCCACACCTGATTGGTTTAACTTGATCCTTGCTCTCCCACGTGCCATCTACAACCTCCCTGGGCAACATCTTCCAGTGTTTCACCACTCTCGTTGTAAAAAATTGCTTCCTTATACCTAGTCTGAATCTACCTTCCTTTAGTTTAAAACAATTACAGCCCCCACCCGCCTTGTCCTATTGCAACAGGCCCTGCTAAAAGGTTTGTCCCATTTAAGTATTGAAAGGCCACAATAAGGTGTCCCTGCAGCCTCCTCTTCTCCAGGCTGAACAAGCCCAACTCTCTCAGCCTTTCTTCACAGGAGAGGTGTCCAGGTCCCTCTGAATGGCATCCCATACCTATGCATATCAACCACACGACTCAACTTGGTGTCATCTGCAAACCTGCTGAGGGTGCACTTGATCCCACTGTCTATGTCATTGACGAAGATATTAAACAGTCCTGGTCCCAATGCGGACCTCTGATGGACACCACTCATCCCTGATCTCCATCCAGACATTGAGCCTTTGACCACTACCCTCTGGATGTGACCATCCAACCAATTTCTCATCCACCGAGCAGTCCCTCCATCAAATCCATATGTCTCCAGTTTAGAGAGAAAGATGTTGTGGGGGACCGTGTCAAAGACCTTACAGAAGTCCAGATAGATGAAATCTGTAGTTCTTCCCCTGACCACTGATGTAGTCACTCCATCATAGAAGGCCACTAGGCTAGTCAGGCAGAACTTGCCCTTGAGGAAGCCATGCTGGCTGTCTCAAATCACCTCCCTGACCCCCGTGTGCCTTAGTATAGCTTCTAGGAGGATCTGTTCCATGCTCCTTCCAGGCACAGAGGTGGGGCTGACAGGTCGCTCGCTCCTGGGGTCCTCCTTTCTACCCTTTTTTAAATGGGTGCAATGTTTCTCTTTTTCCAGTCCCCAGGAACTTCACCTGCCTCCCATGACTTTTCCAATATCATGGAGAGTGTGTTGCAGCTACATCAGCCAATTCCCTCAGGGCTCTGGGATGTATCTTGTTGGGACCCATAGACTTACGTATGTTCAGGCTCCTGAGGTGGTCATGAACTTGATCTTCTCTGACTTTGCTTCCCCAGTCCCCCTCTTGAGGTCCATCCACTCGAGAGGTATGAGAAGAGAGGGTGCCAGTGAAGACTGAGGCAAAGAAGTTGTTGAGTCCATCAGCCTTCTCCTCATCTGTTGTTACCGGTTTGCCAGGCGTGTTCATCTTGGGGCTACACTTTCTGTGACCATCCTTTTCTGGCTGACATACCCATAGAAGCTCTTCTTATTATTCTTTGCATCTCTTGCCAAGTTCAGCTCCAGCTGCATCTCAGCCTTCCTGACCCCATCCCTACACAACCAGGCAGTGTCCCTATACTCTTCCCAGGATCCCTGTCTGTGATTCTACTACCTGTGCATTTCCTCCTTGCCCTTTAGTTTGACCAACAGATCTCGACTCATCCATGCACATCTTTTTCCTTCCTTTCCTCATTTCTTACACCTGAGGATTGGGAGCTCTTGCACTTTATGGAAAGCGTCCTTAAAGATCTGCCAGCTCTATTCTTCTCCCTTGTCCCTGAGGGTAGTTTCCGAGGGGGTCCTACTGACTAGCTCCTTGAAGAGCTGGAAATTTGCTTTCCTAAAATTCAGAGTCCTGACTTTACTCTTTGCCTGACCCACATCCCTCAGGACTGTGAACTCCACCGGTGCATGATCACTGCAGCCCAGGCTGCCTCCAATCTTGACGTCACCAATTTTCTCACTCATGTTGGTGACCCAACAGTTCCAGTATTGCATCCCCTCTGGCAGGGCTGTTGTTGTTTAACCCAGCAGGCAGCTAAACACCACACAGTCTTTTGGCCACTCCCCCTGCAGTGGGATGGGAGAGAGAATTGGAAAGAAGGTAAAACTCATGGGTTAAAATAAAGACAATTTAACAGGACAGAAAAGGAAGGGAAAATAATAATGATAAAAGAATATACAAACCAAGTGATGCACTATGCAATTGCTAACCACCCACTGAGAGATGCCCAGCCACTTCCCAAGAAGCGGCCGTGCCCCCTCCGGCCAGCAGCACCATTTTTTTGTTCAGCATGATATCATATGGTATGGAATACCCTTTTTGCTAGTTTGGGTCAGCTGTCCTGGCTATGTCCCCTCCCAGCTTCTTCTGCACCTCAAGCATCCTCTCTGGCAGGGCAGTATGAGAAGCTTAAAGGTCCTTGACTTAGTGTAAGCACTGCTCAGCAACAACTAAAACGTCTGTGTGTTATCCAAACACAGAGTATTAAATCCAAAACACAGCACCCTACCAGCTACTAGGAAGAAAATTAACTCTATCCCAGCCAAAACAGGACAGCTGTGCTGGCCTAAGAAATTATCTTCAATGCATTCCAGGAGTCTCCTGGATTGCCTACAGCTCACTTCGCTGCTTTTCCAGCAGATATCATGGTGGTTAGAGTCCCCCAGCAGGACAAGACCCTGTGAGCACAATGCCTCCTATGGCTGGAGTAAGAAGGCTTCGTGATTAGGCTCCCCTTCATTGGGTGGCCTGTAGCAGACACCAACCACAAGGTTCCCTTTATTGCCTTGGTGACTTAGTCTTACCTATTAGCTTCCAACCTGCTCATGGCTATCCTTCAGAGACAGCTCTTCACAAACTGTCCATTTCTTGACAGAGAGGGCAACCCCTCCACCTCTCCGTCCCCACCTGTCCCTTCTGAACAGCCTGTAGCCATCAATAGCCACACTCCAGTCATGAGATTTGTCCCACCAAGTTTCAGTAATGGCAACTAAATTGCAGCTTTCTAGTAGCACAGCTTCCAAAGCCTCCTGTTTGTTGCCCATGCTGCATACATTGGTGTAGAGGCACTTCAGCTGGACTGGTAGCCGTGTCACCTTTATAGAGGAACACCCCTTAATTCCTTTGAGGTATTTCACCAGTGCTACCCTGTTGGCTCCTATTACCTCAGGAGCCCCTGGATCATCTCTGTAAGACTTCAGATGTGCCCAGCACATCTCAGAGCCACAGGCTGAGGGCCCTCGCTAGCACCCCATCTCTCTAACCTTGGCATGTCATCCCACAGCTTGTCACGGGCAAGCCTGATATTATCCCCCTCTCCCTTCAAGCCTAGTTTAAAGCTCTGTCAATGAGCCCCACTAGCTTGTGTGCAAAGACCCTCTTTCCTCTTTGAGAAAGATGAATCCCATCTGACGCCAGCAGGCCTGGTACCATGCAGACAATTCCATTATCGAAAAACCCCAAATTCTGGCAGTGACGCCAGCCATGGAGCCATGTATTAATAGACTGGGTCCGTCTGTTTCTTGCAGTATCACTGTCTACAACTGGAAGGGAGGAAAAGATTACCTGTGCTCCAGATTTCGTTACCACCCCAAGGCCCTGAAGTTTCTTTTGATCACCCTTGGACTTTGTGTTGTGGCTTCATCACCACCCACATGGAAGAGCAGTAATGGGTAATATTCCAAGGGCTGTACCAGGCTAGGAAGTTTCCTAGTGGTGTCCTTAACCCAGGCCCCGGGGAGGCAGCAGACTTCCCTAAGAGGAGGGTCTGTCCTGTACATTGGACCCTCCTGTTCCCCTCAGAAGGCAGTTGCCTACTACTATAACCCATCTTTTCTTCCTTGTGGACGTGGTTGTGATACAGGGGTTAGGCCTTTTTGACCTTGTCAATACCTCTGGTGTAGATGGACTTGTCATTCACATCATCAGTTGACTGACCTTCCAAATCCAGAGTCTCATACCTGTTGTACAGAGGCACCTGGGAAGGCGAGGTGGGCAAGGAGGGCATTCGCCTGCTGCCCTGAGTGTAAGACTTGCTTCCATCTGCTCCTTTCCTTTAAGCTACTGCCTTCAGCCTGGCAGAGATAAGATATATTTCCATAAAAGTGTTATATAAAAGATAAGAAAGGTTCTTTATTGAAAACAAATAAAATGAATAATTGAAGTTTAAACGTGAATAGAAACTGATAAAACAAAAGTAAACAGCAGGTTTGGAGCCCCCAGCTTTTAAAGGTTCCTTAAAAAGCCCACACATCCCTGGTGTGGGGAATTTCACAAGGCTGGGAAGGGAGGTTCAAAACAGGGCCAGGGCAAATAGGTACAGTCAAGTTGGAACATGCGACAGGGTCACCAATCCACCCTAGGACGCCAGAAAGAGCTCCTGTGCAACCCCTGACACATGCAAAGAAGAGGCCAGTATTCCCCTGCCACAGGGAATTTTCTGGAGTGTTTGAGAGTCCTACCTAATGAGCTTTTGTAAAATGAGTCAATGGGGAGTTGTGGGATGATGCTGCCTGTCTGGTGGTGTGAGGACCAGCTGACCCATCTCAGAGAAAACTGATGGACCAAGGTCTAGCATCTGGTAACTCTCATCACCCTGCTTCTTGCTCAGCCAGTTGAGTGTCTGGGGCCTAGACCTCTCCTGCATGGTGGCCCCTATCCTCTTCTTTCCACTTATTCTATACCTTTTATGTCTCTTCACAGCACCAAACTAGAGTCATGCCCAACAGGGTCTTTCCTTGCTGATTCTACCACACCTGTTTCCTTGGCTGTGGTTTCACTGGAGGGTAGGTAGGGACAATAGGAATCTTGTTCATCCATTCATGTACATCACTAATTAGATGACAAGGCATTTGGTTATTTATTGAACACACAATTTACCTATTCCTTTTCTGGGTTAAGTAAGGTGGCCTGTCTGTCTAGCTCAGGCCAGTTGATTTTTTCAGCAGGTAAGATGGTGAGTCATTATTGCCAAGTCCCTTTTAGTCCCTACCTATTATTCCTCCTACCTTTCTTGCTTCTGATGAGCATCCATTTCCCAAGGTCATAACAACCTGCAAATGTAATTTATTTACAGTCAAATTAGCTTTATACAATAGTTTATGTATGACTTGCAGACATGTACAATATCCACAAATTTCAATAAAGCCCTTCTGGAGAAGAGCCAAATCACCTTTTGCTATTAGGTTTTCAAGAACATGAGATCAGAGACACCCACACAGGGGCTGGTTCAGCACTCCTCCTGTGCCTTTCTTATGTCTTGTGGGGACAGTGGAAGGACAGAAGAATCACCCTGATGGGGACTGGAACCCCATGGAAGATATTTCTGGCAGGAATTTCTCCCATCTTTATGCTTCATGTGTCAGGAGCAGAAAAAACCCACATGGTGTGCCTGTCACTGCAGAAGAGACAAAACTGGTGGCAACACGGCACTGCTGCTGGGCACCTGCCATGCCAGCAGGATGCCCCAGGAAAGGGGTCGTACCTGGATGCAGCCTTGATGCATCCTACAGATGGGGAGCACTATCATGGGGTAGGGCAGCTTTTACTTCACAGGGTCCAGGAAAATATGCAGGAGGCTTCCCCACCCTGGTGTGCCTGCAGTGTTTATGCTGGGCCATGCTGGTGACCTGGTGTGATGGAGGATGTAAGAGATTGGCAAGATCAGGAAGTGCTGAGTCCTTCTGTTCTGGACAAGGCTCTCCCAAAGGGTGTAGAAGGTGACTGCTCCCGGAGCGCTGTGCACTTCCCTCTTCCCATGCACTTTCTCCATGTGTGTCCCACCGAAGGGCTCTGGCATGCTCTGGCTGACGCCCTGGCATCAGCCTCCAGAAATGGCCTGGGGCACTTGTGCTGATGTGGGAGCTTGCCTGCAGGGAGGAACCGGAGTAGGAGCACCAGCGGCATAAATGAGCCCTCCATGTCCTACCTTTGTCTCTGGGAGGTTGCTGGGAGGTATCACTGTGGGACAGAGCAAGCAGGTCGCTCCTTTACTTGGCCAGCACTGACAGGAGGGGGATGGAGGCACAGGAGACCCTGCATGAGGGCCACCAGCCCCTACCTATACTGCCCAGAGAACAGAGACATAGCCATGGGGGAAGCAGAAGCTGCCTTTGCACCACCTCTCCCAACAGGTACTGACGGCCTCTCTCACCACAGACAGAGAGCTGGAAAGAGCACAGCAGGTCCCCATGAAGGGCATGTTCAGGGGCCCAAAGGCCTGCCCCACACCTTTGGGAAGGGTGCATGGATCTGGGCACTGCCAGCTCGCATCCTGCAGGTTCATGCCACTGACTGAGGTTCCTACTTACACTGGAGCCTCTCTGGAGCTCTTGGGACTTGCTGGGGTGTTGCCTGGAGCTGACAGAAAACACCAGGTTGCTCAGAGAAAGAAGTGATATCCACAGGGTCCTTGGGATGGGACTTCACTGAGATGCCAGGGGAAAGCAGAAGACAGCCCCAGGGAAACTCACCAGGCAATTCTCATGGGAGCAGAGACTGTCCTCCTGGCTTTTCTGCCCATAAATATCTGGGACAACACCTCCTGACAGCACAGCATGCATGCAGGACAATGGAGAGCAAATGCCACAACCACTGAGCCCCTCTCTGAGGCTTGGGAAAGTGTCCTTGAGGGATTCATCCTCCCTGACCTGCTTTGTCCTTGCCTTGCTGGGTGGCAGGCAGGGCTGGAGCTGCTGAAAGGGGGCTTTGTGGGTTTGGAGAGGAAGGGGGCACTGTACAAATGTCTCAGCACATATTGGGCAGGAGTCATGGGAGAGGCTGGGGAAGGCTATGGAGAGTATCAGAGGTCAGAATGCCTCCCTATGCTCTCCTGTCTTTGAGGTGAGAATTTCTTCATCCGGGGCTGTGGTTATTTCACCATCATCACCAGTTCCACTTCCTGGGATGGGGGACCACACGGTACCTGTCACTTCCCCTTTTGGATCAAGGTAGTCCTTACATTTCTTAGGCCTCATCAAGATCATATTTTCCCCCAAACTGAAAAAAAAAAAAAAGAAAAAAGGCAGAAATTGAATCTAAGATAACCTTTCCTAAAGTAGACTTTTTTTTCTGAAGAGCTGTTTCTGCACTGTATATTTGGCTTCCTATATTATTGTGAAAAAGGTATGACCCTATATAAGGCCATCCTGCATTCCACAAGTGTTCTGCCAGTCTCTGAAAGTGAAACTTACACATACTGTTATGCATACTGTCATGCATACTAGTCAGGTCCTCTAGTGCTGACTTCGAAATATGTGCCGACTTCGAAATATGTGCCCTGGGGACAGACATTTAAAGAATTTAAAGTTGCATGGAATCGTAGGTAGCATTCTTCCCACGTACAAAAATGCATCTTCTGTATTGCTAAATAACTTTTAAAGTTTGTCACTCAATGATTTGTAAATCTGGTATCCACTGAAAGTCAGTAGCATATGTTCATTTTTACTTTGTGCCTTATCAGTTATAACTAGATTTATAAACTTGTTTCCATTTGTATTGGTAGCATCTAGGAAGATCCCTTGCACATCATTAACATTAATCAATCTGAATTTTATATGAACTGTAGCTACTGGTTATTTGTTGGGTAGCCTCAGAGTCAGTCACATAATATATAAATTCTACAGCAGTCAGCAGCACTGAAGTGAGAAAATCACAGTCTAGTTATTTAAAGGGGCGGTTGCCATGTGTCTAATAGTTTATTAGCTATCATTTCATTAAAATTCAACATATTCAGTGGAGTTAAAATTTATTTAATGATCAGCCAGATTTGTGCCATCTGTAGTATATTCTTTAGCACTACAATGTCTTGATCTGTACTGCAAAATGTATAAATTTACCCAATCACTCAACCAATCTGGTATAAACTTTTATGCATGATTGAAAATGAAAAGCTCTCCCTCACACAAAAAATGCATCCTTTTGCAATAGTTATCTCCAAGGAAGATATGTCTGGCATCCAAATATATAGTACAGTGTTTGAGCTTGCACTTTGTTATTTTAGGTGATATGAGAAATTATAAAAGTATGTTTTCCAGAGCCAGAGAATCAAATAGCAATTGTGTTAATCAGCATAACAATCTAGTCGTTTTATACATAGATCTTTCCACGAACTTTCAAGAATCTGATTTTTAATTCACCACACATCTGATCTTCTATGGATGTAGATGCTTGTTTTGTTCCATGGTTTTTACTCCTAAAAGCCAATATCACAGTTCACTTCCTATTAATTCAACTCTTCTTCAGCAAGGCATCATCTGATACTAAAATGCTTGCTTGCAATGAACACTGCCTGTTAAACAAGTAACCTGTGTCACTTAAAGACGTATCAGGCAGGCTCTGACTTTACCTACTGCACCTGCCTCTCATGAGAATGCTGTTTGAAACCAGTGTTTCAAACAATAAACTGTGTTTCACAGCAATAAGCTGTGTCATGTAACTTTTAGTGTCCTGCAAGCACAATAAAATAGGCAGGAATCACACAAAGCCACCGGTAAGGTCCTTATGATGTGAAAAGTGACCGCTCAAGTGATTTAGTCTTGGTCCTTCACAATATATTCAAGTAGTACAAGAGAGGATGATTTCAAAAGAAAGATCTGTAAGTAAGCAATAAGCATATTTTGTGAAGCTATGGGCTGTTCACTGTAGTTATGGGAAAAAAATTATTCTGTCATTCTGATTAAGCCTGATTCTGAATACAACAACCCCTCCCCCCAGTGATTAAGCTAAATAAAGTATTTCAAAAGCCACTGGGTTGTATTGCTATGGTAACCCACTGAACCACTGAAATAATAATTGCGTGCCTGACATTATACATAAAGATTTCATTTTCCCTCCAAAATACAATACTGATATACTTAATCTTTTCCTCAACCCTTTCCTCACCTCAACGAGAAAATCGGTTTTCTCCAACCTCGCAGCATTAAATCTACTGATTTGTTAAGGTAGATTATATTCTGCATAATTTTGTTTGTGCAATTTTGCCTTAGAAGTCATGTTCTTTAAACTGAACAAAGTTTCAGCTTAATAATACAGTCTACAATAGATGTCGCCTCCTATGAAAAGTTGCATATTCTAGAAAGGACTGAAAGTAAAACTGATGTGCAAATGTTGAACTGCATCCAGGCACATATAGTACAGATCAAGTTAGACTGTGCATGCTTTGCAAAAGCAATAAATGTGCTCATATGACTTGCTGAAGTGAAATCTAAATCTGAAACTCACATTCATCTACGAGAACAACACTCTCTGAAAATGTGTTTTACTGAATCTATATGGAATCCAGTTAAAGGCAGAAATTTTATTTCCTTCAAGCTGATTTATATGGTCTGTTTTAGAAAGGTGACATTACCTATAATTTCATACCTTCTTAGATCTTCAGAAGACAACTTGTGTATTTTAAGAAATTCATGGTGAAAGTATTTATGTTTTGACCCATCTTAACACATTGTATATGAGAACTACAGTCTGGCCACAGAGAGAGACTGGAAATAGATTTTTGATGTCTTTTTCATTGTGCTTTGTTTTGTGCACAAATGTAAACGCAGTGAAGGCTCTGACTGATATAAGACAATGCCTCTGCACTGAGTTCTTATTAGCAGGACTATTTATTGGGCTTATTGGGTGAACTCATAATTTTTAAAAGTCGAAAAACTAAATGCTTCCATTCCTGGAAGTGGTAGTTTATTTCCTAGAAAAGCTTACACATCTTAAGCTTCTGCCACATACTATAGCTGGTTTTAGGGAAGGGACACTAGGCAATTACCCTGCCTCCAAAAACTATAGAACCCCAACAGGCTAGATAGGAATGTAAATGGGAAGAAGGAAGGCAATGTATCTTATCATGTCTGGAACTGGTTCCCTGAATTTAATTTCAGCTCTGAGAAGTGAACACAAACTGGAGAGTCAGACAAATAGAGACATCTGATACTTCACACCATGTGGGAATCCAGGGCCCAATCACTCCTTGCTCAATTTCAGTGGAAGCTGTGGATATCCGGTAATTCTCAGAACTCAAGGTTTTATTCTGGTTTTATAATCAATCTTGTAAATAGAATTATATTAATTTTCATTAATTTTTTAGATATATTCTTCATTGAAAAATATTTTAATCTGTTTTAATTATTTATCACTGCCTTATCAGTGATAATCATGAATCTTGCATTTAGTTTATGCAATTACTTCTGAAACCAAGCCACATTGATTCCAATACAAAAAATAATCTGAACTGAAAGTACTTTTAGATGTTGCTAACAATATTATCGGTTCTATTTCCTGAAATCTTTGAGAATTTGACAAATAATTCTCAAAAAACTGCATCTAGGTGCCTAGACCACTTCTCTTTTCCCACATTCAGTTGACACTACTACATCTTTTACTTAGCAATAAATCTAAATTTATTTTGCTGTGGCATGTGCACTTGAAACTTGATGGAAAAAATCATTAACGAACCTGCATTTTAATGGCAAATCCATTTCCTTTCCATACATTCCATGACCAGCAGCCTAACTTGAGCAAGTTAAGCTTTTATGTTTCAGTCTGCCTCAATTTTGGTAATCCTTATTTTCACATCTTCCATAATGACAGTTTTCCCTGTGTTTAACATCACCACCTTATAAAAGCTGAAAGTATTTTTTTCATTTGGAGCCACCCCTAAGCCTCTCTACATTATACTTAGTGCAAAGCAGTACCAGTTCTTTTATTATTATAGTCTTATTGATGTGATCAAAGGCCTAATTTAAAAGATCTATTTCATCTTTTAATGCTGATTATTCCTATTATTTTCTTGATGTCTTATGCAAAGCTTTCTCAGTGACCACAAGCCATCCCCTCTCATAAATTTCAGTATCTTTCTTATGGTTTTGATTCATGCCCTAGAAGCTGTATATTCTAGGCCACAAAGCCAGGCTGTTACAGGAAGGACTCGTGGCAGACAGGTATTCTATAAATAACAAGAAGCTTAGAAATTTACTTTAATTTGACAGTAACCATCACAAAATTTGAAACAGATGAAACAGCTACCATTTTAGTAATATATATCCTGGGGACCCCTCTTCAGTGTTCCTGACAATGCAAGATGCTGCAATAAATGGCCTTTTGATTAACTAGAAGAGTGGTAACTTTTACCTGCACCGGACTAGATTAAATGACCTTTGAAATCTGTAAAAGCTTTCCAGCAGAGTAAATAAGCATGTAATTGGGCCATTTCGAATGCATATTACTGATGATTTGCTGTCATTTCAAGCTCGACCAAAAAAAATTATTTGCAAGGAGACACATTAGCTAACTAAATTAACTAGCTGGTACTGGCTGACTCATAAGATTTTTTGTTTGTTTGTTTGTTTGTTTGTCTGGGGTTTTCGTATAAGCAGTAAAGAATAGAGATTTTGGGCACACAGTGTAGTTCACTGTCATACCATCTAATACCAGGGCAATCTTGAAATATTAGTGGGTGACAGCACAAGCACCCTTGATGTAGGCTTTTGCTGCTTCCTAGGGACCATGTACTACATTCCACTGCTGCCTGAATCGCTTATTAACTCCTACTGATTGCTTCACTCAGCTCTTAGTGTTGCACTGACACTTACCATGTGCAGTATAAGCACAAGAACTCAGTAATATCTCAGATTGTCAGTTCTTATCTCAGGCTGCATTATCAGATGATGTGCTCGTTCTCTAAGCAAGAACTGTTTGCCTGTGGCAACAGCATCACCTGCTGTTGGATGAGGAATTTCCTGAGGAATTGGCCTAATGCTTATTTTATTTTTCAGTGTAACTGAGCTGAATATGCAGATCAGGATTGAGGAATAAGGCTATATATCTTATGCTGAACTGTCATTTTTTTTTTAAATGTTGCTATATGCACATAACTTTGTCAACATTTGTATGTTGGGAACTCTAGTGTCACTTTGACACAGAGAAAGCAGAACATTCTGATGTCTGGGGCTGTATATTTTTCCCAAAATACATAAGAAGGTTCAGTCCCTACTACAAAAAGCTTATGAGGGATTTACTAGAAGTAGTAATTCTCTGGGTTTGTAAATCAATATCAAAGATGATTTCCTAATGGAAAAAAATAAAAGGCATATTAGCTAATATAAGTCTTAGTTTAGAATCACATCTAGGTACCTTACACTTTAAATTTAATTATGATGGATAAACATTATAGAATAATTTTGTTATAAAAGAAAACTGTGGCCTGTACAATGATATTTTAAAATTTAACAATATCTCTTCTTCCACCAGAATATGACTATAAAATAACACTTTCTAAGTGATCAGATTGATTGTATAACTTCTGCTGACTTGCCTAACAATTAGACGCCTCCAGCTTCCAGGGATGGGCATTCCTTACGTACTGCAGGAGCCAAAGTACTGATTAGTATCTCCAACTCTAAGTCACAATAACGACAACTTTGAGTCTTCCTTTCTCCTTCCCTTCTCTCCCTAATTCAGATGGCTTAGAGCTGTCTTTGTGTTTCTCCATCTAGCAATGCTTTCTGTGGTTTAATCCCCATATACATACACATGCTATGTCATGCATTCTTTGAAGGATGTCATGGGGAAGAATAATACAAAATTACTCTGCTAAACACCTTACTTAATACGTTGATTAAGCCTGTGAAGACAGATTAATGTATAGAATAAGCCTAGTTAGTGAAAAACAGTGAAAATATGAGGAGAAAAACCATTTGCAGAGGTGTGTCAAATGAAATTTAAATTTTAAAACAAAAATAATTTATATTTAGGGGTAAAGTCCGTTGTCTAAGTCCTGCAGTAACTGGCCAGAGAGAAATTAATCCAGTACCAGCTTCTTTCGAACCATAATACAATCATGCAGAGATTTGTTTTCACTTTTGTGTATTTTGTTGGCTGAGAGGTTTTTGATAAAGGAGGCTACATTAGAAGATTCAAATTGTATAGCTTGACGGTGAGAAACCTAATGAGATGTGAGAAGAGTCTAAAAGCTTTTGAATAAATAAACCCAACAGTAGGAGGAAAATTAATTAGCTCCTGCAGGTGTGGTGTAGCTATGCTTGATAGGGTGACCTTAGTAAAAGTGAAAATTTAGGCAGAATACCAGCAAAAGGCCCTGTAGGGCTGGTCGTTAGGTTGGAAAATAGCAGAGGAAAGAAGTTAATAACTCAGCCGATCACCAGAAAACATATGGTACTGTAAAGTAATCTTATTCAACATAGTATACTTCTAAGTGTCTATTCCCTGAAAAACAAACCACCCAAGAAAGGAGCCTAAGGGTAGGATTCTTCTCATGTGACATTGTGCTGTCTAGATGTTAGGAATCTAGTTCAAACTAGTTACCTCACCTGCTCTGCTGTTAAAGGAGAGAGACCCTTACAGAGCACAAATTATCTGCACCTAAAATCTGAATTGCCCTCTTTTCATCTGGGGTAAAAGGGGAGCCAAGATGTCTAGCTTTGACTTTGAGATGGCTACATTTATGTGTGATGACCCCTAGTTTGAAAGCCATCGCATCAAAAATCATCTGTGGAGTAGGGTCATGATGTTTCAGAAGTGAGTTAGGATACCTTAAAGTAAAACCCTGATGTGACAGAAAATAAGTAGGTAACTTAAGAAGGTTTATTAGCAGCTAATTATTAGTGATATTTAAAAACTCTGTATATTATATGAGTTTGTGTAGAAACCAGGCTGCATCTGATCTAAGCATTGCTGAGTCCTTCACTACACCAGGGGAACTCCCTTCCCTTGGTAGTTTGTGTTGGTAGCCAGGCCTACCATGACCTGCACTTAATTTTTTTTTTTAAAAAATCTAATTTAGATCTCCAGAAGGTACAAATTGTTACTGAATTAAACTGATCATGCTTTACACCTTTATAACCAGTGGTTCTCCGTGAGATATTTTTAAGGAAACAGACAACTTTTTACATGTTTTTTCATACTTTTTCATGCTTTTTTGATGGGATTCCTAAGTGGTGCTGCAGTAAACCACCAGGTGTTAAATAATATTTCCCCCTGACTGCAGCTTCCTTACAACACTCCTGTAAGGCAGATATGCCGAGAAGCCACATACCCCAGCTGTGACTGGAACCAAACTCTTCTAAACCTAAACCCTTTAATCCTAAGGTGTATCACATTGTACTTACAAACACTATATTTCTTATACACCTGTTACTTTCAACCTCCTAGTTTGTCCAAAAGGACAGTGGGTTACTTGGCTTCTTCTAGTACACATCAGTGGCATTCCTAAAAACAAAATAATTTTTTTTAAGAAGAGACAGTGAATGTTGCTTCAGATGTAAATTGCTGATCTAAGTGAAATTAATGACAAAAATCCCAAATCTGCTGAATCAAGTTTTCCAAGGAAACATAAGGATTCAAGCAACAACCGCAGGATGGAGAGAGCCTCTCTTTTAATCTTACAACTTTTTTGCCCATTTGCTCTCTCCACTAAGCATGCATACACTCACCCGACAGAATTAGTTATACACACACAACATAAATATACACACGCGACATAAATTAATTATAAAATAAAGAAGCAGAATATATGTAATGCATGATACACATTGTAAATGAACTGAAACATCTGCAGTTTTTAACTGGGAAGACAGTATCTGAAACACCTTTCATTTCCTTCCATTCTTATTTGCTACATTTCTGCACCTTATCAGTAGAATTAAACACAAGTCACTAATAGATAGATGCTTCTGTTACTTCAATTTGATGCAAAGGTACTTATTCAAAGCCCTAAATATTTGAATGCAAGGATTCTTAAATCATATAATTAAACTATTCCTTTTAGGAATAATAAAACAAATTGCTTTATCATACAATAAATTCATATTGTAAAGGCTTAACCCAGCTTCAAGAAAATTACTTTTACAGAGTTGTCTCCACTAGAGGTCTCTAGAGAAATACAAGAAACAATTCAGAATAGCAGATACCTTAGACTTTTCTTCTCAACGCTATTTACATTTCATGGAAGATGAAAATCAGCACTTGTTCTATACTTGTTCCAGGTATTTCTTTGGAGATGCTTCTTCTGCTGTTGATACTAAAAAATCCTGTTACTGCAATAATAATTCACATCCATGAGGTGTTTTAATGCATTTTATAATTAGATTTTCAACATTTATAATTATAAATTCAACATCACACCCCTTAGGAAGTATGGAATTGCACAAAGCATTTAGCCAAAGGAAGAAAAAAACTAAGGTGGGTACTCAGTCACTACTTTAGCCACCTTGCTAAATAAAGAACAAATTAAAATAAATAAAGTAGCAATGAGCACAAGTTAATAAAGTGTTGGTTAACCAGAACAGTATTTTAGTTAGCAAATTATGAAGTGATTACTCTCGTGTGGCGTTCAGCACAGCACTATATCACAGGCAAAACAGAGCCTGGCTTCATTGTTTGTTTTTATATCCAGGCTAATGTAAACATAAATAAGGACTAGGATTCATGTAGTTGGACTATTTTTTCTTCTTGATGCTTTTTGCTCTTTGGGTTTTTGTGGGATTTGTTCTGGTTTGTTTTTTTGGTTTGTTGGGGTTTATTTTGTTGGCTTTGGGTTTTTTGTTTGTTTGTTTGTTTGTTTTTAACTAGAAGTCCTTCAATTACAAGGTTGTGCAATTTCCATTGTATTTCCAGTTAAAGATGAGTTATATCCGTTTAAGGATCTGTGCATTCTTGCATCACTCACCAGAATAACTCATTCAGTGATTTAGAGATTTTTCAGAAAGTCAAGCTTATGATTGTTATTCTTTTCCTCATGTTATCTTTTTTCAGTGAACTTTATGTCTGTGTTGACTATTTTTTACTGACATTTGCCTCATTAAATATAATTATGTCACCACATTTGCTATAAGGTTTAATGTTGATTATCCTTTAATTTGGTTAATTAATATGACTTTATATTTGCATATTTTTTCATCACCTGTTTCTATGCTGCCCTATTACCCCTGCCACCAAGTTTCACACTAAGTTCGACACAACAATCCTTCAGATCTTTTCTTCTACACTTCTGATGTGAAAAGGGGAGTTTTGTAACAATAACCTATGGAAGTGGGAAGCTGAATGATCTTAGGATCACTATTTGCTCCCATTATGTCCAGCTCCTAGCACAATCAAAGACAAGTGGAAACAGAGAAGAATAAGGTATTATTAATAAGAACTACCAGTTTAAGAATTATAGCCTACTGTACCTTACGCAGAGAACAAATGGGGTTCTTTCCAATTTGAGATTTGGTCACTAACCAGAAAGCTGGAAAAATCTGGAAATAAAAACACTTGCTCTGCTCAGATTGCTCCTTCTTTAGCTGTGATGGATAGCCCTCTAAACAGCGGGATCTCTGCGCATGCAGGATTAATTTCTACTCATTGTTTGATGCTACATGGTAAGCGTGGAAGTGAAGAACATGAGCTATGCTGAGAGTTGAGAGACTCAGGAAGGAGGCACTCCTGAGAAGACAGGTTACTGGGACAGTTCTGGGACTTTCTGAAGTTGGTCAAGTTACTTTAACAGAGTATCTTCTAATTTTTTTCATCTGTAGATTAAGAACTGTGAAGGGTAATCAACTGAGGCCAATTAGCAACTTGAAATGCCATAGCTAGACATTTAAGAGGTGATATTTCTTACTGTATTTCTTGCTGCAAAGAGCAGAAGGTGATAAAAAGCTCTGAGATGAATAAAAGGAGCACAGCAGTGATGTTAATGATTCTATGATTCTCCTAAAACTTGCAATATTTTATCACAGAGTTGACCCGTCACTTCCATTGGCTGATCTGACAGTGATGGTTTCAGGCATGGAGTTTTACTGAGTTCACACAGAGTGACTCTAGAGATGCTGACACTTCCATGAGTTATCTCGAGTCGCTTGAAGGTAGGATGAGTACAGGTCGCAGTAGAAAATAAGTTCACCTACCATTTAATCAAATGTCCCTGTTCTTAACCTTAGAAACCATGAAATGCTATGGCTATGTAAGACATGGCCTTAATCATGAAATGTCTATATAAATCTATGTCTAGTTATAAACTTTACCTATGATGATATATAGGAAATAGTCATTGTCTCTGCCCACTGCTCTTTCCCCCATTTGTGTCTGTTCTATAATGAGAGGTTGGTCCCAGGTGTGCCAGTTGAATACTGCATCCATTTCCAGTTATTCACCTCACTACTTGTTCTGGTTTGGAGGAAGAAATTACAGCAAAGTACCGCCATTAGCACTCACCGTACTTTCATAAAGATCTGAAATGGTCTATAGACTATACCTTGAAATTTTATTCATATGCAAACACTTCTATATAAATGGCAGAATTTTGTCCTTGACATGAAAATTCAAACCGCAAAATGAAAATGCAAACTCCTGAATTGCACTCCAAACACCAACTGTCCTGTCCCTGGACCCTTAAGACTGACACTTTACTGGAGGCTTGAGCCTGTCACTTCTGCCTCAGTCTCCTCATTTCCAGCTTGGAATTACATTTTCCATCTACTTCATGAGAGGCTGACAAGGACTGACTAAGTATAGAAAGGTACATATTCAAATTTTCAGACACTTGGTGACATTTACAGGATTATATAAAGCTCTGAATAAAAGCATTATGTAATAGGAACTGCTATTATTAGAATTAAAATTAATATTTAAGATAATAATGCATTTGATTCTGTAACTTCATAACCACAATGTGTGTTAATACAGCTTTTTTTCTCAAGACAAAAATGCTATTCCAGGTTATTCACACCAGCATTGTTTGGAACTTTCATCAACTTCACTAGTTAAACAGCTTATAGCTGATAACTGTGACGGCATGGAAAACAAAGGAAAGCAGTGCAGTTCTTATGGGAACAGACATCTTCATCTGGGTTTGAACAAAACCACATGCAATGATCACGACCTCTGGATGCTTCAGTGCTATAAATACCAAATCATAAGTCAAAGTCTAAACTTCTCAAACTTTCTTTGCTGTTGTGTCAGCGGAATAAAATGCTAAGCCTTCTGTAATAGGAAGAAATTAGACAATCGGGGATTAAAAAATTGTTTTAAATGGATAATGTATGGTACTAATTTAGGTTACTGACACTGGCAGTGAAAGCTGCTGTTCTAAGGAGGGTGGTACGAAGTTTCAGGTTGATCCTGTGGTTCCCTCCCACCAACTTCCAACATGTATATAAGTTGTCAGCTCTCCAGACCCTTTGCCAGTTTTCTTTTCTAGACTTGCCAGAGCAACAGAGGACTAAAGATGAAGCTGTTTTTCTTATTCACCTTTTCAACTTTTTTGTTGTCTGCTTTTGAACAAGCAGCTGCTTCTGCTCACTATGACAAGATTTTAACTCACAGTCGAATAAGGGCACGCGACCAAGGGTAAGTAACTGGGGTTTATTTCTATTTTAAATGGGAGCTTGCTAATCTTTATTCTCCCCCTTCTTCTTGCATTATATTAAATGTGATTTTTCACTGTGAAACATTACTATCATTCAAGTAGGACTTTCTTTCTTAATTAATTTGACAAGAATTTTTTGTAAATAAAAAGCATTCTAGGGAGTTTCAGAAGGAGGCAGAATACTGTTAGACTTCACAAAATGTGGAAAAATCTAAAATCACCACTTGTCAATGGATAAAATACATGTGTTTTAGAATCGCTGAAGTTAATTACAGTTCATAAATAATGTAATGGGATGTCAGATATGTTTAATATATGTTTTCAAGTGTTTGAATAGAGTTGACACATATCCCACAGTACTTGCTTTCTTTATTCCAATTATTCTAATGAAAATCATGAACTCTATTTAAATGATTTCTAAAATGGGAAAATATACTGGGAGCCCTTTGTAAAACTTCTCTTCCCACTAGAGCAATGCAGCAAGCTGCTCGGCAGGGTACCCAAAAGACAATGCTTACAAGCCAGGCTGCTCAAAGACATGGAAATAATTTGAACAGCAGATGTCAGGGAGATACGTGTGTCTAAATGTGTTTTCTTTCAGTCTTCTTATGTAAAAAACGTTCTGTGAATAAGAATCGTTTACCATCCTATCTTTCTTTATTTAATTCCCTCTGCCTGCTACACACACACACACACACACATACACATACATGTATACACAAACTGAACTTTTCAAATAAAGTTCAGTGGCTTCCCACTGACATATGTTCTAACTTTTGAACTGATTATTTTTTCTAACTGTAGCAGTATAAAAAATAGTGACAAAAATGCCTTTGCTCCATAGAATTTGCCCTTAAGAAATTCCTCTTCTGTATGCTACCGTGCTAAGGAAAAAGTATTCCTCATTTAAAATCTGTGACTTCTTTTATTTACATGCCAATTTACCCTTTGGTCCCCAGTAATTCCCAGAATGTTTGCTTAGGTGTCTGCGGTACTGCAAACTGTGGGTAATAAAAATAAATGATTGATTTAGAGAAGAGAGGGTTTCCTTCTACATAAAGAACAAGGCAGTTTTCTTCCCCATCTCTCCATGACCTTAGCTGCACAGATGTGTACAAGACAAAAATCAAAAGAGCTTGATGGTATTCCCAGCTCAGTCCTTAGTGGCTGGTAATTAATTCACTGCACAGGGGGAAGGGAGAAATGTAAGGCATATTGAGACTTGATTAGGCACAGCTGGTGATCACTGCCCATCAGAGACAGAGGGTCAAGCCAGAATGCAGGGGAATCTTCTGTCCCTGCTGAGGGTGGGCTTGCCAAAGGACCCAGCTGGGCAGTCCCAGGAGCTTACAGTGCGGTTGCTTTTAAAACACACCTGCCCTGGGAACTGAAGCCAAACGTTAATTTCTTACTCTTGCTCAACAGAAATGGTATTTGCTACTATTTTATATAAAACTTTTCCAAAGGGGTACAGAAACTTCTTTTTAAAATGTTTCTTACTCCCACCTGTAGCCCAAATGTCTGTGCCCTTCAGCAAGTTATGGGAACACACAAGAAATACTTCAGTACCTGCAGAAACTGGTACCAGGGAGCCATCTGTGGAAAGAAAGCGTAAGTATGCTCTGTTTCGTAACTATTCCCTATTCACTGAGATAATATAATGCACAATTAGAAAACTCTCCTTTTCTCAGAGGCAAACTGTTTCAAATACAGGCATGGGGAAAATTAAGTTCTAATTTTACAGGGTTATAGCTTCTCTTTAGCTGCTTCTAAAGCCACCCGGAAAACTGATCCAATAACTGTTGCCAAAAATAATCACAAAGGAGTGGAAAGTCTGAAAGTTACAGCATAGTATATAGCTTTTTTTAAGTTTAAGAGTCTTTAAAGTATTGGCTTCAGCAATACTGCTCTGTGTTAAGTATTCATAGCTCTATTTTAAACACAAAGAGATATGAGGTTAAGTGACCAAAACCACAGGGGGACCTAATAGGCCAGTTGTGAAAAGGACTCAGCACTACCCAGCAAAGCTGTGCACTCAGACCATGGCTCTCCATAAGAAAAAAAAAAAAAACAAAAAAAGTCAAAATATGGTTGTGGATACAGATTAAATCTGGGTGAGTTTGGCATTCTTTTGATATCTGTGTGTATATTTCAATTGTCACTTCTCAGAACACAAGTCACTGCCTTCTCTATGACAAAATGTCAAAGTCATTACTGGTTTATCAGCCATAGAGCAGCTTCAGAGTGTGAAAACATACAAAACCCCAGTCCTGAACTTGGTCTGTGTCACTTAGAATTAAGTAATTTAACAGAGACTGACATTGTTTACCCAATACAATAAACTGATGTTTTTCTTGTGTACCACATTTTCTTTTGCTGTTATGCAATTACTTGGATGAATTTCTCAACAGTGGTCACAGGAAATCATTATTTTTATGTTACCATTATTCTTTTACAAGGTCCAAATTGGTCTCGGGTGACATTTTCAGAAAGGCTTGAGTGAACAGGGACACCCGGCTTCAGTTGCAACTCTGTCTTAGGGTATTAGAAGTCTTTTAGTGAAAGCCTATAAAACTCTTCCCAGTGCCCAAGTAATATTTAAGTACACAATTTGAATAATCTCTGAGGGATTGTATTCCCTAAGACATAAAGATGTTAAGCTATACTGAGATATGGTGCAGATTATATGTTTGAGGAACTCAACTCCATTTAAAGTAAGATTTGTATTTAAAACTTTCCTAATGAACATCAACCACTGTTTTAGATGTTAATATAATGTAGAATAGAGATCTTTTGTTTCTGTGCCAAAGTCTGCTATAGCAGAGGTCAATATGGAAGAAAAACATCCACAGTGTAAGCAATATAAGCCAGTTGAAGATGACCGCCTTTGTAAACAAGCTCTTAAATTATCTTGAAACCGTTTTCTCTGATCAACAGTAATTCACTAAATAAGCTAGAAAGGAGAGCTTGAGCAAGTAGTGATGGATAGTTTACAATTAGTTAGTTATATTATTGTTCTCCTGATTGTCTAAGTCATGAGTAAATAGGATCCACATTTTCCTGTCCATACTTCAAGTTTAAAAAAGTGTTTCTGAATATAGAAACAATGATAAATTCTGGGGAAAAACCCAGATATTTTTTACTTTAAACAATTACACATAGCTTGCATTGAATCCAAGTGAACTTGTACAAACAGAATATGTTTAAGAAAAAACTGCAACTATAGGACTTGTATGAAATTAATTGAACGGTTCTTTACAGAAAGTCAAAGTATCATTTGTTGACAAAGAATTAGACACAGACACAGTCTGGGTTTGTGCTGGGGAATAGGGGAGGCACAAAAAAATGATGCAGTGTGTAGACACGTCACTAGCAGTGCTAATATGGCTACAATATATCATGCTCTCTTCAGTGCATCTACATATATGACACTTTCATAATAAAAAAGTATCCTTTTCCTGGTTAATTTTCAATTTTTCCTCAAAGCCACCTTTACATTTTGTCTTTTTTTTTTTTTTTTTTTTCCTGGTTCAGCTGTCCTGGCTGAAAAATAATTAAACAATTAAATTCATGGTTCTTCTTGAGCATGATCCCTATACTTACTAATGTAAAACTGATTCAGACTTCCAAATGATTGTTTGTGTGAGAAAAATATTTTCAGCAACAATTTTTTTACTGTTCAAATCAAAAATGTAAATCAGACAGTAGTCAGGCAAGGTCCTGAAATGGAATTGGCTTGTGGTTTCTGCTACTCCTGTTGGGTGTCAGAGGGTTTGCATTTTTTGAGATTCCTGAAAGATGCTGCATGTCGTAAGACAGTGTTGGAAAAGATCCTTAGGAGAAAGGCTGAGGGAAGATTTAGTAGGAGAAAGTTTTCTTCAACCTTCTTTCTGCAAAAATGTTTCAGTGCTCTGACAGCATACCATAAATTAATGGAGCTGAGTTATGATTCCAGTACAGTGAGACACTGATTCCAACATACAGACTTGCCTTTCAAGCATTGCCATGGCCTTGAACTCTCAAATCTAAAGTCAGTCTAGACATAAAGAATGATACCATGGCCCCGCCTGAGCTGAGGAAAAGACCTGATTTCCATGGGCCAAGCTGTCACCTTAAACTTCCCGCTATTATAAAATTTAGTGGTTACTAATTACTTACTTAAGGAGGTGGAAGAAAGTAACAGCAGTAAGTTAGAGTGGACATAGAGCAAATCAAAATAAGCATCCTAAGCAGACAACTGGTCTGATTATTCTAAATCCCCAGAACTTTCTTTGGAAAGTAATCCTAACCAGTCTCGTCCATTTTGATTTTGGCTTTGTTAGAACCAATTTTTCATATGAATCACAGGTTTTTATACATCTGGTGATGGTAATAATGATAAATTTCCAGTCAAACTAGATTCTGTGTGGTCATTTGCCCCACCTCTACCTGCAATATTTTCAGGACCCACACGTTTATAGTTTTTGTCAGAATCTTTCCTTCTCCTTCAGGTGGCATTATAATACTGAGTTCCCTTTTCCTTCAGTGGACACGCTGCAAGTTGTCCAAAATACTTCACCTTTTAAGTAAAGTCTGCCATACCACTGACTTCTTTGGCACTACATTTTATTCCACTGCAGACACATTGGGAAGAAGGGTATTTCCTGAAAATTACTTAGACTGAAACTTGGAAATTCTCAAAGTCAGCTTTGGAAACCAACATACTCATGTGGTTTTATTCCTAGATAGTTGTCATATCTTCTCATGAGAAAAGGTCTGCTCTCAGCATAAATCTGACAGGGAATTCATTACTTTGCTGAGCTCCAGAAGTAAAATTAGTTGTGCAGTGATAGATACCTTCATGTATCAGGAAAAATAGTTTGAAGCGATAGGCAGCTTGGACTCATTGAACTAAAGTCAGGTCATGACTTTGTTCTCCTCAGTGACTAGAATTTAGAGGAATGTAAGCTGTAAAACATTTTATAGAGCCTATGTAGGGCCCTAAACAAGAAGCCTGCTACAGCCAGCCAGAGGAAGACATTGAGCAGTGAGGCTCAGTGGATCTGGGCTTGAAAGCCTACACAAAATATTACCTACTTTCTCCTTCCTCTATTAACACTCCTATCATTGTATAAGCATTCATAGAGCAAGGCTAGAGAGGGAAAACAGTGTGTATGAGAGTAAGTTAAGTCATGGAACTCCTGAGGAATTTTCTTGTGGCTGTAATAGAGCACCTGTTAAAACTTATTCTTAGCTGTTAATGGGAATTTCACACACTCTGTACTCAAAACACAAATGCAGACATGACTAAAGAGGTTACTGTAATAAGAATGTTAATCCAAAGGACAACAGCTTTTCTTATATTAATATCTCCATGTTAACAAGTCCTCCCTAACTTGTAGATATGATCTATAAAATGTTACTTTAAGAATGCTTTTATTATTTACACTTCCTATCCACTGCTGTAAATTTCCAATTGGGATGTAACTTAAAGATTTGCTAAAATCAAAGTCTATTGGACCAGAAGTCTTTCCACTGTTTCTCTGCAGCAGTTTATCTCCATGCCAGCAAGGAGTAGAAACAGATGAGTCACAGAGCTGATCTCAATAAACTGAAAACTGGCTCTGATGGCCAAGAATAACAAAGACATAGGTATCATTGCTCTGCTCCTTTCTCCATTGGAATATACTCCTTTGGATAAGGTTGGAATAACTTTGAGCTAAAAAAAACCCCAACAACCAACAAAACAAAAAACCCACCCCAAAACAAACAAACAAACAACACACCCCAAAACCTTAAAAACTCCAAAACTCAAGAATTCAGCATTGCTTGTTATCTGAGTAACTGCTTTCTTCACTTGGGCACCGTCTTATGCTAAACTAGTAGGGAGATACAGATGAGAATAATTTATGGTGTGAGACGGTACTTCCCCTGTGTACTCTGTCTACCCACAAGTGGTGCTGAAGAACTTCATTTTGCACTGAGTTTTATCTGGTTCTAACCTTATCTTGGGATCCTCCGTACAGACTCCTTTTCCCCCATTCCATCTTTCTCATGACATTCTGATACAGCTGATACATGGGCATTCTAATTGCAGTCAGCTGTAAGGGAACATGAATACTGTAAGTCAGAACTTACAGTAACCCTTGATATATTTAAAAAAATAAAAAAGAAAAAAAAAAAAGCCTTGGCTGTACATAACAAGTCACATGATAAAAAAGGCACTGATCTTGTAATGCTTGGCTGAAGAAGCATTTTCTTTCTTAACTATGGTCTTCAGCCAATTTTCTGCCTTTCATTAATTGTGTCATTGTTGGATATGGTAAGAAGACTAAACTTGCCATGTTTTATTCTATGCTTATAACTCAGCTTCCTCTTTCCTTTTTCCAAAAGCTCATTAAGACTGAAGTCTTTCATAGCTACTCATGGGGTAAAGGAGAGATATTTTCTATCATGAGAATATTTCCTCATGACAAAGCAGTTCACAGAGCTGGGAGAACATTCTGGCTCCTATCCTGCTACGCAGTTTCTTTAATTAGATTTTTTTTTAATTAGCTTCTGACAGGAGGAAGAGTATAAGGTTAATTTCCTCTTTAGTTAGAAAATCTGTAGCCTAAACTGCATGCTATTCTTGCATTCCCAAGAAATAACCATTCAGTGAATTGCTTTAAAGAAAGAGCTGTATTAAAAAGAACTATACAAATACTTTCAGTATCTGGCTTCTCGATTGAAAAGATGCACATGGCAGAAGGGTGAATATGTCATGTGTGTATATGTGTATGAGGGAATGGAGACAAAATATTTTCATAGCACAGAGAAATGAAAGACTGTATTAAAAAAAAAAATCTTTAATCTCCACCAGGTCTATCAGATTGCTGTCAATTACAGAATTATAATCCCCACTTTAAAAATCATGCTTTGTATTGCTAATGTGTCATTGGTAATTGGATATGGTAAGAAGACTAAACTTGCCATATCTTATCCTATGCTTATAACTCAGCTTCTTCTTTCCATTTTCCAAAAGCTAGTTAAGACTGCAATCCTCCATAGCTGCTCATGGGGTTTGGGGGAGATATTTTCTATTCCCTGGAAGGAAAAAATCTTTTCTCATGACGAAGCAGTTCACACATTCTTTCTACTTTCATTTTTAAATGAAAAATTAATGAAATTTAGTGTGGATGTTGAAGGTCTTAAGTCCAACTTTTCATTTTAATAAGCTGTTCATTTTAATGTGTTTGTGGTTAATGTTTTGTCAGCTTTAGTTTATGAAAAATGAGAGAAGTGTACTCAGCTGCCACCAAAGAGTCTACAAATTAAAAGCTGGAATGTAGTGGTAAAGTCTCAGCAAAAACCTTCAGTGAATTAGTACTCAGAACTCTAGCACTGCTAACATCAGCCACACCTACAAAAATAAATCTATTATGTAAAAATATGATGGCAATTTTTCCTTGTTATTCACAGTGTACCTTAATTTGAAAAGTAGTATCTGAAGTCTTATGCCTTAAATTTTATGTTTTAGGCTGTGGTAAGATTGTATAATATGTTGGCATTCCCTCTCCCAGGGAGCCAAAATCAACTCTGCAAAAACATTAGTGAATTTGAGCTTTTGTGTAAGAGAGGAGAATTTGTCAAGCAGATCTATGGCTGAGCTTTTATTGCTGTCATATTAATTAAGAAGACATCATATCTTATAAGACCATCAATGCTAAATTGAATGTTACAGTATAGAACTACCAATTAGCCCTGGTTTGCTGTCACACATAGCTTTCACATATTCAAGAATGAGATTATTTTATTGACATTATATAACAGTCCCCAGTCCCTGGTATTACTAAATTCTATGCATGCTGTGATGATGTATCCTTTTAACTCTGTTTTTTATTTCTTGTAGTGTGGTTTTCATCCTCACTTCATTTACCAGCAAACTTTTGTGTCCATCCATCCTTTAGTGACTTCCTTCTTTATAACCTGCTTTGTCTGTTCTTAAATAGTTCTTTCCCTCATTCCTGAGCTTCTTCAAAGTCTTCCTTGAAAAACTGGGGCCCTGTCATCCCACTGTCTATCACCATACAATCCACAGGACTTTTTCCTAAGTACCTGTTTACTTCCTATATGCAGTATGGAGGTGACTCCATGTAGTCTTGTTTTAATTTCTGTTCAGTTCATTTATTGTTTTTTTTTTTTTCCTTTACAACCTTGCTGCCACCGTTTTCTCTCAATATCATCACTTTAGTTTTCCTTTTCTTCAATCCCATCTAATGTTTTCAAAATAGAGCAGTTAAATTAAATTTCTTCAGCTGCTGTTCTAGTCACATAATCTTTTAATAACTCTGCGTGAGATCCACAACCCCTCCCACATTCCTTCCTAGCACTTAAGCTTAATGATGGCAGTAATTCTGTAAGTTCAAAAGCCTTGCATGTAGTAAAATACAACCATTTTTTTGTCTATATAGAAAAGGCTGAATGATAAAAAAGGGATAAGCATCTGTAGAGTGTGTACTTAGAAATGAAAAAAATCATAATAACAAAATTAAAAATTACACTAAGATAAAATTAGTGTACACTGGTCCTGATTATTATTTCATTGTGGTTTTGTCTATATCCCACAGAACTGTCTTATATGAGTGCTGTCCTGGATACATGAAGATGGATGGTATGAGAGGATGTCCTGCAGGTACAAGCTTATTTTCATATGCATAAGACCATATATGAGAAGCATTACAACACAGGAGACTTTCAAAGGTGGTCATCTTGAGAAATGATTGCCTCTTTTTAAGAATTACTGCCTGAGGACACACAACTTCATTTGCATGCAGCCAAAAGAGATAAAAATCAGCCAGCACTGGATTTAATAATGCACTTTAAGCTGAATTTCCCAGCTCCTTCCAGTTTCTGGACTGGAGAGCCATGATAGTGTCTTCAGTTCCCAAAGCTGCCAAAGAACTTTTATCCCTATTCCCATCACACCCCAGAATAACCTAAAGCATACCAGTGAGGTCAGAAACCCAGGACATGAGGTGTGGCATATTCTGTTTATTCCTTTTCCTAAAAGACTTGAATCTTTGTATATAGTAAAAAAGGGATACAGGCCTTAAATAAACTAAGGAGGAGTAAAAATGAAGACAGGAATTCTTGATTTCTCCTGTTTGTGCTATTCTGTTTTGCATAAATAAAATTAATTGCAGCAGGGAAGAGTAATCTTAGAAGGAATACATTTCATCACTTTAGAACCCTATACCTGAACTAATCCTTTTCCATTCAATAATAGTTAGGCATATGTAAGGCAGAGTACAGTTTGTTTAGACGAATTATTCTCATTTTAGATGTTTACATTAGGATGAGATCAGTCACACTCTAGAATTGCCTGCTCCTCTCCATGACCATAAAAAGAGCCAAGAACAACTAGCTTGCATGCAGATGCCTCACTCCTAGATGCTTAGAATTAGGAGATATTAATCCTGTTCTTATGTAGCAGTGTTTTAACTGTGAGACTATGCCTACTCTTACTCTCTGCATTAATCAATATATGCACAAACCACACACTGGAAGAAGAGCAAGAGGCCTCACAAGAAATATTCTGGTCCACCATGACCCAATGAGATCCACTCCATTGAAATTTTTGTGATTATAGATAGAATTTACTCCTGTCCTCAACAGATAGCCTCCCATTTCAGGTTGGGTTGGCACAAGACAACTCTTCTAAAGAAAATATTACAATATGCGGTTTTGTTTGAAATAACAAGCAGATGTGCTTGGATGGCTTGTGAGTATGTTGGCTATGGAATTTTAATCCAAGCACATTGGCATAATATTGATTTAAGCAGTTTCAGAAAGGCAATAATATTGTCCGACAAAAAGAAACAAAGTAGATGTGATTGTGAGAAACTGGATGACTGAAGATTTTACAGCATTCTTATGTTTATTTTAGTTGCTCCTATTGATCATGTATATGGTACACTTGGTATTGTGGGAGCTACCTCCACTCAGCAGTATTCTGACATATCAAAGCTGAGAGAAGAGATTGAGGGACGAGGATCATTCACTTTCTTTGCACCAAGCAATGAAGCCTGGGAGGAATTAAATTCAGTAAGTGTGTGTATGTGTGTTTGTGTGCACACATGTATATGTTAAAGTGTGTTTCTCTTTCAGCTAATATTTTAGCTGCAACAGCTAGACTATAATGAGGTAGACTAGAAACAATATTGACATTTTAGATATAAAAGGACATTACACAAGTTATAATAAAATAATTTACATTAACTTTTTCGAAGCTAGAGGGTCTGAATATATTTTCAGGAATACTAAACAACCGTCTTCCTTATTTAAGCACTTGCATGACAAATATTAATATTGTTAGTGTTATTAGCATAGTTATGGAGAATCTGACAGGAATTCCAGTATTTGCATGATGTAGAGTATAATTGTATTTTGTCAGGTGTCCTTCTTTTAGTAATGTTTCAAGTTAAATAAATATTGGATCAATGCTCCTTCAACGACTTGTCTGTGATGACACCTCTTGTCTTCTTTGTGAGCATATCAGATTAAAGAATCATTTAAGTAAGGCCAGATTGATAAGTATCAAATTTGTCACTCCTAACATGAAATATCCATTGTTCAATATATTGAAAGCATATATTAAGGTAAAGTGATATGCACATCTTTCTGACTGGAAGAACTTCTTGAAGCTTCTAACTAATTAAATTCCTTTTTTCTTCAGGAAATTCACAGGAATTTGGTTGACAATGTAAATATTGAGCTATATAACGCTCTCCACCACCACATGGTAAACAAGCGCATGTTGACAAAAGATCTTAAGAATGGCATGACTCTTGTGTCTATGTATAATGACCAGAAATTGCTTATTAACCATTATCCCAATGGGGTAAGTCTATTCACATTTTTTCCCCTTACATAATTATTCAGTTATAGCCATTGCTCTTTCCTTTATTTCCTTCTATAGCTAAGAACATAGCTTATAGAAGGTTCAACACCTAGCAAGTCAGTTGACACTGATAAAAATGAATACATTTTCTCTTGAAGAAACTTTGCTTGCTGTGTAGACTAATCACTAAGAAAGAATTAATGGACACGTGGTGTTTTGCTGTTTAGAAATCAAAATTCAAACAAGAATGAACTTTCGTCCTAAAAGACAAAGCCTTTCGTGGGCAAAATATACGATCATAATAAATCTGAGAGCAAAATCTACTATTAATCTCAATGTGTTTACAAAATAATATTGAATCAGATCTTTTATTTGGAGTGCGCAGTAGAAACACTTAAGACTGTAGGGTACGCACATCCATTATTTGCCTGGAAAAAAAAATTTTTAGAAATGTTAGAAGTCTCCCATTCAAGTCACTCATCTTTGTTGCCTTAAAGGCATTAAAGTGTTTATGTTGGGCTACAGTTTGCATCAGTAAAAAACAATACAATCACCATATTAACCAGATGTGGAAAACGAGTCTGAATGATTGCACTAAGAAATAAGACATGAATATGAAATCCTGAAAGCCTGAATAAATCTGCTGTTAGCTTTCCAGAAGCTTAGTCAACATTTCAAATCTTACAAGATTTTACTTAAAATTTAAAAAAAAGCTGAAAGAACAACAGTAAATACATGATGTACAGTATATACGTTGCCAGTCTGTAAGAATCAGATTCCAAGTATATGATCAAGATAATGCTTAATCTTCTACTGCTTGATTCTTCACATATAGGTTGTTACTGTTAACTGTGCCAGGATCATCCATGGCAACCAGATTGCTACCAATGGTGTTGTTCATGTCATTGACCGTGTCCTGACAGCTGTTGGAAATACCGTTCAAGATTTTGTTGAAGTCGAGGATGATCTTTCATCTTTTAGAGTAAGTGGACAAAAATGAAAACAATTTTCTATAATCATTCTATAACACTGATCTCAGTCTAGCATTAAAGTACCTCTGGTCACTAGGTGAAACTAGCCAGATAATATATTTTGGTACTATTTTAAATAACCAGCATTAAAAAACAAATTTGTTTTCTAGGCTGCTGCCATCACATCGGAAGTCTTGGATATTCTTGGAAGGCCGGGTCATTACACACTCTTTGCTCCTACTAATGAAGCTTTTGAGAGACTTCCAAGGGGAGTCTTAGAAAGGATCATGGGTGACAAGGTGGCTTCTGAAGGTATGTAACCTCTTTTTGCAAATGAGGAATACAGGTGAGTAGATCAGGAGGTAGATGCTACATTATCCTGGTAGCTCTGAAATTAAGCACCTGCATGTAGGAGGAGTTATTTCTTCTGACTTTGATTTTTTCCCGTTACCTAAGGATTAAAATTCACTGAAAACTTAGTTTCCAAAACTTTTTAAAGGAAACTGTGAAGATATAGGCACATTGATATTTCTATCAGCTGCATAGTTATAATAAAGATTCCTGCCTCTAGGAACACAGGGCTATCTGAATGTGGGATTCTCTCATAGCTTTCTCTTGAACAGCTTTTCATACAAAGAGGACATGTTCTTGTAAAAGGAAAGTTCTGCCCTGTGAGTTGAACTGAATTTATACTATATATTCTCAGAAACCACAATAGTCAGCACACTTATTCTAATGAGAACTACAATAAAACTAAATAATTGAATCAGCCTGTTATGTGAACTATGATGTAATAGACTACTAAGAAATGGAAGGCTTAATTTCTATTCCCATTTATGAGCTCCATTGCACTAAAGTTCTCCATCATTTCATTATAGCCTCATTAAGTCACTGTGCAGTATCTCATTAGAGAATGGTGAAAACAGAGAACTGGGTTAATTTTGATGTGAGCAAATGACTAAAAATGGAATACTGAAATAACACGGAATTTTTGTTGTGGGGTTTGGTGTTTTTTTTTTCCAGTTTCTTTCAGGAATTTTTGGCTGATTCTTTTGGTATACACAGAGGATAGTGCACTGAATCTCACTTATATAGTAAGGCATAACAAAATGTAAATATGGGGCTGACTTTGCATAGCCTATAGAGTTTTGTACTCAAAGGTCTATGTGGAGCATATCATCTGCAGTCACTGAGTTATATACTCTGTTACATGCAGATCATAGCAAAACCAGTATAGCTTTCATAATATAAGGCATGCCAAAGATTTTTGACCATTAAATTTTAGAGGACTGTAGTATCAATTTTCATATAAATAACTTTGAATAAAGCATCCGAGTGCAAATAAATATGCTAGACAAACTAATAAATTATTAAAATAGTGTAGAAGTAATAATTCACATATAGTTGTGAGATAAATTACATATATATAAAATGAATATATGTGTCCAAACACCTATACATGAACTTCCTCCTCTTTTCTCCACAGCTCTTGTGAAGTTCCATATTTTAAATATTCTCCAGTGTTCTGAAGCCATCACAGGTGGAGCTGTCTATGAAACCTTGGAAGGAAACACAGTTGAAATTGGTTGTGATGGTGACAGTCTGACTGTGAATGGAGTGAAGATGGTGAAACGCAAAGATATTGTGACAAGCAATGGTGTTATCCACCTCATTGATGAAGTGCTAATTCCCGATTCTGGTCAGTGATGTGTATGGAAAACTTCTTACACCGAATACATGTTCTACAAGCTTACCCAGATTCCCTCAGATATATTGTTATGGATAAGCATGTAGAATCCAAATCAGGAAAAGGAATAAAATGTGTGTTAAAATACCTTTTCCTATTCCTTTATTTGCAGCCAAGCAAGTCATTGAGCTTGGTGGTGCCCAGCAGACTACTTTTACAGACCTGGTGGCACAGCTAGGACTGGCATCTTCTCTAAGACCAGAAGGCCAATACACTCTCCTGGCACCGCTGAATGGTGCTTTCTCAGGTTAGTAGCCTTAAAAGATTATGCTCTGAATGTCAAAATAAACAAAAATATGTGCTACCCTGACAGTTTTCCAAAAAAGTCCCAGTACTTGTTCTAAGTCCCAAGGAAAGAGAGCCACAGGGAAATAGAGATACTTTGCTCTTTCAGAATACATACCATGCAGAAAGACAAAACAAGCCTAACCACCATGTGGCACAGCTTGTTTTTAGTGGTATCATTTCTTCATGGAAATTGTATCACTAAAATAAGATGCAAAATATGCACAGACAGATTTTGGGAAAGACATTAAGAGACTGCTAGTTCCCATAGTATTTGCATTACTTGCATTAAATTCACAACTTATTTGTTCTCAAACATTTATACAAAGAGGTTGGTATTTTCCAATACGTTAAAGCAGAAAGAAACTGATATAAATATACTATAAAACAGGTGTTTGAGTATTTGTAGAAGTGACCACATTTAGCATCCTGCCCTTCACCCAAGAATTTGAGTGTTAACTCACAACCACAGAAGCAAATTTGGAAAGGTTTTAAGGTGCACATGCAGAAAATAAAAGTTCTAATAAGAACTTCAACAGTAATTCAGAAAATGGAGCAGGCCCACATATAAAATATCTGCTATATTATTTATAATAATTAATCTGGGCTATGTCAAAAGTTCATGTCTGAATTTAAGGAATGGCAATTTGCAGAAACTACTTAACAATTCATTTTCTGTGTACACAGATCCACCTAAGCCTTAACTCAAGCATTTCAAAGAAAGATTCAGTATTTCTGTCATCTTTTAATATAGCACCCACAGTTACCCCTATCTGAATGAAATCACTACATATTAATATCTAAATGGCTTTGTAGATGACACCTTAAGGATGGATCAACGCCTTCTTAAAACAATCCTGCAGAATCACATCATAAAAGTGAAAGTTGGGCTCAATGAACTGTACAATGGACAAGAGCTGGAGACCATTGGAGGAAAACTGCTTAGAGTCTTTGTGTATCGCACAGTAAGTGAATGGGTCTTTCTAACAATATGTATCTCAACTATGAAAAACAAGACTCATGAAGGAATAAAGACAAAGCTGAATGAAGCCTCCAGCATTTACCATTATGACTATCTAGCAAAAACCTCTAAGCTTTTAAGCTAAGAAAAAATGAAAATCTGATCTTTATTGATGGGAACTTCGTTTGCATGGAAGGCTTTTTGGGAAAATGAAACAGATTTGACACTCCATTAATTACAATTTTTTAAACTAGTCTTTAGACCTAATTAAGAACATTCTCAGTGGAAGCTAAATCATCAAGTTTGGAAATATTTTCACCATATTAACTTGCTCCAGATTTCACTACTTTTGCTTTCTCAAGCAGTATCAGATTTCCTGGCAGGAACATAAAATTTGAGTGTGGGAAATACATATGAATATTATTTTTAATATAATGTTGGGACCTATGCATCCATCTCATTTAATCAAATATGTTTAAATGTGTATAATTTTTTGAATATCTACACTTGTTTCTCTTTTAATCAGGCTGTATGTATTGAAAATTCATGCATGGTCAGAGGAAGTAAAGAAGGAAGGAATGGTTTTATTCACATCTTCAGACAGATCATCAATCCAGCAGAAAAGTCATTGCATGAAATGCTGAGAAATGATAAGCGTTTTAGGTGAGTAGCGGTTCCAACAGCCCTGAGATTTGCCTGCAGAGGGTAACTGTATATACAGCACAGCTGATCTGAGAAATAGTTGTGGACTGTGCATTGATTTTGGGGGGCAGAGAAGGGGTTATTACCTCCTCAGAAAACAAAGGGGGAGGGGGGGAGGGGGGAAGGAAAAAGAAAGTGTTCTCCTCCAGCTGTATGCTGAAAGGGGGCCCAGACTTTATGCTAGAACAGTTGCTTACAGCACATAGGAGTCAGTAAGTCACCAGAACAAAAGGAGTAAGAGGGCAAAAGGAATTGGATGATACATCCAGAGCTATAAATGTAGTGGAGTCTGGAGGTTTAATTAACAAGTGTTACAATTCCATATGGGTACAGCATGACTGTATACCCTTCCAGTACATATTTCTGTCCCCTTCCCGCAAGTATCTCGATACTCCTACAGAGAGCAACCATTCTCCCTTCGTGTCTGGTCTATGGGGGTTTTGTTTGTTGAATTCTGCTCTGATACAGGCTGCCAATTATTTTTTTTTTCTCCAATCCTTTTCCTCAGTCTGCTACTCTTAAGACTGTCTTTTTTCTCTCATTTTCCTGTCTTTATTTCACTAAAAAAATGAGGGAACTAAATGCCTGGACCGAAGTATAGTTACTACACTTCAACAGAATGTATTTGTGTTTTGTCTGTTTATTGTAAACAGTGTTTTCCTCAGTCTGGTGAAAGCTGCAGATTTAGATGATGTTCTCTCACAGCCTGGACAATGGACTCTGTTTGTTCCAACTAACGATGCCTTTAAAGGTTTGACTGATGACGATAAGGATATATTGATAAGTAAGTAATATAAGAAAACTAGAAATATAAGCAAAGGTAAAATCAAAGGGAAAGATGGCTAGTGCATTTTTTACACAAAAGTGTGTGATGAAACAGTTTGCCTTTTGTACAGAGGCTGTCATAAGACCTCCCTAAATTAATTCCTTCTTGGGGGATAGAGAAAATATCTTTCTGGAAAAAAGCATCCAACCTGAATTCAGATTTAAATTTCAACCCTTGATATATTTTTCCAAGGTGCAATTGCCTTCCAAGTTAAAATCTGCATTCATTTAATTAGCTTCAACTTTTCATCGTTCGACCTTGCTATAGACTCTTTAGTCTCTCTTATCACGTTTCTTTTCTAGTTGTGACCATTGCATTAAAAGATATGTAGTATTGATTTTCCTACCTTTCATTTCCTTTCTCTTATCTGCCTCCACACAGTGGTCTTTGATACCACCTGTGCTCTACAAGTTAAATTTTGAATATATATTGCTAAATGTCAGTTTACGTAATTTCCACCTTACACTTTTAAACACTTGAATTATATGGATTTTTAACAAGATTTAAAAGTAGTTTCTTCAATGTCATGCTTCATTTCCATAAGAGAAGAAATGCACAATGAATACTTCAAATCTCCTGCAGAGTTTCCCACTAATGGGATAGGCTGTAGCCACTGCACTATAAATATTTTTAGTCTATTGGAGAATAATGTGAATCTGGCCTGTGCGTAAGTGCAGGAGGAGTGGTTGCCTTGGATCCCACATCCAGAATGTCAGTCACGTTTTCCATTCCTGCACTTTTCAGATCAAAGTTTGAAGACATGAAGCCAAATCCCATGAATCTTTAATAACTTCAAAAAGTACAGCTAGGAGCATTGATAAGCAGCAACCCCATCTCTATACAGCCTTTAACTCACTAATGAGACACTGTGAATTTGAATTACCTCTTCAGCCATTTAAAGCTATCATAGTCTAAATTACCTTCTAATGTGATGTGTCTCTAGTGGCTAACAGTAAATTAACAGATAGCCTAAATGACTAACATTAGATAGATTGCTATAAAATGAAGTGAAACATGTCTCAAGGCTGTGAACTGAAGTAACTGGATAAATGCCATTATTTTGGTTTTACCGGACTATATAGTGGTTTTATTGGACTATATAGTTGTTTTATTAACTAAGATTGAGTTTATCAGGTCTATTATTTTTGTCTTCAACTCCCAACTTGATGTTGTATCCAAGGGCCATGCCATTTTGGATTATTTCTGTAATTAAGAATACAGTTATATTTGCCATTCTGCTTTTCAAGGGGACCTTATGTACTATCTTTTCCTATCATTGTAACTTGGTTTCTACTTACTTTCCTTGCAGATGAGATTTTACTTTTCCCTCTTTATTTTTTAATTTTTTTTTTTCAGCAGAATGTCCATTTTTTGTGTCAGATTACTTTCTGGAAATCTGTCTTGGCTTTGTTGCTTTGTCATAAAAATTAAACCTTAAAATACGAAATTTTTAAAGGAATATAAAGAAATAGTTTGTTTATCTGTAAGAAGGACACAAAGCAAAGATTATTTTAACCAGTAGCCATTGTGACATAGAACAAAGGTAATCTGGTAGCTTGTGAAAAGAGCTTTTGAATTGCCATGTTCAGGCTTTGTATGTAAATTGACACTATCTATGAACAGTCCAGTCAGAAAATCTCAGTTCTACTTGTAGTAGGAAGAAAAAGAGTATTTAATTGCACTTCAGTGGTAAAGTGAATTCCATTGATATCACTGATCAAAGCAAAAAGCAGAAAAAGGAAAATGTTCACTGAAAGAGACACCAGGAAAAAATTATAAACAGGCGGTATTTCCACTACAGTTTTGTCAAGGCTGAAACTCCTAATAACAATCAATATCAGTGTGTAGCGCTCATGTGAAACTTGTAATAGAACAGTCAATATACCATGTAATGGCAAGCAGATGTGTTTTAAAACTGCTCTGCTTGGTACCCTGTCTCCTGGGGAGGTTTTGGGTATTCCTGCAGACTATGACTCTGAACCTCCATGGACCCAGAGCACCAAAGAACCCTGTTAGGACATTAACTTGGGCTCCAGAATCCACTTCCTTTTTAAGACAGTTTTTAAAATGTTGGCTTTTTTCTTCCCAAATAGGAATATCAAACTTTGAAATATGGAAATCATCCCTAGAATAGGGTTTTTTCCCCCTTTTCCCAACTTCTCCAAGCTGCGTCTGTTCTCTTTAAGAACGATAAAACCAGCACTTCAGATAACTCCTTCTTTTCTGCCTGAAGTATATAGCAACTTTCTCATGCCCTGGGTGGGGAAATATGTGTGTATATAAAGAAATGTGAATTATCCCCAGTCATCTCAGAAGAGTGCTGCCACAAAAGAATAATTATATTAATTTTTTCTGTGGTTACCTTTAACTGCAGCAGTGTTAGGACTGGCGATTATCTAGTAACCTGGTGAAATTTGATATTGCCTAGTGGTCCTGAAATTATTGTGTTTGTGAATTATTTGTGGAGCATATTTTAAAAAAAGGCAAAATATTCTGATTAGAGGTGCAAGAAAATAAAAGAAAATAATACAGAAATATAGGAAAATGCTGTCCGCTCTTCTGTTCTTTTATACAGGAGTTCTCATAGCATCTTTATGATTATATTCTGATTGTCTTTTTGTCATATAGTTGTTTTTTTCCCTTTATCATAATTTTAACAGATGCAAATTGTATGTGCTCATAGTAGTTTAATTCACACCATGCTTAATTCTGTCTCAATCTCTCCATTACCATTTAATTTTTACTCCTACTTTTCTTTTCTCTTCAAATAGGAGACAAAAATGCTCTCAGGAATATTCTTCTTTACCACTTGATACAAGGCGTTTTCATTGGAAGTGGCTTTGAGCCTGGAGTGACAAACATTCTTAAAACCATCCAAGGAGGGAAAGTCTACTTGAAAACAGTTAAGTGTTGAAAAAGAAGTCTCCGTGATACAGCCTTGTAACAGGGATTTGACATTCCATGTCTATCCACATTACAGAATGGGAAGCATTCCTCTGAACATTATATTAGGGTTTGGGGTCCTTTTATAATGTCCCTGATAACTTGTGTTCTCTTTTCATCCTTTACCAGGTGAATGATACTCTCCTGGTTAATGAACTGAAATCAAGAGAATCTGATCTCATGGCAACCAATGGTGTCATTCATGTTATTGATAAACTCCTATATCCAGCAGGTGAGTATTAGTTCATGGAATTTATACACAATCTTCTGAATCTGCTTACATGTTATGTAGGTGCAATAACTTAAAAATTCCTTTAAAGAGACAGTTCCTACGTAGAATAAGAAACAAAATTTACCTCACTATTCATTTTGTGGAATAACCTTTCTTAAAACCATGGCAACACTTTGAAATACAAGTATATGGAAGACAAGATGCTGTAGGCTATCTTTTCCACTAATATGGAAGAATGTGTATGTACAAGTACATGTTTGTGTGAGTGTGTGAGAGTGATTACATCTCCTGATCACTGTAAATGAAAGTAAAATGAACACAGATGTGTTTCCTCTTACATGCCTATTTCTTTTGTCAGATCTGCCTGTTGGAAATGATCAGTTGCTTACAATCCTGAAGAAGCTGATTAAGTACATTCAAATTAAGGTACTCTTTAAATAATTATCCCTTCATCTTTTTGGCAGGATATGTGAACCTGCGTACGTTATAATTCATAAGTGATTCTCTAGTCCTTCTGTTTATTCAGCAGACAACATATTCAATAGCTCCCTGTAACCCAGATATAATCATGAATGATACACTGTGCTCAACAGATAGTATTTACATTTTTCAACACCAAATAATTGCAGAATATTTGCATATGGATAACTCCAATGTGAACTGGCCCAGATCTGCTCTTTGGTTCAGGTATACTTTATCATCTAGCAAAATAAATCACTTCTAAACCCTTGAGGCAATCCCGCTTTGAAAGAAATAACGGGTAGCTAATTTGCTGTGTTATTAAACCAACCAGCCTCAATAGCCTGTGGAGAAAAACAGGCATCCTTATCTATCTCAGCTATCCTCTTGAGATTACCTTCTCCCTCAACAACGAATGAGAGGACCTAGGCAAATATCATAGCCTAACTCTTAGATTAATGAAGCAGTGAATCCTACCCACACTCATTCAGAAACTAGAAGGCAAGTGCTCTATCTTTTAAATTTTAAAATTTATTTTCTGTATTTATAGTTTGTTCGTGACAGTACCTTCAAAGAGATTCCACTGACGTTTTACAGTAAGTTCATTTTAAATTCTTCCAGATGGGTTTGAGATTGCTTTTTAAATGTTGCCAATTCCAATCTTGAATTGTAGATCTTTTTTTCAATCACAAAAGAAAGGAATTTCTGGGAAAGTAAGATGTGCCAATGAAGCACAGGAAGAGAAAGACTCAAAGTAAAATGTTTCTGGCTGTTGTGCTACTGTATGTATTTTTCTCACTTTCCAGATGTGTTGCAGGAAAGTAACACTGAAGTAAGCTGTTCAAACTCTTTGGGGTAGGCAAGATACATATGGAAAAGATTTTTTCAGTTTTTAGCCAAGGTGCTATGCTTGGTGCATAGCAGAGTTGTACTGCCTCTCTCTCCAAGACTTAACACTGTACTGTACTGACTCTCCAGGACATAACATGGACCAAACTCGTCACTGAGATGCTTTCTTTTTCATAAATGCTTCCAGAGGGAAAGAGTATACCTGTTCTACCTGTTTCCCATACGTGCAAATATGAGGCTGGTATGGAAGGCAGGTGTTCCGACCACTTTTGCTTCAGGGAGTAAATGTAAAAAAGGAACGTTTTTTGCTCTCTTGCAGCCTTTCTCAGGGTTTGCATTTAGTTTCTGCATATAAGGTAGAACCTGTTGAAGCAAATGTTAGAAAACAAAGATCCTGCTGAAGCTTTGGCTTGTGAGGTAATATGAATTTGGGCAGATGATTAAATTTCTGTAGGATTCTACCTACATTTCTCAGTAAAAATGGAGACCACATTAGGCTTTTGAAAATTGAGAATGGACATACTGAAGTTAGAAGAGTCTTGGAACAAAAAATGGAATAATCTCTCATGATGGCACATAGAATATGAGTCCACAGTGTGCCCTGGCAACCAAAAGGGCCAACCATGTCCTGGGGTGCATCAAGCACAGCATAGCTAGCCAGTCAAGGGCAGTGATTGTGCCACTCTGCACTGCACTGGTGTGGCCCCACCTCAAGTACTCTGTGCAGTTTTGGACGCCTCAGTATAAGAAGGACATCAAACTATTCAACTGTGTCCAGAGGAGGGCAACCAAGATGGTGAAAGGTCTTAAAGACTTATGAAGAGCGACTGAGGTCACTTGATTTGTCAGCTTGGAGAAGAGAAGGCTGAAGGGTGACCTCACTGCAGTCTACAACTTCCTCAAGTGGAAAAGTGGAGAGAGAGGTGCTGACCTCCTCTCTCTGGTGACCAGCAATAGGACATGAGAAAGTGGAATACAGCTGTGTCAGGGGAAGTTCACCTCGGGCATTAGAAAAAGATTCTTCACTGAGAGGACCGCCGGTCACTGGAACAGGCTCTCCAAGGAAGTGGCCACATCACCAAGTCTGTCAGAGTTCAAGGGGCATCTTGATGATGCTCTTAGTCATATGGCTTAGTTTTAGGTAGTCCTGTGAGGAGCAGGGAGTTGCACTCAGTGATCCTTATGGGTCCCTTCCAACTCAAGGTATTTTAAGATTCTGTGATTCTATCTCCCACAGCCAGTGAGAGTAGCATGAGAAGCAAAGCCTGTAAACTGAATGAAAGGAGGTCAATATCAGATATCAAGTTGTAACTGTTGACTTAGTTGAATGCGGGAAAGGGAAGGCTGGGACATCTACAGTGAAGGCTTCTCTACCAGTGAATGGATATGAGTCAAATAACCATCTATCAGAGATGTTCAATGAATACTTGAGTCTGTCTTAGGTGTAGAGGGACAACTTGATCTCCCAAGGGCACCACAGATGTGCTCTCCATGATGTTCTATCACGTGTAAGAATAGTTCTGAATGTCAGATGATTTCCTCTGTTTACCAGGTCAGCTCCCTAATGAATAGAAAAGGCCAAGATTTAAATCTAAGAGATGTCAGAGAATTGTGCATATCTTTATGCAGGGAATTGCATGCATTATTATTTACCTTACATTACCAGGGGTTTTATGACCAGTGGGTTTCATAAGGCACAAGCGAAGGCAAATCCTTTAGATCTTTTAGAGATCCATACTCTAGATCCTATTGTGCTACTTTTCCATCATTAATATCTGTGATTTTATCCACATCTTTATAACCAGACCAAATCTAAATGATCATTACTAGAAAGAAACTGTCAGAATGGAATGTGCTTTATATTCCATTTTCTATACTTTCAGAAATTAACATAATTGAAAGCAACGTCCAGCCCATCATCAGTAAGGAAGGTAAATGAGGCCCTTAGTAGATATATTTCTGTATAATGTTCGTATACATTTACAGAATATATATTGTATATATATCTTTAACAGGATGCTTTTTGTACATAGCAACTCCAGGACATTCAGAACTTTGCTGGAAAAGCAAAGATACAAATATTGCAATTAGAACTGGCTGAAAGATTTTGTATAAAAAGATTTCCCACAGTTGTTCTCCCCAAATGTATTTTCTCCTTTTTCTATGTGCATTAAGAAATATATTTAAAACAATCTTTTTTCAAACCATTTCCTTTAAGTGTCTGAAATATTACTATAATTTCAGTAAAAACATTTCCTTTTTTAAAAAAATTAAAACAGTTATTCTAAAACAATTAAGTACATTTGTTTCTTATACTTAGAAGAAAAAACTAATCAGTTCATTTTTCTATAGTTTTCAATCAGTTCTAAATACCAATATCTGTCAGATGCCTGGAAAGGATTGTTAGCCAAACTTTCTTTTTCAATTTCTTGAGGCAAAAGCATGACTTAAAAATTAGAGGTGGAGCAGAAGACAACAAAAAGTGAGGCTAGGACTGTAAAAATAATGTGCAATTCACAGTATAACTAAAAAGCCCATTGGTTTCACCAAACCAGGTACACTGCTAATGAACTCCAGTTTCCCATTGAAATAAAAATATTCAAAGGGAATCTGGTTGAGCTCAACTAGGAGAAAGGCGGTTAAAAATATCTTGCATAAATTTTATCCAGACTGTTTAATCATTGTTTCTGGGAGGACTTCCTCCCAGCTGAAGTGACATGAGCTTGCTTTTTCAGCAGCTTGCCTGTGCTTCATCCCACTTAGGATGAGACACCATCTAGCATATATGCTGATCTTTGTTGCCTAGTCTCCATCATTAAATCAGATCCACAGAGCAATAAAAATGGATAGATGATTCCATACGGTAATTCATCCAAGATATTTTAGAAAGCTTGCTGTGATAAAGGTGAATCACTCCCTGAAAGTACTTATTCTTCTATGTTAAATCCAATGACAGGGCACATAGTTTAGGTGATTTACATGATGTTTAGAAGTTGAAAGTTAACTGACATAAAGCCCTCTTTTAAAGAAAAAATGAAATGTCTGAGCACTTCTATAGTCAAATATACAAATAAAAGTTATTCACCAGAGAGAAAAAAAATAACTTTGTAAGTTAGTAAGTATTGAAGAGTTACTCCTTTCCATTGCCAGTACGGTGTTTCTGCTTTGAGACACACTCCAGGGAATGATCTCTGGCCAATACAGCCTTTCTGCTGATGATTCAGAAACAGACCCAATAAAGACAATTCTGGCCCTTCCGAGCTTGCTAGCAGTAACAGCAGTGAGCAGCAGCTCCCATCAAAACCACGTAAGCCCACAATTGACTGTAGAAAAATTCTGGCAAAGTTGTGTGTTAATTTTTGCAACATATGTCAGGAAGCTCTAGCAGACCTTGTTGGAAAGGAGACTGCGGTAAAAAAATGATAAAACACACACCCCCCCCAGGTTTAGAGGGTCATGTCTGCCCTTTCATGTCTCAATGTTTTCTGCTTGAATTGTGCTTCCATTGTCCATATGTAGGCAAGTTAAAGGGATCTAAAGAGTTAAATCTGATTGAAGCCTAAATCTTAATGGATTAAATGTTCAAAGGATTGATCCTAGACTAGGCGGTATAGCAAACTATGGCTTTACCTTTTGTTTTGCATACATTTGCTGTATCAGTCACATGGGAAGGTACCGTAATTTAGAAATCTAAAAAAAAAGTGATTGATAAACATTCATACGTATACCTTTGATACGTTTTCATTAATATTCATCACCTGTATGAATGTATATTGGTATTTAATGGGTTCCTAACATGCAAAAATGCCTCTAAATTCAAAACAGAAGCAAGTAAATGAATCTTGTAAGACTGCTTCTTTAATATATTTATAAATGTTTTTCAGCCACAATTGTTAGAATACATATTTAAAAAGCAATTAGTTGTTCAGCTATTTAAAACTCAGACTAGATGAATAGAGCTCTATAATAATGGCATCATTATGATCCTACCATATCATCTCAACTGGAGCAAATGAATGAATTGTTTAGCTCTAAAATATAACTTACAATCGTCTTCTGCTGCACAACCAGACAAAAATGTATGCTTGGATTTGTTACTATTGAAGGACACTAGGTAGTCTGAATTGTACTGCTTTCAACAGTTAACACCAAGCACACATATTAAAAAGCTATTGTTAAATCCTGATCAGTAATTTAAAAAAAAATAATCTATGCAGTACTGACTTCTACATAAATTCATATAAAGAAAGATTTTTGAGGGATTTTTTAAGGAAAAGGAAAGAGCTGAACTGTGTTAAGTTTCTAATTGAATAAGGAATAAGGGAAGTGTGCATTACAGCAACTTCTTAAGGCAGACATACATTTGGATCAGTGTGTTCTATAAGGATTGCATAAGATTAAGAAGTTCATTTTGGCCATTGAAATCAAGATGACCTCTCCCATGCAACTCAAAGAATGATAGCTATTAATGCTGACAAATATCCTTACAGCCACTCCAGTTGATCTCTGAAGTTCTTTCTTTTACTTTTCCTTTTTTTTTTTTTTTCCTTTAATCTGGGTGACCACTGGCCAAGACTTGGTAGTTTAAAAAAAAAAAGCCAAATAAAAAAACCCCAAAACAACAACCACAATAATGTTAAAATAACATGAGGGAATTCTGATTAAAAGACCTAGTTTCCTCTTGGATGTCTATACAGCTAGTAGGAAATAACATGACACACTTTTGTCTCTCTAGTTCTTTTCTAAGCTTCCACACAACAGTTTGCATTCTGATCACTAGCAGAGCAATAGCTGTAGGATTCCAGCAATACCGCAGGGTAGGCTTCTTACCAATATATATAGAGGAAGCCTTTCTTCCAGCTGCTGAGGATCTGGTTTTTTGCTTGAGAATTGTCAACAGATGTTAAAAATATCAGATACACAAAAGTTAAAAAAAAAAAAAAAGTGAATACTAAATGTGCAATAGGATCTAAATTTAAGATCGAATGGAGGAAGTGCAAGATTGTACAGCTTTGCTGTAAATGGCTTCTCAGATTTAAAAAATCCACCATTCCAGTCATGTTTTTTTTTATGGTAGAGGGAATAATGCTAGCTTCATCTCAGCCCTATGGAATGCCATAAATATTTTTATGACTATTTGTAATGTATTGTTTCTTTCCTATGTCACAGACCCATCTATCACACAGCTCACTAAATTAATTGAAGGGGATCCTGAGTTCAAAATAGTCAGGGAAGGGGAGACAATAACTAAAGTGATTCATGGAGGTTGGTATGCTTTCAGCAACTCAATTTGTATTCGTTAAAATTTGAAACATTCACTATTCCCAGTCAGTTTCTACTTTATGTAGGTGATTCATGTGATATGTTAGATAGATGTTCTGTTTTTAACAAGACCTTCTGGAAGTGGTGTGATTTTATTGCATCATTTCATTCTGATTTCTCATTCGTTTCAAAAATTTGGTTTTTTACCTAGCTGTGTCCCATAGCTATAGTCAAGACAGTGTTATAAATGCTCTGCATGCTGACATAACATCTCAGTTAAGAATTACTTGCTGGTTATTGTACTGCAATCAAAAATGCAGTACATGATTCTGTGATAGAACGGCAATCTTATCAGACAGAGAGGTAAACTTTGCCTTCTGCTTTGCTAGGGTCATTGAGAAGGTCACATATAGGGTGCTTTCAAAGGAAAAACAACATGTGGCCATCCTAAATTTGGAAGAAACTTAGTTCCTGGTCTCCTCTGAACATTTTTATTTTTTGTAAAATATCTATGATATTTCCTTGTGTCCTTCAGTAAGTTTCAGCACCTCAAAAACAGCACTTGTAACACTGTTCATCTCTTGATTAATGTCTTCAATTTAAAAATCCTTGTAGAACCAATTATTAAAACATACACCAAAATCATTGATGGGCGACCTGTGGAAGTGACAGAGAAAAAAGTAACAGAAGAAAGAATTATTCAAGGTAAATTATGGTGAGATCTTCACACTTAGTAAAGTTCACCATTACACACAAAGGTAACACATCTTAAGTTCTGTCCTAATGCCTAAAGTGCATTTCCTGGAGAGATGAATTTTCCCTAATGCTTCCCACTGCCTATGTACGGCTCAAAGTCTGGCTGTCTGTGCCACACACACATATACAGAAATGCCAACAATATTTCAACAGCATGCAAAACAATGAAAACTTGTCCTTTTCTAAAAATATGTATTTGCAGTGTCTGCTTTTGCAAGCTTCTTGCTACTATTTCCAGATGAGACTACTTCTATTGCATTTTTTTTTACTCTGGCTTGCTTTAGAAGGAAGACTTTTTTTTTTGTGAACTTTTTTTTCTGTTGTGTATCTCCAGGTAGGTTTCATTTGAACAAAGGTAGACCTTCGGTGTGTAGGTACCTACTTTTGCATGTCATCCCAGGCTCCTTTAACAATCACTTGAGAAAAAGAACTTGTCTGTTTATCTCTAAGAAAGGGCCTCAACTGATCAACATCCACAAGTTATACATTCATATTCAGCTAATATAAGATAATATTAATGTGACTCTGTGTCCCTTGATCTTCTCCCTCAGTAAATTTCAAACTCTTTGACCAATTTCAATTACATTTGACCTACTACAGAGATATTTCTTTAAGAATCATAAAAGCTTCACAGAAATTAAAAAGTGGAGCGAGGTCTATTTCAGCAGTCAATAATATATTTTGATCCCTTTGGTTAAATTTCAGTTTGAATGCTGCCATTGACATTCTGTCTGCCAGAGAAGTTCTAAGGGGAAAGAACATATTGACTTAGCAGAAAGTCTTAATATTAATGTTATTTAGAAAATCTTAAAATTAATTTTAAGAAGTCATTCAAGCATGAGAGAAGTAAAGAACCAGACTTAAGTTATTCTCATATACCTGTTTACTACAATGAAAATATCCGAATGAAAAACTGGTGGTTTCTGAATAAACTTGGGAATATTTTTCAACACAAAATTTCTGGGGGAAAAGAATCACCATTTTGTTATTTCTCAAATTCAAGTTTCACTAATAGCCCACATAAAATGGTCAATATAATGTAAAATGCCAGCATTTCAGACCCAGTATTTCCTTCTTCCCTCCGTATTAGAAAGTGATAAACAATCTCAAATGTTAATCTCCCAAATGATTCATAGCAGTAACAAAAGTGATGATGTCCATTTACAACTGTGGATCCAGACTCTTTTTGCACTTAGGAAATATCTGATCTACAATCGGACACTACAACAAAATGTTTAAAACTGTGTCTTACTTTAAGAATGTGAGCAGATATTTATAGTATTTATGTTACATTTGTCTAAGCACTTTTCTGAATAGCTCTAAATACTATTTGTAACACTCAGCTTAATTTGGGAGACGCTGAAAGATCAAACAATCACGAAAGCAGATTAAAGCATGTTAACCACGTAACCATCCTAAGTATTAAGTAGGAAAAAAATAACTTAAAAGGCAATCCTGTTATATCTGTTTAAAGTCACTGTCTTACACATGTTTTTTCCAGGACCTGAAATAAAATATACCAGAATTACTGCAGGTGGTTCAGACAATGAAGAAAAGTTAAAGAAATTGCTTGAAGAAGGTTAGTATCCTTGTTTTCTTTCCTTCCTTTAAAAAAAAATAATAATTACTGAATGGATACTCTGTGTTTTCAGCAAAGGTGCTCATACTGCAAAATCATACCCAGATATTAAACCTCAGAACCTGAGAAATGTCTAAATCTAATGTTCTAGTTTGAGTCTCTGATCTTCACATTTCAGTCAGCTCTGGAGTTGAGACTGCCTAGCTCTAATATATAGCATGTTATGTTTATAATAAAATATGGTGTTTTCAGTGTTTACATAGAATTTAATATTGTAACAGATGCATTTTGTAATTCAGCAAAATGTTATGACAGGATATATTAAGTAATATGCTGTTATAGGTTTGTTAAATGTTTTCTGTAAATCAATTTTTTGCCATAACCTGTATCCTGTCAGAGGTTACCAAGGTGACCAAATTTATTGAAGGTGATGATCATTTACTTGAAGATGAAGAGATCAAAAGAATTCTGCAGGGAGGTAATTCAGTGCATTATAACTAACAATTTTGCAACAGGTTATGATAACTGAAACCCCTCTCAGATATGTTGACCTCAACATTTTAAAGACTGACCTAGCAGAAGTGAAATTTTAATGGGAAAAAAATAGAATGCCTTATATGAAGTGCCAGATGTTTGTGAAAAGGAAATAAGTACCAAAGTTTGATTAATCAACTTTTTATGAAAATGATCATGCAAAAAAGGGGTTTTTTTCAGTCTTTAAAAAGTTATCTAATCAAAACTCAGGGGAGCAATGAAGATTTATTCAACTAGCTGTGAACTCTTTTTTTCAGCAAATTTAAATCTGTGAAAAACTTTAAGAAGTGGAAAATATTGTGACAGACCAAATTCATCTGACTTATAAATTCTTCAGAAATGAATATTCATTGCCCTCAAGTTAATATTAAAGGCATGTTTAGCATCCTCTTTCAATGCTTACAGGTGATGGATATAAAGGCATTAACTTTAAATCTCTTCAAACATAGCATTCCAAGGAATGGTTTTCTTCCTTTCTTGCTCTCTTAATTCTAACAGTTTTGGCAGTATATAACCAGTAGCTGTAGAAAACTGGTAAAAGAACTTGTGCTTATGAAATTAATCTTTATCTAAGAATATGGAATGTTCTCTGCTTAATTTAGATTAGAAAAACTATCTATAATAGCAATGGGGAATAAAAGAAAAGAGAATTCAAGTGTTGTGTTTTCTGTAAATATTAGTATAAACCTGAGTCAGAACCTCAAAAACATGTATGGACATTTATCTTGGCATAAATTAACAGAATCCACTTTATTTTATATTCACTTTTTAGTAGGTTACAAACTTGAATACTAGTGAAGTAGCTCACAGCTAGCTGTCTGTTCACTGAACTAAGTCATGTAGTTCTTCAAAAGTGGATGTGACTTAAACTTAATTAAAAAATTTAGTGATGACTGAACAGCTGAACAGCTTTCCACCAAATAAAATCACGCTAGTTCATAATACCACTAATCTTAGAGAAAAGCCAAGGTATGGCTATGAATACTGCTGACTCTATTTCTTTCTTCTGTTTTAAACAACTAAATCTTAGTTTTACAGGCCAGGATTTGCCTATAATCATTGGAGAGAAACAAGAACTTCCAGAGGGTTTTTCATCTTATCCTATCTTAAGTGTCCCAGCTACATGAATAGAGTTGCTCTCTGGAGATATGTATTTCAGCATTGAATATTTAAAAGGAAAGTTGAAAATGAAAGAAATTGTAGCAAGAAAATCTCTCCATATACTGGACTGTGTTCTATTGCTGTCAACCAAGCAATAAAGAGCAGGATCAAACTTTATCTGTAGAACTGTTCAAAATTCTGGTGACAGGTCTGATGCCAGAATCTAAAAATTGCAATTATAGTTATAATCATCTTCAGTTACAGAGGTATACAATTAAATAGACATAATCTGTAGAGATACATCTTACGTGATCCTCCTTTTCCAGTATGGAAAAGAGATAGTTCCTCTGTAATAAACTTGGAAAAGACAATATTGTCTCTTGAATTCTTGCTATTTTTCCTTGCTATTATATGTTAGCTTGCATAAGCATCCTGCTTTACAGAATGGACCAAATAGGCAGATTTGTCTCTTGTTTTAATTTGATTTTTCTCTATCTTTTCCATGATTTATCCAGTCAGTCACCCTTGGCTGCCATGATAATACCTTACCATACATTTAGCCAATAGAAGCAGATACACATGCTCTTGGTGATAATGGTGATAATGCTTTATGGCCCTCTTGTCTACATCAAATTATTTCTATTTTACTGAAAATATCCTAAGATTTTAAATCCGAGTCCAGCCACAAATGAATGTATTACCACTGTCTAAAGTACAAGAATGGTTTCATACAGGCTGTAATTCTACTCATAAAATATCTAGCACTGCTTATGAAAATTGGCAGTCGTTTTTAAAATGAAACTTCAAGCCGAGATCACAGTGAATGACTTTCAGCCGTAGAGAAGGAATCACCTGTGGCAGGGCCAAGGAAATCAGCAGGACCTTACAGCATGAATAACATGGTGGCCTGCATACACCTACACCACCAAAATGACATTGATTCCACTGAAGGCTCCTTGTATGTGGAAAAGTGCTATGCCAGATTTAACTCATTTGTTTTTGATGCTTATCGTAGCTGGAACTGAGTACACCAAGGTTACTAAAGTAATTGAGGGAGAGCCACAGATTATCGAGAGAGAAATCAAGAAAGTTCATCTGGAAGGTTAGTTTGTCTGAAAATCCAGTATCACTAAGACCTGTTTTGTCTGAAGTGATCAGTTCAGGTGGGGTTTTATAGGATCTATTCACAAAAATTACTTAGGTCTTTTAGCAAGAAGAGTTTTATAATTGTTTTGGAAAAGAATTCTTTCACTGATGTTGCAGAGAAAAATGTTGAGGGTTATCTTGTGGCTAAAAGTAACTAAAAGATTTGGCAAGCATAGTAGACAAGAGGAACGTCTAACCACAAAGCTTAGGTAAAACATTTGAAGGAACATGCACCATAAGAATTGTGTTTTCTCTAAGCAGCACACCCAGAAGAAGACCACGTGAGTTGTTTTTAACTTGAGTTACTTCTTGTCAGTTAATGTGATCTGTTGATGTGAGGGGTTCTCAACTTGGTCAAGGGGGGTAGGGTGGAGGGGATATAACCTCTGCAGCTGAGTAAATATCTCATAGTGTCTTGGAATTTCTCCACCCTTAACTTGCTGTTCAGTGAGGGAAGTTCTTGGGTTGGAAAAAGCTGAATGGTGTCAAGGTCCAAAATTAATCTCTTAAAGGAGCCAAACACAATTCAACCTGGCTTTATAGCAGGAATTTAACAATAATTTTTTAATGATCTTCATTCAAAGATAACAAGTAGCTTATTTAAGGTTTCTTTTGTGTTTGAATGTGTGTCCTTTTCCCATTCTAATTCTAATAATGCAGAATAAGTTATTCTCTCTGCCTTTGAACGAGATTAATAGGAAAAAATATTATGGCTTGTGAAGAATGAAGTTAAATAACTATGTTTCTACTTTTTAAATTTTGAAGTCTATGCTAAATACTGAAGGTATATGATAGTGTTTGTGTAACTTCAATGTTGTGTAGTACAAGGCATGCAGGGAAGTCAACTATTGCCTGAAAATGACAGATAGGTGTGATCTTCGACCTCACAGTTTACCTGAAAGCATAATTTTATGGACAACATATAAGTATGGAAAGCATACTTTGGATGGACCATATTCTGTCCTTGTCAGGACAGTACAGATCTTGAAATTTTCTATCACATTGGTGCAGATACCCAGTGCTTAGCCTCATCTGTAATGATGTGAAACCTGTATGTCAGGGTTATGCATTTATATACCCTGTACCTCAGGATGAAAAGACAACTGACTGCAGCTGGTTAAGTGAAGATGAAAGTACTTCATGGTTGTAAAGAAAGAAAAATACTGCAGTAACGTTTCTGTGACAGTAACAGAAAAATTCTCTCTTATGGTGTGAAATTATTTCTTCCCAATGAGAAGACAATCCAGTTTAAAAAATGTCTCAAGGTTTGATGAGAAAGAGGAAAAAGTGCCCATAGTTTCACTGAGTCAGTATTTTGGAAAACAGATGTATCTGCTAATGAGGGTGATACCTATTCAATAGCCCTTGCTCTACTCTACCCTTTAAAATAGAAGTCTCTCAGAAAATGAACTGAACTCTAAATGTGGAATTGTACTGTGGACTCACAATGCAGTTACACATCAAGTCCCAAACACAGATGGAAATGTGGCCAACATCTTGTGATGTTTGAGTTTCAAGCATATCGCTTATAAATAATTCCTGAAGTAATATCTATACAGACTGAGTCCTGCGCTGTACATTAACCTGAGCTTGTACATCACTGACAGTGTCAGATGGTGTTTGCTGAATAAAGAGATTAGGCAAATTGTCCTGGCACCTGCCTGCGTCATGTAACCATCTGTAGGAGATCAATGTGGATGATGGATTAATTCATACTCTTAAAATGTAAAAATACTTTTGAAATCAGTAAGATTTGATGGATGACTGCACATGACAGAAATATGTGAATTTTATTATAAGAATTCATGTTTCAGGTGATCAAGTCAACATGCTACTGGGACAAAATTGTTAATTTACTGAAAACCTTAAAGAACAAGCTTCACAAGTCAGCAATGGGTTTCCACATTTCTAGAGTTCTAATTCAAAGACTCTTACATGTAACTTCTCACTGCAAAATTTCTGTTTTCTAGAAGCACCTGTACGGAAAGTACAACCAGCCAGGAGGACACAAGGTAAAAGCAAAGCATATATTTAAACCTTTTAACATGCATCAAGTATTATTCTCAGTTACATTAAAAGTCAGGAGGGGAAAAAATACCCTTAAGAAAACAGAGTTTGAAAGAAAAGTGTTGCATTTATGTTTTTTATAAAAAAGAACTTTTAACAAAGCTTAGTATTGTCGATCACTGGGTTTCTAGATTTTTTTTTTTTATATATTTCTATCTGAAAACATCATAGATTATGTGCTTTGGTCAGTGTTTCAGATTAGAATAAAGCTGTCAAAATGAGATCTGACTTTGGAGTCTAACACTCTGAAAATGACACTGTGGAATTCCCCACCGTAGGATTTGCAACTCACTGTTTCTACATTATTTAGATCAATTAAGAAGCTGAGAGATCACTATAATTTCCTAGCTGCCAGCACAAGAGTGAAAGATTCAGCATCAGGCTTCATCTTTCCTCTTCACACGTCTGTTTCACAAGTAAATACAATATATAGTATAATTATATGATATATAACTGAAGGCAGTAATTGTGGTTGTTTTAACATTTTTCCCAGGGGGAGCAGCAAGAAGGAGGACAAGACTAGCTTATCCCTAAAAGCTTTCCAAGACAGAATCCACAGAATTGCAGATAAACAGCATGGTCTTTGAGAGGAAGAGCAACTGTTTTTTAAAAAATGAGAACATTAGGAAACAACGTTGTTTTGATAACATAATGTAAACTGAACCATGAATCCACAAAATATGTGAAGCTGCAGATACTCACTGCTAAGCACAGTGCTCACTAGGAGTAGTCGTCCATTCAGGGTGCTTTAACTGCTCTTGAAAGTAGGCACTATGCAAGGTGGTATCCTGGAACTGGTGAAGGCCATCAACTTCTGTAGAACCAGGATTCCCCCTTATGCTGGCTAGTAAGTGCTTGCAGGATTGGATTAAAAAAAAAGCAGGGAACAATACAGAGTGTATTTTTTTATTATTATTATTTCCACTAGATAAGAAATATAAATAAAATTAGAGCATTTCTAGAAAAAAAATCACTTCAGGTGTCTTTTAGAGTAATCTAAAGAAATATGAGATGTTAACATAGCACTTTTGGTTCAGTACTCTTTTATGCTTTTTATAAGTCAAAATTCATCACGTGTTTAATGTCATAATGACACCAGTAACGTTACCTTTTCTGAACAAATATGCCATATATTAAGTGTATCCTTTTTTTGTTCTACATTGCATATCCAAATACCTTCTAGTAACATGGCTAATGGAAGCTCTTAAAAAGAAAAAAAAAGCAAATATTATGAGCTTCTTGAAATGTATTTGAGATCATGTTGACTTCTTTATTTATAAGAAAAATCATTCCCGTTAAAGGAATCCTATACCAGTACATATACTAAGATTCTTGGGTGTTTTCCCACTTTTCCCTACATGTGTCTTTTGATTATTAAAGTGGATTATAAAAGGGATAAATGAAATGCATGCAAACAGTTAACAGTTAACTCAGCATGGAAAAAGGTTTTACAGAAATGAGGCTAGGTCTGAAAGATTTTACATCAAAACACGCTTTGATAATGTTTGGTACTAATGTGGAGTTGTCTGTAAATTATGTCAATTTTATAACTTTAGTTTTGTACTCATAAAAGTTGTTTGCCTTTATTAACAAAAGTTGGAAAAAAATTACTTCTGAATAGAAAAAATACATGTTCAAAGTGCCTTAATTCTGCAGACCAAAGTTTCAGAGGAGTTATCTAATGTGCTTTTATACTTCTGTCTTGAAACAAATACTTAATAAAGAATTTGGATGAACTGTGCTTGCTTTTATTTGTACATATTTTTTGATTAGTAAAGCAAATTCTAAATATTCCTAAGCTTTTATTGGAATTTTTAGTTATAAACTGAGCTTTCACAGATGCAAACTGATGCTTCCTTTCTCACTTAGCACATGCTAATGCACTTAACTTGTATCACTCTCCTTAAACACAATTTAAAACCTTCCCCAATTCCACAGTCACATACCATGAGCACTGCTCCCTGACTGGAAAAGCTAGCTGAGCATTGGATTGATATCTTGTGTAGTCTTACTGTCAGACTCTCCAGTAAGGTGACCTCAGTATGTCCTATCATAGTGCTTTTGTGGAAGGACAGCTTTTAACCCTGGTAAGAGCTAGACAGCTTTTATGTGAGAATGGAAGATCTTAGGACTGTTTAGAGGGTGAACTGAAGCTGTCACCTTTCCCCAGGGCCTTTGACTGTCATTAAATAATTAACTTTAATCTGCTTTCTTCACTGCTGTACCACTGTGAGATGTCAGTCAAGTAGGATTTTAAAGGACAGTTATTTTGTTAGGGGAGGAATGTGTCTGTGCTCTCCTTTCCCCAAAAAATGGGGAAGAAAATGGAATGGAACTGACAGATAAAGTATGTATAGGAACTGGGAATGAAGCAGAAGGAGGCAAGAAAATGGATTAAAACCTGTCCTGTGGTAGGACATTTTTAAGTCTTCAAGTGGGAATAAATTTGTAACATGCCATTTTTAGTATATTTTCTGTTTTGATAACAATTTAAAGCCTCTGGTAGTCACTAGAATGCCTTTCTGTACTTCACCCTTCACTAACATAATCCAGGTGTAATACAATATATACAGGGCAATCCTCCATGAGCATTTGTTCCCCTGATGCACCCCATCCCTCTGAGTCCTTCCTTGGCAACAGAAGCTGTCTGCCCAGCTGCACTGTACACTGACATCTGTTTAGATGGAGTGGCTCTTTCTGTTTACCTGAACAAGAATCCTTCCACAACCCAATGTAGAAAGAAAATCAACATGTTCTTTTAATTGCCTTTCATATAGTTAGTGCTTTCTGTCTCAGCATGGACAGTCTTTTACCAAAGAGCAGATTTGGAGAACTTTTGTGACTACGACTCCTCCCACCCCATTATCTATTTCTCCTCATCTTACTGTAATTCAAACTAATGTAATGTGATTAAACAAGGGATTAGCATACTACCAGGTCAGAATTCTCACTAATAATAGAGAACTCACTGTTGTCTTTGGTGTTTCCCTTATAGTCTCTTGGAGATTTATAAGCAGGAATGCCCCATTGAGTTGGTGATGGAATTGCTTCCTTTGGTGTCCTCTGTGAAAAACTAATGCCAAATAATTTTTAACTGGCAGTGTTCCCAAATCTGTCAGTTTTGCCAGCAGCAGGTGCACATAAATGATCGATAAGATCACTAAATATTCATGTTTGTTTTAAAAATAATAAAATTTTAGAATTACACATTTGATTGTTACCTTGTGATTTTCTGGAAACTAGGACTTGTATTTACATGCTTTTATTTGTGATGTAGGAGGGTGAATATTCATAAATATTCATAATTTGGACAAGTATTGAATAGAGGAGACCATGGTGAATGTTTCTTACGTATTTGATAAGATGAAAAAAAGTGGAAGCTACAAGGCAGAGACATTACATGTGCATGACGAAACTGCCTTGGAATTAATAATACTTCACATTTAAATATCACCATATACTTAATTCTTCATCTTTATCCTTTGTTATCAAGTCCTTCATTGTCTGTATTTGTCAGACTCATAACAACAGTGCTCTCATCTCCATTCATTTAGCCTATGCCATATAAGCAATAACACAGTGAGAGAGGAAGAATAGATGGATTGGGGTATATCTGCATTGATACCCATGAAAGAAAGCTAATCATGATGTTCCAGGAAATTTCAAGTAAGTCCATACCCCAAAGCTATGACAATATAGGGTTCATCCATAGGCCACTAGAATAGAGTGGCTTCAAACTGTGACAATGCATTCTTCTCAATCCCTCTAGCAGTAGAGTGGAGGCCACAGTTTGCTTTTACTTGGAGGGGCATCCAGTACACCTGGAATCGACTGACCCAGGGGTGGAAACACAGCCCTACCATTTGCCATAGACTGATCCATGAGTGAGCAAGCAGCTGCATGGTGTTTAGTTGCCCACTGGGGCTGAACCATGACAGTGCCAAAGATAATTGGTGGAGGCAGCAGCCCTGAGAGATAAATATGTATTGTGATTCATTTACTGTCTGAAGCTCAGAAATGCTAAATGTCAATCCCAGACGCAGTCTGAGTAGGGATACCCCGAAGTCTAGGCACAGCTCAAATAAAAGAAGACCTGATTCCTTTGACTACTGAGTTGCATAAATTCCTGGTGATAGCATGACATGCATAGGGCCTCCTCTCTGTATTTGGACCACATGTGATGTAGAAAGTCGTTTTGAAATTTATGATGGCACAGGGCTTCTTGTTCAGTTATTAAAGAAAGTTTTGCCTCTGCTTTTGTTCTGCATAAACCACAAGCGTGAAAATTTCAAAAGCTCACCTTTTCCTTTGTGTTGCCTTTCTCCAAATTTATGTTTTTATAGCATTTCAAGAAAATCCAAGTATGAAAGTATAGAAGCATACCAACATTTGCCAAAGGTTGTTTTCTCAGCATAGCAACAATAAATTTTTGACATACACAAAAATTTTTGCATCAGTAAATTACCTTTTTTTTTTAACCAGCACTAATTAAAAATTCAGTGATATATGAGTTTTGTTTTAACTGCTAGCACAGAAGAGGAAATATTAGCTACAGATTCTACATGGGGAGGAGAATTATTCCTGGTGGTAAAAGTGATTAGCAAAAGATCAGAATGATACTAGGAGCCCAGCATATTGTTGATTGAAAAGTAGCAGCACTTTTTATTCAGGAGACTTTTCAGTCTCCTTTACAGCCATAGTCATTTATTCCCAATGCCATACTAGATTAAAATGCTTCTTTTCTTGCTGTTTTAACTGGCATCCTTTAAATGCCACAGAGCTCAAGCTTTCTTATATAGATTTCTTCCTTGTTAAAAGAAGAAACTTTTATGATGGAATATGCAACTCAGAGGAATGGCATCAGCACTTACACTTTGGGTCATAAAGTTCATGCATCCTCATGTGTTGCATTTTCCATTCTTGCTTCACTTTCTTATCTGATGCATCTCTTGCCTGCTCAGATTTCTTGACTTTTTAGTTTAATTTCCATATCTATACTGCTAAATAAAAACAGGTCTAGAGACTTTACTTGTGTATTTAGATTCAGTGCACATGCAGTTTGCATCCACAGTACACAGCACTTTGCCCTCAGCTTCTTTTACCAGCTGGTGCCCCTGTGGTTCATTTTCTTGGCAGGGGCTGGGAAGAAATGCCTTTTTTTCCTCTCTCTGCTTTAGAGTGGGTGAAATAACATGGTACTTTTGAGGATGCTGTTTTAACATGACACAGAAGTTTTGCATTGTATGCACTGTGGTGAAGTGTACAGGAGTTAACTGAGAGTGCAAAGCCTGCTGAGGCAGGGTTGAAGGAAGAGAGAAAACAAAATCTGTGCAGCTTTGTCTAAGCTGTCTGTTGGAACATTTCCTGGAATCTGTTATTCACTGATTAATGCATGGGATTGGCTCAAAAAGTGCAAGCTGGCGTGGGCCAAAACCATGCTATGAAGTGCTCTATCAGCAAAGTACCGTGTCCAGTGTTTCATCTCATTCTCATGTACTATTTATAGTATAGATGTAACTATGGACTAGGATAGTTGGAATTTCCTCTTTATATACTCTACCTCATATTTAACTTCATCTGAGCCAGTGTAAATTAGGTGATGTAATATGTGTGTAGGTCTGGCAGACTCAAATGTTGGGGGAGGGGAACAAAAAGAAAAAACTACATTTCAGACATCCTTTCATCAACTGGCCTACTGTCCCTCTTTCTAATTTTCAGTAATTAATTCACCTCTGGTAACAAACAGATGAGATTCATTTAGGTTATTTGTAGGAAAAAAAAAACAACCAAAACTTTACACTTCCCCTGGACATCACAGAATCACAAAATGGTTGAAGCTGGGAGGCATCTCTGGAGATCATCTAATTCAACTCCCATGCTTAAGCAAGTGCAGCTAGAGCAAGTTGCTTGGGCCTGTGTCCCATCAGGTGTTGAGTATCTTCAAGGATAGACACTCCACAAACTCTCTGGACAATCTCTGCCAGTGATTGACCACCTTCACAATAAAAATAAATTTTTCTTATGTTTAAATGACATTTATTGTATTTCAGTTTTTGCCTATTGCCTCTTGTTGTGTCATTGCTAACCTCTGAGAAGAGCCTGGCTCTATCTTTCTAATACCTTCCCTTCAGGTATTTATGAACTTCGCTGAGATTGCCTTCTTTTTCTAGGGTGAACTGTCCCAGCTCTCTCAGCCCCTCCTCCTATGTCAGATGTTCCAGCTCCTTCTTCATCTTAGTGGCTATTTGCTGTACTCACTCCAGTAGCATAATTTCACTCTTGTACTGGGGAGCCCAGAACTGGACACAATATTCTATGTGTGGCCTAAACAGAGCTGAGTAGAGGGGAAATATCAGCTCCCTCGACATGCTGACAGTGCTTTTCCTAATGTAGCCTAGAAGGCTGTTGGCTGGCTTCTCCATGAAGGCACATTGCTGACCCATGGTCGATGTGTTGCCCAACAGGACCCAATGTCCTCCTCTGCAGAGCTGCCTTCCAGCCAGTTAGCCTACAACCTGTACTGGTGCCTGGGATTAGGGGCATGGTTTGGCTTTTGTCTTTGTTGAACTTCATGCGATCCCTGTTGGTCAATTTCTCCAGCCTGTCTTCTGAATGGCAGAACAGCCATCTGCTAAACCAATCACTCCTCATTTGGGAGTCTCTGCAAACTTGGTGTAGGTCCACTCTGTCCCATTGCCCAAGTCATTAATGTAGATGTTAAACAATATTGGGCCCAGTACTGATCGCTGGCATACACCACTATGAAATGAAAGATGCTGCTGGCCGTGGTGTGTTGGATGAGGAGTGCTGCTTACTGCATGCCTGCTTTATAATAATTTATTTCTTTATAATTCCTGCTGGTACTTTTAAGGGTTGTTTTAATTGCATTTGGGTTGAATCACAGGCATTTTTCCCTCTAATTGCTAGTCTAATTATATTTTAATTTTTTTCTCAGCAAAATATTTAACAGTTTTTTCAAGATCTGTATTTCCCACAACTGAACATGTGGCCTGAGTCAGGGTCACACTGAAGCCATGTGATGTGAATGTAATGCTAAACAGAATTAAAACAGCACCCTTATTAATTGGAAAAATAAATTAATGCAAAAAGTACTGTCGAGAGACTGGGACATATTCAGGGGTATAGACAGGAGTGACTTGAGGTATGATTTGCAGAAGTTTACCCAGGCTCTTCAGGCTGTTGACTGTACTGCAAATGAGATCTAAGAAACCGCAGTCCCCCAGAGCTAAGGTGCCTGCCTGTCGCTGTCAGTCTGTCACCATGATCTATAGCAAATCCAGGTCCCACAGTTCTCAATGGCAAGTATAGATGCATCTGTCTACAGACACCTAGATCCGTTTGTCTGGAGGGCTTAACAGGGCTTGTTCTGTCTTTTATGTAGACCTCAATTACAAAGTGCCCATATGTTGGTGGAAGATATAGATGGAGTGGTGGGTGAGACTGCTGATCCCCCTTGTTCCATCTCTAGAAAAAAGCAGCTATGATTTAATTAGGAAAGTCTGTTCTTTCCAGGGAGGGCAGAAGGATAACTCATTTCTGGATCCCAGCTGGTCAGAGGCAGGAAATACAGTAAGTACAATTTTTAAAGAGGAATCCTGGCAAAGAGCTTTTTAAAATAAGATGTATATTGCTGTATTTTTACTAATGCATTTTCATATAAAATTGGGTATGCACGAGGTTGTCTTTCGAAATGCTTATTCTGTAGTGCCAAGACCAGGGCAAAATTGCATGTGACCACTGCAACCCACACACCCCCTCTACAAATCTGCAGAAGTTCCAAGAGCATTTCCAAGATAGTGGATTTTCATGTGTGTCCCAAATATGTTCGAACTTTGTTGGGACAATACCTGAATGTGTAATATGCTTCATCTCCAGTTCTCAGAAAGGACTGGAGTCCTCAGAAAACATGAGCCAGGGAGATGTCATGTCACAATCCAAACAGAAGCAAGTCTGCAACAAAACAGCTGTACATCAAATGTGTATTTATTATTTCTCCAGCTGCACATCAGAGACATTACAGATGGAAAAGTCTTATTAGATCATGTTATCAATCTCCTTGCCAAGGCTGGATTGTTCCCCACTGTTACAGCCTGTAATGCTTTACCCAGGCAAGTGGTACCTTCTCACAGTCATGCTCTCAAATCCTCAGAGCCACTTTCCCATATTTTATTCCCCTTCCTGGCTTAGCTGCCATCAAACTAGGCAGACATATTCCATCAAGTACTCCTGTTTTAGCTATAACAAGGACAAACATCGTTGTTAATGTGACAGTAATGAACTTGCTCATACTTTCCTGAAACGTCTATATGACCGGAGATCTATTTTGGTGTTGAACAAATTATTGACTTTGATTTAGTTTGTGGATGGCTTCATAGGTCTGCCACTTTTTTTTACCTTCTTAATGATGCCATAATAGTTCATGATATGTGGTTCATGACATTATAGATTCATAGAATGTTTAAGGTTGGTGGGGACCTCTGGAGGTCATCTGGTCCAAACCACCTACTCCAGCAGGGTCAACTAGAGTTCTAAAAAAATACGTCACAATTGCATTTGTGAAAAAAATTTTATGAGTTGAAAATACCCCTATATATTTCCCTCCTTGTCCCAAAATCAAGTGCGTTTTTCAAACACCACTACAACGGGAAACTATTTCCTCTAATTGTTGGCACTCCTCATGAATCAAGTAGTTACATCAGGAGAAGTGTGGCAGCAGATGACTATAAAATTCAGTATTATTTTCAGTTTCATCATCAAAAATCTTAGTGGTCTGAAAGCCTTAATCCCCTGGCAGCCAGGATACCAGGGCTGTCCCCCAGAATCAGTCAGCAGAAAATAATTTCGAGTAATGATCTACAGAATTATATGATCATAGAATCAAGGTTGGAAAAGACTTCTAGGATCAACAAGTCCAACCATTAACCCAATACTAACCATGTCTCCTAAATCATGCCCTGAAGTGCCACGTCTACACACCTTTTAAATACCTCCAGGAATGGTGACTCTACCATCTCTCTGGGCAGCCTGTTCCAATCTCTGACCACTCTTTCAGTAAAGAAGTTTTTCCTAATATCCTATCTATTCCTCCCCTGACACAGCTTGAAGCTGTTATGTCTCTTTCTCTAAGCAAAGTGACATTTTATGTTTTGTATGCATTTGTTTTTTTTCATGTGGATGAGAAGAAAATGTATGGAAACATTCTGGAAAAAAAGAAAAGCCCAATTCTATAGAATGATTCAAATAAGCTTAGGACAGCAACCAGACACTCTGACGTGCTAACTGAAAAAAAATTCCTCTAAATTTTATATAAGCAACCAGATGCTACCTATGTGCCTGTGGCTTAGAAATGCTAAAGAACCCAACCAGGTCATTAATCATGGTCTTTCCTCCTTCTGCTCATGGATAGATCAATGGTAGATTCTGTTTTAATCTTTAAAATACACTACACTGAAAATTATGACACCTTCAGCACTAAGATCCTAGACTCAGTGCTAAACAGCTCTTTTGGATCCCTTGTTTTCTCCCTATCCAAAATTCCAGATGAACAAGGATCATGACAGGGCTTAGCTGGTGACATTTATGACTCACCTTCCAGTATTGCTGACACACTGTCATCTAATTAGATTGAGAAGTTATGTTCTAACTCTTTGTGGTTTCTGTGTGAATGCTATTAAAAATATTTTTGCAGTGGAAAAATACCACGTAAGAAGTAACAAATGTTGAAGATACAAACCAGACCTTTTGTATGTCTTCTATTCCTGGATCCTTTTTTATTCATTCATGGGTGGTGAGCCACTATTAGAAGCTGACCTGGCTCTGCTCTCCTCTTTGACCATCACATGCCCTTCAATGAAACTACAGCATGGGGAGGAAATCCCTGTATGACCCAGGCTTACCTGAACACGAGGGTGGGAGCATGACATACATAAGCCCAGCACTTTAGAAGTACTCTCAGGTCACAGAAGAACATTGTGATCAGGTTAACTAACCTCCTCCCTAGTACACAGCAGAAATTCCCCTATGTTAGTTTCTCAGCACTAGTCATTGTGGTAGATCTTTACTTCTGTAACTTAATTATTTAGGTTTCCCACTACGATACCATTATTATTTTATTTATTCTCTTTGTCACTTTCAACAATCTACAGGAAAGCAAGAGTTTTTTCTTTGGGCAGCGGCTATAGCTGCAAGTAACAGACAAGCTTTCGGGTACACAAGCCCTTCTTCAAGGCTGGAGTGGAAGCATTCATCAACTGACCCACACAGTACCAGAAGGATAGGTCACTTTATAAGCTTAATTTAGGAGATGCAAAAAGTATGGCTGGGACAAAAATTTTACCTGTTTGATTAGAGGCAGTAGGTGGATATGATCTGGGAGGAGACATCCTACACCTACAGGCACCAGTGGGAGTTTTGTTATTAATTTTAATGGAGGCAGGATTACATCAGATTCTTTTTCCTTTCTTTTCTTACTGTCTCTCCAATCTTCATTTATTAGAAAAAGTAAGAATAAAGAAGGGGGGACTTTCAGAGTGATGGCATTTGCCTTCCCATGTAACCATTGCACTTGATGGAGCCCTGCTTTCCTAGACATGGGTGAATACCTGCCTGCCCATGGCAAGCACTGAATGAATTCCTTGTTTTGCTTTGCTTGCATGTGCAGCTTTTGCTTTACCTATTAAACTGTCTTTATCTCCACCTACAAGTCGCCTCCCTTTTACTCTACCAATTCTCATCCCTATCCCACCGTGGTGGGAGTGAGTGAGCTGCTGTATGGTGCTCGGCTGCTAGCTGGTGTTAAACCGTAACAGTCTCTCATCTGCTCTACTGTAAAAAGGTAAATTACAGTTCTTGGTCTTTACAGTATCCAGGAAAAAGGAAGGTCTACAATTATGACTATCACCTATACAAAGCTGCAGAAATTACTGGCCTTCAAATACCAGCTTGAGAAATGGAACATTTGGATCATGATCTAAGATACAGTTAAAGCACAGCTTGATGTAAATTACTCATGTTCAGGGTTTTTTACAAAGGAACAACTTACTAAAACAGCAGTGTAACTGGAGAATCTGATTTACTGATCTTGCTTCTAACAAAGAAAGATTCTGTTTTGGATAACAGTGTTCCAGAGCTCCCTGAAAGAGGCCCAGCTAATTCACTCCCAGGATTTTTTTTCCTCCTAAGCCAATCATCCTTTTCATTACATCAGAAATCCTTAGTAGCTTGGCTGTACATCACTTCTATGTTTTCAAAAACATGTCTAAGAGGTTAAGGTGAACATATCAGATTTAAGTCAGGTGACTGTAGCAATTTATTAACATTGGATGCAACCTTGTTATGGGAATTTTTAGGGTGGGGCTATGTAGGTTGAATGAATTGTGTTACTGAAAAAAAAATAAAAAGCAAACAATATTTCAGGATAAGGCATCACTAAGCAAACATATAGGGTTCATTACAGGACAACTGAAGAGCCACTGGTGAGCAGATTATGTACTGATTGTTTTGTATTTCTGTGCAATCAAAACCTTATCTCACTACGTGTCCCTGAGTTCCCTGATTGTCCAATGCATAGAAGTGCTTATTTCTAGAGTGTTTACTTCTGGTTCACAAATCTGTACTTTTAGGCACACCAAAATGTAGTCAGACAGACATGTAGTAAAGAGACCAAACATCCCAGATCATCCAGTACAATCTTCATATGTAGGGATAGTTCCAACATACTGACAGGAAACTCTGGGATAATATTTTGCCCTAGGTTTTGGTTTATTTTTTCTTTTCCAGAATAAATTTTTAATATTGCATAAGAGAAGGAAGCAGAAAGCCAACACCATCACCCTGATCCCATTCCTCATGGCAGGTTATATTGTGAGACATATGTCCCCATTGCTAAAGCTGTATCTCCTTCCCCAAGCTTCACTTGGGAAAGATTTCTGTTCCCTCTAATCCATCTCAATCTTAATATTGTTAGATTGCTTGTGTCATTATATTTTTGTTAGTAGCTAGGTTAGACTAAATGCACAAGTTGCTTTCAGCTGAAAATGCACTGTAAGCGGTGCTAGCTGAAATGACAGTTCTGAGTGATTTGCAGACCAGTATGAATGTGCTCATGCAAGCATTCTCCAACACTTTCTGACTATTTCCACAACCCAGTGGAAGTCCAGCTGCTGGTGTGATCACCATTTGTGTGCTCTGCCCGTGGATACAGTCAGCCTAGACCACAAGATAGCCTTTGGCACACTGACCTTTGGTAATAAGGCTTTCTGCCCTGCGTAAATCTGCGCAAGAGAGCAGCTCTCTATGGTGAATTCAATCTCCTTTTCAGTAAGTAACAAAAACACTTGAATTATCCAGGGGATATTTCATGTTTCTAAATTGGGAATTTGCTTTGTCTCACTTGGCCTGAGTGAGTATTCTTCATCCAAAAAAGGAAGAGATATTGTAATGAACTTAAGCCTGATGCACAGCGTGCACAGTATTCGGCTATCTTCACTAAAGTCTTTTAAGGCATCCAGTGTCAGAATTAATCTTTAGTATTTAGACTTCATTGCCACAACATTTAGGCAGTGTCAATTTTTAACTAGTTGTAAAAATGTAAAAATATTTTAGGGAGCATTTATAATTTGAAATTGTATGAAGAAAGGTAGCAAATAAATCCTATACACATAATAAGATGTCAGGAATGTTCTATTTTTTTTTAAACTGTCAGCTCTGCCGTAAGGAATATTAGTTTCTACAAATATGTGGAAAAAAAACCACCAAGGCTGTAAATAGAAACTTTAATCTAAAGCAGATATCATAATTGACTGGTTTAGGAAATGTGCCATATTAGCCCTTTTCACAATATTATTTATGGGTATCAGCATTTTCCAAAGAGGGAAAATCTACCCATAGCAAAATTCTTAAATTATCGTTATGACCACAGAATTGCAGTTAATATAAAAGGAAGACTCTGACACATGGCATTTCAGGATATATATGTCTTGAAGGATTGTAGAAGATTTAGGTGCCGAGCTCTCACTGACTTTCGAACGCCAGTCAAGCTCCAAGAGGTGCCTGTGCCTTTAAGGATAAATAAAGGAGGAAAAAGACACTTAAATTTAGCTAAAATAAAGATATCAGTATCAAATTTTCTTCAGGTAGAAGTCCTAAGCACTGCCATCTGCAGACAGAAAAAGCATGGGGTTGTCTCTGATGGGACTTTCTTTGACGTATTTGACCATTGGTCCATTTATGTGCTCTAGATACATCTGACTATTCACCAGAACATCTCTCCCCTCTCTCAGCTCCTCCCATCCTTTTATCTTCACCTCATGTGCCACAATGTCCTGCCAGTGGTGCCTCACAGATTCTCTGTGAGAGAAAATAAAGGTAAATTTTTTCTAGAGCACTCTGACAATTCATCTCAAAACAGCTGCAATGACAGTCAATGGAGAGAGTACACTTCACTAGTCAAGGGTTCTTCTAGTGGGGAGGACTTCAGACATGGCACTAATTTATTGGACATTACCCGATACATAGACTTCAATCAAGGGAGGTTTAGACTAGATATTAGGAAGAATTTATTTACTGAAAGAGCGGTCAGGCATTGGAACAGGCTGCCCAGAGAGGTGGTGGAGTCGCCATCCCTGGAGGTATTTAAAAGATATGTAGATGTGGTACTTCAGGGCATGGTTTAGGAGACATGGTAGTGTTGGGTTGGCGGTTGGACTTGATCATCCTAAAAGTCTTTTCCAACCTTAATGATTCTATGATTCTATAAAAACACAGACACCTGCAGTGCTTTGGTCATAGTAGTTTCCACTATTACCAATCTTTCTGTAAAGAAAAACCACTACAAAATATGCAATTTAATTCACATGTTGTGTAATTTTAATCTGCATATTTTACTATTTTTCAAGCTTTTGACCCAGGCAGTAATAACAGGAAGCTTTAAAATAAGTGACAATGACTTATTTGAAATAAAGCTGAGTATAAAGATATCAGAGCAGATATGTTCATAAAGCAAGTCTGAAAGTTTCTGTTTCAATACAAAGGCTGTGATTTTAAATTCTGATACTACTAACTCTTTTATTTATTTAAATAACTGGTGATCATTTCTTAGACTTTCATGTTCAGTCAGATATTCTCCTTTTTTTTGAAGTGCACCCTTTATTGCAAACTGATTTCATTTCTTGCATGACACAGAAGCCATTTCTCCAAGACACGGGACAGTTGTGCTGAACAAGTGCTCTGTCTATATTTTAATATTAGAAGTCTGGTTTTTAGCCTCTGTTGTGCATTTAGCTTTTATAGCTCTCATTTATAGTTATCCATCCTGTCTGTCCTGAGAAACCATCTCTCTAAACATAGTTGGCCTCTCTGAGATTTTGCAGTTCCTGAAGTCCTTAGCATGTTTAAAAAAAAAAAAAAGCTTTTTTTCTCTTTTATCAGGTCATATTCTTTAAACAATTTTTTTTATGATGAAGAGATCAGTTCTTTCGAATTACATTTTCTCCTTTCATAAACTATAAATATTTAGCAACAAAATTAATATCTCTTTACAAAATCACAAGACAAAACTGAATAATAATAATAACAATTTAAACACTCTCAGAAAAGATGACAGCCAGCTGCGATCCCAGGAGATTCATGGGGCCATTGAGTAGCCTGGAGTACCTCATTTCCATACTTTCCCACACTGTCATTATCTTGTCCCTAAGATGTACAATAAATGGTCGTCCTCCAGGGCTGTTCTTCCTTGTCAGTGGAGAAGACAGTAAACCCTACAGCAGGCAGAATCATTAACTATAACTATACACAGACTCCCCATAGCAGTGGATTGCACAGTAAAGGAGTCACCAGTAAGTGGTCAACAATTGCTGATGAAAACGGGTTCTGTTGCAAAACTCTGTGGGTAGTATGAGTCTATGTTCCTGACTTTAGCCCAGGAGGACAGCCTTCTGAGGTACCTATAATAAGTTTCCAGGAGAGATCACCATGCAATTTTCTCAGCCAACATATTTTGTACTTGTGCAGAATTATTCCATTTTTCCCCTCAAAGAAATTCAAACTTTCTATAAGAAATATCTTTTTGCAGCTTTATTTTTGCCCCTCATTTTAGACAAACAGATTGTCCAAATTTTACTCTTGTTGCAGATTGTTGCAATTTTACTCTTCTACTTTGATTGGACTTTTCTGTGTGGTGATTTCCTTTCCATCACTAGGGACTTTTGGGAAATTGATAGCCTTGCTTTCTGATTTTACATGCCATAATATTAACTTCAAAGCAATAATTTGTAATTAATGGCTTCACACTTGAAATCAGTAATATACCTTATTAAACACCATAACAAACTCAACTGAAGAGTTTCTAGCATTATTGATATGCTGTCAAAGAATACACCAGGACTGAAAATTATCTGGTTAAATACTTCCCTGCTCAAAGCTTGGGATTCATTAAGTCATTAAGAGCTTTATATTTGTTCTGGTGTTATGATGGTTTTTTTCAATTATTAGCATGAATTTACATGGATTTTAGTTCTTCAAATTCAATTATGCAGTTCTAGGAAATCCACAGAAATCTGTCAGCACCCTAAAAGACGCTTAGAGCTTAGTGCTTCAAACTTTTCCTTCATTACTTCTTATTTAATACTTTTACCTAAATCAGTCATTGAGTCTTCCTCAGCCAGATTTCTCATCACAGGAGCTCAAAGAGACAGGAGACTGTGTCTTAACTATTTTAACCATAAAGGTGTATGATTAAAAACACCCAGCTTACTTCTCCAGGCAGGCCTAAACCAGTGTGATTCCTCTGTTATGAATTCAAATATTTCATTTTACAGATCGGTTTATAACTAGTTTTATAACTTCTGGGATAAGTGATAAACAGCATCTACACACATCTTTGTCAGAAGTACACACTTTGGCTGTGCAGTGTGATGGGTACCTTCAGCTGCTATTGAAACACAATCCAGATCCTTTAAAAATCTCTCATTACTTCATATACATTCATCATCATCTTTCAGCTTCTTGAACAGCCAGATCTCGGAGTTTTCAGCAGTTTTGGTTTACGGGGTGTGTGTGTTTGCTGGCTTAAAGATACAGCATGAATATGCTCTAATAGCTAATAACAGTGTAATTTAATGGTTTGTTGTATTTGTTCTTCTGCCTGTTTTGGGTTGTACAGTTGCTATATCATAATGATTGCTTACTGAGAAATGTTATTTTGGTTTTATATCCATCATTGGCATTTATCTCATCTTCCCTGTTTGTTGCCATGTGTTATTTCATACCAATAAAATCCTTCCCTGTTTAGGAATTTGATGCTTATCAGGATTTTTTTTTTTCTTTTTTACACTTTGGGTTTCTATTCTCTTCTCAAATTAAGCAATAGCAAAACCCACTTTATTTCAATAGACCATATGAACTTCAGGTCTAAGTTTAATAAATGAAGAAGCGATGCCTTTGCTCTCATCATTTGTATAGTGACAAGGTACAGTACTGCTAAATTAAATATAAGGTTGTGAAAATAATCTAAAGGAGCTGGCACTTCCATAGAGGAAAATAAAGGGAACAAGACAAGTACAAATTATGCTTATGCTTAAAAATATCCACAATGCAGTAAGACAGCAACTTGATTTGTATATAAACTCTTCATTCCCCCTCAGCCCAAAAAGCAAACACACAGACAGTGGAAACATGATGAATTTGCTAACAAGTATTAAGAAACAATCCAACCATGCAGAGCGAATATCAGAAAAGGCAAGGCAAAAAACTAAATCAGAGTAACACCATGAGAGTACCAGGATGTAACTTCTGAGTTCCTAAGCAGCAGCATGATGGACATGTTGGTCTACAGTCACACCGAAAGGGAAAACTGCCAGCCAACCTGATGCTTTTTATAATCCTTTACAATAGTGCTCTCTTAGTAGGTCAGACTAGTTGCTATCAAAATTAACTCCAGTCACAAAGAGCAAAGGTCTTTCTAGGTCTTTCTCTAAAGTAGAGCAAAAAAACACTTTGAGAATTGAATATCTTCAGATTGGCTGGATCTGATGAATTTCATTCTAGGAGATAAAAGAAGCTGACATAACCTCAGAATTAAAACTTATCTGGAAGATTTTTTGGAGAAAGGTGAAGTACCAGAATACTGGGAATAGTGTTTCTAAAAAGGAACAAAACAGAAAACATGAATTTTCAGTCCTATTAATTGGATAGAATTCAGTCTGATCCTGGAAAAGGACTTCAATCCTGGAAATGTTCTAAAGGAAGCAATCTTTTAGCACATAGTAAATAACAAAGAGAACCATAACTGAGAGCATGGTCAGTAACAACTCATGTTAAAAAAAATGTGGTTTTCTTCTAGGTAACCTGTTTTCTTGATAGAAGGAGAGGGCCACATCAGAAAAAGCATTGCCACTACTCTTTTGTGAGCAAAACCATTTGCCTATGTTACATATATGGTGTACAAAAAATACAAGTGGTGTGTTATGTAGGAAAAGTTTTTATTGACATGCCTTTGAAAGAATCTGCACTGATTCAGTCTCAGACTTACTGTTTTGCTGCCACAATTGGTGTGGTGGTGCAGCCCCCCTCGGGCCACTCTGGGATCCCAGCACAAGCCCCTTGGGCATCAGGCAATCTCTGTCCACTCTTGGGTTATCTGCTGCCTGAATGGTATATCAGGACCACCCTAAGATCTCAGGATAAGCCCTATCTTGCTCTTATCTTGGTCATAACAGCTTGGGCGCCAGGCAATCTCTGTTCACACCTCAGCCATCTGCTCCGACTTGTGTACCAGAATTGTGGCCAGAATGTAAAATATTGACCAAAGCAAATCATCTCGATCCTATAACTAGTGATCCAAGATGGAGACCCTTTGAGCTCTCCAGGACCACAGTGAGCAGTGTGACCCTGTATCTCCCCCTGGTCTGGGATGCCTCTCAGGGTAGATTTTGTGAGGACTGAAGGATCGCCTGCTGATAATTTTGCGAGGACCCAAAGGCCTGAATTAATGAGGTTTGCCGACCGTGTGCTAATGAATGCCAGCACATAAAAGTAAGTAATTTATGAAACTGACAAAAAGGGAAATTTTATTCACAGGTTAACCTTGGGGTGTGTGTGTGCAATATGACAATACATATATATTATCCTTATTCTTATAAACTGTTGACCAAGTCTGAGACTAAGATTGGACCTAGCTGTATCTAGACTTCTCTCTGAAAAAAGTTTAGAAAGCAAGGGAGTCTATTCTGAACCTCGTGACTCAACGGGTGGGTCCTCCTTATCCCCTGCATCCACAATCCCTCTGAATCATTCTAACTCGAGTATACCTCAATTTTCCTTTGTGCACTTCTTGTATGTAAGTAATAGACTGAACCTTGCCATTATTGAATCTTTAACTAAGTTGCTACGTTGATTGTAAAAAATTCCATCAAATTGCTGTTTTAAATTGGCTGATACTGGTAAGAATTGTACAATCTAATACTGTGATCTATCTCAAAAATATTACTAAATCTTAAATTGCTAACTAAAGCTGTAACAAAACATATTCCTGACAATTTGGTGTAGTCAATAGGATACACAAGGTTGTTTTTGTGACAATTTGGTGTAGTCAGCTATATCCGCAAACCTGTATTTGTGACAATGGGCAGCTTATGGACCATTTGAAAAAAATATGTTTATTTTGTCAAAGACTAGTCTTAACATGCACCCATTAGAACATAAACATCCTTATTTTATTCCAAAACAAAAGCTCATCCAAACATTACATTTATCCAGACACTGATGGTGGTGGGCAGGAGAGAAATGCATTCCACACTGTGAAGGGGAATGTTCTTTCATAAAAAGAGATCTGCTGGACATTGCTGGTGGACACTTCTGCCGGGTAAGCCTTGATTTTTTTATTTTAGCTTTTTCAAAGGAAGTCACTTTATTAGAGGTTAACTGAAGCTCTGGTGGCTCTGTTAATACAAATTCTGGTAATTCCTTGGGAACTAGCTGAACCTGGGACAGTCCCTTTCTGTGGCCAGGGAGAGTGATGGTTTTTCAGTCACACTCTCCATACAGCTGTTACTCAGTCGTTCAGCATTGACACAGATGTGGTCAAGAAAAGCTGATGCAAATTGTTATACAAACAATATCTTTGTTGCATTTAGCTGTAGCAGAAGATTTATAGCTTCACATGATCCCATAATTTATTCAAAGAGGCTGTAGTTTCTCAAATACAAGGAAGAGATTTCAGGAGTGGCACTTGCAGAGCCAGAGGAGACCTGGAGAATAAGGCAGCAGATGAATACTTCAGCAGAGTCCTCCCTCCAGCCTCCAGTGGTCAGCTGCTTTCTCCCACTGGGCCATATAACTTTGGAGGTACCAACCCAAAGGATGGACCAGGAATGTCTTTCAGAGTGTGTGTCTTGCTGGCCCAACACACCAGCAGCAGCTCTGCATCCAGCTCAAAACACAGGTTATGTGTTAGACTTCTCATAGGGCAAACAGGAAGCCAGTCTGAGCCCTGGTCCAGATGGGGACCTCCTTCCCCCATAGGGGCCAGCATCATAACTTCTCATCCCAGAGCCAGGAACCAAACTTCTAGGCATTGCAGCATCAAGTACAACAGCAATTTGTCCAGTTTTGGCTACCATTGTATTTATCAAATCACTTGACAATTCATTGGATGAAGAGGAGGGAAATATTTTTAAAGCCAATGTCTGGCTTATAGGATGAATTTTAAGTGATATGCTCCTGCTCATGCTGTTTAAGAAAATGAAAGCAGGAAAGCAAATAAGTAAACATGTAACTTAAATTTCCTTGCTGCTAATTTGGAAATTTTCTAGTTCATGTCAGAGCCATCAAACTAAACTTTCTTAACTGAAAGTGTACTGATTATAAAGAAAGCACAGAATGCAGTAAGGATGCAAAAAATACATTGAGGCAAAGCTGGCTGCCTTCTAAAAAAAGATCCAGAAATCTCAGGTGGATCATTTTAATGGTCAGACCAATATCTCTGTCTCAGTAATTCCACACAAGAGTGTGTTGAGATATAAAAAACTTTATGAGTCATTTGTCCAACTGCTGTGGATTCATCACAAACCTTGTGATCTCTTGTCTCCATGTATTTGTAGTCACATCAGCTAATCTGTGCGTCATCAATTTGACTTTAAAACTGCAAAGGACCAAAATTAATGAAGATAAAATGGTGTTTAATGGAAGGGGAAAAATGTATTCAGACAAATAATAAATACAGTAAACCCAAACCTGTTATTTTATTTTTATTAATCCTGTATATATACACATATCAAAATCATACAATAATTTTGGTTAAAAATGGAGGAAATGTTTATTTCTGCATCTTTAGATCTTTCAGTTTGTGTTATAAATGACATTTCAGAATGAAAAGTGACAAAATTTTGTTAAATAACAGCTGAAAATAACAAAGAGTTTTCTTATAAAATCTTTTTTATGAACCTGGACATGATGTTTTTAATCTTTCATTTGACAAAGAAAACAAAAAGAGCTCCATTTTATATTGAGTCATTCCTTAATAATTTTTAGCACAGGTTATTAGCCAGAAGTTAATCATTAGCACCGCCTTAACTGCATTTTCATAATACCATGTGAAAAGACACCCAGTCATACAAACTGATAGAGGACCTGACTGCTATAATAATATATTTTAATGATTTTTTGTCAATAGTTACTGGGGAAAAAATCAAGTTAGGTTATAATTGACTGCAAGTACAGTTTTATGTATTTTAGTTACTCAATCACTCGCACACCAAGAATTCATTGGTGGTCCCATCATAGCCTAATTAGGCACTTGACCTACAGAACGAGCAAATTTCTGGACACGGAACTGTGCAAAAATATTTTAAGTACATTTGCCTCAGCTCAGCACCAGAGATTTCAGAAGTCCTTTAAAAATCTCACAAAGTTTACAAAGTTGGCAAAGATAATGATGTTTCATTGTCATTTCACTAAAGAATGACACAATCCTTTTTCATTTGAAATTATCTGCACAACATGTTTAACTAACTTTTAAGAAAATCACATGGTTGAATTTTCCAGAATCCTTAATAAATCAAGATTTGTAATTCAAAATGTATGTCTAGATTGAAAAATTCAAAGTGATGAGGGTAGATAAATATTCTAAACTTACATAAGATAATATTTTTACAAATAGTATCACATTCCCCATGGCTTAGTAGAAAGGAAAGAAATCCCTTTCCCATATAAAGAGAAGTAAAAATAGCATTTACACTTTTTCAAACACCAGCAAATGAGAGTGAACTAATAACATTGTAATGAACTACATTTGCGTTACTGGTGTTGTCTGCCAGCCTTTTCTAAAACATTAGCAATGTAACTCAGAAATCTATGCTAGCTGACAGTTTGTCTGTATCACTGAATTCCTCCTGATCGACTACTGGGTCTTTATATAAGTGTTCACTTATGGAAAATGTTACCCGAGCAGCATTCAGGCCCATATATCCAGAGTTATCATTCCTATCTCCATTTTAGAATCCTGTTAACTGTTGAAGGCTGCTAAACTGCACAGTAAATTTTTACTTTACAAATTGACAGTTCCCCCAGGATGTGAAATTCTGAGCAGGTCAAATGATGCCTCAGTGTTGGCAAGATAACTCTCCCACCGCTAACTCTGCCTGTGGTGACATGTTCCTTCTAAACACCCAAAAGGCCAAACATATCTGAGATGGTGTGACACATCAGAATGAATCCCTCCCAAAATACCCTGGCAACTGCAGCTTTTACTTAGCATCACTAGCAGGTCAAGGGAGGCGATCCTTCTCAGCACTGGTGAGACAAATCTGAAGTACTGGATGCAGTGCTGGGCTCCCCACTGCAAAAGAGATATGGACATGCTGGAGATAGTCCAGCAAAGGACCACGAAGATGATTAAGGGATTGGAGCACCTCTCCTACGAGGAACAACTGAGAGAGCTGGGACTGTTCAGCCTAGAGAAGAGAAGGCTTCCTACTCTGAAGAAGGCTTGCTCTTGTTTACTTTGAGTGTCTTATACTGACAACTTCAGAAAATAGAGACAGGCATATTTGGACACAGTTCAGATGTCTCACGGTGTCAGAGATGGAGCTGTGTGGTCTTGGCAGGATTGCCATCTACTGCACACTGCTGCATAACTTTATGGATGACAAAAGCATTAATTTAGATTTTTCATCAAAGGCACTGCTAATATTTAACAAGTCTAACAAAGCAGCAGGCTAGTGAAACAGCAAGCTTTTTACTTTTTTTCCTAACCATCACCCATAATTGTCTCAGTCACGTTTGACAAATTCACCAATTAGGAATCTCCCCCTTCACTTTTGGTCTCTTTCACCTACGTTATAGTAAGGTTCACATGTTCTAATTGTAACTCCACTAGAGAATGTGGTCATAAGCTTTTTGTGCTGACATTCTTTTTAGAAGTTCTCCAGACAGCCCATTGCATAGAAGGGAGCTCTGTGCTTTCTCAGAAATAAAATAACTTAAATACAGTTTCTTTACAAAGCTGTGCACGGGGCTACTGTTTCTTGGAGTGCATCACTGAAAGCATACTCAGAGAGGTAAGAGTCTGTATCTGTCAGATCACTGACATGCATGCATCAGAGCCATGTAAACACAGCATGCTGGGACTGGCTTTAGATATTAACAAGCTACCCTCTTCCTCCCCATTATAGCTTTCTTATAGTCCCATGACATGATCTATTAACATTTTCTTTAAACATGAATATACATCATTAACATACAGTAATTAGCTGTTATTTTGTGATTTACCAAAGAAATGTTATAAATAACCTTGTCAAAGGAAATTACTTAATTGGAGGAAGAAATCTGATCCTAGATACATCAGTGTAAATATAAAAGGAACTCAGATTAAGGGAATTTTTCTGTGGAACTGAGAGAATTTAGCTTACTTATTCTGCTTTACAGGGTGCTGATAACTTTCACACAGTAAGATACTCATTAAACCACTAGGCCAAATAGCTTCCTAGCCTGGAGGCTGGCTGAAATCCAGGAAAAGGCTTACATATCTGACATGACACTTAAATGGAATTTAGCATCATAAATCCTAAACTGCGATACAGAAAACCCTGTTTCAATGGTCAGATCACCTAAAGATAAAAACATGCAGGTTCTGTAGGTAATTTACTCCTTCCCTTTGAAGTTTTCCAGGTATTTGGGTTCATATTCCCAGAAACACTTCAGAGCTGATTAAACTGACACCTGTCTTATCGTTCATTTGAAATCCACACGTTCATCTGCCTAAGCTGCCTGACAGATCTGATCTGCTAGGTCTGAAAAATTTGAGTGTGTTTTGGCTAGAACATGTTAAGGTATAAAAGTGACATTTTTTTCTTTTAAAAACTGTAGAAGGAGGCAAGGAAATCTATGACAGTGACAGTCGTCTCTTACATAGCAACCTGCTCTCATCAAGGAAAGAAAAGACCTGGATTTTGCCTCAGTCTGAAGAGCTTTGTATCAGTATCTATCTGCTGCAAAACTTGCTATGCTAGAGTGAGGTACTCAGCACCTCTCCTTCTGATGCTTTACCACTATGGAATAAAGCACACAGTGTATTGGAAAGAGAGTAAGCAAGAGAAAATACTCTGGGTCTGTCAATGGGGGGAACAACCCCCTAGGAGATGGGATTCTTGTACAGGGGTCTCTGCTATCAAGATCATTTTATACATATTTCATACATTTTCAGCAAAAATAAAGGACAAAATAAAGGAGTGATTCTAGAAGGTCTTCCCATCTGAATGCAGTGGTGATCTACACAGCCTTGCTCCTCCTCAAACTCATTATCTAACACAGTGGCTCCTCAAGACTTTGCTGCCAATATTAAGTCTTTGAAGGGGGGGGTGGGGGGTGAATCATGAGTCATTAAACAGAATAATCTGTACCCTAGTGCTTAAGGCCTCTGTTTAGAAAAGTAAGCATCATATTGTGTATTTGTTTGATCTGCCCTGCAGCGGTCACCCCTAGAAGCACTGTAGAACAAGGCCAGACGTATGCCTGCCAGAAAGCTAACGAATGCTCTCCAAGGCACTGGGCTTGAACTCAGAAAAAGTCCGTGCTTGGACTCAGTCCAGTGTGTTAATTTACGAACTGAAAAGGTCTGGGAATCCGCTGCATAAATCCCAAGCTAGTTGTAGAATATGCATATGTAAAAGTTACACACATAACGAACTTCAAAAATTAAGTACACGAAAACCAGTTTCTTTCACATACAAAATTCAGATAGAAATAATTTCATTAATCCCATGTGTTTTTCTCATACCAAGCCATGGGGATTTCCCTTTTACTGCTGTTGAATTCAGTGGTAGGAATGTGCCCTTACTGCTTTCCCATTCTCCAGCAGCCTACCTGGCCCCACTGCAACAGACGTGCTTAGATTGCTGAGAAACTAAGCAGCACCTCTTCCTCATACACTAAAGCACAGAGATATGTTGTCATCCCCCCTGCCCCATGCCCCAAAAAGTAGTTGCTGTACTCAGTGTAGGTAATTTTCCTCAGCTTTACAACTCATGATGTTCAGCACTTTATAAGGCAGAGGTGCCAGGGACAAGCATCCTCAGTTTCCCCGCCAACATTTTGTCATCTTGCTTCTTTCACTATCTTATCCAGCCTCTAGGAGATGTCAGGTCTCACAACACCCCAGAAGGTTATTCATTTCACAAATCTATGGGAGCTTTGATGATTTCCAGAAAATAAAAGGAAATACATTGCACTTTTAGATTTATGTCACAATTCATAGGCTAATCTGGTCTATGAATATCCTTAACAATATTTAATATACAAAAAAATTAGATAATTAGGTGTCACAAACAAGAAAACAGACTGCACTGCCATTTCTTAGCTACAGAAATACCACAGAAATGCAAAATTCAACTTGTGTTGAATATGATACAGAATGACAGTTCCCTTCTGCCAGCAGCCTGATCTGTTGATGCAGTACCTGGACATTTAGAGGTTTAAAATTATTGCTTGTACGAGTACAAATAAAAAGGGTCCATCTCTGCATACAGTTAGTTTTAGACTCAGGAAGGTCAACATCTTGGACCTCCTGGAGAAGAAAGATGAGTGCATCTGAAACAGTCCCTAGTGAAAACAACAGCAACAGAAAGCAGGAAACCAGTAACTGTGTAGGCCTTAAGAAAAAGTAGAGTAACTAAATACTATGCAACATTTTGAATGGGTGTTGGAGAAGTTGATTCTAAAAAGTGAAAAACAATTGCAGAAAAAAACAAAGAAACCCTGCAGATTTAATGGTGTGTTTGCTGATAGTTATTTTTGTAAAAAGTCACATGAAGCATCAGTCTAATGTGTGGTTACAGTTACAGGCAAATAAACTACTGGAATATATCAAGGACAGAAAAATGCAATGAAACACGATATTTGCTGTGCAAAGCAAAACCTGATTGCAGTCTGTACTTGCGTTAAGCTGTGGATTTTTTTCTTTTCTATTGGAAGAGTTGCATTTCTTTGGGGACAACATACCAGTGGGAAATCAGAGGGAGCCTGGAAATTTAAAGTTATACATAATAAAGACAGGCTAAGAAATGTTCAACTTAATTTTTACTAGAAAAACATTCCTAGTAGCCTTATAACAGTAAATTTTTTTTAAATAAAAAACAAACCACCTTATGAAATATAGAACTTATAGAAGACTTACACTGTGCATGTTTCTGGGAGGAATTACATTCCAGAATATTCTTCATAAGATCATTAAGAGTAAATGAAGAAATCATGAAGAATGATTTCATTGTGACTACAGCAAGAGGGTGGAACCAGCAGGACTGTCAAAAGAGACAGCTTATATTAAGCAGATGCATGGTCTGGCTCATGGGCTTGGATACTGAATCATATTCGACTGTTATGTTTTGATTGGTTTTATACCTAACAGCAGTGTGTTTGCTTCCCAAATCCTATTTATAGAAGTATTTCAAACTATGTCTACTGGGATTAAAAAATGGCCTGTGGGATACACAGTTGTGGTTATTTGGATACAAGGCAGATTCAGTGTGAAATTAAGCTGAACTGCACCAGTGTCTTGCTGCACCCCAGCTGACGTGCCAGGCTGAGGCACCTCTCTGATCAGAGGCAGGGTATGCTTGCTCAGTCACAGCCCTGCATGCTATACAGGTTTCAGAGCAGGGCTGGCTTTCATTTTGCCTATTCAGAGTATCCTGCCTTTATGCCCTAAGCACCCAGAGATGCAGCCAAGCATGCACAGGGATTTGGAGAGTGCCGAGATACCCTGCTGCTGGTGGATAGTGATTAGCTGAAAGGGACTCTGGGAAATGTCACTACATGACTATCTGCAAAATCAAGTGTCTAAAAATCCTATCAATCTGGGTCTGTGGAGTGTATTCAAAGGGGTTGGCTCTGGCGTCCTTCAGGAAGTGATGGTGAACGGGTAAGAAAGGCTGTCACTCCAAAGCATCCCTGTGGGGAGTCTGTCTCCCTGCTCTTGGACAAGGGATGTAGCAGGATCAAATGCCTGGAGCACTTGCTCTGGACCTGGTTTCAATTTCATGTTCCATTCCAAACTCCTGTAAAGCATGATGACACCTTCATAATGATAATGATATTTGTCATTATACTTGCATCTTCTTTGGAGTCATAGTCATTAAATAGCAATGTTTTCCTAAATTATTATGATTTATAGGCTGAAATTTCCCTCCAAAATTTGTATTCTGTCATACACCATTGTGTATGAGTATACTTCTGGAAGTAGTAGCATATATAGTAAGTTAGTATAGTGTCCTGGTTTCAGCTGGGATGGATAGAGTTAATTTTCTTCATAGTATCTAGTATAGGACTCTGTTTTAGATTTGTGCTGGATAAATTGGTGATAATGCAGAGGTGTTTTAGTTGTTGCTAAGTAGCAGTTACACTGGTCAAGGACTTTTTCAGCTCCCCATGCTCTGCCAGGTGCACAAGAAGCTGGGAGGGGACACAGCAAGGACAGCTGACACAAACTGACCAAAAGGATATTCCATACCATATGGCATCATGCTCAGTATATAAAGCTGGGGGAAGAAGGAGGAAGTGGGGGGAAGGTTTGGAATGAAGGCAATGACATTTGTCTTCCCAAGTAACTGTTAATGCGTGATGAAGCCCTGCTTTCCTGGAGATGGCTGAACACCTGCCTGCCCATGGGAAGTAGCAAATGAATTCCTTGTTTTGCTTTGCTGGTGCGTGCAGTTTTTGTTTTACCTATTAAACTGTCTTTATCTCAACCCATGAGTTTCCTCACTTTTACTCTTCTGCTGCTCTCTCCCATCCCGCTGGGGTGGGAGTGAGCAAGCGGCTGCGTGGTGCTTGGTTGCTGACAGGGGCTAAACCATGACAGTCCATTGGCGCCCAATACGGGGCTTGGCAGGTTTGAGATAATGACAGATTTGACTGGAATGCACTAAATTGAATTTATAGCTGTTATTGCTGTTCAGCTATTAATTGGCTGGCTTCTGTGCTTGCTATGAGGTTTGCCTGCTTTACTGTATATACATATACTGTAAAGTCTACTGCTCATTTGTGGCTGCTTTTTGCTTCCGCTGCTTGTTGTACTGGTTATCACCTGACTGCTGTGCCTGGCAACATTTTGTTAACAACAATAGCCAGGTGCCTGGGCTGGCAGATGGCCAGGACGTTGCTGCTGTTTCTGTGCTGCTGTACTGGGCAAGCTGGAACTCCAGTGTGAACTTGAGTCAAAGGGACTGTGGGAACAGGACACCCCAAATCGTCTATGGCTGTGGATAAGCCCAGGCTAAAGCAGATATATCTGGAAGTGTATGTGGCCATGGTTATGTCTGTGCCGGTATACCTGTGCAGGTATACCTCTGAGGGAATTGTGGCCCAAGGATAAATCCATACTGGAGAAGGTACACCTCAAAGTGTCTGTGGCTCTATAGAAGCCTGTGCTGCAGCAGGTACACCTCAATGCATCAGTGGCCGTGCATGAGGTCATTCTGGAGCACCTCAAAGTGTGTGGCCATGGATAAGCCCACAACAGAGCAGGTTCACTTCTGGAGGGACTGCATCCATGGGCAAAGCCAGGTTAGGGCAAGTTTATTTCTGGAGGGAGTACCGCCATGGGCAAGGCTATGTTGGAGCAGGTGTACTTATGGAGGGACTGTGGCTGTGGGTAAGGCTACACTGGAGCAGGTATACCTCTGAAAGCATTATGGCCCATGAATAAGGCCATGCTGGAACATGTGCACCTCAAAATGACTGTGCCTCTGGATAAGTCTGTGCTGCAGCAGGTGTAGCCCTGGAAAGACAGTGGCTCCTGGGTAAGGTTCCACTGGGAGCAGGTACATCCCTAAAAGACTGCAGTCTGTGGTTAAATACAAGCCAGAGCAGGGGCAAGGGGAGCTGTTCATTCCAATGTTAAACCTGATGGTTTGGCCCAAAGGGGCAAGGGATGGATATACATACACACTGGGAACGAGGGGCTGCAGAGCAGCTCTGCAGAGAGGGACCTGGGGGTGCTGGTCAACACCAAGTTGAACATGAGCCAACAGTGTGCCCTGGCAGCCAAGAGGGCCAACCGTGTCCTGGGGTGCATCAAGCACTGCATTGCAGCCGGTTGAGGGAGCCGATTGTCCCGCTCTACTCTGCGCTGATGCGGCCTCACCTCAAGTACAGTGTGCAGTTTTGGGCACCACCGTACATTAAGGATACAAAGCTACTAGAGAGTGTCCAGAGGAGGGCCACGAAGCTGGTGAAGGGTTTAGAGGGGAAACTGTATAAGCAGCAGCTAAAGTCACTTGGTTTGTTCAGCTTGGAGAAGAGGAGACTGAGGGGAGACCTCAGGGCTGTCTACAGCTTCCTCACAAGGGGAGGAGGAGAAGCAAGTGCTGATCTCTTCTCTCTGGTGACCAGTGACAGGACCCAAGAGAATGGCAGGGAGATGTGCCTGGGGAGGTTTATGTTGGCTATTAGGAAAAGGTTCATCACCCAGAGGGCAGTGGAGCACTGGAACAGGCACCCCAGGGAGGCAGGCATGGTGCCAAGCCTGACACTATTCATGAAGCACTTGGACAATGCCCTCAGAGATATGGTGTGAATTTGGGGTTGTCCTGTGCAGGGGCAGGAGTTGGACTTGATGATCCTTGAGGGTCTCTTCCAACTCAGGACATTCTATGGTATCACATCTATTTGTCGATACTCATCGCTGCTTAGTGGTAGGCCACTTAAACTGATGAATGAGTCAGTTCATGGAAGTTTGTTTACTGACTGCAATTGATAAGCACTTTACTTGCCATTTTAGACAGTTATTTTGCTGATTTGCTTTATTCCTTTTAAGCTTCCAGCAGCTTGCTTGTTTTTCACACACCTAAGAAAGACTTTTCCACCCCAACACTTAGAGGACAGAGACATAAACAATTCATTTACAGGCATGGCCTGGGAGACGAAAGGCAGGAATTGACATAAACGTAAAACTCCTTGAAGCACTTCTACAGAGGGAATTTTCTTCAACAGGGGAAGTAAATCTTTCTTCCTTCTTGGCAATTAATTTCCATTGTCCTCTCCAGATGTTTATGTCCCTTGGGCTGAATATTGAATCTTCAGTTTGTGGAACTGCACTCAGAGTGAGCAGAAAGAAACCCAAAAAATCATTTGAGACAAAGGGGAATCAATCTTTGGTTGGTCGTACAATGAAAAATAAAATGCCTTGCTCTGAAATGTGGGGATTGATTATTCTTTCCTGGGGTTCTAAACTAAGCTAGAGTTTAGTATGTTTGCACCTTTGTGTAATTGCAGTACTGAATCCTGCCAATTTCTGATCTTGGATGAAATGCAGTGTTTAATTATCAGCTTGGAAATCAAAGGTGATTTCCATCTTCCAAGGTTGACTATACTATGGCAGTAGTAGTAGAAAAAAATAATGATTTCTGTATTTAACATTCAACTAAAAAAAGTCTCATTGATTATTTTTTGTATAAAGCTATTAAGTAAAAAAGCACCAGGGACGTGCATTTAGAGCACATATATAATTAATGTCACATACATTAATTTCACAATAGTAAATAGAAACAAAGTAATTCCATATTTTCCACACTGGGATTCATAATTCATTATTCTACAAATGGAAAATTCACATAAAGTTTCAACAGAGGCAGTGAGCAACAGTGACACTGAAAAAGATTTTCTGTTGGCTGTGTTTAAAGATTCAATCAAGGGGAAAAGCCACTGAGGACAATTAAATGAAATGAAACAAATTAGAAAACCAGCATCGTGATGAAGGCCATTAGCAGCTGCACACAGTGTGGGGAGGTGAACAGGTAGAATTGCAACATCACTTCTGTATACACTGAGTCCTGGTGCTGAATTATCAGCTCTGTGGTTACACTCAAAAGGAATGAAAAGTCAGAGCGTAGTTTCACAAGCCAGCTTAAACTTCATTGCCTGGCACTGACTTCATCTTGTATGACAGGCTATTATGGTCGCTGTGGCATAACCCTGGCTCTTGGCTACTTTGTCATTTCCCTGATGCATTTGCCATCAGAAAGTCTTGCACATAAGAATGCACCAAGCAAAAGGGTGTTGAAGAGGAATAGTGAGGGGAAGTGTGTGAGAAGCAGAAGCTTGTATGCTACTGGAATGGCTAAGATAGTAACATAGTCCCCAGGGTTTGACAGGTGGGCGAGGACAGAGTCTGATATTATGATAACTGTATATGTTCCAGGGGTTTCAGAACAATGACAAATTCAAATACACTAAAGAATCCTCTTGACACATCCAAAACATGTGTATTTTAAAGCGTGATATTAGCATATTTATCTGATACCTTTTGCTTTTAGTGTACAAGGTTCAAAAATAAGGGAGAAAACAAATCTGTAAATAGATTTGTCTCACGTCTACCTGTTATATGCTACGGAAGGGCCAGGTAAGACTTTGCTACTTCCTAGAATGAAACAGATTCCACGATCTCTGCAGGTAGACTGTTACAGGGCTTTACCCTCCTGAGGATTACAAAGTCATTTACTAAATCCAGGCAATAGCCTCAATTGCCAGTAGAACTGGTTGTCATCTTCTTTACAGTACCATTATTGTGTCTTCCTTTTCTATTTCATCCTTCCATGCAATCCCCTAAATTGTTCTCGTCTCTACAGAGAACAAACCTAATTCTTTCTTAACTTCCTCATACATTGCATTTTTTTCCTTGTCATTCTTGCTGTTTTCCCTTAGATATTACAGTTCACCTATAAGTTTCTTAAGAACTTCCTAACAAAAATAGGGCACAGTATTTCATCTGAGGCCTTTCTCATCCCAAATAAAACAGAATAATTATCCTGCATGTCTTACTACTCCATACTTTTAATGAATCACAGACTTAGATCTGCTTTTTTAAAAAAATATCAGAATAATATTTGTTACTTATTTGTTTTTTTAAACTTCAGTGGCCTCCTGCATGCTAATCTGTCACTCTTCTGCCTGGCCATGTATCTAATTCCTTCAGTGTGTTTGCCAGCCTCCCAGCTTGGTGTAGTCCACCAACTTTACAGATATATATTTTATTCTGTTCCTAGTATTTCAGAAAGGTATTAAGCAAACCCAATACAGGTATTCATGGGATCATAATAGAAACGTATTCAATACTTCAGGAAGAAATCATTGTTAATGGCTTTGAGAATTGCTTTTCAAATACATGTGCATTCTGTGATGATTGCCTCTATCCCATGTTTCCTTGGCTTGCATATGGGGATTTCACCACGACAGTGTCAAAAGCCTTAAAGCCAAACAATACCATATGTGTTGGCTTTGCTTTACCATCAGTCATGAGAGAGAGGAGAATTATTTTAGAGTGGTTGAAAAGCGTAATGGCAAATATGGTAGCACAATGTAATAATTTACATAGTGCTGTTCATGTTCTGTTTTGCCCTGTCATTATAGGTCTGGGAAGGGAGGTTGTCTGCATTTCATAAGCATATGTTTTTATTTAACTATGGTAAGCCAGCAATTTCAATTGGAGGAAATATCTTCCTAATGGAATATATTTACAGACATTACCCAGCATGGAGCACATTAATGCTATTGCCGAACATGCAGGAGAAACCTTTATTCAGCTAATTCTTGTTGTGAATAGGGGACTGTATATGTACTATGTAATTTTATCTAACAAACCTCTGCAAATGAAATCAGAAAAGGTTTTCCATGCCATGATTGCAGACCTAAGCAAAACTTCACCATGCAGATTACAGTTAGAAAAAAAGAGTAATGACAGAGGGCTGGCTGTATGAAGGCAGCGTTGTTTCATAGTTATAGATGACAGATAAGAAAAGGTGAGCCTCTAAAGTGTTTGAAGCTGCAGTAACTTGTTTACCTAAAAGGCAATGCAAACAAACACATTTCAAGTTTCTCTGATAGATAGCTTTTGTTCCCAGGTACCACCAATCTGATCATGCTCTCCTCCGGTTTTTCGGTGTCTACATTTCAACAGTATCCTCTATTGGCAGTGGCCAGGATTTGTTGAAGGGTGTCTCCACCAAATATGGGGACTTCTGGACAGCAACTTTATTAATTTTTACATGGAATTGTGGCTGAAATAATAGCACTGTGCAAATTTCTATTGGTGCATTTTTAATGACCCAACATTTTTCATTTTAGGATGCATGTTCTCACTTGTTCATTTCTCTCCCAAAATATTACATCATCAGCTGTAACTTTGTGTTCAGATATCTGCCTAACAATTTCTTAAGTTTTTTAATGTAAAGAAAAATGTTTGTTTTAATACTAAATCTGGCATTTTGTAATCTGGCACTGCTTCTCATCTGTTTTCTTTAGTGTGTAACTCGTGCATAATATCATAATTTAAAATAATGAGCACATACAAGTGTTCAGACTGCTTCAGCTTTTCATTTGAAAGCAAGGATGGTCTTGCAATGGAGATTTGAAGTCAAAGTCCATAGTCCAGAGTTTTGGTAAAACCCTAACTATGTTAGATAGGCCTGAGTTAGCTTATCCTGCTACCTGAAAGTTATGCATCTAGTTCAAGCAAACCACACTGGATATGGTTTACAAAGAGAGGTAGATTCCTTTTTGATACTTGTTCTTTCTCTCTTGTGATATGCTGTTTGATGTCACTGTTTTCAAGGCTTTCCTGATTATAAGTTCTCAGAGTATATCTACTATCTTCTTCAGGAAAAAGAATTGCCCACTGCTGACAGGACCATTGCTGGATGTGTTACATATTGAAGTTCTGTTTGGTTTTTCCTGTTCAATTAGTTATTCATACAAAACAGGAAAGAAGAATTCCAAGGCTTTTAGTAACATCTTTGAACATAAGCTCATGTTTTCCCATAAGGCTGAAATTAAATCAAGGGACAATCCAAATTCCTGAGGAAAAAAAAAAAGTGAAAGATGTCTACAGATGTGTTTTTATTTTTGTTGTGATTGAATGAGGTGTATCAGCACAAAAACTTATATCATTGACTCAGAGTTAATTAATCATGGTGTTGTAAGGCTAAATTTTTTATACCTCTAATAAACTCTTATTAGCTGTGCCTATCTTGTTTGTATGTTGACCTCAGTGATACTCCCGGACTAAGAAAGCATTACTAGTGTGTTGAAGGGTTAGCAGGATCCTTGCTAACAAACCAAACCCTATGACTTTATTGTTTTACTTAGGCTTGGCAAAAATTTCTATTGTTAAAGGCCAATTTTAACTTTGCATAACCACAAATGAGATATTTTGTGCTTTACATTCCGGACTGTACATGACACTGAATCTCTACACCCATTGTTAAAGGCTTCACAGCATTAGGTTCTAGCAAAAAGGGGAAATTTCAGATTTTTTCAAGATATTAAAAAAAGAGCTGGAAAACTCCACACCAGAAGTCCAAGAGTATCCTGTACAAAAAACTCCAGCAGGTAACAAGGCAGAACATTATGATGCTTTAAAGAGATAAAATGTCATGGTCTTGGAAACAACATAAAAATTGAATATAAGCTCACTGGCTAGCACATGGCCACCCCTAAAAATAGGAGCACACTCCCCTTTCTGAAGATTTTCTCAGATTTGCAATGTACTGCATAAGCAACTCAGGAAGGAAACATTCTCAAATACGAGTTCTGAATGATCAGCCACAGAAGCTCATAAACTATCCTCAGCAAAATAAAAGACAGGACAGTTAATAGCCCAAGGCCAGCACAAAGGAGGTCAGGAACCTCAAAATATTTAAAAATAAAGTTGAATAGTATGATACCCATCTGTGAATAACTTAGAATAATAGAATCATAGAATGTCCTGAGTTGGAAGAGACCCTCAAGGATCATCAAGTCCAGCTCCTGCCCCTGCACAGGACAACCCCAAATTCACACCATATCTCTGAGGGCATTGTCCAAGTGCTTCATGAATAGTGTCAGGCTTGGCACCATGCCTGCCTCCCTGGGGTGCCTGTTCCAGGGCTCCACCGCCCTCTGGGTGATGAACCTTTTCCTAATAGCCAACATAAACCTCCCCAGGCACATCTCCCTGCCATTCTCTTGGGTCCTGTCACTGGTCACCAGAGAGAAGAGATCAGCACTTGCTTCTCCTCCTCCCCTTGTGAGGAAGCTGTAGACAGCGCTGAAATCTCCCCTCAGTCTCCTCTTCTCCAGGCTGAACAAACCAAGTGACTTTAGCTGCTGCTTATACAGTTTCCCCTCTAAACCCTTCACTAGCTTCGTGGCCCTTCTCTGGACACTCTCTATTAGCTTTGTATCCTTAATGTACGGTGGTGCCCAAAACTGCACACTGTACTTGAGGTGAGGCCGCATCAGCGCAGAGTAGAGCGGGACAATCAGCTCCCTCAACCGGCTGCAATGCAGTGCTTGATGCACCCCAGGACACGGTTGGCCCTCTTGGCTGCCAGGGCACACTGTTGGCTCATGTTCAACTTGGTGTTGACCAGCACCCCCAGGTCCCTCTCTGCAGAGCTGCTCTGCAGCCCCTCGTTCCCCAGGGTGTATGTGCATCCAGTGCTGCTGCTGCCTCAGGAGCAAAATCGGGCACTTGCCCTTGTTAAACTTCATACGGTTCATGATTGCACAGCTTTCTAATTTTTCTAGGTCTGTTTGCAAGGCCTCTCTGCAAGGCCTCTCTGCCATCAAGAGTGTCAACAGCTTCTCCCAATTTTGTATCATCAGCAAACTTAATTAGTGTTCCTCCCAGGCCTGCATCAATTTCCTTTTCTCTTTAACGTGTGCTTCGATCACTGGGCTCATCCATTACTGTGAGACTGTGAGAAACTTCTATAGAAATGAGCTAGCAGAAATTATGTATGTATAACAATCATCTTCCCACAAGCAATATTTCTTCTAGCTTATACAAGCAGTACTGCTCTTAAACTAAGGATTTCCTTGTACTGTGCGTGAAGATGATGTTTTGGCATACATGAATATACCCTGTTGCTAGAGATTTTTGCACAGTCAGTCCAAGCCCATTGGGATGCTATTCTACACTGAAACCTGTGTTGTCAGATTCTGACTGGGCTTATCTGATTAAAGGTAGCATAAATTGCAAGCACATCTTTATTTGTTGTGCAGGAATGGCCTTCAGACCAGATTCATATGGTCTAATTTTAGTCCTATAATTAGTAGATACCCACTGTAAAATAATTATATTCCTAGTGTTAACTTTACAGATGATAAAACCTCCTGAAGTTTAGAAAAGGTAGAATATGTCTTTGTGAGAGAATAACATTAGGCAACAGTGCAGGGTCCAGATGGCTGGAAGGAAGCTCTGAAGAAAAGAGAGGGGAAAAAATAAATATATCTCTTCTCAAGAGAGAAAAAGAAATTATGTGAACCTTCAGGGAAGGCAGGCTTATCTACATTTCTAAATAGACAGTTTGTTGGGGGGTTATGAAGTGCTGATTTCAAAAGACAACTGAATCATCTGTGATCTTGAGTTGCTCAAACGAGTATTATAAATTAATTTGTGCAGTAATATTTTTACTGTACCATCTTGCTGAAAAGTAACCATATAAGGTGTCAGTTACATCATTAAACTGGCATAAACCTGTGCTGCTTCAGTTGCTCATGACATTCTCTTTGGTAAAGCATTACACAGTGGGTGAACAGCCCTCAGTATTTCACAAGTGGGGCAGGGAAGTCTCTGATTATTTTTCTTTAGGTATTCATGTCAAAATAAATCTGTGTTAATAGATGGTGCACAATTTAAAAAAAACTGTGGTTTTGAAAAATATTTTAAAGTAGCTGCTTCTAAGGGGGTTGAAAAAGTTATCTGAATATTCCAGTTTTTACCAAGGCACGTGATCTCTTTTGAACATTTTAATAAGGACTTAGCTTTGTTTGATTTACATTAAGCCTTTAATGTAAATCAAATGTACATTAATGTAACTGAAATGTACATTAAGTCAATAATGACATAAAGTCATTATTTCTATGGTACTGCTTTCTCAAAGGTTGCTGACGTGGGTCCAAGGTAGCCAGCTGAAAGTTTAGGCCAAAATAATGAAGCCCAGTAAATAAACAAGATAGAAGGAGCAAAAAGGGATAAATGAAAAATCTTAGTAACTTGTCCTTATGTAAGGGTGTCACAAATTAGAAGAGGAAGCCAGAGAATTTGAGACCAAATTCTCAGAGACATTACTTTCCCACCTTTTGCAACTGTGCTGTACTTCAGATTACAGAAATGGGAAAGAGAGGAAGGAACTTTTCTCTCTCAACCACAGACAGATCTCAACTCATAAGGATTAAATGGGTTCTTTCCTGCCTGTCTCTTGGGGAGCCTGAAGATATTTTATGGCTAAATACCTGACTTAGGGCTGTGCCTAAAAGATATGTATTTGCCTTGAACTAATAAAGAAGGATGTTTTCCATTTAGTAGCTCCAGACTATTGCTCTGGCCATCTAGCAACTATTTCTGCACATATTTAACATTCAATTTTCTTGATTTAATGGAAGAAACTATTTGTATAGTAGATTTCAAAGTGCATCAGTAATGAAGCAGGACAAATATTTTAATATGGAAATAATATTTCAAAAGCTCATGGGTAGAGAAAAACACCCAGTGAAGTGTTCAATGTGCTAGAATTTACAGACAGTTGGGGCTTTTTTAAAACTTCCATATTTATTTCTATGGACTACAGTAACATCAAGATCTTCAACATTATGAAGACCTCATGGATTTAAAATAAACAGTACATCAGTAATAAAGCAGGTCTCATAGTTTAATGTGCAAATAGTATTTCAAAAGCTTGTGGGTAGATTAAAAGCACCCAGTGAGGTGTTCAGTGCACTAGAATTTATAGACAGATTTTTTTAAATCTCATATCTATTTATATGGACTACAGTAACACCAAGGTCTTTAAAATGATAAAGACCTCGATATGGCAGGTACTGAAAAAGATGCTCAGATATTGCCAGAGGAATCAGACAAGTGGAAATGAAGTAACATAGCACAGGACCATAGAACTGTTGCCTGGAAGAGATCTCTAGACATGACACAATCCAACCTCCTGCTCAGAGTGGAATTATAGCCAACACCAGGTCAGGTCAGTAAGGGTTTTGTATAAATTCTTGAAAAACTCCAAGATGCTATATCCCTCCTGGAATGAAAAGTTTTTCCTTATGTCTAATCTGAACTTCATGTTTTGCAACTTGTCACCATTGACCCTTATTCAAGATATTTAATGAAGTTGTTGTCATTACCACAAATTAAGCTCCACAGCCTCCTATCTGCTTATGGAGTAAACTTCCTTCACTGAGTGCTGACTGCAATACGGCAAAAGTTTCGTGTTTTCTTAAAATTGGGTTTCTGCTGGAGGATATCCAGTGTCTCACTGGAGGAGCTCAAAACCTCTAAGGAAGAGAGCTGATGTTGAAAGATGAAATATTGGACTCGATGATCCTTATGGGTCCCCTCCAACTTGAGATATTATATACAGAGATGGCTCTGCCCATTCATGTCCACCTGCTTCCTGTTAGAGGGTTTGAGTTTTTGCTTTTTCATGACAGCGAAGTACATACAATGGCCAGCTTTCCAGTGCTTACACAATACATCAAGCAACTGGGGCCAGGAGTAGCAAATTTATATATACAGCAACCCTCCTTTACTCTTATACTAACCTCTGTCATACCATATTTAAAAGGATTCAACTCTAGTCCACTAATACTATCAAGACTGAAGGGCTGCAAGTCAAAGGATGTTTCACCTTTAGATTCAGGTTTTAGAAGCAAGTGTGGGTTTCTAAATATTATGTATGGGATTCAGCCTCCACTTAACTAAGATAGTTGTTTTGATGAGAGTGTCTATCTGTGAGAAGGTATTCAAACTCTCAGTGTTGTCTATGGAGACTACGGACTTACTCGATTCAGTTGTTGAAACACAGGTGCCCAGGCCATGTCAGATGGCAGCCTATCCCACCAGGCACTTTCAGACAGCCATTCCTTTCCCTCCTAGGGGCCAGAGCCTAAGGAACAATTCCACTCAGCAGCAGTGACTGCTTTATTGCCATTGCCCCCAGCTTCTCCTTTTCCTCCCACCGCCCCCATATCTGCCCCTTAGCTGCTCCTGTATTGCTGCAACTGCCTATGCAGCTGCTCAGTGACTCAGACTGGGAAACTGACCCAGGTTAAAAATAACAACTTGTTTTTGTGTCAGATTATTCTAAATCCAGCCCCCTGGGTTGTACAGGCAATGAGAACTGGACTTCAGTCTCACACCATGGACCCAGACCCTAATAATTTTCACCTTACGCAAGATGTTCCTCCTTTAGTAAACTGCTGTCAGATGATGTAATCTTGAAACTATATTGATTTATCCTCTTTCTTCTCACAGACAGTGCCATGACTGTCAGCATCCTTTCTGTCACTTGCATCTGTTGATGCAACAAACATTCATTAGTCTGAGCTGTAATTGCCTCATAAAACCTCAGAACATCTGAGACAATTTCCTGAAAGAAGGAGCAGAACATGAAGACGGTAGCCAACTTGTGAACTTACTGGACTGAATAGCACACAGTAAATTCACACCCAACTTAATACTAAACTGAAAAGCATATGAAGACATAGGCAAAAAAAGAAGAAATGGCTTTGTGTTTTTTCACTGTATGTTAAAGGAATTGAAAGATTTTGCTGATGTTTTAAATTAAGCTTTCTATCAGCTTGCTTGCCATATTAGGACTTCAGAACTTCTCTGTTCCATGAACTGCAAAAGCTAAAAGTTGATTCTGGGCCCATTGAAGCAAATGGCAAAACACCAGATGACAGATATTTTAGCACAGAGCTCCTGGAAAACAGTTGAGACAAGATTGTCATAGCTCCCAAGGAAGCTCAAATAGATTTTCCCACTGGGAAATGGCTGGAAACCTTCTTTATAAACGTTGCTTAGAAGAGACAAATGTAAAATTCTGACCCAAAAAACAAGAGAGAAATACTTAGCTACCTTCTTTTTCTTACCTTTTTTTTTTTAAGAAAACTTGATAGTGATGTATCAAAGATGGGAGAAAAGGTGTGTTTTTAAAGTGTTTACCTGCTTTTACCTTTAGACCCTGAGCACGTTCCCATGCCACTTCTGAGCTATCAGAGGAAAGTTTCTGGCAAAACAGAACACTCGGAACACTTTAGCTATTTCATTCTTGACATGAGATCAAAAACTCTTTAAAGAGAAAAACTAATTCATTTTAGTCCATACCTGCATCTGCAGTCACACCACAATGAATCAAGAAAATATGCACAAAAAGAAAATAAGTAAAACTAGAAAAAGGTTACCTTCAGTGAATACCATTTAAAAAACAGCAATTGTTCACCTGTTTTGCAGAGGGATAATGCATCCTAAAGGCACCCATCTGTCAGTTGCTTTTATCTACATCTCATTCACTGCCAGAGAAAACAAAACAAAACAAGACTTCTTTGAATTTAGGATTAAACACTTAATATCTCTGTTAAGTTCATAAAGGTACTCTTACATGTATGTATGATATGTTTTGAATGATCCGGATCCTGGGCTAATATCAGCTGGAATACCTCCATTACAGTCAGCAGGACAGCATGATTTACACTTATTCAATGTGCATCCTCCAATTTGCAGCAACTTTACCCAGCTGAGATGTCTGAATTTCTAGCTGTGTACTTGGGTGCTGATTTAAATTATTTATTTTATTATTTGTTTTCTCAGATTTCAGAGGAAAAGATACTCTGCCTGCTTACAAAAAATAGAAACTGGAACTTTATCCTACTGCAAGCGTAAAGACCTTTCAGCTGATATAGCAGTAAAAAATTCAAATTATTACCTCCACAGTAGAAAATGCAGCATGGTCAGCAATGCCTGGCACTGATACAACTCCAGTGGTGTGCAATCACAGCTACCCAGACTAATAAGATTGCCCAAAACAGCAGAAGTCTCTGGACCCATGCTGTCTCCCAAACCACGAGTTTTTGATTACCTGGGAGACTGTGAGGTGACCTAGACCGAAAGCCTTCTAGGACATATTGTAATAGCAGCGTATGACAAGCATGTGTGTCCCACATGCCTCAGTGGTGATTATTTGCCAGTTTACAGATCTCCAATGCTTATTCAACAGATTTTGAGGCAATCTTTTGATTTTTTTTTTTTTAAATGGAGTTTGTTGTTTTTCTTTCTGGATATTGTTGGCATGTCAAAAGTGAATATCTTTCCATAGACTGAAGTTACACTTTCTTCACTTCCATAATGTTGTTTTTAGTGCTAAGGAAAAGCAATATTCATAGCCCCTCATAGATTGAAAGTTCAGAGACATATTTTGCACAGGACACATCTGTACTGGAGTCTTGGATCTGCAAAGGTTGGAAAAAAAAGTTTAAAAATTTGTCATTTCATTCCAGTGAGGAAAAAGAAGAGTTTTGAAGATAGAAAGTGAACATGAATTGACATTCAGTATTTTCAGGACCATCTGAGTTAGTTAAATGTGAGATGTCAACAGCAGCGTTATGTTTCTATCTTTCCTACAAAGAATTAAAATAGATCAATGTTGTTACTTGAAAGTTTATTCAAACGCTGTTGTATAAAGAATATATTGAAGTACCTCTGGCTCACTGTAATACCTGTGATTATTTTTAACACCCTTTTCTGTTCAGAAGTTGAGTCTTCTAAGTGTTCAAAAAAGGACCATCTTTCTCTCATTGTCTTAAAATGTTGCATTCCTCATAAGAGTACCAAGGAGCGTTCATAAATCAAATCTCAATTTGTTTCAGCAAGACATTTAATATTTTTTGTTTTACTTTATTTCAAAATTCAAAAATATGTCTCCAAAACCAAGATTATTTTTATAGATGTTTTCCTAGCTTTGTGCAAGCCTACAGCTCCTCAGATAGAGCTCTAATAATTCCCTAACTGTTATCACACATGTTCCAGTCCCTGGCTTTTGTAAGACCTTTAGGAAAAAAAGGTGAAAACAATTATTCAGGAAAAGATTTAGCAGAAGGCTTTCAATGGCTGGAAGAGTTTCTAGAAAATCCATATTGTCACTAATGGATGACTCCAGTTTACAGAATGGTATTTGAACCCAGATACAGCAGAGCAATGTAAATCTCCACTGAAATCTGAGGAGGTTTTGGAGTCAAAAAGTTATTTCTGTCAAAGCGTTTACCTGCTGAGAGGAGGGTGGAATGCAACAGGGCTGTGGCTGATAGGTTAGGAGAAACATGCTAAACTGAGGCTGAATTCAGCCTCGTGGGTCATTGATGCAGCCGCTCTGTTCAGTGCCTTTCGGTAAGATGTAAAGCGTCACCTTGCAACTAGGCAGTTCTTAACCCCTTCACTTTGTGTTACAAAGGTATCTCAGAACCTCCTTCTTTTGGAGGCAAAAAACATCCTTCTCTTCTCCAGCCTATCTTTATTAATAGCCAGACCATCCCCAGTGGTTCCTAGACCAACTCATATAGTCCTTCTCCGTCTTAGTTCATATGAAGAGCAATCCTGTCCTATTCTTGCCTTCATTCTCCCAGATGGTAGGCCAAGTTTCTTCTGTCTGCTCCATGCACAGGCTGTCTATGTCTCCAGGAACACTAGTAGCCCTTTGCCGAACCATTATAATTTGACCTTGTTTGCTTTGAAAGTAATTATCCAGAATTGAGCACAAGACATGAAATATGACCTTCTCAGTGCTTCACAGTGCATGACATTAATATTCTGCCTTAGGCATCTTATCTGATACATTACTATGTCACAATGTGCATGTTACTGGTGAATCATAGTACATTTGAGCCCTTTACTGTGTACTCTGATAACTGTCAAGCTCCCACATGAGAAATTCTTATTAGCTTCTGTGCATGTGAACTTCCATTTTAGCCATGGTTTATTTCCAGATGATGCAGTTTCAACATCTTCCCAATGAATTCTTGTATCAGGGATGTGTCTTCTGTGATCAGTGTGTTCTAAAATTTTTTTGCCAATGGAAATATTGAAATAATTTCAAAGGCTACCTGTAAGGAACCAGGCTTGAAATCTCCCAGTCAAAACGTGTTATCTTCTCTTCAGCCAGCTCCTCACCTACCTCAAAATTCTTGTGCTTATCCCCATCATCTCCACCTAACTAGTAATTTTTCAAGTAACACCCTGTCAAATATGCTGAAGAAATCCAGGCAGAGAAGATCTATTACATTTTCTTGCCTAGAAGACAAGCTCAGATATGTGGGAAAGTTATCAGATTCGTCTGGCACATACAACTCTGGTAAATATGCATTGCTCTTTACAATAGTTTCCTTTAACATTCATGTTTTAATTACTCTTCCTTTCAAAATGTGTCCTAAATATTTCCATGCTGCTTAGAACAAATAACTTGTGAGAGCAAATGCAACAGCCTGGATCACTTGCTTACCTCTTTTATGTATAAGCATTACTACTACTTTTAAATCTAATATGGTACACTCTATCTCTAGATCTGCAGCCAGAATGAAATTTGATATGCATCTTTGCTGGGAATCCTGGAGCTGACATTCCCCAGGAAAGTGAATGTGGTGGGTTTCAGTACTGTCTGCTTCCATGCCCTTATTCCCATCAGTTATCATGTCTGTCACACTTTCCTTCCTTTCTCCCCATTATCCTTTCCTCCCAGTCAACACTAACCCTCCTATTGAAAACTGAGTCAAATATTCAGCTAATCTGGGGGTCGTGACTAAGTTACTTTACTACGTATCACCTTCGCTGTGGGAGGTGAAACATTCAATGGTTTTTATGGTAAGGTGACCTCATGAATAGCATTTTAACAGTTTTGTAAAGTCTAATTGGCAATTCTCTTTTTGCACTTTTCAATTTATGCTCTCACATCCTGACCTCAAAGCTGTAAGACTCATACCTTTGTTTCTTGTACATTCTCTCCTTTTTCCTGATACACTTCTTGACAAGATTAGCTGTCCAGTTAGATTTTCTTGCCAGATTTCCTCCTTGCCCAATCCTCTTCTAAAATAAAGCACATTAACTTTATCTGTCCAGGTGACAACATTAACTTGTTCTTCCTGGTCTGCTGGTTTGAAAAATCAGTCTTAGTGTCACATCTTACTTGAATTAACCCTTCTATTTAATTGAAGTTGGATAAACTCACAACTACCTGATCCAACTCTTTTTTTTTCCTTCAACCATCTTGTATAATTACCAAACCCAAATTAAATGAGTATTATAGTTACATACCTTAGTTCTGCACTAACCTAGTTTGTCAAGGAATTATAGCATTAGTAAACTAAAGCTAATGACAAATAAATTCAAAATTTGAAATCTGGAGTTTTTCAAAGTCAGCCTTCTTATTGCCATTATGATAAATCCTAAATCACTGGGGATTTCCTATGGTCAGCTATAACCTGAATATTTGTTGTCAGAAGGTATGAGTAAGTATTCCTTGATGAGATTAGATTCCTTGCTTTCAGCTGTGATCTGATTGCTGCTCTACATTTGATCTAAGTCACCAGTATACAGTTTAAGAAGCCACAGGCGTCAGCTGAACTGATAATCCTTACTCCTAACAGAGCAAACACTGGTTAACTGGCTATAGCTTCAGGATGAAGTTTGAACAGTACAGGAAAAAGTATTTGCTTCATTCACTTATGAGCTGGATTTCATATTAACTAAAATATTAGTGAAATGTATCTTCAAATAATGGATGTCTGTTCCTTTATTTCAGAAATATGTTTTTATACCTACTTAAAAGAAAAAATTTTCAGACATGTAAGAAACTAAGCACGTTTCAGACATGATACAGGCCTTTCTTTCTACTTTGGACAAATAACAAGGTTGTGGTAAAAATTGGCTTCCACTGGAAGAACTGAAAAAGAAAAATGTAACCAAAATGTAGCTTTTTGTTTTAAGACAATGACTTATTTTGGCAACAGCATTCATTCTTATAGGATGCCCACTACCAGCTACGCCTGTATTTCCTTCAAGGGGAATCTTGAGGTTTAAAAAAAATCAAGAAACATGACTACTATAATTTTTTCCCATGTGATGGCTTTCTGCACTGTTGCTTGAGCAACACACTTGAGAAAACATTTTGTTGCTGAAACAAACAACAGTACTGTGTTCCACATTCAAGTAAAAGATATGTAAAACGTTGTTTCAAGAGTAACAGTTGTTTTGTTGTAATGAATTTAACAGACACTAAAGCTTTACTATCAGTGCCACTTTTAAAAAATTTTTACCACAGTCAGTGGTTTGGTGAATAGAACATCATATGCATTTTATTTGTCTAACTAAAGCCACATTTTAATTGTGTGTTTTCAAGCACTCCTACTTTTATTTCCTCCCCTTTCTAAAAAGGAAATAATATTCCCAGGCATAGAATCGTAGAATCATTAAGGTTGGAAAAGACTTCTAGGATCATCAAGTCCAACTGCCAACCCAACACCTGCATGTCTCCTAAACCATGCCCTGAAGTGCCACGTCTACATGTCTTTCAAATACTTCCAGGGATGGTGACTCTACCACCTCTCTCGGCGGCCTGTTCCAATGCCTGACCACTCTTTCAGTGAAGAATTTTTTCCTAATATCTAATCTATGCCTCCCCTGGTGCACCTTGAAGCTGTTATATCTCTTTCTCTAAGCAAAGTTATATTTATGTTTAGTATACTTTTTTTTTTTTTTCATGTGGATGAGAAGAAAATGTATGGAAACATTCTGTTAAAAATAAAAGGTTTGACCTTTTTCCCCCTTCAGCTTTCTTCTCTAAAATCTGTTTGGGGGACCAATGTAGGTGGTTTTTTTTCATTTAGCACAACAGTAATAAGTTTCAAATTATTTAAATTAATTTCCAGGTTTTATGAAAGTAAGACTTGGGACCAAAAGTCTGAGAAGAATGATGCCTACCTACGCTTGCAGAGTAATGGTAAGAAGCTGTTATGAACATCTTGCAGTAGATACAGCTGAGCAAAAGTGCCTGCAATAGCTGGTATTTTAACTCTAAGAAAGGCCCCTATAATGTCAAACTTACTGATACCAGTTTGGAATCCCACTGGAAATCATGCATGTTTCTTAGCTGCTTCTGAAAATATCAGTGAAATAAGGAAAGGGACAGAGGAGAGTGAGCAGAGCCCCAAGTTGAGGATCAGATTAACAGTCTTTTGGGGAAGTCATGGAGAATCCAGGTAAACCCAGGCACCCATTTCCGTGGTGCTCAGCAACCACCTGTAACTCATGCAGGGAAGCAGCTTCTTCCATTCAAGTTGTCAGTCTTTAAGATTTATATTCATCCTTATCCCTGTGACCATGCTTTCTCCTGACAACATGAAAATATTTTTGTTTGTACTTCCTGCTGTGCTTGTAAAATCGTGGCTCATGCTTTCTGTCACTTCCCTGACTGATTAAGAGCTTTGGGCCTATATTTTTACAGAGGTAAACATCCTATCATGTGTTAAACAAAGTTATACTATCATGAGGTATGCAAGAAGACCACATTCCTGAAGGTCAGATTCTCAAAAGCAACCACAACTTAAAAACACTTTATTCTGAAGAAAAATTTACTGCAATAGACTTTGTATTATAAAGTCTTTAAAAGCAAGAGCACTGTTGGTTTGGCTCTAAATATCCACCCACACATCACAGTTTAGAAAATTAAAATAGTGATACTGTGTCTTCGAGGTGCAGATGGTATTTTTAATTGTTTAAGCAAGCAAATAAAATGTATGGCTAGAATCCACTCCTACTGTATGTGGGAGAACACTGCTGACAAGTCACTGGACATGTCATAGGCCAGAAGACTAATGTGTAGTCCCACTGGGCCCTGGAGAGAGTTCTTCCAAGCCAGCATTTAGATATTATATGGGAAGTATGCGCTTATGTTTTCCATTTAAGTATCAGTCCTCATGAAAACACAAGTCTCCAGACTAATCAATCATTCTTTATAAGTGGAATAATGATTCTTCATGGATCTCCATATGTGCACAAACATCTATGTGTCTCTGTGTGTATATAGCCATATATATGTCAAATAAAAAGAGAGTTCTGTGTGCTATAATATACTGATAATTAATTATTTGTGGCTCTCCTGAGCCTAACATATTTTAAAATATCAGTCTCAAAGCAAGCTGGCAAAACCGGTCATTTAATAAACCGGTATGTATCACACTACTGTGACCTCACAAGCATAGAATTAGGCTTCTACCTAACAGGCAGAAAGGAAGTTACACTTGAGATAAGACACAGTTGGGAGTGGGAGGTTGGAGAAAATACGTAAATCAATTGCAGAAGGTAATTGCAGAAAGTGGAGAGCAGAGAAACTGATCTGAAAAATATGGCAGGTGAGGAAAGATTGAAGAACTACAATTGTTTAAACTGGAGGAAAGTGAAAGGAGTCAGGAAAATACTGCTGAAGTACATACATGGCTGATTTGAAGATACAAAGAATAAAGTATTTTTACATTACTGTGACAAATACAAAATTAATAAACAATTAATAGGTTTAAATCATGAGACTGAACACTAGGAAAAACTTACTAATATGAGTAATAATTTGTAATGAGTATCAGGTATTGAAATAGACTGTAGAATCTTTCCATCACTGGAGCTCTTTCAAAAAAGTTAGGAAAATATTTGTCATGAACGATACTCAAGAGCTGATTTTTAGCTACTACAGCTTGTGCAAAAGAACCCCCTCAAGGACTCTTCTCTCAGGCTGGTCTTGATTTTCTGGTAGTACCTCCAATTTTAATTTCTCTCTGGAAATGAGTCACTGGCACAGGCTGAGATCACTGAGAAAGAGGATCCCAGAATGTTGTTTCTGGCCATCCCTGTGTTATTTTTGTTTACTGCATTGTCAGTCTACATAATGAGTTTCTTGTCCCCAAAGGAGAGGTGACTTTATTCCTGCTATGACTTGCCTGGGAGACCATAAAATCAAATACATTAACAGAAATGGAACAAGAGCTACATGTTTGCTCTGTGACTCTTTCCAGATGCAAGGCGTTAAAGTGATTTATCAATTAGAAGATATTGTCAGCTTGTCATTCAAATACTTTCTGTATATTATTTAGATTCCTGGATATAGTCAGTCAAGAAGGTTCATAAAAAAGAGCAAGAAAAATATCTGAAATTAGATTCTAAAGCTGCAAATATTGCAAATGCAATGGTAGTTTCTCTTTAATGACAGTTTATTTGCAACTAATCTTTCTATAAAAATCTTATAAAAATCAGGGTTTCCTTTCAAATCTGGTAAGAATAAATTCTTTTTTTTAAAAAAAAAAAAAGCCTTTAAGTGCCTGAAAGAGTCATATGAATTTCAATTTTTCATATTCATCACAAGAAATATAAGAACACCTTTATACAAGGATTTGCCTTTGCATTGTTAAAAATCCTTTGATCAATTCTCAAGTGAATAGTGATAGCTAGTACTGGAATCTGTTGGAATAAATTTCCAAATTGGTTAAAATTTTATAAAATGCATGTTTCTCAGATTCATTTGGCATCTGGGGCAAAGCACTGGGAAGGAAAGGAGGGAGAGAGAAAGAGAGGAAGGTACAATAGGAGGAAAGAAGGCATGTTGGGCAAGGCCTTCCAATTCTCCTAGGTACCTTTTGAAAATGTGTATTCCCACTGAAATTTATTCTGAATTTAAATACACACATGACGTGAGTGTCCTCACACACATGTGCACATGTGACGTGTTACACATTATCTGTGGTAATTCTATTTTAGTCAATGATACGTTTATTTTGTGTGCATCTCTCAAATTATATTTATGGATTATTGCTTAGATAACATTCTGCAGGTTGCTTACAACACAGTGACATACTGCAAAAATAAATAACCTGGTTTGGATTTACTTCAGAAATTCAAAAATGAAGAACAAACCAAGTACCTTCTTGTTAGCAAATGTTTTCCTCCTTACTGTATGTGGTCGTAGTCAGCACATAAGAGCTATGTAAGCCAGTAAACACTGTGGCTGGTAAGAAATGCTTGTATATTATACTGGATTTCTGGTTATGATGACATTTGCTTCAGTCTGCTGCACTCAGAGACACTGTCATTATTGAAAGCATATTCTTGAAGTAGTTAGAGAGTTTGCTTCAGATCTATAGCATGGCAGGCTTAGTCGTAGCTAATGATGCCTACCAGTGAGTTAGAGTAGTAGATTCTGGCCCCAGCAATGTTTTTTCACTATTTGTCAGCAACTGGAGGACGATAAAAGCTGCTACATCAGATATGTGTTCCCATGAGTGTAAATGACTGAGGTACCACTGGACATGTGGAGTTACCTGCACCTATATGTACTCACAGCCATGGTCCATTTGCTATGAAACAATGTCTCAAATGTCATCTGGAAGTCTCCATGAACAATCAGCACATGGAAAATGTTCACAAATCTAATATGCAAAAGAAGCCCAAACCCTGAATCTTTTTCTCTCCTCATTCTGGATCTAACAGGCTGTGGTACAAAGACATGCCTTTCAAGCAGAAAAAGAAAAGAACTAGACTCTGAAGAGTGCCCAATAGCCTTCAAGAAGATCTCTCAAAGGATAAGCAAGAAAGTTTGAGCCTACCCTTTGGCAAAATAGAAGAAAAAGATACATATTAGGGGATAAAATGAGACAGTTATATAGCATCTTATGTTTTTCAAAAAGATTTGATACATATTGAGTATAGGTACACACACCACTGTTAATAACAAAAAAAAATTGTGCTCTTACATATGGTTTGTCATTGATAGAGTTCAAGACATACAGAAGAAGGTCAGAGAAAGGTTTATTAAGGTTTCCTCATTTAAAACATGGAGAAGATGAAGGTGAATAGAGGACTTTCATTTATAGTCAACACACGAATTTAACTATACTGAGAGTTTAAGTAGACCTCTGAGATTTAGTCTTACCTTTATCCACTTCATATATCTCTGCTCTAAGCAATGTTTTGGAAGATTTACTTTCGCTATTCAAAGCTGCCTTTTACAATAGTGTAAATAGTAACAGAAATTACTCCCAGTATCACACGTACAACGGAGCCACTCCTCCTTTTTGGTTTTGGTTTGGTTAGGTTGGTATTTTATTTGTTTGTTTTGGTTTTTGGTTGGTTGGTTGGGTTTTTTAAGCATTGCTATAGCATGAATTCAGGAGATAATTTTATGCCTTCCCAGAGACTCCCTTTTGTTCTCCTTTCCTGTATTATTATTTCCTGAGTAAGTAGCTAGATATTTCAGCCAGATATAAGACCAATATAAACTAAATCTACAATGGTAGCATCTGTGTTATACATGTGACTTCATCCTTGCAGTAACTGGAAATGCAGGGAATTTTCCTTAAAAAAAAGAAACACCACAGGCTGCATTTTTTTCTTGACTACAAATATAATTATCCTTGTCCATGAGGTTCTTCACCATCAATATCCTATTTCTGACATCATGACACACAATAACTCCTCGGGTCCTTGGCTAAAGTATACATGCAAGTCCAGTCATTTTGTATTTGTTCAGTATGAAAAAGAAAGAAAAGCCCAAACTTCAGAATATACACACATCATCGTGCAGGCAAAATTTTTACATTTTGAAATATAAAACTATATCAAAATGGAATGTTGCTGAGACTAGTCGTCTCTTCTACCTGGTAGAAATCGGGTTTAACAAGTAGCCTCCATGGGAAAGGAAGTCTTTGTATTTCTGCATTTCTCTTATTCCTGTGGAAGAGGCCTGCATAGACAACATTTATATTACTGTATTATCTCTAACAACCTCTTATTTTTGCCTGAAACCAAGATTACTTCATTTTTTGAATAAGACAAAATTCCTTGTCTCTAGGGTCTTTCAGAATTACATTCTTACACAGAACTAAAGTCAGGTTCACCACTGCCTAAATCCTGCAACTTGGAGGTTAAAGTTTTATAGCCTTGTTGAGACAAGAAAGACAGAGAGGAGGCAACATGGACACATAGGTTTTTGAGCGTGAAACTCCATAGTAGTTAAAGTCTAACCCCAAGTCTTAGAACTGATGTGTCTTGCCATGAAACTACACTGATATGAGTGTAAGCACTCAGTGAAGCTGAATCAAGAAGCTAGTCTAGCTGAAAACAGTCCATTTCTTTTTCAGCTGGTCTTCAACTTCCTGAGCCCACTTATCACGCAGTCTGCTGAACTGCAGTGCCAGTGTATGGGAAGAGGAGGGAACAAATGGCTATGGGCAGGAGAAAGAGGGGCGAAGCAATTGTCTGCAATCACACCACCCTTATCCATCCTATGGCTATGCTGTGCATTTATGCCCTCAGGCTGAGCAGAAGGATGGCTTGAACTATTTTTGCCTGCATAGCACATTTCTGCCTTTGCACACCTCTCAGTGCCATATATGCAGAGCTGGTTAAGGAAATGTAATTTGAACTGGATTGAGGAATGTATCTAGCTGGGAATAAAAATTGTTTTGTCTTCAGCTGGATCAGCTTCCCAATCTACTTTAGTCTGCAAACACTTATTCTGAGGTTGCGCAGGGTGTGGGGGAAAGCGGGCAGAAATTGCTTAATCAAGCAGAGTCACTGAAGAAATTGATATCAAAACAGAACCCCTGTAAAATAAAATTTTAAAAAACCAGAACAACCACTACACATAGAAAATACTCTAGAGCACACAAAGCTCTGCAAATATGTTATGAAATTCTATGAGTACCTTTTAAGCAAGTCCTCCCACAGTGTGAATCTTCCGGGAATCCTTAGAGCTGCCTCTTTTCACTCCTGCTCCTGTAGGTATTTTGGTAATAAATGAGAACAAAAGGGTTGTTCTTCTATCCTTTAACATATACAGGTCTAATGTTCACCTTCAGCAATGATTTCTTAATCAGCATCCAGGATATACAGGCTATCCCACCCAGACTCTTTAGAGCACACTGAGATGGGACAGTGTCTCAGGGATTTTCCAAGTATTTCAAAGCCATTAAGCAAACAAGCAAGCAGAGGAGGGGGACACCACAGTCCCAGTCCATGAATTAATAATTTACTGCTTTCCTGTTACTGCTGAGATGGAAATCTGTTCTTCATAACCGCAAGGATACAGAAAATCTATTTGGCTTGTCTTGACCCATCAAAACTTCATCTGTGTGTTTGCTACATTACTAATGTCTTCCCTTCTTTCTCCGTCTTTACTCCTGATCTGTCATCAGCACTCAAGAGTGTGGCCACTGCAATCTGCAAAATAACTTGCACAGTATGAAAGAACTGCTGAATATGACTAATGTCAACCACATCCTATTTTTGGATATTTCTCTTCCTTCTGTTTCGGTTGCCCTTCTCTGTGAGCACATACCATGAGAAAGAGTATTGCAGCTACTAGCTCTGTTACCTTCATGCTGTTCCTACTCTTCTTTGGGACAAGCAACAAAATGCTTCACTCTTAAAGCGTGTGGTTTAACATGAATCAACCCACTGTCTAAGGCAGAAAGTGTAAGGTAAGAAGAGGCCCTGCTTATTTAGAAAATGTGTCCCCTGTTATGCACTTCTACAGCATCTGGTTTTATAATCTGTGTTGGTAAAACCTGCAGAATATGCAATTACGTCCCTTCATGAGCCCACTGAGGCCTCAGAAGAGACAGATGTGGAGGTGAGGGGAGAACAAGACATTTAAGAACCAAAGATTTACTGTCCTGTGTATGACTGACAAATCTCTGTGTCCTTGTGGAAAAAGAAATTAAAGTTTGAATATGCTGGGAAGTAACAAGAATAAAATATAAGTTGAGCTGCTGCATAAATCCTGTTCTAGTATGCTGTAATGCTCCATGAGATACTATGACTGTGTCCATGCTCACTGCGACAATGGATGCTGGGGCCTCAAAAGCAGCACACAGACCCAGTCTAGAAAGGACTGCGACACTAAAGGCAGAGAGCAAACATGTCTCAAGGACATACAGTGTCCTGCCTTCTTCATAGTCTTGGTTGTGTTCCTGTTGCCTGTGAGTTACCAGAGAGAGTCCTGAACACTTTTCCATGTGTGCATGTACAGCTTCCTAAGGAAAATAAACTGGTTTTAACAAACAGTGGCAAACCTGAGGTTGCGCTTTTCTGCCCACGTTAAGCTTACTTTTAGGCTAGCATTGAAATTGAAATCTAAATCAAAGTTTGGACAGGCACGTTTTGAGGAATGCTGTAGAGGGGGGTTTTTAGAACACATTTATGAAACTCTGAGATACATAGCAGTACCCTCAGGAATACTGGACCCAAACTTCTGATTCCTGGCTGACCCAGAGAAGCAGTAATAATTTTTGTCTGAGTTAACTTAAAGCACAGACATTCAGTAAAAGAGTGAGGTGACATGCAACAGCTTGTCAAAGGAACCTAGAAAGATGCTGATCTGGGATTTCTGCTACTTTATTTCATGTCATAACATTTGTGATACTCCAAGTAAATAGACAAAGCAACTGAAGAGGTACAGTCAAGTCATGCCTTCTCTGCATAAACATGTTTCATGACATGATCGATAGTGACATACTAGTGAAACCACAATCCGTACGTAACTCAGGATTAATTCAGCATTTCCTGTTTATTGTCTAAACTCCAGGGGCTTTTACAAGCTTGGAGAAATTCCCATTTAGGTCATTCATCTTTCCACATATGGTTGTATCTTTTCTAATTTATGGCACAATCTAGTAACTAATACAGCATGGTAAATATATATATTATTTTTCTTTTTTTGCACTACTTCATGCCCTACCTACTATAGATGAATGGAAAAATGTTTCATATGCACACTGCTCCTTAGTTGTATATAGCGTGCGGATTCTTTGCCCAAGGACAACAGGCACAACAGACTAGCTGACTGCTTTTTTTCTGGCAGCAGCAGCTCTGAATAAAATGTTCGCCATGGCTGACATTCAGGGTGGAGCAGTTTTCCTCAGCCCAGCCCAGATCTCTGTGAGCACACAACTCCTGTATCAGTCTGTGTACTTTCTTCGAAGACCTCATCTTGCATGCAGTGACCCTCCTGAAAGGTGGGTGTTCTCTTACACTACTGCTATGAATGAAATCATTCACATTACGCTGAGAACTATTTTTATAACTTTTGGCAACAAAATGGAAGTTTCAAAATGTAAACTAGTCTAACAAAATATTTTATAAACTCGTAGAACTATATCACCAGCCCTGAAGGGAATAAAACAATTGTTCTAGTTTCCAGGAACTTTCAGTTACATTATTAACATTTGTTTTCACTTAGCTCATCCTAAAAACCTAGTTTTGTTTAAAAAAATGATCAAGGATAGATATAGATATACGTAGCTTTATTCAGCATTTTAGGCACATTAATGATGGTAACTGAAAGGTCAAATGATTTATTTTCTGGAATTGTCTGTATTTTTCTGTACATTATTAGAACAAATTGGAAAAGAGAAAAAAATTTTGGTTTTTTTCTGTGGAAAAAAGTAGTAAAAGCTACCATTCTGAAAATGTAACATTAATATATAAATGTGTCCAACAGTCATGCTTAAATTGCCCCTCTGAGAGAATGCCAATGACATTAAGCCAAGCTGAAAATCCAGAAATACTTTGTCATTAAACTTCACTATGACAGCATCTCAATTCTCTTCAGGACAGTACGGACACTTCCTTTATGGCAAGGAGGGATAACAGGAAAGAAAACTGTGATACCTCTGATCAAATAAGGGATGTGACCCTGGAAGTACCTCTTTCTCTCCAATAACTACACAGAGGGCCCCAAAAACAAGGTTATATTAGACTGCTAATTTTCAGATTTATAGGGGCAGGTGAACTGAATTTCAGTATAAAAGTCTGCTTACTTCACTTTAGTAATACAAACCTTACATCTCTAATTTTTGCAAATCAAGGAAATTCTTGATAAGAAGATACCATCTAAGTTCAGGTATCATTTGGCTTCACATTTGTCCAAATTCCACTTGACAAAAATATAAGGCTGGATTCTGCTGCTCTGTCCCCATTAACCTCTACACGCAGAACCACACTATTATTCAGCCAAGGGGCTGGTCATACTGACAATTCCCATTAGCCTTGGAGGGTTATTTACAGTGTTAATTTCTGTTTATGCTGTTGTGATTTCCATGGAAGAAGTTATTTGTTTAGAGAGGAGTTAGAGTCTAGCCAAGGGACTTGTGGCATCAGCTGAAGGGTGTCCCTCAGTTCCAGGGTCAGATTAGGGAGAAAAGGAGGTACATGGGCAAGTAGGAGACTTGGACAGGCAAGAACAATACTGAGGGCCTTGCTGAGGAAGAGCGATGCCATTGGAAGGGGAGAAAAGTATAACTCATGAAAACTGGCCCAGCTCAAAAACTGTGTATAAACTAAGTGACCTTGACCCATACAAATGGAACAAGAAGTCTGAATTTGCTGGTAGCACAGTAGAATCTTGTGGATCACAAGCAAGAGGCATGATCTGTAAACCAGTATTTTAACCTGTATTAGGTAAAGGTTCAGTCAAAAAGACACAAAAGAAGAACTATTTTTGATGGCATAGCTTACCTTCTGAACTGGTTTCTAAATCAGGACTAGAGAACAAAGACCCCTCTAGGTCTGAACCTTGAAGTTTTCTAGGCTTGAGATATTTCACTGTTTTTCTTTGCAACACTACAGCTTTATGTGTCGGCTTGCAAAATATTGAGTATGCCTTTACATTTTCCATTGAGAAAAAGTCAGATGTCTTTTATGTAGTTGTGACAGGTATATAACATTATTTCCAAAATTAAGTGCCTATGTTCCTCCTTAGAAGAAGATACTAACTATAGAGTGTATCTCTAAGAACTTGTGCTTGTACCTGAATTCCTCGAATAACATATTAAACCAACTGTGGTACATTTTTGCAGTAGTTAATGATTACCATATGTGAGTACCATGAATGTCAATAACAAATTTGGAGGACTGCATACACGCAAAACTTTTATAATTGAAAAAGAAAGGGAAAAGATTACTTAAACCAACTTCTTGGCCAAAAGGAGAGCAAACAAGTATGCTGGCTCTTCTACACTAATTTAAATTTCATTTCTTTCTTGTTATTTTGCATGATGATATCAAAATCCTTGACATGTTGAAAATAAGTGCTCTACAGATTTTTTTTATTTTCATAAAAATGTCTCATTTGCTGTATGTGCACATTTCAGTTCATCCCTAGTAAAACCAATACCTTTCACGACACCATTAACAGAGTGGCTTATGTAGAAAAAGACTCTTCTATGCATAGTAAGCAGTTCTACCAGCACGCATCTTCAAACACTGATGAAGATCATCCACTGACTTGGAGAGGAAAAGTTTCCCTGTTGGAAAGGACATTTTTATGTAATATCGATTTTGCAGCATGCTATATATTGTGCACACAGGAAACAGTAGAAAATGAACAAGTACTGGAGAAAATCTCATTTTAGATTAAATCTTCTTCTGATTTGGAGCTTTTCTTGAGAAATGGGTCTGTGCTACCTACAGCAGAATGTTATATTCAATGTGACTCTGGGGTCCCTGCTACAGGGAAGAGAGGCACTGGGCCAGATCTGCTGTCCTGGAGATGTGTTTCTTACCAGCATCCCAGATGTGAGGTGTTACAGAAAGAGTGCAGAGGCTCAGCTAGCCCTTGAGTGGTTATCCTTTTCTGGTCATCATCGTGGGTACTAGTGGTACTGCTGGAGTGAGCTTGATCATATCAGGAGTAACTACAGGACTCTGAGGCCTGGAGAGAGGGGCATGGGAGCTGAGGTTCTCTTTGGTACAACCAGCTGTGGTGGGAAGCCACGGAGAACAGGGCATGTCCCAGAAGACTGGAGAAAGGCAAATGTTACCCCTATCTTCAAGAAAGGCTCGAGGGAGGATCCGGGTAACTATAGGCCCATCAGCCTTACTTCAATCCCTGGGAAAGTTATGGAACGAATCCTCCTGGGGGCCATCACAAGTCAAATGAAGCACGTGATTGGGAAAAGCCAACATGGCTTCACTAAGGGCAGATTGTGCTTCACAACCCTGGTGGCCTTCTATGACAAAGTGACTTGCCTGGTTGACATGGGGTGGGTGGTGGACATTGTCTACCTGGACTGCTCCAAGGCCTTTGATACGGTCCCCCACAGCCACCTCCTGGAGAAATTAATGCGTTATAGCCTAGACAAGTGGTCTGTGCAGTGGGTGGGGAACTGGCTGACAGGCCGCACCTGAAGGGTGGCGATAAATAGCTCCCTTTCCAAGTGGCAACCTGTCAGAAGTGGAGTCCCCCAGGGATCAATATTGGGCCGAATGTTATTCAGTATCTTCATAAGTGATCTGGATAATGGCATCAAGTGTAGCCTGATGAAGTTTGCTGGTGACACCAAACTGAGTGGGGAAGCAGACACTCCAGAAGGGAGAGCTGCTCTGCAGGGAGATCTGGATAGGCTGGAAGAGTGGGCCAGCAAGAACATTATGAAGTTCAACAAGGACAAGTGTAAGGTCATGCACCTGGGAGAACATAATCCAGAGTGCAGCACAGACTGGGATCTGCCTGGCTGGAGAGCAGCTCTGTGGAAAGGGACCTGGAGGTCCTGGTGGACAGAGAGCTCAACGTGAGCGAACAGTGTGCTGCTGCAGCCAAGAAGGCCAACAGGATGCTGGGTTGCATCAAAACAGGCATCACCTGCAGAGATAAAGAAGTCATCATCCCACTCTACTCAGTGCTTGTCAGGCCACACCTGGAGTACTGTGTATAGTTCTGGTCCCTGCTGTACAAAAAGGATGTGGACAGGCTGGAAGGGGTCCCGAGAAGGGCCACCAAGATGATCAAAGGACTGGGAAGCCTACTGTATGAGGATAGGCTGGGAGAACTGGGTTTGTTCAGCCTTGAGAAAAGGAGGCTCAGAGGGGATCTCATCACCATGTACCAGTACTTAAGGGGTAGCTACAAAGAAGATGGAGACTCCCTTTTTACATGGAGTCATATGGAGGGGACAAAGGGGAATGGACACAAATTGCTCTTGGGGAGATTCCGATTGGACACCAGAGGGAAATTTTTCACAGTGAGGACAGTCACCCATTGGAATAATCTCCCCAGGGAAGTGGTTTACTTAGCCACATTGGACACCTGTAAGAGTCATCTGGACAGGATGCTGGGCCATCTTGCCTAGACTGTGCTCTTGCTAGTAAGGCTGGACTAGGTGATCCCTGAGGTCCCTTCCAACCTAGGATTCTGTGATTCTGTGATTCTGTGATTCTGTGACTTTGTCTGGCTGCCAAATGTCCACTGAGCTATACTTTCACTCTGCTTCCTCAACAGGTCGGCGGACAAAATAAGATGAAAAAGCTTGTAGGTCAAGATAAAGACAGGGATGTCATTTACCAATTCCATCATGGGCAAAACAAACTCTACTTGGGGAAGCAGCATGGGGAAGAACCAGGAGCTAGGTATCTGTGTGTAGTTGAAGGGCCACTATCTCATTGCAGTTACAGAGACATGGTGGGATAGCTCACACCACTAGAATGCTGTCATGGATGGCTACATACATTTTAGGAAAAACAGGCCAACAAGGCAAGGTGGGGCAATTGCTTTTTATGTGAGGGAGCAAATGGAATTCATCGAGCTCTACGTGGGGGTGGAGGAAGAAAGAGTTGAGGTCTTATGGGTAAAAATTAAGATGCAGGCAAATATGGGTGGCACTGCTGTAGGCATTTGCTACAGGCCACCTGATCAGGAAGAGGAAGTCAATGAGGCCTTCTACAGACAGTTGGAAGTAGCCTCACAATCACAGACCCTCGTTCTCATTAAGGACTTCAACCACCCTGATATTTGCTGGAAAAACAACACAGTGAGGAGCGCAAAATCCAGGAGGTTCCTACAGAGCATGAAGGATAACTGTTTGACACGGGTGGTTGAGGAGCCAAGGAGGCAAGATGTTGACCTTATACTAACAAAGAAAGAAGGTCTGGTTGAGGATGTGAGGGTTGGGGGTAGACTTGGCTGCAGTGATGATGAGATGGTGGAGTTCAGGATCCTGTGTGATAGAAGCAGGGCAGCAAGTAGGATTACAACTCTGGACTTCAGGAGAGCTAACTTTGGCCTCTTCAGTGACATGCTTGGAGGAAACCCATAGCTCTAGAAGGTTGGGGAGTCCAAGAAAGGTTCTCAATATTCAAGTACTACTTCCTCCAAGCTCAAGATCAGTGCATCCCTGTGAGGAAGAAGACAAGCAGAGAAGGCAGGAAACCTGATAGGAGGAGCAAAGAACTTCTAGAAAAACTCAAAAAGAAGAAGGAAGTTTGCAGTATATGAAAAAAGGAACTGACCACTTGGGACAAATACAGGAATGTTATTAGGGTATGCAGAGATACAACGAAGGCGGCTCATCCAATGGGCCCCAATGGGATGCACCCATGAGTGCTGAAGGAGCTGGCAGATGCTGTCACTAAGCCACTCTCCATCATCTCTGAAAGGTCATGGGGGACAGGAGAGGTGCCTGAGGACTGGAGGGTAGCCAATGTCACTCCAGTCTTCAAAAAGGGAAGAAGGAAGACCCAGGGAGGTATAGGCCAGTCAGCCTTGCCTCCATCCCCAGAAAGGCGATGGAGCAGTTGATTCTGGAGGTCATCTCCAGGCATGTAGAGGAAAAAAAGTTTATCAGAGGTAGTCAACATGGATTCACCACGGGGAGATCACGCTTGATCAACCTGATAGCCTTCTATGAATCTATGACTGGCTGGGTAGATGAAGGGAGAGCAGTGGATGTTGTTTACCTTGACTTCAGCAAGGCTTTTCACACTGTCTCCTATAACATCCTCATAGGTAAGCTTAGGAAGTGTGGGTTAGATGAGTGGACAGTGAGGTGGATTGAGAACAGGCTGAACAGCACAGCTCAGAGGGTTGTGATCCATGACACAGAGTTTGGATGGAGGCCAGTAACTAGCGGTAACTACCATTCTGTGATTCTGTGAAAATTAATTTGTTGACAATAAAATAAATGATAAGGAGAATGAAGAACAAAGATAAAACTAACACTTTCCCCACCCCACCCCTTTTTTCCAGGCTCAACTTCCTGCATTCCTGACTCCTCTCCTTCCTCCTCCTGAGCAGCAAGAGGGGAATGGGAGGTTTTGGCCAGTCCATAACAGCTTCTCTCTGCCTCCCCATCCTCTTCATACTTTTCTCCTGCTCCGGTGTGGGTTTCCAATGGGCTGAAGTTCCTGCCAGATAACCTGCTCTTGCATGGGCTCCTCTCTAGGGGCTGCAGCTCCTGCCAGGATTCTGCTCCTGTGTGGCTTTCCAAGTGCTGCAGCTTCCTTCAGAGCATATCCACCTGCTCCAACATGGGTTCCTCCACAGGCTGCAGGATGAATATCATCTCTGACATGGTCCTCTCCATGAGCTACAGCATGAAAACCTGCTTCAGCATTGTCTTCCTCATGAGCTGCAGGCATATCTCTGCTCTAGCCCCTGGAACACCTCATTCCTATTCTTTTTCTCTCACCTTGGTGCTTGCAAGGTTTTTTTCTCTCACACTTTTTTTCATCACCCTTCACTGCAGGGCAGTGTTTTTTCCTTTCTTAAACACACTTTCTCAGAGGCTCCACCATTCTGGCTGAGGTGACTGGAACCAGCCCCTGCCTCTCCTCACAGAAATCACACTGCAGCCTCCCCTGCCAACACCTTGCCACTGACACCCAATACACCAGGGTCCAGGTAGGAACAGATACATCCTGTGAGTCAATGCCTGGCTGTGCGATGCAGTCAGGGCTTTGGCTTTTACAGCCATGGGACTTTCTGAGCAGCATGGTCTAACTTCAAAGTTAACCTTGCTTTGAGAAGGGGTTGGTCCACGTGACCTCTGGCAGACCCTTCAAACCTAAATTATTTTACTACTCAACACCTGACACCAAGAAGTATTTTCTGTTGAAGAGATTGTACCTTTCCCCCTCCCCGAAGAATATCAGAATGTCTAATGACACAAACTACTTCCCCCTACCTGATTTCTCAATGATTTATGTAGTAAAGTGACTCATTTCCTCTTATTATAAGAAATAAATTGATGTTCTCTGGACAGACTGGAGAGCTGGGCAGTCACCAACCGTATGAAGTTTAACAAGGGCAAGTGCCCGATTTTGCTCCTGAGGCAGCAGCAGCACTGGATGCACATACACCCTGGGGAACGAGGGGCTGCAGAGCAGCTCTGCAGAGAGGGACCTGGGGGTGCTGGTCAACACCAAGTTGAACATGAGCCAACAGTGTGCCCTGGCAGCCAAGAGGGCCAACCGTGTCCTGGGGTGCATCAAGCACTGCATTGCAGCCAGTTGAGGGAGCTGATTGTCCCGCTCTACTCTGCGCTGATGCGGCCTCACCTCAAGTACAGTGTGCAGTTTTGGGCACCACCGTACATTAAGGATACAAAGCTAATAGAGAGTGTCCAGAGGAGGGCCATGAAGCTGGTGAGGGGTTTAGAGGGGAAACTGTATAAGCAGCAGCTAAAGTCAGTTGGTTTGTTCAGCTTGGAGAAGAGGAGACTGAGGGGAGATTTCAGCGCTGTCTACAGCTTCCTCACAAGGGGAGGAGGAGGGGCAGGTGCTGATCACTTCTCTCTGGTGACCAGTGACAGGACCCAAGAGAATGGCAGGGAGATGTGCCTGGGGAGGTTTATGTTGGCTATTAGGAAAAGGTTCATCACCCAGAGGGCGGTGGAGCACTGGAACAGGCACCCCAGGGAGGCAGTCACGGTGCCAAGCCTGACACTATTCATGAAGCACTTGGACAATGCCCTCAGAGATATGGTGTGAATTTGGGGTTGTCCTGTGCAGGGGCAGGAGTTGGACTTGATGATCCTTGAGGGTCTCTTCCAACTCAGGATATTCTGTGATTCTATGATTATTGAGAAATCATGAGTGAAGCACGGAGCTACTGATATGAGATGAATTGTATAGTTGCCAGTTGATACAGGCTTTCTCAGAAGCAATTTTACATCTTTGCTCTCAGGTCTGATATATGTCTACCTATCTACCTTGTGCCTTCACTAAAATAAATGCTCCTACCTCTATATATCCTCTACACAATCATCCTTTTCAGCTGCTGAGGTAGAGACAGCTAATACTCACTTTGAAATGATAGAAAACAGATGATAAATAATGAATGGAATAAACATTAACATAAATAAAAATTGGGTCATTAACATGCTTTATTAACAGGGTTGGGGGTTTTATTTTATTTTCTGAGGAATTGAGACCTCAGATATTTGAATACGTCAGAAAAATCTGGTCTTCCGTGAATATGAAATATCATATTTATACATACTTCAAGTTTTCTATGGAAATTTGCATTAACTGGAGACAATCAGCTATGTATCATTTTAAGAAAAGTCACAAGCATCAAATTTTCCATGTACTTGTCTAGTTTATGTCCACAGCACCCTTTGTACTATCAAGGGTACATTCCAGTAAGCCAGGAAATAAAACAAGATCTATGAGAATGGGAAGGAATAAAAATAACTTCCCTTTTAAACAATGGCCATGTCATATCTAGGAAAAGGAACTTTTTATTTTTCTAAAGAAAGATGCTGATTTTATTTATCCACTTCAAACATTTATTGGGGCTGTGTGTCATGGAGGAAGATAGAAGTTCTTTAAAGGTCTGTGCAAGCCCAGAGAAGAAGATGGCATACAGAAATACATAAACAGCAACAAGACAGACAGTCAGCCACATGGAAACTCTATGTAGAGTTATAATGCATATAGAGTGTTGGAAGGAAAAGTGTGAAAGTTTTGGGAAGACACTTTCCCAGTAAGACTAGGATAGCAAAACTGTGGTTAGTTATAACTTCAGTCACCCATAGTGCCCATGACCTGACTGGACTTTCAAAACTTGAAGCCAAGATGAATGAACTAAGAAAATTTTTTTCACTTGGCCAAAGTGTAGCACTTAGCTTAGTCGGATGGCAGTTCAAGTGTATTCATGTCATCTAAGCACAGGCAGCTAAATTAGGAACCTATATAAGGAACTTCAAGTCCCTGTATAGACAGTGAAGCTTCCAGGGAGGGAAAAAAAAAACCCGCTTATATTTTAATAACTCACATCTCTCATTTGCTGAAAAAGAACCAAAAATTTAATTCTTGAAGATACTTCAGATGTCTTTGCATTCTTCAGATCAGGCCATCTCATCAGAAAATACTCTCATTCTTTATGAAGGCAAGGCTGCATTTTAGCCCAGTCTTCTGATGCATTTGAATAAAAAACCCAAAGCACTTCCTTACAGTCCTCTTGCTTCCAATTCTTACAGCAGTCATCTGGTATACAGAATTCTTTTGGGCTCTACTGTGTCTTATTTACCAGTAGACAGATTTTCCTAATCTAAATTATGTTGTTGCATCAGATTTGAGTTTGAAAAGCAGGTATGGGAAAAGATGGAAACAGAAAATTTCTAGATTCTGCCACATCATGTTATACAAACGTGGGGAGCGATGGGAGAGGTATATCTGACTGATATGTCTTTCAGGGTAGAGGTTTTCTCTTTTTTTTTTTAGATGTTATTTCCCTGTGGACCTGACCCTAACACAGAATATAGCCACTTTTTTCCTTGGTTATTTGTAATTTTGTGTCTTTAGGTACACAAAAAGCAGTTGCAGTGACCAGGCACCATTCCTCAAGTTCTGGACTGTCTCAGTTTAAGGCTTAAAAAATCCAGTTTACAAAATAAAATTGACCATTTCTTAGAAAGAAAAAGTGAGATTCTTTGTGTTTTAATATGAACGAATTTTTATTTAGTCTGTTTTCTAAGTATAAAAATGGAATTCAGGCAAGTATGTTTGAACTTTTTTTGCTATATCACCAACAGTTACATAGAAACATCACGGATTTGTTTATTTGTACGGGAAACAAAAGTTAGCTAAAAACCTCAGTATTGCAATGCCGTCAGAAAGTTTATGCACAGAGAAAATTTATAATCCCAGTGTTTTCGTAGTTAGAACTCGTCCATCAACATCCTAAGAGTAACTGAAGGTCTACTGAGTTTCACCTTCATGAGGATCTGAATGTTTCATGAATCATAATGTCAAAGACTGCCAATAAATCACACTTGAAAAGAAACTTCATTTCTGCAGAAGTGACTAAGAAGCAGGCCCAGCCCCATTTTACTTCTAACAAAGAGGTTTTTATTTCACTAGATTCCAAACAAAACCAGCTATTTTTCCAGCAGGACAATTATGCAAAATAAAATTGCCCATTATATTCTATGCCAAAATCTCAAACATTTTTATTAACTCCACACAAGGAGTCCTTTGAAGCCTGCTTTAAAGGCGGAAGAAATTGGATTTAGGTCTACACAGTCCATACTCCATAGATAGATTTATAATCAGAGGTTTGTAAGCAATTTCCCGTCTAAAACCAGGAAAGCAATTAACATAACACTTCCTTAGCTGGTGGTGGATATCCCCTTGTGCTGACCTTTGACAAATCCTTTTCCAACACCCATATGGAAAAGGCTTTTTGTCAGCTGAATTTTATGGTAAGCTAATATTATTTTTGTTTTTTAATTAGTTCATGGTGTTAGTGAAATTATTAATTTTACCATAATGATCTATCTTGTTCCCTTCCTCTCCCAAATCTACTACTATAAAGCATGGAATAACTGCCTTCCAAGTTATAAAAATCATATGCCAGACTGCTTCCCAAGGACACTTTCTTTAGTAATTGCCTCAGGGCCCTTCAGCTCCTCCACAGCATTTCCATCCCCATTTGCAATTGGGTCCTTCCCAAGACTCTCTGATCAAGAGCAGAAAATCTCAGCTGGTTTTTCACAGCCTGTGCTGAAGCCTTGTTCATGGTACAGTACTGTGCAAACCCTCTCTTTACAATGCAGGGCTACTGGAAGCGTGATTACTAGGAAAACCATTTAGCAGTCTTCACTGAATAAAGGCCAAGTGATCACAGGCAAATGCCGCTAGATTTTCATCAAGAATTAAACTTAGTCTTTAATTTACAGGTTTTTCCCTCTACTATACCTACATACAAACATCCACGTATTTCATTTTTGGCAGTATGAAAGCTATTTCCATGCTTTCCATTCACTACAGAGGAAACTGGGAATAAAGTTTATGGCAAAATTCTATTGAGCTGCCAAAAACCTAAAGTAGTTTGTTTTAGAAACCTTTCCAAAGTGGTAAAAAAGACCCACTGATGCTTTTCCATAGACATAGACATTTACTCGAAATATTCCACTCTGCTCAATCACAACCTATTTCCTCAGCTGAATACTAGGCTGCTAAATGACTCATTTCTGTTCCTAGTTCACCACCCTGTTTTAATGCTCATTTCTCATTTGCCTGCTGTACAGGAGCTACAGAGAAGTTAAAGCACATGGCAAAAAAGGAAGTGTCTTAAACAGAAGTGAGCAGGTACTGAATAACATGTTGGTGAAGTCAACCAGTGAAACCTACTGAAATCAATGAGATTACTCCCACTCATTTCCATACACATTGGGCAAACCCTTTGATGGCTTTCAAGGCCAGTCTGGCAAGAGATATGCATCAAGGACTCTTAACAATGCTGTTAAATGATATCTTCAATTATAGTATGTTCTTCACGTCATAAAACATTCCTGCTTATGTTTTCCACCTGACCAGGAGGTGTTATCCAAAATATATTTCTACAGATGTAAGTACAAGTAAGCAAATCCGTTAGATATGATCAAAGCAATTTTTCAGATGTGTTCAAATTGTCAAGGTTCCAAACTAACTTCAGACCATCTTTCTGTTAGCTCAAATTGGAGGTAAATATGGAAAAGAAGGAGAAACAGTCTGTTTGTTGAACATGGACTTTATTTCAAAGCATATAACTGCTCTGGCATTTGGCGTTTGGCATTACCTCAGCATGGCTACGGGCAAGCAGCCACCCTGCAAACTTAAAGACATTCTGTGAACTTAAACTATAATTTTGGAAACAACGTGCTGCTTATCCATTGAAAACTAATACTGGTTTTTTTTTCCAGTATGTTGTTAATTTGCTGGAAAACTCATCTCTCCCTCACGTAAAGCCAGAAATGCTTGTATCTCTATTTTATTATTTCCCACATGCTGAATGGTACATTGAATGGCAAAATAAGTAACATCTGCAATCCTCAGATGGAAGAAAAGAGAACATTCCCAATAGTATCCAATATAAACATCTGCAATAAACACCCCTTAAAGGGCTTAACTGGAGGACAATATAAGCATTAAAGCACAATAGTTTGACTTTTGGTAGTCAAAGTTCAAAGTTCAAGTGAAAAGGACACCTCTTTGTTTCAGTGCATCTCAGGTTTTCAGAGGTTGGATCATAATAAAAAGCTAAAATTTAGCTTGAAGAAAACAGCTTCAGATTTGTACTAGTCAGTTTTGTTACAGCTGTTCTTTCAGAGATATATCTCCTACTTCAGCCTTGCTATTCTACAAAACTACAAAATCACTGCTCAGTCCAAGGACTTCTTGTTTTTCTTTTTTTAAATTTACTCCTCTAGGACAGCATAAATGCCATACATTATTTGGAATCATAAAATCACTAAATAATGGATGGGGTGACCATGCAAAATTTGTCAAATTGTTTTTCCAATAATTCAAGATAATCCACGGTTTGGGCGTATGGATTTGTGTCTTCAAATGATGCCAAGCTGCAGAAAGACATAGACTTTGTTTCCAGAGGATTTAAAAACATAATTTCTTTTAATGTCTTCCATTAATGTAGCCAGGCAATGGGTCCTGATAACTATGACAACACTCTGTTTTCCAGACAGCACAATACAGATGACAATGCTGTCATGTTCTCAACTCAGTGATTTGATTCAGCAAGAATTATGACAGGAAAGTGGTGCTTTTTTTTGCCCCAGTTATTCAGAAAGAGTCAAAGTTAAATGTGAAGACATATTTTATGAAATGTAGAGACATATTTTGTAACATACTGAAGAGGAAGGGACCTTCAATGGGGTCAGGCCAGCATATAGGCCACAGTTTTTTGACTACCAATGGTCTGTGCTAGTCACTTCAAAAGAAGGCAAGGGACAGCAAGTCACAGAATCACAGAATCACAGAATGGTAGGAGTTGGAAGGGACCTCTGGAGATCACCTCGTCCAACTCCCCTGCTTGAGCAGGTACACCTGGAACAGGATGCACAGGATTGTGTCCAGGTGGGTTTTGAATATATCCAGAGATGACTCCACAACATCTCTGGGCAGCCTGTTACACTGCTTTGTCACCCTCAAAGGAAAGAAGCTTTTCCTCATATTCGGGTGGATAATTCTGTGTTCCAATTTGTGCCCATTGCCCCTTGTCCTGTCATTGGGCACCACTGAAAAGAGTCTGGCCCCTTCCTCTGGACACCCAGCCTTTAGATATTTATTAGTATTGATAAGATCCCCCCTCAATCTTCACTCCTCCAGGCTAAACAAACCCAGGTCTCTCAGCCTTTCATCAGAAGAGAGATCCTGCAGTCCCTGGAGCATCTTGGTAGCTCTCCACTGGACTCTCTCCAGTAGTTCACTGTCTTGAACTGAGGAGCCCAGAACTGGATGCATCACTCCAAATGTGGTCTCACTAGGGCAGAGTAAGCGTGAGGATAACCTCTCTTGACCTGCTGGCCACACTCCTTTTAATGCACCCCAGGATACTGTTGGCCTCCTTGGCCACAAGGACACAGTGCTGTCAAGGTCAACATGCTGTCCACCAACACTCCCAGGTACTTCTCAACAGAGCTACTTTCCAGCAGGTCAACCCCTATTCTGTACTGGTGCAGGGGGTTGTTTCTCCCCAGGTGCAGGATCCTGCGCTTCCTTCAGTTGAATTTCATGAGGTTCTCCTCGGCCCAGCTCTCCAGCCTGTCCAGGTCTCGCTGGATGACAGCACAGCCTCCTGGTGTATCAGCCACTCCTCCCAGCTTGGTATCATCAGTGAACTTGCTGAGGGTACACTCTGTCCCTTCATCCAGATCATTGATGAATATGTTGATCAGGACTGGACCCAGAACAGACCACTGGGGATCACTGCTAGTTACGGGCCTCCATCCAACTCTGTGTCATGGATCACAACCCTCTGAGCTGTGCTGTTCAGCCTGTTCTCAATCCACCTCACTGTCCACTCATCTAACCCACACTTCCTAAGCTTACCTATGAGGATGTTATAGGAGACAGTGTGAAAAGCCTTGCTGAAGTCAAGGTAAACAACATCCACTGCTCTCCCTTCATCTACCCAGCCAGTCATAGATTCATAGAAGGCTATCAGGTTGATCAAGCGTGATCTCCCCGTGGTGAATCCATGTTGACTACCTCTGATAAACTTTTTTTCCTCTACATGCCTGGAGATGACCTCCAGAATCAACTGCTCCATCGCCTTTCTGGGGATGGAGGCAAGGCTGACTGGCCTATACCTCCCTGGGTCTTCCTTCTTCCCTTTTTGAAGACTGGAGTGACATTGGCTACCCTCCAGTCCTCAGGCACCTCTCCTGTCCCCCATGACCTTTCAGAGATGATGGAGAGTGGCTTAGTGACAGCATCTGCCAGCTCCTTCAGCACTCATGGGTGCATCCCATTGGGGCCCATTGGATTTGTGAGGATCCAGTTTGTGTAAATGATCTGTAACCCAATTCTCCTTAGCCAAGGGGAAGTCTTCCTTTCCCCATATTTTCTCTCTCAGGCTGGGATCAAGGCTGGGATGCTTGAGAGCCAGCTTGAGAGCCAGCCTTAGCAGTAAAGACTGAAGCAAAGATGGCATGCAGTACCTCTGCCTTCTCTGCATCTTGTGTCACCAGGGCACTCACTTCATTCAGCAGTGGGCCCACAGTTTCCCCAGTCTTTCTTTTATTACTGATGTATTTTAAGAAGGCTTTCTTGTTATCCTTGACATCCCTCACCAGATTTAGTTCCAAGTGGGCCTTGGCCTTCCTCGTGGCATCTCTGTATACCCTGACAACATTCCTGTATTCCTCCCAAATGGCCAGTCCCTTTTTCACAAGGCTGGCCCAAGTAGCCAGTCCTTGTCAGAATTTTCTCTGCAAGGAAGTCTCAACTTGCAATAAGAATTGGCTTAAAAACTAGGCAAGAGGATTTCCACTTCTTTCCAAACAGCTGATTATTCAGTATTTCCTGTTATATTTCTTGATAGCCTTGTACTCTTATTAGTGCAATCACATAACTGTTATAAGATGACTTTACAGAGGTTGAGAAACTCTAATTGCCTTCTGGACTCCCCTTACAGATAGAAGGTCAGAGAACTTTGACCTCTATGAGTTCACTTCTCCCCAGTGTACAGAATTCATGCCTGTTTGAGGAGTATATTTCAGCTGTTTTATCAACAGAAATAAAAAACTCCATTTTCTCTTTGGCCATCAGGAAATACATACTACCTAAAATATGTGATATTAGTTCCTTTACGTATAGGCTTCTGGTCTAACAGGGTCATTTAATTTTTGGATTTTGACATTGACAAAACAAAAAAATTTGTCATTTCTGTTGGTTTTTAACATACAGATTTCTTCCTACAGGCTGCCTGTGTGAGTTATCTGACTAAAAGCTTTTAAAAAGTAGACAACTAGTGTACATTAGTACTGTGGGCTTACTCTATCTCTGCTGGAAGTAACTTACAGACAGGGAAATCATTCTCTTATGAGATAGAGTCAAATGGTATAGCTGAACGTACCAGCAAAGCCTATTTAACAGCAAGCTGTTACAAGCAGCCTCTGTGCTCATTCCTTGCCCCCAGAAAATCATTCCTGCCCTCTTTCTTGCATTAATGCACATATGAATTTCAGTAAGCCAGTTTACAGATCTGAACAGCAAAAACCTCATTCATTCATCTTTGAAAGATGGGGATTTGGGTGTGGGTGAGGTGGTTCACTCCCAGAAGTAGGTCATCATAGTGTCAGAAGAAAAATTGTGCTTATATAGGGGAAGCAGTGGGAATATGCAACAAAAAGCATCAGTGGGAGCAGAGAGAATACTCTACCAAAATATTACACTGCCTGAGCTAAATGTAACATATAACCGCATGGTAAAATGGGCAATACCATCTCTATATTGTGAAATAGGTGGGGAACCAAATGTAAGATAAAAAGCGCTTATTTATCTCCCTTGGCTGTTGAGGGAGCTAAAGGAAAAACAACCACCAGCTACTTGTAAGCCCATGGTTAGAAACACTTCTGTGGTGACTAGAGCATGCAAAAATTCAGAATCTTTGCTTTTCAAGAAACAAAAGCATTTTGATCTTTTTTTTTTTTGTAAACAGAAACAAGATTTGAAAAATAAAAAGATATTTTGACTTGGAAAGAAAATAATATACCATATATTTTAAAATTTAAATTTATTTTTTTTAATCTCAAAAAAATTTTTCTTTAGAAAACTGTGCTTCAAAGCTTTTTTTGGAAGGAGAAGTGTCATAATTTTTTAAAACCGATGCAAGCTCACTGGAAACATATTTTGTCAAAATATTACTTCAAACCTCTACTAAACAGTAAAGAATTATTTATAAAAACTTTTCTTATTAACATTATTAGTGGATTCAGACAGGCTTTAGCAATGAACAAAAAGAATGAAGAATCAACTTTTTTACTGGAAGAGCTGATTATTACTCCAGGCTATCACCTAAGCAAAACTGGAGGAATAAATTAAATTGCAAATATTTGCCTGTGTTGGGGTAATGCACTCTCTTGGTGCTTTGTTTCCATACAGCATCTTTTCTGAGGGGTGAGGATCATTGCCAGGTTATTTTTGCTATATTGTTATACAAACTGCAGTGTTTCTTCAAGATTGTCATGCCTAAGGATCTTTTCACACGTTCTCAAAAGAAAAAAAAAAAGATCATAAATATTATTTTCAAAACATTTCCTTCTGAAAATTAGCAGGAATGTTTTCTTGGAGTTCTGCCCGCTTTTTGAAATTAATCATTTCAGCACCATATTGAGGTGGTTAAATTTTGTGTTGTGAATAATGACATATGTCTTCCATATCCCAGGTGAAATGTAATTAAAGTTAAGCATGGAAGTAAATGTGTGCAGGACTGATGGTTTAAGCAACTTTACAAAAATAAATTTAGAAGATGATTGATTCTTTCCTTTCCTCTTTCTTTTTCCTTGCATCTCAGGGGAACCATCTACATAACTCCACTGAAACTTCTATAACTTTATGAATATTTTTTTTCTTCTCCAAAATACATTATTCTACTAAAAATACAGAGCATTAAAGATGACCCATCTGAATCCAGCTCTGTTCTCCTCACCAAGCACATACAGAAGTGTTTCTAAGACCCAGGTCTCAAGACAAAACCATGAGATCACCGTTTTATGCACAAAAGCAGGTCCATACATATTCCTATGTGCAGAATTTATCGTAGCCTAAGTCTTTGACTGTTAGTCTGTAGACGTATGGGGGTCATAACCTGAAAAAACAGCTGGTAGCATAAAACTTGCCAAAAGTATACCTGAAAATTAGGTGATAATGCAAAATTTTCTCTCATTTTAGATTTCAATAAAGAACATAGTACAAGACAAATTCTGATGGCTCTATACTTCAGAAGTAGAGTGGAGCTGGGAAAATAAATAGAAAAAGTCATACTAAAGGCAAGTTAGAGTAACTACAAAAAAAACCCAATTAGTACCCCATTTTTTATCCTAATGAAATGCATTTTTAATAACTGAACAACAGTGTTACCCAGTATTAGGATGTTATTTTTTCTTTCCATACCATTGGTGATTTATCAAATTAAATGTTTATTTTAACTGCATTTTATTTTTTAAACACTTTACTGCCCTGGAAATCTGCTTTTTACATACCATTGCATTACTTAGGGATTTAACAAAGAATGTTTTTAATTCTGCTGATGGGTGGAGAATAGATTTAAATATTGTGTTTTGCAAACCATTTCTATTTTAATAGGCAAATCCCCAACAAGGAAAATATATGATCCATCCAGTCCACAGACAAAATACTTCTGTCAGAGTTCATACCTGTCATCAGTGTACCTAACATTTAATTATTCTGTGTGTTGTAACAGAAATGCCATCCTTCTGACAAACCATTTCAGACATCCAAGGCTAAGGCCCAGATGAGCACTTCAACTAGGGCTTCAAATGAGCACTTCAACAGGTGCAAATTAGACAAACTGTAGCCTCTTACAATGAAATAAAGAAAAAACATCTAAGAAACCCTGCCTAACTCCATATGTGTCTGAAGTGCACCTAAAGTTTCTTACAAACAGTATTTTGCTTGCTGAAAGTTGAACCCAGGAGCTTGGCTGTTTTATGCGGAGCAGTAACAGGAATCTATCTCCTCACTTCTCATTTATGACCCAGAAATTAGACAGCCTGACAGACAAATTTCTTACAAATCCTGCTGAAGTCACACCAAAGACATGGATTGCATTGGGAACACCTTTATCAGCAGTCTTTAATTTAATCCTGTTTCCCCCATCATCTACATTGCATAACTATAAGTTTCTTCCAGGGCTGTCTTTTGAAGCAAAACACCTAGTGTCTGATAAAATCCAGCTGTGGGTGTGAGGATAGTTCTTTCAGCAGATTGTTCTTAAAGGAAAGTATGACTTTGACTTCACTAGGCATAGTTCCTTCAGTCCTACCCAGTTCTTCAATTCTATTCAACCTGCCTTTTCTCCCTCAGACGATTGTGTGCACCCTCACAGCAAGCACCAGAGCATACATGTGCTCATGTGCATGAGCATGTGTTGGCATTGTGCATTTTGCTTTGCCAACAGTTTGTGTGCTGCTGAAAGGCTGCAGGTGATTGCAGGATCTGGAGAGTGCATTTCACCAGCCTAGACATTTGTCTGTGCATGTCCTGCCCTTAAGTTTGTAGCTCTAACAAGACACAGACCTGAAAAAGCTTCATGCCTTCTTTGTGAAAACCTTACTTAGAAGTGAGAGGTATGAAAGAAAACAAGTTGTGGCATATTATGGAAGGGGGTACTGCTGATGGGAATAGGTAGGGTGTTTCTCATCCCTACAACAAAGGCAAATGTCAAAGCCAAAGAAGCATGTGTAGTCCCATCACTTCTGTGACACCACTAAACCTTACTGTACTAGGTATGAAAAAGTACGTGGAATGGTGACTAAAAGTGAAGATATTTAAAACAAATATGTGATTTTTTTCAGCACATATGACTAGCATGTGAGGTACATACTTGCAGTGCTAACAGCTCCACAGCTTTTTATCTCACAATGTTTGGGCTTCTGAAAGAGAGAGAGCAAACGTCACTCCCACCTTCAAGAAGGGCAAGAACTGAATCTGAGAACTACAGACAGGTCAGTTTCACCTTGATCCCCTGGAAGGTGATGGAGCAAATAAACCTAGAAGCCATTTCTGACTATATGAAGGACAAGAAGGTAGTAGTCAGGATGGATCAACAAAGGGAGAATCCCACTCTGCCAATCTGATCACATTTGTGATCACATGAACAAGTTGGTGAATTAAGTGAGAACAGTGGATGTTGTATCTTGATTTTAGCAAGGCCTTCAACACTGTGTCCCATAACATCCTTATAGACAAATTAGATAAGTGGACAATAAAATCTGTTTAAAACTGGCTGAAATGCCAGGCTCAAAGGACTGTGATCAGTGGCACAAAGCCCATCTGGAGGCAAGTCACAACCGGTGTACCTCAGGGATCAATATGAGATCATTCATGTTTAACCTTCTCGTTAATGACCTGGCTGACAGGATGCACCCTCAACAAATCTGCAGATGATGCAAACCTGAGAGGAGTGGCTGGTACACCAGAAGGTTGTGCTACCATTCAGAGGGACCTCAAAAGGCTATAGAAATGACTGGACAGGAACCTCATGAAGGTCAACAAAGGGAAAGTGCTGTATCCAGGGAGGAATAATCCCATGCATTTACTGATGCTGCAGACAGACCAGGTGGAAAACAGCTTGGCAACTGGAGTCATGATGGACTACAAGCTGGTCATGAGCCATCAATGTACTTTCATTGCAAAGAAGGCCAACAACCTCCTGGTCTGTATTAGAAAAAATGTTGTAGGCTGAAGGAGATGATTCTTGTCTTCTTCTCAGCACTGGTGAGACACATCTAGGGTGCTGCAGGTTTGGGCTCCCCAGTAAAAGAGACACACAACCTCACTGGAGCATGTGTATTGAAGGGCAACAAAGCTGACTAAGGTTTTGGAGCATCCTTCATATGAAGAAGGGCTGAGAGAGCTGGCACTGTCCACCCTGGAGAAGAGAAGGCTTAAAGGGACATCTCTGAGCCTATACACAATGTGTATAAATACCTGATGGGTACGAGACATCAGAACTAGAGATGTCTTGTCAGTTGTGCCCAGTGACAGGACAAAAGACAATGGACAAAAAAATGAAATACAGGAAATCCCATTTAAACATAAGGAAAAATGTTTCCATGTGAGGATGACCAAACACTGGAGTAGCTTGCCAATGGATGTTGTAGGGTCTCCATCCATGGAGATATTCAGAACCCAGCTGGACACAGCCATGAGCAACCTGCTGTAGCTCAACCTGCTCTGAGCAGAGGGGTTACACTAGACAATCTCCAAAGGTGTCTTCCAACCTCAACTATTTAGTTTTTCTGCAATTCTGGAAGTTTTGGATCATTGTAGATGGCAATGTTCTACTGATTATTCCAATCTTTATGATAATAAACCATCACTGCTGCCTAGCTTCAGGCCAGGCAGTAACAAAAGGATTTATCCCATGTGGACCTAACAAGTTCCAGACACACAGGCAAGCTACAAATTCCTGACTCACTGCAGGGAAAGTGTTTAGCTATAGCTAGTTCTGACTCAGATAACTAGTCTGTAAATTAAATTGCAGATTACTGCTATCTCTGGGACAAATCCAAAGCCCATTAAACTCTTTCATCAAATTAAACTATTTCTGAATCTGGAACTTTCATTCTTATAATTAAGTTATCAAGTTAAAAAAAAAACTCAGCAATTAAATTATCTCTGATTTTAAATAAAATGTCACACTGCAGAGCTGGATGCTCTACCAATGCATTTGTTTCCCTCATGGCATTGTTCTGTGACATCTGCTAATACGTTGTCAAGACAATTTTTTGCATCATTCAGGAATTTTGATAATCTTACAATTATGGGGTGTGGATTGGCAGATATAATTAAAGATGTGTGCTTTGGGAGTGGGGGAGAAAAATTATAAAAACATAAAATATTACCACATGTTGCACTGAAACTGAAAACTATTATTATGGGCTGTGTGATATAGAAAAGCTGGTATACTACATAACAAAGGCATCTCGGGCTATTAATTCAAACAGTGAAAAAATAATGTATTGACTGCAATTAAGGTTGGCTTATTTGTTTTTCAACCATATATTACTAAATTGCCCCCTGAAACAGCATGACTTAAACTTTGTTTAGTACTTACTGTAGCAAAAATCTTATAATAAGGAAATAAAAAGGTGATTATAAGGCGCTATTATCACAATTCTGGTCATGGTCTTCCATATTTTTAGGAGTAATGATGTGTAGAACATTTTGATTGCTCTGACTTTCTTAATATGTTGAGTTTTCATCCTTGGTTTAAATTATACACTAATTGTCTGAACTGTCTTTGAATTTGACTTGGAGGTTTCTCTTAACTTGAATGATTATTCTATCATTATAGGTGAATCTTGCTTCATCTCTTCTTGCATGTGCAAATTCAAGTGCCAGGCTATATTAAAACATGGGGTTTTTTTGGTTTGGGTTTTTGTTTTGTTTTGTTTTTGTTTTATTTTAACATTCCAGCTAAAGAGGAATCCACAGTGAGAGAAATTGGTGTAACGTTGTTCCCATGTCATTGTAAAAGAGAAAAGGAGAAAAAGTTGTCATACTAAATAAAAAAGAATTTTATTAAATCAACAATCTTCTTGGATTTTAATTTTTTCCTAAGATTCTGATTTCTAGTCATGTGCTTTCCTCTCTGTATCAGCATATTTTCTCTGAACTCAGTAGAAGTACTGACCTGCAAAAAATTCCTATAAATTTACAAACATTCACAATTTTTTTATATTAACAATAATTACTGGTAAATAGAAACCATTGATCTGATCATTAGACATATTTTCTATTTCATATGGATGCTGCACTGGAAAAATTACAAAAATTATTATGATACTTAATTCATTTTACTGCTGAAAGTTACTTTCACTTATGTATTACAATTAGAAACATAGGAAGTAGAGTTCCAGTAGAGGAGGAAGGGAGAATTTGAGAGAAACTTTATTCCCAGAAATGTAATTGAAATTTTGGGCAGAATAAAATTCTGAGGAAAAAGAAATCTTTTTAGGAAGAAAAAATCTGACACATTTTTTGTTTTACTGCCTGATAATGTGACTTTTGGGTCTGGATACACTATATGCATCCTTATATTTGTCACAAGAGTGGATGGAAATAATATATTTCTAGTGGTGTTTCAGCTTCCTTAATTCCTCATTTTACAGGGCCAAACTATGGATTTTGCAGCTAAAATTTATAGTTAAAATAATAATTTTATCATAATTTTGTTACATGTTATTTAATTCACAATCCTATGGAATTTTTTTTAAAATGTAGCAAAAGAGCAGCATTTTTCCATGTTTTTTGATGGTGGTTTGTTTACTTACTTGAAACTTCATGCTTTTCTATAAAGAAAGTTTTTATCACAATTACTAAGGTAGCAGCCAAATCAGCATTGTGAAGTGAATCCTTTGCCACAGTATGGGACAAAGCAGTTGACGTACTAAGTGGCAGGCAGGTTCTTCCACAGGACAGGGGTATTACTGAAGACTGGAGTTCTTCAAACTGTTCTCCTTTCATATCAACAACACCTTCAGGCCTGCCGTGTGTTTAATCTTATTCAAGTTCTCACCTCACTGAGGCAGCGAGGGGTCTTAACAACAGTACTCCTTATGGTTAACATAAAGATGATATACCTACAACAAGCAAGTTTCTGCAACAGCAGTGTCACTGCAAGGGCCTTAATTAACTCAGATTTAAAACAATTCTCTGAATGACCTTTTAACATGTATTATGCTTAACATAATGCTCAAGGAAAGGCAGCAGAGGAGCTGGATAAGAGGCTGCTGCTTGAGCAGCTGGCTTAGGGTTGGACCTCCAGTTCCAGGTAGTGACCTTCAGACATAAGAATTTTCTTCTGGCAGACCAAAGGGTCTCATCACACGGTACACAGACAGCATAGGCCAACACTGAGAGCAAACAGCTCTGAAACATATGACTTCCAATGCACTGAACACACAGGGTCACAGGCAATTGATTTTTTGCTATTTTTCACACAGTTATAGCTTTAGAACTGCCCCACAGACCTGCCAGTATAGGAGTTATAAATCATGGCATTAATAACTTATTCCTAACAGTTTGTTCTGGCTAGACTTAGAAAGTGGCATATCGTTCCACCGCCTTTCCTTCAAAAACATGAAAAACAAAACTGAGCGCAAGGTTTAACAAGAACTAAACAATATTATCACCATATAATAACTGACAGTTTGAAAACAAATTTTTTCAAGTTCTAAGGAAAAAAACTGTTTTGGCCCTATTTATGAAGGTGAGATTAAGTTTACGAAATACGTTTTTCTCAGACATGCAGTTGTTTCAGTTACATTTTAAATAGAAGACAATAGCAAAGAAACATTGATTTGGGAGTAACTTTGTGCCAAAATAGCTCAAGACTGTGAAGTTTGAACAGAAAAGAGAGGAAAAATGTTTTAAAATCTAAGAAACTGCTTCATTCTGACCATCCAGCCATAAGCACAGAAAATGATTTAATAATCCCAAGCAGAGGTGTATATATGATGGGACGGTGTGGGATGAGGGACTATGCTGTTTCCATCAGCTTTTGAGTCAAATGATGAGGGAACCCAGGGTTGCCTCTTTTGTCACCTCTGCTCATGCTAGTACGGAATAAGAAAGCTCAAGGATCCCTTTGCTCTTCTTCCCATAAACCTACCCTTCAAAGTGTATAGGCCTTTTGCAAGAAAATTATCATGAGGAAGTTAAAGATAACAAAATGCAAAGAGATCTGTGGGAAAATATAGAACAGTGTCTTGTTTCTTACCCCTCTGTGGACTGGCATATCCATCTTCGAGTTGCCTTCTGTTTTTCAGAGTCTGCTGAAAAGTGCCTTCAATTGTTTGGCTTGGTAAGACAAGTAAAGGTAGGACTTTTTTCCATAGACACAGGATTTGCTTTAACCTAGGGTCCTCAAACTATTTCCAGTTAAAAAAAAAATTAAAAAATAAAAATTAGATAGAAATCAGATATTAAAAGCACCCTTTAATGATTTCAGTATCTGCCACGTTGAACAAAAAAAAAGAAAAGTGAAGGCTGGTAAGAAAAAGACGCTGGCATCAACAAATAACTTGCTATCACGCATAATCTCAGTGCCACATATCTAGGCATACACCTGTGCACTGTCCTTAACCATGAATACACAAGCAGGTCAGCAAGGGAAAAAAACACTTCTGCTCCAGAGGTAGGGAAAAAATGTTGCACAAACATCACCTCCTGAAACAACCATTTCAATAAATGCAAATCTAACCTAACCTAGAAATATTACTCTGGTTACACACCAAAGAGGTTTATTTTGGAGAAAGTTACAGTGCAATAATATTTGGTAAATCCAGTCTTTGCTCTATACCTGGGCAAATCCATCCTGTGACCAAGGGTCTAGAAATACTAGACTAATTAAAGGTATTACCTTTCCTCTCTAAAGTAGAATTCAACTCCATTTATTTAGCAGAAGCTAAGATGTCTTGTCCAACCTCGTTTTTCAGGCTCTCTCAATAGTCAGCGGAGCGATACATCTCCTCTCAGATGTCTAAAATAGCTGGGATGAATTGCCCTTGAGGGGATCTGTCCTCTGTTTGCCAGTAGACAAAACAATTAGCTTAGACTAGGCTTTTCTAACATTTGGAAAGATGAAGTGAGACCAGACAAATCACCTGGAACATTTCCCTGGACACAGACAGCTGCAGTAATAGAGGCAGTAGAAGTATTTTTTAAACAGGCATTTCTAATTTGATTTTTGTCAGTCTGGTCTACATTATCTGTCATAAGTGATGAATAGTAAAGGTAACAATTAGCCATTAACTGTTAGTTACTCCTGACAAAAGGCTGAAGAGATTAGGTAAGCCATAAACCTTTAAATGTATCAGCCTGAGTGTAACTTTGTCATAAATTTGAAATCTCTAAAAAAGCTTGTGGCAAAGTCTCTCTCACTTCCATATATTAGCGATAGGACTGTCTGTGAAAGAATATATTCATTGTGAAAATATTAACCATGTGAATAAATATGTGTACTTAAGTGCTTGAAGAATCACAGCCTAATCCAAATCCCATGAAAAATTATCTCTCAAAAGAATGATGGGATTAATGCTTAAGCTGATGAACAGGCATTCATTCGTCATTTGTTTTATAATTACTTGAGAAAAAAAAACCAACAAATTACACCTACAAGATAAAGCATAAAACATCTACCATTTGAGCCAAGCTCCATTTTCCTTGAAAATATGTTCATGTGCTAATAACCATAATCAATCAATCACGTATGTCAGGGTATACCTAAATAATGCATATTTTCCAAACTGCATAATTTCAGTAAAGGTTTTTTACCTGAAATGTGAAGCACTGGAATTTGGACCCAGCTCAATCTATGCACACTTACGCAATCACAACTGGGTTTTCCCACAGGAAGGGTGTAATCAGATCTTCTAGTCTTCTGCTATTTCCATTCTAGAGGCTAGATCCTGCTCCTAGTTACATGGGAGTAAATGAGGAATGCTTGCACCAAAATAAGAATATGTTGGTTTTATCAGGTTGGTCAGGAATCTTTTGGGTCTGGTTGCACAGTTTCATTCCATATCACAGAACAATCAAGAACCGTAAAATGTATTGATTATACAATGCAACCTCAAAATAGGCAGGATCTCAGTGACCAGGCCAGTCACCAGACATCTGGGAAGATTAATTCAAAGTTTTAGCTCCTCTAAGTTACTCCTCTAATCCGAGGAACATTTGTGATTTATATAATATACAGTAACTCCAACAGGAAAGTGTCCTGCTTTACAGTGTGCAGTTAGTTATTCAAACCTGACAAGGTATTTAACATGAAAATTTTGACTTAACTACTGATCTACTTTCTCAGTTCCTTCTTAATGCATCTGTATTGCAGCTGATAAAACTTTCCTCCTTCCTTCATGGAAACCCACACATAATCAAAACTCAAACTTTATAGTATAAATGAAATTAATCAGATAAGTTAACCAGAAGATTAAACCAAGCAGATCTTTACTGTAGATAATAGTTCCAAATGATCAGATTCTCTTGAGAATAGTTCTTCAGAATGAATATCCAGAGCTTTGGACAGACTTCATTAGATCAAATACAATTTAAAGAGTACAAAGGCATACTCAAAGTGATAAATAGAGAGAAACAATAATGCAATGAAATATGCAAACATAAATCTAAATGTGATTTATGTGATTATTTGGTGATCTGCTGATAATCTTCATTAAAAATATGCCTGCAATTCATATTCACACCTTCTTCAATCAAAAGCATCACTGAAGTCAGAAATTCAGAAAACAGCAATGTGTTTGTCTGTGCTTTCCTCAAGTAAAGGTAACAGCTTGCTGTAACCTGAAATGAAAATCAATGTGAAGTTGGGCTATCCCACAGGGAGCATCAGGACAGCAGAGGCACTGATGCTCTCTTGTTCTCAAACTAGGTTTTGTCACCATACACATTATAATCTCAGCCACATTAAGAGTCACGTCCAGTCAAAACGCAGCCCCCCAACAGTGGGGACAGCCTTGTCCATTCAGCACCTTCGTTCACGTTTAGATCGCCAAAGCGAGGATGCCACCTTCCCAGACCTTAGCAAATATCGTAAGCCCTGTTGCTGTCAGCACAGTCTGGTGCCTGGCCAGCACGCAAGAAAGTACCATGAGTACATGAGTAATGGATTCCAGTTCATGTTTCACTCCTGGGTGTAGGGCTAGCCTGCTTTCTAGAATTTCCAGACACATCAAAGTAGTACTCAACCTTCTGAAAAGCTCAAAATAATCCCCTCTCATGATACATTTGGAGGCCTAGTATGCAGCTACCTGTAAATCCATTCTCACTGTGTTGTACACTGTAATTTAAGGGAAAGGGAGACAGGAAAGCACTTACCTTCCATATAGCTTATAAAGGCAGTGGAAGGTTTCTTTTTCCTTACAGTTTTACACCTCTATAAAGCACAGTCCAGTCAAGGGTCAAGTGTATCCCCAGGAGTGTCTGCAAATGTATGGGCAGATATTTATGAAGTCGGGAACTTTCCCAGGTGAGTCAAATGAGATTGATTTATTGACTAACCCAAATGGAGATGCAGAAAGGTTATCCTTGATGGAAACTGAACTCAGTGTTGCTTACACAAGAGACCAAAATATGAGTCAGGTGGTATTACCACCTTCCAAAAAGACAGTTAATGTATCATTTCAAGGCTGGAAAACATGGCACTGTTGTTCAAGCCAAGTCTGTCAACAAAGCCATAATCTGATAAGCTTCCTCTTTTTTCTGAGAACGGTAGCACTAAAGCCATGAAAATGTTCATTTCCAAAGTAATCTAAGGGATTCATATATTTTCTCCAAAATGCTTTTGTTTAAATGTCAGTATTGCAGATTTTATGGCATTAAAACCATTTGGCAGCTGATCACAAGTGGTGTTCCCCAGGGCTCAGTGTTGGGGATGGTCCTGTTTAATATCTTCACTGATGATCTGGATGAGGGGATTGAGTGCACCCTCAGTAAGTTTGCAGGCAACACCAAGCTGAGCAGCAGTGTTGATCTGCTGGAGGGCAGAAAGGCCCTACAGAGGGACCTGGACAGGCTGGATCATTAGGCCAGAGCCAACAGTATGAGATTCAACAAGGCCAAGTGCCGGGTCCTGCACTTGGGTCACAACAACCCCATGCAACACCACAGGCTTGGGGAGGAGTGGCTGGAGAGCTGCCTGGAGGAAAAGGACCTGGGGGTGTTGGCTGACATCTGGTTGAACATGAGCCAGCAGTGTGCCCAACAGCATCCTGTTTTGTATCAAAAGAGTGTGGCCAGCAGGGGTAGGGAAGTGATCATCCCCCTGTACTCAGCACTGGTGAAGCCACACCTTGAATATTGTGTTCAGGTTTGGGCCCTTCACTACAAGACAGACATAGAGTTGCTGGAGCGTGTCCAAAGAAGGGCAACAAAGCTGGTGAAGGGTCTGCAGAACAGGTCTTATGAGGAGCGGCTGAGGGAGCTGGGGTTGTTTAGTCTGGAGAAGAGGAGTCTGAGGGGAGACCTTATTGCTCTCTACAACTACCTGAAAGGAGGTTGTAGTGAGGTGGGGGTCAGACTCTTCTCCCTAGTAACAAGCGATAGGACGAAAGGAAATGGCCTTAAGCTGCGCCAGGGGAAGTTTAGGTTGGATATTAGAAAAAACTTCTTCACCGAAAAGGTTGTCAGGCATTGGAACAGGCTGCCCAGGGAGGTGGTGGAGTCTCCATCCCTGGAGGTATTTAGAAGAAGGGTAGATGTGGTGCTTGAGGATATGGTTTAGGGGTGGACTTGGCAGCGATAGGTTAGCAGCTGGACTCGATGATCTTAAGGGTCTTTTCCAACCTTAACGATTCTATGATTAAGTTTGTCCCTCAATTTTGAAAGACTGTGTTTGTGTCAGATACATTTCTTGAACTTTTTTTTTGTTTCTAATTTAATACCCCATAAAATCCTCATTTGCAGGTGGCAGTGAGAATGGGGAATCAGTAGGAGGGTGTGTTTCTGTTCACATTGGAGTAAAGTTAAGTTTTCTTTCATAATGTTATTCTTCTGAATTTTCACTCAGTCTAGGAGCTCACAGTTCCAAATGCATCATATGATGTCTTGGAAAGTTCAGAGTACTGAAAGATAATATTATATTGTGCATTTTCTCCCTTTGTCCTCCAGGAAGAGCTACAAGTGGTTCAAAACCGTCATGAGCTTCCCATATGTGGACCATATGGTGACTCCATATGGTGACTCGTAGATCTGACAGAGGTGAAGCATTTAGCCCAGTGTAAGCGGTCACATACAAATTGAAAAAAAGAAAATCTAATCTTGCCAAGCTGACAGTTACTGAAGCCTAGCACACTGTGTTTCCAGACCTCTGCAGGGACATAAGTAGTAGTTCAGAGAGAAATGCTCTTAGTAAAGTCCTCTGTTCGCTGTGTCTGTTAAAGATAAACCAGTCTGCAGAAGGACACAAAAGACTGAGCAACAAGGGTGGAATAAACAGACCAAAATCTGGCTTTTTAGCCTGTGGTTAAGAACATTTCTTTAGAAAAGATGATCCTTTTAATTTGCCTAAGGAGAGTTTAAAATTGAGCAAGGAGATATGCAAAGATTTCCATACATTTCCAGAAGAAACAATGGCAAATAGATCTTCTTAATCATTCTCTGTTATAAACTCTGTCTAACCCTCATGCTACTTTATGTGCCTATTGGAAAACTTAAGTTGGAAAAAGCAAATTCTTTTGGAGGTTATTCTATAGTATGATATTTCAAAGTTTTCTGGAGAATTCAGTGCTGCCAAGCTGGACACACATGCTTTTTCACTGCCTTCTTCATAGTGACCAAGTTCACCTTCTTTTAGTCTTTCATGTGCTCTGAATAAATACTTGAATTAAAAGCCTTTCATAGCCTTTCCTTGAAACTGACAAATATTTTGGAAAGCTTCCGGTGCTACAGACCTGTAGATAAAGAAGAACACCGAAGATTGGGCCAAATGAGTAGGTGAAACATTTTTTAAAAAAATATTTAGCAAATAGGGTAATATTGAGTTGAAACATCCCTCTTCATTCAACCATGCAGGCTTCCTGGCATCTTTGTTCAACGTACAGGATTGAAAGCCTTCCCAGAGAAGCTGCACATGCCCCATCACTGGAAGACTTCAAGGTCAGGTTGGACGGGGCTCTGAGCAACCTGATCTAGTGGAAGATGTCCCTGCCCACAGCAGTGGGGTTGGACTAGATGAACTTTAAAGCCCCCTTCCAACCCAAAACATTCCATGATTCTATAATTCTATATTTAGTTTATTGTAGTCCACCTAATGCTTAATTCAGCCCTGAGATAGAAGCCTGAGCTACTCTGAGTAGAAGCAACTCTCTCTATATTGACTTTTTTAGTTTCAGGACAAGAGCTACAGAGGTATATCAGGTTACTTTTCAAACTACCCATTGCTGCCACAGCACATTTTGCTTGGCTGAAAGGCCAAATTAACTGTGGATTTAAAGTCTACATTTGTACTTAACCTGCTTTTCCCCCACTGAAAAACACACACAGCTTTTTAGCATGTATTTCTTCATGGGAATTAAGCCAAAGCACATCTTCAAGCTGTAGAAGTTCCCAAAGAATCCAGGTAGAAAATATGAAAGAATATCCTGACAAGTCAGAAACCTATTCTTGCATTTGGAGCTAATGAGGGGCTGTGTGATGAAATTGGGTGAGCCAAACATTTTAATTTTTGTTTTTACTATAAAACATAGAAAGAAGACGCCTTGTCTTGCTATACTCTGTTGTTCAATAACATCATATTTCCTTCACCTTGATGATTTTTGAGGTATATATATCAGTAAGTAGCCTGCATGATGTCAATAATAACAAAGCCACCACAATTACATATCAACTGAAAGGGATTAAATAAAGACTAAAATTAAAGGTATCCTTACTAGACAGTACAAACTACAAAACTGTCTTCAGACTTTAGATGTTTGAATCGTCAGAGTGGGACCACTTAAGTATTCTCTTCTTAAGTATAGACCTCGGTACGTCATCAAAGGGAGACAGAAAATATGATAAATGAAATAGTAGATGCAAATGAAAGAGGGACGTCTGACATTTTACAGAAAGCACCAGATATTCACACTAAGAAAGAAAAAGATATTCTGAACCTTGAAGGACTATATAGGATGTGGCTTTGATTTTCCCTGATGTTTTAAGTTTTTTTTAGATATCAGAGTGTGACTCTATGACCCGAAAGTTGTAAAACCTGTTAACCAGAGTTCTCTGTGTTAAGCAGTTGTAGTTGTACTTCAATAGGCACAAGTATATGATCCACAGCTATGTGCTGAACATAGGATTTCTGTGCTTTGAGATTTGCCTTTGTGTACTTGAGCATTTAGCTACATTTCTTTGGAGTTTCACCTTCTCACAAAGCTGTAAGCAATCTCTCAGCTGCCTCAGTTAAGATGATGTGAACAAGTCCTCAAAACAGCTTCATTTCATCAAGGAACCCTCCAGAGAAATTTCATCTAACAGTAAATCATGAGGATTTTATTTTTTTACCTGTACATAAAGACCTTTCACACTATTTCAGTACATCTAGCATATCATACAAAAGATTGTGTTACCTCTAAGTTTCTGTGCTGCATAGAATCATACAATGGTTTGGGTTGGAAGGGACCTTTAAAGGTCACCTTGTCCAACCCCACTGCAATGAGCAGGGACATCTTCAGCTAGATCAACAGAGACTGCTTCGGCTCATTCTAAAATATTCACCTGGTGCCTGGATTCTTGGTGGGCTCCTCCTGTCCTTCTCTGCCACAGCTCCACTGTCAGTGAATTACCACCCTCCTGTGACCACTCTGGGAGGCTGAGACTCCTACACACACCATCCTCAGCAACAAAACCCCAAACGAGAGCCATGGCCAAGACCCTAGGTGCACCTCCAAAGAGCCCATCCAGATCTCCTCCCAGGGACATTTCAGCCCTTCTAATGGACAAGCTCCTTCTAAATATCCCCAGGGGATTTGCCTGCAACTGCAATTCATAACACCATATTTTGTCAACAAAGTCCGGTCAGCAGCAATTTACAGACTTCACTCTGGTTAACCTTTTTCCACCTAACAAGCCCAGGGATATTTTGACTCCCTGATCACATTCATTCCCTTTCCTATTTCAGGCAGGATGAGACAACCAGAGCGGCTGAGCACCACAGAGCTGCAGGCTCTGCAGGTCTGGCACAGATTATGACCTTTGTGTGACATAAGGCAGACAGGAGCAGCTAAGAGGGTGACTGGCAGCAATTTACATTACCTCTCTGCAGGTGTCCTGGGTTACAATGGGGCCTACGAAGGGCATGTTTGCTCCTGGACTTTACCCACTGCCTAGCTCATCTGTTCCAACAACTGTTCTCCAGTCCCCTGTCCTGGCTGTTATCCATGGGGTTCCCTTTCTCCTTTTGAAATGTATAAACCAAATACTTTAACTGAATTTAGCAGTTCTTGTATTTATGCAGTTTTTCAACATCCTCTTATTTTTTGTTTGTTTGAAACCCTTGAAAGCAACATTGGTTTGCAAGCATCAGTCGTGCATTACAGGCAGGATTAGCATTTGGATAAGATGTCTTTGTCCTCATTTGGCTGGAATATTTTGTTCTCCATAATACGGTGATGCAGACAGACCCTGCCCACTCACAGGGAATATCTTTGTCTCATAACTAAAAAAAACCTTCACAGTCTTATGGGACTTTAAAAAATTACTTATTGGAAAGTAGTTTATATATCTACGGTAACTGCTACACTTAAATCAACAATTTTTGTTTCTTACAAATACAGTGCATGCAGAGTAATTCCAGGAAAGTCAACAAAACAAAAGTGAAAATTTATAAAGAAACAAATCTTTTCTTACTTTTTAAATATGTAAAACACTTTCTTTTAAACTTGTATGTTTCCAGACTAGCCAAACTTACAGAAGAAGCTAAAAAAAAGAAAAAGAGAAAGAACAAGAAAAAGAGAAAAAGGGGAAGAAAAGATAAAAGGAAAAGGAAAAAGGAGAAGAAAAAGGAGAAGAAAAATGAGAAGGAAAAGGAGAAGAAAACAGAGAAGGAAAAGGAGAAGAAAAAGGAGAAGAAAAAGGAGAAGAAAAAGGAGAAGAAAAAGGAAAAGGAAAAGGAAAAGGAAAAGGAAAAGGAAAAGGAAAAGGAAAAGGAAAAGGAAAAGGAAAAGGAAAAGGAAAAGGAAAAGGAAAAGGAAAAGGAAAAGAGTAGAAAAGAAGAAAGAAGAAAAAAGTGTAAATTGAAACAGGTTGTTACTTAACAGGGAGAGTTACATTTAATGAAGTGGCTACAAAAGCACTTGCACTGATGTCTACTAGGTAGTGATGAATGGAAGAAAGGAGGTATATGCAACAAGGTAAGCAAACCGTAAATGTCACAGTGTTTCACAGCACAGTCATGAACTAGATAAACCAAATTATTTGATCATTATAAATTATTTGCTGCATTATTTTTGCCACTGGAGGCAATTTGCATTCATTTGGCACAGAATAGAAGACCAGATGTGTTTGTTACCATCTTCCAAAAAAACCCTAACCGAAACCAACACAAAAACCCTGTCAATAACAAAACTTTCATATTTCCTGTTGAGCCCAAAGGAGAAGCAGCATTTTATTTTTTACTGTAACTAAGATAATACATGCAGTGACTGTTAATAAATCCTTTACTGAAATATTAAGGTTTAAATGTTATACCTTAACAAAAAAAAAACCCCAAAGTTCCTTAAAAACATGATAGCCATTAAAAGTGTTTCTAGCTTACTGTTCAGCATACAGAAATTCTCATTGTTGCTTTATTGGCATACAAATTTTTTCATTTCCTCTTCTAATCAGTGTCTTATTTCCAGACATAACTACAACCAGCAGTCAGTGAAGAGATTGCTACAGGGCCAGCATCTCTCAAAACGATGTGAAAAGTAAACTGTAACCCAACCATGAGTCCGTAAACCTTCCTGTTGCACCCACTCACCGTCACATCCCTACCGTCTGCTTCTTTCTTCAGCCCACATGGCCATTATTTTGTCCAGATATACTCAAGCTCTTTACATACTCTCAGCCCATTTTTAGTGACTATTCAAAATGACAGAAAAAGGTCCATCCAAGACACAACTGGTGGCGCAATCACTCATCACAGAGGTGCAGGTCTCCCAGCAAGAGTGCCATTCCCCACGGTTTCTCCAGAAAGTGGAACAGGGGAAGAAGGATGCAAAGGGGTTGTGGGAGAAACTGTCAAATTAGGTTCTTGACCTTTCCTTGCAATACCCGTTGTCATTACTTAGGGACACCAAGATCTCCACGCAACTCCCACTACTGAAAGACAGCCCATCCCTTCAACAGGAAATTAATACCAGGACAGAAAGAAGGAAGAAAGAATGCACGACAGAGCAGAGGAATACCAACTGGTGGATGCAGACAAAAAAAACATAATTTATTTTATCTATTCATCTAAGTATCCATGGTATTTTGTTCATATAATGAGAATGAATTTAAAATACTGAATCTTCTATAGACAAATACATAGTGTTCCTAAGAATATATTAATATATTTACTTATCTGGAATAAGTAAAAACCCTACTGATTTGATAATGTAAATTGAACTTAGTAATGTTAATCAGATAAGAACATAGAATAAAATGTTAAATTATTCCTAATATCAGTAACAGAATAAACTTCAAACAAAAAGAAATATCAGTTTAGTCAGTGGAAGATAAGAAAACAGTATTTCTTAGGAAAATGTCCTCTATGATTATCTTGATAATCATACTGTTTAACTGTTGTTAACAGCAAAATAATACGTATTACATGTGAACACTTTCAGTTTCCACTACTTCCTGTCAATAAGGCATTAAAGAGGTGCTTCTTGTTTTGATTCAAATTAAACAGCACTTTTTTCTTATGACAACTTTCAGGTTTTACATTCAGCAAACGTTAGTATGTTGTTGAGAATATTTTAGAGTGTATCATGTACCATGTTGTTTGTTTTTTTTTGCCTGGGCCACAGATGAACATGTTTCTACTTTGTTTTTGTCAAAATGTATTGCTGAAACAAGCAAAGTTGAATGGTTGTTTTGGAACCCCTTCTACCAGAAGGTAACCTCATCACTTTCTGTGAAATATCATTATTTGTACAGCTTAATTAAAGTTACACCTTATACAAACACATTTTGTACTCTTTCATCTTCAGTGTGTAATATGCTTTTTTTTTAAGATATTGTCCAAATGAAAATCTCTGCCATTTTATACTTATCATACACATAAAACTAGAAAGCTACAAGTTTGAACTCTGTATTCATTCCTATTAAGAAAAGATGGACTAAAATTATTTTCTAGTCTGTCTATATCATAACTATATTTTTTCCAAAATTTCCACCCAATTCCAAAATCCAAAACTATCATTCCAAAAATTAGAGTCAAAATGCAAATACATGCCTTTTTTGTCTTTGTAGAAAACAAATATGCCCTATGATCTTCTAACCCATACAAGCATTGCCATTAAGACTATGTAGGCCCATTAAAACCAGTCATGGTGGAATGTATTTTGCCTGTTTTCAATAGTCTAGAAGTTAAATGTCTAGTCCAAAAGACTCTCCAAGGTTTCTTGCAAAAAGAACTTGAGAAAAAGTGTCACCTCAAGAGTTCATTTTAGCTGATCTAAATTGTTCTCTGGAGGTACTTTTTCTGTTATTGTTGCAGGAAGTTTATATGACTTGCTTAAAGTAAACTTCAAACACTTAGCTAGTGCAAGCTGGTCAAGATTAATTTCACCTGATGTTCATTGAAGTTATAAAAAAATTACTTAAACAATAAAACATGCATTTGACTGATCCTATCAATGCTTTCATTGATTATTAATTCATTTTCTAAATATGGTTAAATATTTTCAATTTTATATTCAAAAGCCTCATTAGAAATAAATTTCATGTTTGATGAAGGTATGATTAGAATTGTCTTAGCTAGAAAATGCCGGATTCTTATTCCATAGAGACTTTAATACTCTGTATTTAAGTCTGCCCTGAATGATGTCAGTATAATAATTTGAACTGCCAAAACGTATTCTAAGAAATTCCATGTTTCCAAATTTCCATCTGCATTCAAGTCAATTCAGAGATGAGGCATATGTATAATATACACAGCTTGCTAGGACAACCGGAATTTAATTAAATGCAATCTTACTGCATGCCTTAATTAAGAAGTACTTTTGATTAAGGGTACTGTCATGTTTTTTGGGGTTTTTTTTGCACTTGTAAAATGATGTAGGGCCACCTGTCACTTTTAGAGTGTATCATATAATTTTTTGGCTCTGTACTAAAACGAACAATTCAAACAAAACAAACACTGTGAATAGACTGCAAGTCTGCTGCCCCTTGGTGATCAACCCTGCCTCAGCTTAAAACTCTATCTACACCTTTTTGACCTACGTTGAGCACAGCTAAGTCAGGGGACATGGTTCACTGTCTTTACCAAGGCTACAGTTCCTGTATTCATAATCAGAAGTGTGGCTTTTGTCAAGTCTCAGTCAAGTTCTCAATAGGAAAGAGAAAAATGTGACTGCCTGATGGCACATGAAGTCAAGATCAAAGCCTATACCTGTACGTTTCTCACTCTAAACTGATCCCAAAACATATTTAGTTAGGAATGAATCCACTGCCCCTTAGAGGCCTCATATCTCTTCTCATTAGAATTATTATTTCTACTAAAAACTGTTTTCACACCACAACAGCCAAGTTGTGTGTGTGTGTATAAGCTTGCATACACATCAGTGGTACCAAGTAACTGCTGTGTACACAATGTACTAATTCACAGTAGTTTGAAAGGGTTTGAAATGAAATTGAAAGAACATAGATTGCTCGTAATGCTAGATATGGGATCCCATCCCTTCACGGCTAGGTTGTCTAAATGTGATGCAAAAAAACAGCTTTCATAACCAAAATGATGAAGTAACTAAAGAGGGGTTGTCCTTATCTCACCAGCCTTAGGAAAGGACTCCAGATCTCTAACATCACCATCACCCCTACCCACGTGTACAATCATGTATTGCCCCTACAATGATTAAAATGATACCACAAGTATCTTACAGAAAGGAACACGTTTATGTTCCAACATAAACAAAGGAACAAGTTTATGCATCAAATGCAGTCCATAAGCTGAAAAAAAGAAAGTTCATTCACATTTGTGAAACCAGTATTCTGCTATATTTTATGAGGAAAGCTCCCAAAGGTGTTTAAGTCTGTTGGGTTATATTTCCATATTTCTCATGTTTAGCTGTAGACAGCAGGCAGTCCTGCTCCAGGCTGATAAGTGTTTGACAGTTCAAAAAGGTGTGTCCCATCCCCCTTGGCCAAAAGGACCACAAGGGCCGCAAGGATGCAGGGGAGGAATCAGAAAAGAGGATCCCTCAGGCTCTGAGAGGGGTTCCAAAGAAGACTTCTCCCCTCAAATATAAATAATTCAAATAAACATGTGGTTTGGCATCTGTGCGATGCTTTCCTGAAAGTCCAGCTGACGACTCTATGTTGAAATGCATCACCACTGTTCACTGAAACACCATCCAAAGCACTTGGAATGTGACTAGAAGCAGGGATCAGCAGTTTTGGATGGTGCTACTTATGACAAGAATTTGGAAATGGTCTGCATCCAGATAGTTAGAACTTGAATCAAATAGTACATTATTTACTTTTATTGCTGCCTGACAATGTCTGTTTCTCAAGAATCAACTATGAAGTTTATTAGAATCAGCTTCAGTCAGAAAGCTGCTGCAGAACAAAACTAGCTCATAACATAAAAATTTTTGTATTAGGAAGAATTTTCTTAGGGTGCTTATAAGACCGGCAAAATATCTTTAGATACAAGAGATAAAGAATATAATGCCTACTCACCCTTCACTATTACGAAAAAGTTTTTCATTCTATACATCATGACTGAAAGATGATTAATGTAACACTTCATACTTCTAAAATAGGTAATTTGTCCTTTTAGTCAGAGACATTTGTCATAGTTATAAAAAAAACTCTACTGAACAAAATTCAGAACATAAGAAATCTTGTGTATTTGTGATGAGCTAAGCATATACACATGACAAGATCTGTAGGAGGGATTTATGAGAGATCTGTTTTCATTAAACCAATTGATATCTTACAGGGATAAAAGACTGTTTTCAGATCCACTAGTTCTTCGTCATGTTAGGACCCCAAATGGCAGATTGTACTAGTTAGCAACTAATTCACAAATAGTCTTAAAGTGTCAGTGGGTTTGTCTATACAAGGGAGCTGTATACGAATGACAACATGAATTTACAATGCATTTATTAGTCTCTTTTTGCGTGTTATGATTTGGATTCATTTTACATACTTAAGCCTCTAAAAATTAGGTAATTACATGCAGCAGGGTGGAGAGTCTCCTCTTCATGTAAGATGTGCAACCTTTTTCCAAAGAAATGAAGAACATTCCTTTTTTGTTCTAAAGGGTGGAAATGTCACCGTCACCTACCTTTTATGACAGAGTATCATGTAGCACAAACAGTGAGGAAGAGAAAGATTTGGATTTAAGACCATTCTCTGTCTTACTGCCCAGAATACACCCTAGATGCTCAGCTGGAGAAAAATTGAATGGGCCAGAAAATTTCTACCCCTCTTACTTAAAGCCGTTCCACAGTTTGGAAGGTTTTGCAGCAAGAGCAAGGGAGTGAGTGTAGCCCTCAGTGTTTGAACACTCTTCGGCAAGAAAGTAATTCTCCTGATTTTCTTACAACAACTTGGTGACTGTTCAGTGCTTTCTTACCGGAGCAGGGACTGGACCAGAGGTGCTTCCTGTTCCAGAATAGCATCTCTGTATTAGCCATGTTCAACCTAATGATTTTTTTCTCTTTTTCCCTAGCACCAAGGTTATTTTCCTTTAGTTCTCTTGCACAATGGCGTATCTCCATCAGGAAGAGGAATTAATGCCAAAAGGTGTAATAGATCTGGTGCCTTCAACTACCTTCTGCTCCTGTGGTCTTAAATCCCCTGAAGCAAAGGCAAGGTCCATCTCCTCATCATCACTGAACCACCCGAACACACAGCAACCGAAGTGAGAGGGAATAACATTTCTCCTCTTATCGTATTATATTTTGAAAGGAAGAACGGTATCTTCCATTACTTATTCAGCTTTTGATAGCGTTTGAAAGAAAAGACTTAGATGACAATCCTGACTGAAAAGGGGAGGTTTGGTAGCTGTGTAAATAAGTATCCTAAACCCTAGAGAACGCCTTGCACACCTCTGTTAACAATATTTGCTACCAGATGCTTGCTCAGCAAGCTGTATTTTGTGGATCCCAGTCTCAGATGTTTAATCCTTCTCATGTATTATGCAGGGAGTTGCAAAGATGAGGTAAAGGCTGCAAATTCTGCATAACTCTTTGATTCCTAGTGGTTAGAGACAGCTGATCAGTTTAACACATATCTCCTTCTGGCGCTTGGTCTAAATTGCCATCCTTGTTTCTGAGGCAATTTCTGGAGCTTTGTTCTAAAAATTTTCTTTATTGAAAATTGTAGATAAAAGTGACTTTTGGTAAAGGATAATTACTATAAAAATCATCAGCCTCATTCTTCTTAGCCATCTATACACATTTATAATATTTACTTAGGCATAGGTTACAGAAAATATCTCTTACTTACTGATAACAATTATACACTTACGTTATGGCATTAAAAAAAATGGTTCTACAGAATAAATGATGGATGAACCTATGATTCTATAGAACAACAGCAGGTCACATCCACTCAAATATTTGAACATTTATGGTCTTCAAAGGTCCTTGCCAAATCTTTTCTGCTGAGTCCTGTTGGGGTGATTTGAAACTTTACAACACAATGGTGACTGTACTTATTACATGTTCAGGACAGTGAACTGCAGTGGCTGAGGCAAGGAGACCCACCTCACCTTGTGACAAGGCACAAGGCACACCTCTGGGAGGACAAGGAACAAGCTGGGGCAAAAACTGATGCCATGTTTCAGGAGGAAAAAATATATAGCAGTGCCAAAAGAAAAGCATTTTGAAAACTTGCTATTGATCTTTTGGATTACAGAATTCCTGCATCACACAAGGCAGGAGAGGACACCTGCAATGTCTATCAGCTCTGAAATCCTATCTTAATATGTGATGAGGTCCAGTAGATTGTAGAGTTTAATGAAGCCTAAAGAAGGAACTAGCTACACAACATCTCAACCAGGAGGAAAAAATAGGTGGCTCCCCTTCAGTTCCAGTTAAGATCCCTAGGTGCTTGGTCCTGGAGCAGAGAACTATATTTTCCATGACATTTAGTAGAAGAAGTTCTTTTATTATTAAGTTTTGACAGACCGGCATGGTGTTGAAGCAAGTAATTGTAAAAGGTATCCCACGGATGTTAAACCTTTGCCTATGTGCATGTTTGAAACAGTATACATCATGGTGAAATGTGTTGTATAGCTTGATAAATAGAAGTATTTTAACTAGAACATGTTTTTTTAAGTAAAAAACCTGTTAATGGATATAGACGTCTTTTTAGATCATTTAATTAATACCTTAAGCTTCTCAGTTGTACGCATATAAAAAGTGTGCCCCAGCATTCCTCCTGATCCATTTATTTATTTATTTATTTCTCTTTATTTATCTTGCTTCTAAAAGCCTTTTTTTTCCAGTCATCTTATCCTACATTTAGAATATTTTGTGAATAACATTTTATATTGAAGGGCTGGATCATTATAGTGTTTTGTTTGCACAACCGAGTGGCTTGAGACAATGGTAATAGGATAATTCATAACAGCTTTCACCTGGAAATATCTTTAAATTCTTTAATAGCTCCATTCATTTTCTGGGATTAGTTGTGTGCTTAAAACTAAGCACATTGCTGGATTAATGTCAAACTGTTCAGGAAGTTTTTGCTGGGAATACAATAGCCATATAATTCAACTATGAAAGGAAAATTTGGAGAACAGATACCATGGAAACATGATACAGGGTGAAAGAAAAAAAAAAGTCAGACTTTGTACTGAATTATCAAATCCTTTCTCCATAAATTACGCAAAGAAGTGTTTCTAGAAAAGCTAACCAGTTTTGAGTGAGAGGCTGCAAACTAGAAAATGGCTAAAATACCAGAAACAAAGAAGTCTTCAATTTTGCTGCTCTTTTTTTTTTCATAACATTAGGATGGATTTCCAACAAAACTGAAAAGCAGCAAATATATATATAGTAAAAGAGTTTTCTGCATGTGGCAGGGGAATGAGGAGAGAGAGATGGTGCAGGGTGATTTCTGGATCTCAGTAAGAAAGGCCCAACAACAGATGAGTTAATAAAACAGCAGTTTTAATAAGATAAAATAAAAAGACAAATATAGATAGTGAGTAAATAAATCTTACATCCCTCCAGGCACTGGGAATCCCACATTAGTGCAGCATCAGACAGACCCTGGGGAGCTATTCCCACAGCATGCTGCACAAATCTCCTCTGTGGAGAGGTCCCTCATCCTTTCCATGCCACAGCATCCTTTATTTTGTGTAACAGGCAGAATCATAGATCTTCCCTGTGACAGGTTAGACTGTCACCTCTGTCACAACACCTACTGGCTCATGGTGCACCACCAGCAGTTTCCCATACAACAAGTAAACATGCTAACATACAGGTTGCTCAGGCTCCATGTGCAGTGCCCGATAGAGCAGACATAGCCTGTTCAAGATCACTAACCGCTCAAACACAAAGTCATTTGTGAGGCTGCCAATGTAAACAGTTGAATCAGAAGTGCTGGTATGAAAGAAACACAAATATTTAAATTCATTGCAGTACCAGGAAGAACTTCCTTGAAAGGAGATTTGAGCTACTGAAATACTCTGAAAGAAAAGTGGTAAAAGGTCCATAAGTTAGCGTGCTCTTTTGGACATGAAAATTCTGCAGAGCAGTCCTATATTAACAAGAAGACATGCTAAAATAAAGAGCTAAAGCCATTTCCTCCATGCTTTCTGTAAGTTTTGTGAAGCCCGTAATTACCACTGACTGTGATCTACACGTTCTGTAAATAAACAAGGAGCCATGGTGCTGTCAGCCCATATGGGACTCTTGAAGTAGGTGCATCATTGTAGCTTTTCAAAATGTGCTGCCCATAACAAAGGTAAACTCTCACTTCAGTGTTTGCATACCCTGCAGCTACTTGGATCAAGAGTTTTCACCTCAACTGTAGAAAGAGGGGTACACAAGACCTCATGATTCACAAATATGATGGCTCAATATTTTATACCTAAGGCTGGACATTCTTGTTCCTGAAATAACTATATACTTTTCAAAACTTGGTTTTACTTCTAGCTCACAAGGAACCACCTTGGGCTTACTCTGCTCAGAGACTGATGCACCTTGTGGTAAAGATAGGAGCTCAGCAAATCTGAGATGGTATTATTTAAAGAGTGCGGAGTGTGCAGTCAATAGGTAAAATACTTGGGACTGTAGAAGAATAGGAACTGGTTTCATTATCTGGCTTTCATTCAGACACAGTGATTTTGTCCACGGTTAAAATCACTGCATAACTTCCCTTTTTGTCTTACTACTTTTGAGGGACTAGCAGTAAAGGTTCACCTCTCTGTAGTAAGGCTCAGCCAGCTTTTAGGAAGATGCACTCACAGTATCTTCAACCATCAGAAGAGAAAAATGATGTCCCTGATATGGCCACAAGGCTGGTAAATATCATAGGTGGTGAAAATGGAAGAGATTTGAAGAAACTGTTTGTTCTTGTGTGAGACAGAGAAGGACCAATAGAAGCTTTTTAGGAAGACAAATGAGTTTCTGTGTCAGAAGGAAAAGGAAGCAGCTGCTGCTGGGTTTAGGGGTGATGACAGTGATAGTTTTGACTGGGATAGGGTTAATTTTTTCCATAGTAGCTACTATGGGACTATGTTTTAGATTTGTACTGAAAACAATGTTGATAATACAGGGATGTTTTCATTATTGCCAAGCAGCGCTTACCTAGCATCAAGGCCTTTTCTCTTTCTCACCCCACCCCAACAGCGAGTGGGTTGGGGGTGCACAAGAAGCTGGGCGGGGACACAGCTGGGACCGCTGACACAAACTGACCAAAAGGATATTCCATACCATATGATGTCATCCTCAGTATATAAAGCTGGGGGCAGAAGAAGGAAGGGGGGGACATTCAGAGTTCTGGCATTTGTCTTCCCAAGTAACCATTATGTGTGATGGAGCCCTGCTTTCCTGGAGATGGCTGAACACCTGCCTGCCCATGGGAAGGAGTGAATGAATTCCTTGTTTTGCTTTGCTTGTGTGTGCAGTTTTTGTTTTACTTATTAAACTGTCTTTATTGCAACCCTCGAGTTTTCTCACTTTTACTCTTCCTATGCCCTCTCCCCTGTCCCACCAGGGGGGAGTGACTGAGTGGCTGTGTGGGGCTTAGTTGCCAGCTGGGGTTAAACCACAATGACAACACTTCAAAGCAGGCATCATCATAAATGACAGCACCCAAGGAAATTATATAAAACATCTCTCAGCCCCAAAGCATCCAAAGCATACCTTGGGGGAAAAAATCCACAGTACAAAGCAGACTTCTACTCCCTTTCATCTATTAGAAAGCAAGGCACGAAGAAGCAAAAGGTGAAGTTAATAATCTGTTGGCTTGTTTCATGGTCTCCACATATATTTATGTTTCCATGCTGTGAATAGAAAAGCATCCAAAGTAAAAGTGGCCTTTGCTTTCCCAGAATGTTCACTCACAGTTAATTCTCCCTCAGGACACAGTGGTTTTATTTGTTGATTTTAAAATGCACATGATTTGGAGGAAAGAAAAACAGGAAGGAAGCAAAAAAACCCATAATGACATGTGGTTGTAATGTTTTGAATTTTTTTCATTTGCCATAAACATCTCCAAGGTGACCCATCATCTATGGGTGCCTGCTATAAACTATACAAAGAAAGAAATGTAATTTTTACTATAACCTCTCCCAAAATCCTACCTGTTCTTTCACCATGTTGAAAATGCTTAGAAAATAGCTTTTTTTCAACCTGCTTACCTAAGGAAAACAGGATTATATAATCTCTGTATGTATGAACCTCACAAACACTTTCTGAATACATTGGCCCAGTTCAATCAGATTTGACAGAGATAGAGATCTCAATGGTACAAAGTTTATGCATATTTCATGAGCAAAGATAGCCTGGTATACCTTAAGCAGGATACAAACACCCTTAGTGAAGTAAAGACTGCAGCATAAATTCACCGTTTATTAGACAATGAAGAATCTAAGGGGGAGGGAGATGTTATGAATGCTTTAACTGCAGGAAAAGCCTCATTGGACACGAGAAAAGGCAAGCGCACCATTAAAAATAAAATCTGTAAGCGACCAGATTCTGTTAGTTTCACTGTGAAGAGGTGCACAGGTGAGACTTAGCAGAAATCTGTGACCTACAGCTGAAAGCATCTCACCAGCTAAACACCAAAGCTCCTGTACTGGATCTGTGATGCAGATATAAACTGCTGGCAATCTTTTTGAAAATGTTATATTTGATGTGAGATTGTATTGAATATCTCTATGATTAATAGACATTATATAAATGTAAGATGTTCTGGGGCAAAATGCATCACATGTATTTTTATTTTATTGCCTAGACTCACATCCATGTCTCTGAAAATTCTTTTTATGTCCATAAATATTACCCAGTTAAACCTGGATCTTGCTCTTACTGTGGTTATTCCATCCTAGTCTTCTCCCATTCTTATTTTACTATCGTGCATTCTAAGGAAAAAGTTACCTAACATTGTGTTATTTTATGAGTCACAATAAATATTAAATCCAGACAGAACATCTCTTCTTTTTTGATGACATGAAATAGGGAAGGAATTGGTATCTTGAAATACATAAAAGTTTTTTATGCGTGTTGCCTTTCCTTACTTCCTTCTCTTTTGCTTACATGCATTCAAAACTTAGTTTAGCTTTTTTATTATTCCAAAGCTTTACTACTTTATTAATTAAACTGATTTTTTTTCACAGCTATGGAAGATTCCACTGTAATTCATATCTTAAAAAGAAATACTCTGATTAGAATTGAAACAAAAAAATTACCTTTAGTGCACAGCACTTTCAGAAAAATACTGAGTAAAATTACAAAGAAAACCAGGAATATTCTCCTTAAATTTGTTTTGCAATATATTACATTGTCTAAGTTAAACATTACAATAAAATGAAACTGTTTATGATATCAGTAATATAAATCTACAAGAATATTTTTAAACAGCACTAGACATTTTTCACACTTCCACAGCATGAGGAAAACCAGAAAATGTTCTCAGGATATTCTTGATGAAACCAATAGCATCACTAAAGATAGACTGAAAATATTTAACAGTGTTTATTTAGCAGTTATGTTTCTCAGAGCTCCTGCTGTCTTCTAATGTTTGGTAAACATGCATGAAATTAAGTCTGTTACATTATCGCTTAATTTAAACTCTCACCAGTCCAAGTCTGTACTGTGTGGCAAAGTGCCATATAAAGCCTGCCATATTATATCACTGAAGATACTGTTGTTATTAATCAAATTACAGACATTTAGGATTAGTGCAGATCCTAGCTTACACTGGGTGCAAAAGCTATTCATATTGGCAAAAATCAGAGCATCTACACCTAGACAGCAGTTCAGGGGACCCAGTCTTTCTGTGTCTAGATGAGACAGCTTTTTGTGAGCAGAATTTCCAAGACAAACTCATGATAAATTTAAAATATCTGATTGCAATTCCTTACTGCCTTTTTGGATCTGACCCAAAGCCCATTTAATTCAACTGGAGCCTGTCCATTGACTTCAGCAGGCTCAGGATCAACTCCGCTATAGTCTACATAACAATGAGATTTTGCTCAAATTTGCTGCAGCTGAAAATGCAGCTTTCCCACCATTTTAAAATACATATATTAATATGGGGTAAGAAAACATCTTTTCTCCAGGAAATACTGTCTGACTCCCTTTTCTGCTAAGCTCTGTGGAAGTGGAAGGGCAGACAGTATCACACAAACCTTAGCAGGCAAAAGTTTATAAACTATTCAGCACCTTAATTTTCATTAATTTCCCTGGGAAATAAATATATCTAATAACCCCTCTCATTCACTCCTGCAGACTTTGAAACATCTTTAGAATTTTGCTCAGACAAATCTTGACTTCACCTTTAACTGCTGTTGACTTCAATGGATGACTGAGTCTTCAACAGCAAACAGTGTCGGGTTTTCTGTGTCACCTGTGCATAGCCAAAGCTAAAAGCAGATAAATAACATTTATCAGTGGTATAGTTCCCCCATTTCTCACATGTGAGAGACAATTAAGTCCACTTTTAAAATTACTCTTATTCCACTGCTGTGAAAGCTATATTTATACTTGAGTGCATTTAGAGAACAGTCTTTGAGAAATACTCTTACGTGTTTGTAAGAATGAAAGCTGGGCTTAATGTTTAAATTCACTGTATTGAAGCAATAGCTCCACTGTGCAGAAGGGAAAAATTAATTGCAGTATTTGCGTCTAATTCTTTCATGAACCCTTTGGTTGCTGTTATATCTTAGTCTCCTTCCAGAATCTTTACTTACTATCTTAATTTCACAGATGTTCTCAACAAGCGCTGGGTTGCAATTTTGCTTAGATGAGCATTTTCAGATACTGTGGGAAAGATTTCAGATACTGCGGCTATTGGAACCAATGGGAATATATCACTGTATACCCATCACAGTGAACTGAACAGGCTTTTCCTTCCTTTTGGAGAGCGCTCAAAGAAAATGAGTACAGCTGTGTCTTTTCTGACTCCACAACAACAGGGACTTTACAAAGTACATGGTTACTATCTGCTTCCAGACATAGGAGGTATTTCATGTTGTGGCTGCACAGGCTCCACTATCGTGCGGAATTTTTCCTGAGGCGTATATCCGACACAAGCTAGTTCCTATGTCCCACCTCAGCTTTAAACCATACTGTAACCAGAGAAAAAGTCTCACATACATGATCACAGCGAGATATTTATCCAGCCCAAGAACCTCTCATGAGATGTCTTCTAAGCTGCATCCTTCCCACCTCAGAACCTCCCCTTCCTGAGAGGCAGCAGCAACAACATCCACCCATAAAGGCTTGAGTTTATCTTATTTCTTCATTTCAGATATTTTCTCAACCCACCTTCTACGTAGCGTTATTCCCTGTGAAGGTTTAATCTAATTCCAAGTAATCATTTAATTTGGCATGAGAATCTGAAAATGTGTGTGGACACTCTATTCCTGGTGCATCTTCTGCTGAGAAATTCATCTTGATGTTCTGTTCTGGCACCAGATGATGAGAATGGCAACATACGTGGAGCAGCTTAGTGTTCCACCATCCTCCTGATTATTATATTGTGTCTGGGAAGGCTCTGAGTAAAGATACAAACACAAAGCCAGTTTAGGCACCTCAGAATTGGGAAGAAAATGGAATTTCACCCCAAAAAGGATGGGCCAAGTTCTTGCTGCTTTAACTAAGCAAAGGGCATCCTGTAATAGGTAGAAGTGATGCAGTTGCTAATGAAGCATATCTGTGTACTCCCATGTACTCCTCCTACTCCTTCAGCAGCTGCAGCACCCAGCAAAATTTCCCAGGCCCTGTAGAGTGGATTGAATAACTCTGGATTTTTTGTTTTCACCAATTATTTCCTACCAGCACCCAACTGCCTACTTTGCCCATGCTTACTGCTATGTGTAAGAAATAGGGTTTCGTGCTGTGCTTTCATAATGCTTTGTCCTCAGTTACAAAAATGGTATGGCAAAAAGAAATATTCATGAGGTGGGGTAGTTTTGGGATATTTTGATTTTGATAGAAGAAATAGTTTACTGAAAAGGCATGTACACTTTTCTGAAAATTATTTATCTTTTACTGAGAAATCTTTTTTTAAATGTTTTTTTTTTATTTCAGCAATATTTGCTTTAATAAGTTAAGTGCTGACTTCTGAGACTTCTGCCTCCCCTTAGCGGATGGAGCTTTCATTGCTTTGAGAAGCAACACAGAGGGGCTTCAGTTTTCCCATGTGAGCATCACGTAACTGTAAAGAGGTTTCTTTTCCTGTTTGGGCTTTCTGGAAAGGAACTTCTTTTATCAGCCATCCTGCATGAACAACAATGCCAGCAAATTCAGAGGAAGTTCTGGTTAAAATCATCCTGCCTTAATGGGATAAGAAAATGACAGTGACACCCCTCAGCCAACATACACAATACAGACTGTGGTGTACTCCTTTCTGTTGGAGACTGTGAAAGCAAAGACTGAAATATGGGCAGGCAGATGCAAAGAAGTAAAAAAAATTTAGGTTATTTTAAAAAATCTTTAAAGAAGAGACACAAACCATAACCATGAATATAAATTTCATAGTTCTATATTATAGGTAGAGATCAATTTTGAACTATTGGAGTTCAGAATTGGTCTTTTTCACAGATTTGTTAAAATCCCAATGCACTGAGTTTCTCTCCTTTTAGAGAATTTCAATCTACAAAGTCAGATAGAAACTTAAACCTAGTTTCAAATTCCTAATTTCAGATCCTTCGCTTTTATTTGGTTACCTCTAAAAATGTGATCTCTGGTATATCCTGGCATCTTGATGAAGTAAGCAGACAGCACCTAACTGCTGAAATACCCTGACTGCCCACATTGTTTTGGGGACATTGAGTCACACATCATGGTGGGTCCTGGAAGAAAGAGCAACATGACAACTCAGACCCATGATGGCAGGAGTCTGTGCAGCATCTCAGAGAGGTACCATTCTCCTTTATCCCAGAATCTGACCTCAACAGGTCAGAATTCATGAAACACTTGAATTCCCAGATTTTCACCTTTTTATACATCCTCTCTGTGCAACCCCAAACATTCAGAGAGGGATGCTCAAACAGGTAGCTTGAAAATCCCACAGCAAGCAAGTGTGCAGCTTATCATCTGGTGCTCGGCAGAGGCCTAAGTAAGGACAGTTGATAAAATGAGGGCCTATGGCTAATGCTGTAAAGCTACATCTAGTCTGCTGAAATGATACAGGGCCAGAGTGAACTTGAGCCCTGGATCCCTGTTTGCCCACACAACTTAACTTTTTTCTCCCTGATTCAGCTTTTTACTCAGCATTTAAATGTGTGATATTTTCAGGAAATCTCTAAAATTTTCACTACATTTTTTCTAATGCTTTGGATGTATAAAAGTTGCAGTTATTGAATTATCCATCCATCATTTTAATTTCTATCTTTGCTGAGCTAGAAAACCTTGTTTGGTGCATAAGCAATGGCCCCCTGTTCTTGTCTATCTTTGCTCCCTTCCACATCTTACATCAGTGAGTGGTACAGGACAGACTGCTGTGATTCATGTCATGCCACCATTCATATGCATTATCGCTCTGAGCCAGTTAGAGCTAGGAAACATCACAGACTGAAAATGTAGCCCTCTCCTCTCATCACATTGAAACACGTGCAAAAAATATTGAAAAAATTAAAAAAAAAAAGAAAAAGGGGGCGGGAGGGGGTATTTCAAGCAAAAGAGAACACCATCTGTCCTAACTTCTAAGTAACACTTCTGCTTACCCACAGATGGATGCCAGCAGCATGCAGGAACTGCTTTGCACTCATAGCATTGCCACTGGTGGTTTTAACTAAATAGCCATGTCACAGATTTTGAGGGACATTTTTGTAGATTATAACGCTTTAGCCCTGAGAAAAAAAAAAAAAAAGACTCTGCTCTTTCCCTTAGGAAATATTTACAATGTATATGCCTCCTTTTCCCAGTTCCATTAGTCATATAGATCTGGTTGCAGGTCAGGGAGAGGAGCTAATAAATACAGTACAAAGAAAGAAGGGACCTCACAGAGCTGTCAGCAATAGCCCCTCTTCTAATAGACACTGATGTCTGCTACAGTGCTCTGATCTCTTCTAACACTCAGTCACCTCAACAGCTCGAAGAAAACCAAACTCCTCACCTCACTCTCCTCACTTTCTGATCTGCTAACCTCTGTGTTAGTATGCGAGGCAGGGGAAGGGCCACAAGTTTTATTTTGGCAAGTGAACTCAACTGCAGATTAGGGTGCTTCTATTTAGTCTTTGCACAGATGAATAAGCCTTAGCTTAGTAAAATGAAGTTTATTCTCAACAGAAGAAGGAGTGTTCATGGTGTAAGAAGGACACATTGAAATGAAGCTGGATAAAATACAGATAGTTAAATTAATATATATATAGCCTCTATACCCACTTGCAAAAGAAGCAAGTGAGAGGGCAAAAGACGTTTCAGTATGTGTTTTAGATGACATCTGGTTTCACATAAACATTAAGTATATAAGATGGAGACAGCACAAAGGAGAGTCAAATAAGATGTAGCTACTATCACCAAAGCAATAAAGTCGAGGAGGGTAGCTTGGACCCAAGTATCAGAAGTTTTGTTCCCTAAATATTCTTAGAAAGAATAAAAATTACTGTATCTGATCTTTTTGTCTACGCATATAGAAACAATCTCTCCCTTAATGTTGTAACATGGGATCTTGTACTGAAAGTCAATAAAGTTGTTCCTCACTAAGTAAATTTTGCATTAAAGTTTTTCATGTCTAAAGAACCATGCAAGCTTCTTTGAGCTCCTGGATTTCATTATTAAAAAAAAAAAAAGAATATGTAAATGATCATAATGGGCGTCACATATTGGAAACCAAACAGGGTGAAAAGAGAAAGCTAAAAATTAACAGACAACACAGTCAAAATTTGTAAATATCCCTTAGACTTCTTGTGAAATGAGTCGATAACATTTCTCTAACTCCATTTCATTCACTTTTTTTAAGGTCAAGACCTTCTGGAGGACTGAAGATATTAAAAAGGTGGAATAAGCTGCCAAGACTGTCAAAAAAGAATTGGGGTTTTCTAAAGGAAATCATTAAATGTAATTACTGAGCTCATAGGTCTAGCGAGAATTCCTGAAAGGAAAGTTTCTTTCAGCGGTTCAATCGCAGACAAGTTACTTGCAGAAATAATAAATCTGTGGAGTGGGAGTCAAGATGAGAACAAGAGAGACTTTTTTTTGGTCCTTAGTTTGAAAATGATGCTTTGTTCAAGTAAAACAAAAAAAAAATTTAGAAGTTGCAGTTACTTATTTTAACAGTGGCAGCACATTCCTCCAGTTTTCATCCACTTTTAGTTCATATATTTGTTCCTGCTGAAATTCATCCCTCTTGCACAGAGTCAGCACAAGAACCAGGGATATTCAGTGCTAAGGTGACATAGATGGTTGGGGCCCAGTTGGGTGCAACATTTATCATGGACCTTCAAGCAAGCACCTCAGTCTGGTGCTAGATCACAGCTCCAAGGTGGATTACATCACAGATAACTGCTAAGTATAGAATTCCTAAAACTCATGCTGGAAGAGAGTCTAAGCCTGAAAAGGCTGCTTCTATATGGATAGTCTGTAATTCCCATTTGAACTCCTGACTTAGCCAAATGTGCTGTATTCATAAGTCAAGTGAATGATAGGAATTATTTTTTCTGCTTATTGCTCTTGTTAAAGTAATACAAAGAGCCAAAAATCTTCCCCTTGACTGTACAAGCATGTTGCCAAACAATGCTAAAAGGGGTTCAACGCATGATACAGTGAAAACACAATATATGAATCTGGAGGCCAGAAGGCCTGTTGGATAAGCCTAGGGTCTGCTGGATAGGATTCGACGCTTCAGTTTTTTCTTCTCTTACTGTCTATGAGAAGCTGGAAAACATGTAGATATTTGGTCTCCTATGGCAGAGGATTCAGGCGTCAACTTTTATCAACCAAAATGGTCCAACTGGATAGCAGAAATCAAGTTATCTATCTAACCAAAAGCACATGGTTCATCCACATGCTTGTGACTCAGAAGACCCACTGCTCCACGTGAGCATTACTTGTATTTGTCAAGTTGCTGAGTTTGGAGTACAGGGAAGCCTGGCAGAAACCCACTTATGATGGCCAGCATATTTAGTCTCTTGAAGGACTGTATAATTTGAAAAGTGTTGTCATGCACTCACCAGAATTTTCTAATATGGCCAAGTTTTGTTTTAATACCTTTGAGCCCAGTCATGAGCTACAGAAAGCCCTTTCCCATTTGTGCTGGTGGGCCAGATACCAAGCCATCTTTCCTCACTTGCTATCCCTTCTAGACCAAACTATCAAATTTAGAACCTTCTCAGCACTTCAGCTGAAAGCAGCAGGGGTTTTATGGGAACAAAGACAGATCAAGAAATTTAGGGTAAATTTCTGTAACTGAAATGGAAGCAACCAGTGCTGTACTTCACTCAGTATTTTCCTCAGTGCAGTGTGCAAGGACTCAACACCAGGCACCATGCTTTGGCTCTTATTATTTACATAATAAAACAAGAAGTTCTAAAAAAGTCACTGACTCCGTGGGGGCTTTCCCCTGGCTTCAAGTCAGGCAGCTTGAGATCATGAGTTTTGCCACTGGTGCAAAGTAGCCCTGTTCTGCTTTGTTTCTTACCTCACATAAACCTGATAATTACTGGATCTAAACGTGACCCATCTGAGTCGCCAGATCCACTAACTCCCCAGGCTCATCTGACTGGCTTCCTCTCAGTTGCTCTGGATGCTGAGGTGGCAGTGGCATGAAACCTTTTTTTCCCTTGCCCACCCTTCCAGCCAGACCCTACATCTGCTGCAGAGTCCAGCAATTTACTCAGTGTCACAAAACCAGACCTAGTTTCTGATGTACCCAGACCATCTTGGACCATTTGTCATCTAAGAGCCAGATATCTCCCTTTAAGCAAATTACTATTTATATTTAAAAAAAAACAAACCACAAACAAAACAACAACAACAAAACAAATAAAACCCCCCAAAAAAACCAAACCCAACCCAACTAAACCAAAAAACCTACCAAAAAAAAAAAAAAAACACCCCACTTGAGGGGAAAATAATGAAACAGTTAACTGCATATGTGAATAACTAACTTATCTGACCTTTGATGTGGAAATCCCAGAAGGCTGGTCAGGTGGTCATGCCAGCCTGCTCCAGGATCAAGTCTCACTCTCTGCATCAGGGCCACTGTTTTTTGCAACATCACGTCTTTAATCTATTCAGCCTCTTGGAATCAGGGCAAACCAGACTGTGTTTCTTCCATGTTGGAGGGAAACTTCAGAAGACTCATTTCAGGAGCAGAGATTTGCACTAATGAGAGAATAGAATCACAGAACGTCCTGAGCTGGAAGGGACCCACAAGGATCATTAAGTCCAACTCCTGTCCCTGCACAGGACAACCCCAAATTCACACCATATCTCTGAGGGCATTGTCCTTGAATATCATCAGGCTTGGCACCATGACTGCCTCCCTGGGGAGCCTGTTCCAGTGCTCCACCACCCTCTGGGTGAAGAACCTTCTCCTAATATCCAACCTAAACCTTCTCTGGCACATCTACCTGCCTAAAAGCCAGGTCCTACGAGCCTTGAATCTGGGCAGGGGACTTCCTTATCTCAGCCTTTGGGTAAGGAATGCAATAATTTAATATATTAAAACAGAGCCTGACTTTTATTTTATGAATCTATATTTCATTAACTATCTCTTATAATAGTTTTCTTCCAGTCCCACTCTATTAATGAGATAAACTAATGATAGAAGAAAGACACTTAAGTATTCAGTGTACCAAACCAAAAACTAGATTAGAAACAGACCAGAGAAATTCCAAGGGTCTGGGAAGAAATTTGTCCTGGAAATACAACTTTGCTCTTTGTCAAAGGATCTCCTTCCTTTTTTGCATTTATTTGTTATATTTAAACTCTTTTAGGATAACGTATGCCAAAATCCTATTTGCCTTAATTTAGTACTTAAGGTCACTCTGTATATGAGAAACTTAAAACCTTACATTATAAACATCACTCTCTGCTAAACACTTCTATGCATAGCTATTACACTGTGACACTTGCAAACAAGGCACTATTCATACTAGAAACATTAGAACGTCTTTTTAATCTGGAATGACTCTATCTTCTTCAAAGGTTTTTTTCTTTTGTTTTGTTTCTTGCTTTGCACCTAGCCTTAAAATGCTCACAGATCATATATGACTAAACAGTCTAAAGTTGAGTAAAAATTGATTCATCTGAAAAAACAACCCAATTCCCATCAATTAAAATGAAAGGCAATTTTCAAGATGAATATTCCATAAGCACTTTAGGAAATCAAATGCTTGTGTGCCAGAAGCTTCAAACGTAATATAATTTATTCTCTCTATGTTATTTCAATACTCTTAAGGCAAGATTTACAGTCTTGGGAGCTTATAATGAACTGTAAAACAAAATATATAAAGCCAAGCTAATTGGAGGTCTGATATAAAATTGGAGCTTCTATTTCTAGAGTGGCCAAAAGAATGCACTGGGAAATTGTTTTTCATAATTCATTTCTTAGAAACCAAATTAATTTAATAATTCATAGACAATGAATTACTAAAACAATCTGTATAACAATTCTAATAAAACTTCATTGGCTTCTCCTAATATGGAATAGAAGGAAAAAGGCCTCTTCTGCTTTATAAGGTGTTGGAAGTCAGGACATTTCAGAGTTGTCTGCAATTAGGAAGAAATTCTGATTTTATGACATATATTTCTTTGATGCAGGCTATAGGAACCTTTGTTAGTATGATTTCTAACGATGCTTTCCTAATAAGTCTTTTCATCTATGCCCCAAAAGATGGCTTCTTTCCTGCTTTCCTTGCTTTCTGTTCCCTCTCAAAACTACACTCATGTTGCTTCTTTACAGTCTATTCACCCCTGCTTTCTAAGCCCACTAACACATACTCAGAAAGGATGCATTTTGAAAAGAAGCTGATTTAGTTGCCTTAAGATGTATTCTGACAAATACATTAAGGCAGCATTATCTGGCGCTGCTGCAGAAAAAAAATAAAATTAATCTGGCACTTACTCCTGCCCTGGTGTCAGCCTTCCCACTTCATCTCATCCATGAGATGAATTGGGGAATAATCCCACCTAAAAAATAACTCTGAAAAGTTATTCTTTTTCATTGTTCTAAACAATAATTGCTGTGTGGCAGCACAAACACTCATGTCATCCCAAAGTTGGAGTGGTGCAGGGACAGGGAATACTCTACTGATGGCAGCAGGAGGCTGGAGGGTATCTTTTGGTGGGCATGTAATTTCACAGGACCTTAAAGTGATCATCTGTGTGCAATTTTAGTCCAAATGAACAGGTGTCTAAACTTCAGAGTTGTCTTATGTTTTCTGAAGATAGGTAATGATTTTATCTATGTGAGCATGCACAGAATATATTTGGCAACAGTTGCCACTAACTTTCAAGATCAAAAAAATGCAAGGAGTAGAACTGAAAAGAAAAATAATGATACACATACTCAGGTGTTTTGTATGACCAACCCTGGAGAAAAAGCTATAGTAATATCATACAAAGTGTTTTAAGATCATTAATATGCTTGCTTCTTTTCCAGACATGTCAACATGGATCTTTCATGTTGCTTCTTTATTTACTATCAGGCCTGAAAGCCACATCTCTATCAATGGACCCCAAATGGAAAACTTATTTTTCTGCAAGTCAGTAGCAAGGAATAAAACCCTTATTTTGTGTGGACAGTGAGTTAATTAGTAACTCTAATAAAGTCACTCTTCCAGCTCCATTTCCACTGGTGTGCTTTTATTTTCAGATGAAAGGTTCCTGTTTCATAGGTAATTTTGGTTTTAAACCTTGGAACCAAGTATGCCCTATCCACTGTCTTATGTTTCAGGTTGATTCAATGCCCTTCCCAAGGTTTCCTGAGCTTATTTTCATGCTTTTACACTTTATACTTACTTTAAATCTACACTTCCAGCTTAATACTGGAAGACTTTTTTCCAATATGTCCATTGTTTTCCTCACATTTTCTGTTGTTGTGAAGTTAGCTTGTTCAATTCTAAATTATAGGTATTCTATAAGAACAGGAATTGTTCAATTTCCTTGGCACTCCACTGGATTTTCACACACAGCACTAACAGAATTCCTGAGTTAATGCTCAAACCTGAGATGTGTCAGGATATATTTTGTACTGTTCATTCTCTGCTCTTCAGTAGGCTACTGGCATGGTTTAAACCCAGCCTTCCACTAACCACCACACAGCCACTCAGTCACTCCCCCCTGGTGGGACAGGGGAGAGAATCAGAAGAGTGAAAGTGAGAAAACTCGAGGGTTGCAATAAAGACAGTTTAATAAGTAAAAAGAAGTGCACACACAAGCAAAGCAAAACAAGGGATTCATTCACTCCTTCCCATGGGCAGGCAGGTGTTCAGCCATCTCCAGGAAGGCAGGGCTCCATCACACGTAATGGTTACTTGGGAAGACAAATGCCAGAACTCTGAATGTCCCCCCCTTCCTTCTTCTGCCTCCGGCTTTATATGCTGAGCATGATGTCATATGGTGTGGGGTATCCCTTTGGTCGTTTGGGGTCAGCTGTCCCAGCTGTGTCCCCTCCCAGCTTCTTGTGCACCCCCAGCCGACTTGCTGTTGGGGTGGGGTGAGAAAGAGAAAAGGCCTTGATGCTAGGTAAGCGCTGCTCGGCAATAACAAAAACATCCTTCTGTTATCAACACTGTTTCTAGCAAACAACCAAAACATAGCCCCATAGTAGGTTCTATGAGGAAAATTAACTCTAGCCCAGCCAGAACCAGAACAGCTCCAAAAGGGAGTGGAGTATATTCAGTCTTAGTGGCTCTCGGTCTGGTCTACAAAGTTAGACAGCTAAAAGTGGGTTTGAATGCAGCCTGGACAGTCTGGTTGTGGAATCTGGTCAAATTTAATAGAACACAAGACTCCTATAAACCTGTTGAGGTATTTTTCAGGATTTATCCTTTAACCTCTGCAGAACTCATTTCAGATGCCAGATCAGAGTAATGATTAGCAGAGATTTCTGGTCTTAGCTCAGATTCTTGTTTGCTGAGTTGAAAATATTCAGATCAAGTTTTAAATTCATTCATGATTATTGCAAGAATTTGTTAGCAAATTTCTTGCAGGTAAAGATGACAGCACATCCACAGCAATGTTCCCTACTACTGCAATCCACTATGATACACTACTAAGGAGACTGTCTGCCTGTCTTAGGAGGGCACTGTTGCTATCACCTTCTGTGAAAATTTTCTATGCTTCGGCTGTACTGCATGCAACAGAAATTATCTTTCAACTCCATATTGAATCCTAAAATACCCAAGAGTTTTTAACTCATTACATAGCTTCAGCTTACTTGGAAAATCCACATAACATGTAGCTCTCAGTTATGAAATTGGTTTAAAATTTGAGGTTTTCAGGTTAGAGTTGGAAAGCATTACCTCTTACAAAGGATATTTGTATGATACGAGTTAACTTCAGGACAAAACTCCAAACTGTTAAAAACATAAATCCAGATTTCCAAATACCTTAGCCCATGCCTTGAATCTTGTCAGCATTTTTTGATTTCTTTAGGGTTGCAAGTCTCCCTTCCTCTAGTATAAATGTTCTGGCACCTGCTTTTCTACTCCAAACACCCTCATCCTTCTATCATGCCTGATAGCTTTTGGTGTGATTTTTTCCCTCAGTTTCTTTACAACCATATCCATAAGACTACGTTTAGTTCAGCCTTCACAACATTCATTTCCCACTTTGCAGAAGTGTCAAGTGGTATGGAACTTAATGTGTGATTTCCAAGTATGACATTCAAGTTTGTCCTTTACTTGTAACCTTGGTGTAGCTGAGTATTAGGACTGTACCTGTGTGTATATCCAGTGCACTTAAGCCACAAATGCTTTTGGTGGTCCAGAAACTCTATAGCTAGTCGTCTGCACAGAGGAGATAATACCCTGATCTGAGACAATAGATCAACCTAAGATTAGGTGATTTATTGAACGCTGCACTACCTTCACAAACATTTGACTGATTGATGCAGGAGCTCTCTAGGTGGGAACCTTGTACACCTCTAGAGATTACCCAGGTAGGTCCTGCTCTGTTGGTTCAATTCTTATGCTTGAATGTGTTGATAAACACCCTGGCTGCAGTGTCACAGACATTCCCAGGCAATGCCTGCTCCATAATTGATGAAATAGTGCATAGATAAGTTACTTATAAACAGTCAATAGAAATTGTTCCTGCACATGACAGTTGTTTGTATGTAGTTAGGGTATTTAGGAGATGTTTTTATGTAGTTAAGGTAATTGATAAGAGTGAATTATGCATGACCTGGGATGGTCATGTAGGACCATGACCAGCTAGATTAAGAGAAGTGAGCAGAACAGTAATTTCGTGAATCTCACCTGATCAAGCTGAAGACATCATTGCAAGGATTCTTGCAACTGAGACTCCTTTTGACACCAAACAATGACCAACCATTTTGTTTGAAAGATCTAATTCCCCACGCAAGCATTACATTTTGCTAGGAGTTTTCTGTAACGGGATCAGAGCCCTACTAATATTCATGTGTCTGTAAGTGTCTGGGAAGTTGTCTAGTTTTGCCACCCCCAATTTCCTTTCTCAGAAGAAATGCTTATTCCACAGCTGGTGTGCTTAATAAGGCAAATTCCCTAATTCGGGATTAAAAAAAATAAATTTTTGAGTGTTCAGTTTCAGCATAGCAGGACATCACAGGTCATTGGTATTCTTAATCACGTAAGAACATTGCTTTAAATAGCCAGAGGCCAAATCCTGTGGCAAAAATTGATTTGCCCAGTCCTTTGAGTTCAGTTCCACTTGCCAATACCCACTATCAGCTTCCATTAAAAACTAATGAACTTGTTATATCATTTTTTGTAGGAATGGATAAGAATATTTTAAAGTTACTTTGTTTGGTTTTCTGAAGTCTACAAGTAATCCATTGCTGCCATCTCTTTGCTTAAGCAAAATTACACAGGTCAAAGACTGGACTGTAGTCTCCAACATGTCTTCGTCATTTAATGGACTTTGTGGGAAATGTACAACTATGGCATTAATAATGCTCAACAAACAGACTTTTCCCAGAAATGCGGGTTTTCAGCAGAATGGTGAAATAAATCCACAGTAACACAGAGCAACATTCAGGAAAAGGAATGCTGGCAAAGATAAGAAATGGTCATACAACTTGCTGCATAATTTCAGAGCAAAGACTTCTCTGGAAACTAGCATACGTTAAAGGACATTGTAGCACATCCTTCAGCACTGTCTTTGTAGAATACTGAAAATGCAAAATCTGGAAGGTCACAAACACCCTGTTCTCTTCTCTCACCTACACAAATCCATTCTCCACAGTCTGCACGATCTTACTTCCATGATCAATATATGGCTTTTTATAACTATAAAGATTTATAGTACCTTAGAACATTTTCCTAGGAAAAATCTTTTTAAGTGTGCTGAGGAGAATTATGTGAGCTGGACAAGGCAACAAGTAATGTACCTGAATATTCTTTAGGTTTTGGAAAGTTGGCAGCATTCAGCATCCCACTTCAATTTCAGTTACAGAAAAGGTCTCTAAGGTATACTTTAGTCTAAAAATAAGAGTATCTGTTGAAGTGAAAGTTTTCTAAAAAGTGCTGTAAAATAAGTGGAAAGGCTTCAGAATCCCACCATTAATCCAAAGAAAGAAATCTGCATCCCACCTTTCTGTTATTTCTACACACACACCCCCTCTATGGAATACAGAATACTTCACACAAATGAGAGTCCAGAGAAAAAACAATGCAAAGGATACTTATAAGGAATAAAGGTAATGGAAACTGACTTTACAAGATGGAGATTCTTGCTTTGTTTTGCTTCTGGAAGAAATGAGAAGCTACAAACCTCCAGAACTGTGGCACAGAGAAGTGATGTCTGTAGTAACCTTTGGAGAGCTTTGGCTTTAACAAAACATTTCCATGACTTGATGAGTTCACCAGAAGACAGGTCAAATCCAATCCTGATGTAATTCAATTAAAGTCCATGGAATAATTCATTTGTACCTTTCTCTCCCCTGCTCCTTTCTCACTTTGTCCACAATTCCCTTTCTCCCTCCCCTTCACTGACCTAGCCTCAGTATCTCTCTAGGTACAGCTTTACACAACACTCACAGTGCTGCATGAGCTATGCTTTGCCGCCCACTCCCAGAGACTCCCAGAGAGTGTGCATGTGTGCATTTAAGTATTTACTTAACATTTAACAGATTCACATAATCCTCTCTGCTTAAATTAAGATACTTGGCAAATAATGCCACCAAAAAAAAAAAAAAAAAAAAAAAAAAGAAAAAAAGCCAAGAAACTCCTTTCCTTTTAAATCACTGCTTTTGTATGCCAAATCTATTTCCCAACTTTTCAAGTACGTGTCTTCATATACAACACACCAAGCTCTTGACTAATTTTGGCTGATCAAAGATGTATATAAACTATAATCTGAAAGTGCTCTGTATTGTTGATTAAGATCTGTTACTATAACACAGACACCGTCTCCAAGACAGTGAATTTGAAACATCTGTGTAAGCTTTGAGTGGTGTGGAAAAATTTATCCTCATGCAGGTAACCTATGTCAAGGTAAGAAGGAAAAGGGAAATGAAGAAAGTGCTAGCAGGATGGTGCCACAAATACGGGTGTAAATAACTTGGACGCGATCAGAAATACAAGACAAGAAATGGCATACAAAAACCAAAGGACATAAAAAGTAAGAAGAAACACTGTATACATTAAAATAATTGGAAAGAAAAGAAGTGAGTCAGTTTGCAAGTCAATAAGAATGTCAGGTGATACTGAGACTGTTCAAGAGTTTTATGTCTTCATTGTTCAGTCTTCACTAAGTCATTTAGTAGTGATCTGTTAGGCAGCAAAGACATTTAGCAGCACTGACAATGATATAACTAAACTAGTGAGAAGAAATGTTAAGGACTATTTGAGAAAGTTAGGTGTTGGCTGGGCCCAAAGAAATTCATCAAAGCAGAGTTAGAAAAATGGTTCATGTAAACCTGAAGTTGCTAGCATTTGTCTTTGAGACCACAGAGGATGACAATGCTTTTCTTTAAAAATTGAGAAATGGAGGAACAAAGGAATAATAGACCAGCAAAAATTCTTTGTAAACACACAGAAAAAAACAAGGAATTAATGTAGCCACCAAGATCAATTTGTCAAGAAATTGTGTTAAACCAACTTAATTTATTCTTACAAAAATGTAACAAACTTTGTGGATAGGTAATATGCAACAGATGACAACAGTCTTACCTGACATTCACATAAACAAGTAGGGGAAGCAAACAAATCTGTTCTGAATGCAATAGTGCTAGTATTTTCATTAACGATGATGGATTAGAGATTATACACTGTATATTTGTCGGTCATGCACACTGGAAGACAATTGAAAATGACCTTGACAAGTGAAACACATGTTCTGAAAAAACCTAAGATTTAACTCAGCAAAACCAAAAGCAAAGTCCTACAACTGACAGGAATAATCAGTTGCACAATTAATTACAAAGTCCTGGGATTGTGAAGGGGCAAATGTTGTGTATAAAATGTATGAAGTAATCTTTCCACATTAGTAAGTGGTGTTAAGGTCTCAAATAGTGTACATTTTTCTGGCTTGGGGCACAAAAATTATGAAAAGAACCTACACAAATCATCAGCAATCTAGAAAATAAGGCTTCTGAGAAAACACTTGGAAAAGCAGTGACGACAAATTTAGGAAAAAAAAGTCAGAGAGGAGAGATAAATGGGTCTTTAAATAAATAAAAGATATCTAGAAATGCAAAAGGTCAGAAATAGTGAACTTAGATTAAAGCAAAGGAATTTAGAATAAACATTAGTAGAAGTGATCTGGCAATTAGAGCAGTTAAGCACCAGAGCAGATTATTGAAAGTGACACTTTGGCATTTCCAGGTATCTGTCAGGAATAACAGAAGGTCCAATCCATCCTCCTGGAGAGGGGCAGCAGGGAGGGAAATAGGTGAGAGAACCATACAAAGCCCCTTCCAACCCTTGCTTTCTAGAAGTTTCTGAATCAATTGCTTAAATCCTTTAAAACTGGTCTTCAGAAAATGAGGTGTAGAATAGGCTCAATAATCTGGTTTTTGTTTGGTTTCTTTTCTTTTTTTTTTTATTTTTTTTTCCTTTAAAGTAGACAACATCAACAGAATGATCCAAGATCTGAAGACTGGAAATATCTGTGTGGGAACCACACCGCACTTGTCATTGTTTGCCAATTCAACATCTCTGATGCTGCCTGCAAGGAGGAAAGGGGCTGAGATGTGAGAATAACTGTTCTAGGCTCTGAAATTTTGCTGCTTTCCTTTTCTGTTAAAGCAGAAACTGTTAAAGCAAGGGAGCTAAATTGTAGCTCTGGAGACTTCAGAGAAAATTAATATATTGCTATTAGTCTTTTCCTAACAGAATACCTTCTACATGTTGTAAAATTGTCTCGGCATGTTTACCATCACTTTTGATCAGCCACAGACAAAATACCAAGGAATCATGCGTGGGAAAGCAACAAACAACACATGTTGTTGGCTTCTCCATAGTTTACATCTGTCAACCAATTCCTTGCCTGAGTATGAAAACTCAAGGAAGGATAAGAAATAAATAAGTGAAACAAGTAGGCTGTGAGGGAAGATGTGGATGAAACTATGAACCCTATTGGCTATTTTTATAAACTAAATATCCTGGAGTGCCAGCTGTTAATTTTTTGTTTGGGGTATAATACATTTATTAGTAATAATTATCATTCTCATTATGACACTATTTTGTTTATACCACTGATGCAGCTCAAGGATGTGGTATGAATTAATGTAATGAATATAATTTCCAAGAAGAAAGCAAAAGTGTTTGCTGCTGTCCATTATTTTACTGTCTGCGATACTTTGCTCTAATAAAATAGTTACTGTTTCTCATTGTACCTAAGAATGGTTACAGATTCTAAGCATGTATAGGTGATTGTGGTTTCACTGAATACCAAATAACCACTAAGTACTTTTATTAAATGGCAACTATGTGTGCAAAACATTTCTTCCTCACATGCCTTTGAATTCCAAGTTTTTGAGACACCAAGCTTTCTTCTATCGAGGTGGAGACTATTTGGCATACCCAACTGAAAGTAAATCAAGTAAAAATAAATAGTTAGTAGATGAGCAACTGTGACTCGATCAGACATGAATGTTGGAAAATATCTTCTACATCTTGGCATGTAAGGTCTATAAACAAACTTCAAAAGATCAACTCAGTGTTACACTGGGGATCACTTCATCTGTCAATCACACTTTTATTCAAGTATTTGTAGAAGTCACCTTTATTCTGAGCAATGTTGGAGGTGGAATGCGAAATACATCATCAAATCTAGATCTTGGTTATTGCCTCAGGTCTGGATCACCAAAGTGCCACTAGTTTATATAAGCTGGGAGGCCATCCCATTTCCTTCAGCAATAGCCAGTTTCTTTTGTCAGTCATTTATGTGTGGCTCTATACAGAGTCAAGGAAATATAGCTATGCCAAGTCTAGATTCCATTCCACTGACCTCAGCACCATTTTTTCATGTTTCCATCAGTATAATAGATAATATCTACTCCTCATACAGTTTGGAGGTTATATCTCAGGTGTGCTTCTAGTCTGCACCTGGTAACTGCCACAAGGATCTCAAAAATGATATCAAACACTGTCCTTCACATCTGAGACTGTGTGTACAGGCTACTGCCAGTTCTGTCATGGGTCTGAACTCTCCACAGAAGATTACTTAGATTATAAAATAACAATTGGCTCTTTTATTGTATCTCTTACATGCTGGTTAACTGCACTAAATGTGAGGCTTTTTTGTATCAAATGACTTTCCTATGCAATGATGAACTTGAGATGTTTTTCTCAGAGGGTTTCATTAATATTTGTCTATTACAATTTTAGCTATATTAACTGGCTTCCAGGTAGGGGGAAGAAAAGAATGAAAAAAACCCATGCTATGAACCTGACAAATTTCTGATTTGTTGATAAATTTCATCATCTCCTTTTTCTTGCATAGTAATCTATACTTTGGTTGGAGTATTGCACACTTGATCTTTAGTGTCAGAAGTTCCAGACTGACTCTTCACTGTTGAGTGAAAGTTGTAGATGCCAATGGTGTGAGTACTTTTCACAGAAGTTCCATTTTGAAAAAAACTTCTGTTTATTTTCTTCCCTCTATGAAAGAGAGGAGATCTGAATAATATTTTGCAAAGAGATATTTTAAAATTGCTTAGGAAGGAATTGCAGACAATTTTAAATTATGCAAAAAGTCAATGTGTGTGTGAGGAAATTGCCCCATTTCAAAACAAAGCACTAAGGACAGTGATTTGTGCTAGTCCTGCATGTAATAATTTTTCTTCACAATATTTTTAACCTAAAGCTAAACCAGACACTTTACTCATATGCTTATGGCAATTGTGCAAATATAATTTACAGGTTTTTGCCAGGAAACTTTTCCCCTTAAAGAAATTTATTTCTTTGTGTTTGGTTGAATCTGCCTTGTTACACCTGGCAAGGATGCAGAAACTTTAATTTAGTGACTAGTTGCATGCATGAATGGCTTAGCCCAAAGCTTGTACAGGGCACTGGAATGAATCTGAGTGGCTTTGGAAAGTCCCTAAGTAATCTGTATCTGAAAGTCATTACTGTGCTCTCCCTTGAAGAACAAGTCTTCCCTCACAAATTCTGAAGAAAATAGTTTAGAACCTGTTTGGTCATGAATGAGACTTCTCGGGAAAGAGTTTGCTCATGCCAATTGATTGGTGAATAAGTTAGCATAATTTTGTGGTACTTAACAATAGCAGGTTTTTTTCTGTTTTAGATTTGGTGAATACCATTGTTATTTTGCAAAACATTTTTGTGAGGACATAGCTTTCAAAACATGTGTTTCTAGCTAACTAGAAACTTGAGCTATGAAAACAGTCTTGATTGCAAAGTCTATCTGAAAGCATTTCTAATTCTCCCAGGAAGACTACAGGTATAAAATGTAAAATGTAACAGTCTGACATTTTATTTTGCCAAAGTTAAACAGAACCTGAGCCTCAACAGTTCCAATTTCTGCCTAAATTCAGAAGCCATGTTTTTCATTAGTCCTATGTTTGGCTATGAAGAGATTTTTCTGATGTTTGCTGTTTGAAAATAAGTAAATACCTCTTCACCAACCTGGAGAGAGTTCTTTAATTTGCATTGTGGTCACCTCTCCCTTTTAATGTGAGAATAACTCAATTTAATTTGTTGATTTTTTTTTTCTTCTGATATTCTTTGGTTCCGAGTGAGATCTGAATGAGATTCTGTGCCTCTAATGGAGGAGAAAACATCCTGGCTTCTTTTAATTGTAGATCAATATCCATCTTCAGGCCAGTCAGGTTTTGGTTTGTATTTTCCTGGAGCTGTGATTGAAAAACCGTTCCAGAACATCACCACTCTGACACCAAGAAACATTTTTCTGATGCTCATTTCATATATGATGTAGTCATGAGAGAGGTGATCACATAGCATATCAGGTATTTTCAATAGAGAGAGGAAAATATTCATACCATGATCCTTGATGCTAGTGAGGCCCCATTTGCATCATCAGCAGACCGTTCAGGCAGGATAAATTCAAATCAGAAGAGAAGAGGAGAAAGACTTTGGGATGACCATTGATACCTTGTTTCTTTCCTGATATATGTAAGGAGATTAAATAAGCTTGGCTTGCTTTGCCTAGATAAACGAGGCTTGAGAAAAGATATAGCAACTACCTGTAGAATCACGGGGGAGTAAACACCGAGATGGACAGGCGATGTTGGAGTTAATGGGCAACTTTAACACATGATCACATGGGAATGAACTGGCCACATATTTTGGCTGGAGATTAGCCACTTGCAATTCTCATTTAAATACCCCTACTTCTTTCATTGAATAATTAAATAGAAAGTTTACTAATGAACTGGTACAGCAATATATTTCTAGCACAAGGGACAAGAAATTTAACTAATTTCAAGATAGAACTAAATACAAATATGAAGGGATTTTTTCCTGTGTTTGACAGTTTTTCCTATGCTAGACTTGATGATCCTTTCCCAGCCTGATTTTATACTTTATTTCTGTGTTAGTAAAAATAAAGCTATCAAAGAAATTCAGCAGTGTAATCAGACATGCTTTTCCTTTGGGATAAAGAAGTGCCATTTAATTCACTTTGCAGTAGCTCTCTTGATTTTAGCTATTTTAAAATCTTGAGTATCAGAGAAACAAAACTATATTTGTTCAGCTCATCCTTTTCTTCATCTGTTTTTAAACTGAATAATTATCAGTGGCTCTTGGCAGTGATATGACACTTAGTAGCTTTATTTGGAGCCCTTGCTACATTCCACAGTTTCCTGGACCAGTTCTGCCAGTATACTGTGATGGAAGTGACAAAGTTAGCATTACTTCTCCTTGGTATGGTAGTTTCTACTTCTGTAAACTCCTTTCCATTTTAGTCATAATGGTCCACGTGGAAATAACCAATTGGCCATGACATTGTATGTGCTTTGCTGCTTGAGCCAATAAGAGCTCAAAGTCAATATGAATACTATAATTAACTTTGGAGGGACAGGGGTGTAATACTTTTAATTGGAAAAAAATGGGAAGTATTCTGGTTTCAGCTGGGGTAGAGTTAATTTCTTCGTAGTAGCTAGTATGAGACTGTGTTTTGGATTTTTGCAGGAAACAGTCGTGATAATGCAGAGGTGTTTTAGTTGTTGCTAAGTAGCAGTTACACTGGTCAAGGACTTTTTCAGCTCCCCGTGCTCTGCCAGGTGCACAAGAAGCTGGGAGGGGACACAGCTGGGACAGCTGACCCCAACTGACCAATGGGATATTCCATACCATATGGTGTCATGCTCAGTATATAAAGCTGGGGGAAGAAGAAAGAAGGGGGGACATTGGGAGTGATGGCGTTTGTCTTCCCAAGTAACTGTTAATGCGTGATGAAGCCCTGCTTTCCTGGAGATGGCTGAACACCTGCCTGCCCATGGGAAGTGGTGAATGAATTCCTTGTTTTGCTTTGCTTGTGTGCGCGGCTTTTGCTTTACCCATCAAACTGTCTTTATCTCAACCCACGATTTGCCTCACTTCTACTCTTCCTATTCTCTCCCCCATCCCACCACGGGGGAGTGAGCGAGCGGCTGCGTGGTGCTTGGCTGCTGACTGGGGCTAAACCATGACAGGAAGTCATCTCATTTTTTTAAATGGTTTCTCTGAACTGCAACATAAATGAATATAAAACAAAACTCACAGAGAGATAGGAAAGCTTAATTAGAAATGAAAGTCAACACTATAAGTGGTAAAATAGGTTCATCAAACATGAACCAAGGTTTTATGTTGAGTTCATAAGCTTTGTGTGTTGCTTCTGGCCAGGAAAAGTTTTTGACTGTAAACAGGCAAGGGTGTACAGTAAATTATCTACTGTTCATCTTTCTCTCAGCAAAGTCTTGAGGATTTCACCAAACGGCATGTTTTAAGAAACACTAAAAAATGAGAGCCACAATGTGTGTATTGATTGGGAGATATTGTTGTGTAATGTCCATTTAATTTACTAAGCCCACAAATCAATACTATTTTATTTTAATAAAGAAGACTAAATCAAATAAGAAAAACTATTGATTTTATATTTCAGCATGTTTATTTCTATGTTACACAAAGGACTTGAAATCTCCATTGGCATGTTTACCTTAGAAAAGCCACCATCATTTGCTAATAAAAGACAGGAATCACTTTAAGAATTTGTCGTGAGAAACCTGTTTAACCTTGGGCTGATGGAAAATTTAATTTCTATCTAAGCATAAAATTATTGTGACTTTTAACTGGAATAAAAGTTAAATGAAGTAAACTACACTACCCTGTTAAACACTTTGTAACATATGGACACTGTCCAAGAGACACAGCAAACCTACTAGTGTATTTTCCAAGCTCTGAGTCATACAAATTTGGACATAGTCAGATTTATTTCTGGCATGAATAAAACGCTTTACACAATAGGAAAAAAGAAAGGCCAGAGTTGGGGGAAGTGGGAGATTTAAGGAGATTATTTCTTAAAAGCAATTTAACCACCAAGAATAGGCTCTGTGGATGTGTATATATGCATGTTTCTGCTTAACTAAGCAAGATCCCACTTTTGTTATGAATAGAATTATACAGAAATGTGCCTATGCAACTTGAAAATGGAACAATTTGTCTTGGGGAAAAAAATAACCTGTACATACTTCCATTTATTTTCCTCCTTTTCAGAGGTGTATTTGTTGAGTGATCCTGTTTCTTCCTGAGAAGTGAAGAAAAGTCGTTCTCATGGAGAGAAGACAATAGTCAAGTGTCATTCTCTGCATGACTGCATCAGTTTTCAACCTGTGGCAAACAGCATTGCAGATAGAACACTTCTTGGATCAGGTAAAATATCCATAGCACCAAAAGAAAACAATTTCAAGAAGGAGAAGAAATCATTTCAAGAAAAGCAGTTAATGAAAGTGAAATATCAGATATACTATCCCAGAGCAATGAAGAACGCAATAGTGAAACTCATGAAAAGATCAAGGACTTTTCAACAGTATCCTTATGGTCCACTATGGCAACAAACATAGTAACTAGGCTACTCTTTTAGGGTCTGAAGCTAATTCAGTCATAACAAGTTCAGGGAATGTTGCATCTTGTCCAATTTCTTTGTATCCTGTCGCTCATTGCCATCAAAGACTCTCATGCAGAGGATGAAACTTGACTATTTTCTCCTCTCCATGAGAATGTTTTCCTCACTTTCTCAAGAAGAAACAGGATCACACAAAATGCTGTGGCAAATCAGCAGGTTTATCTTGCTTTTCTCCAAATAGATTTTGTGAAGTGGTAGCAAGGAAGCAAATCACATAGGTTAGGTGATTCAGTGTTTCAGGTATGAGTAAAAGTGGCTTTCTCCACTCTGCCACAATCATGCTGTGTGACTTGCAGGGCCAGAACCAAAAGACACCTCTTGTCTCTTTGTCTTGCAATGATAGTAATGTAGACAAAAACAATGAAATTCCTGAAGTGCAGTTTAGACAGAGTCTGGGCACACGAACTCAGGAGGCCAATCCAAAAGTCCCTGCCCAGCTGGCAGGCACATGAGATTCTTCTGGCCCTGGGTGCCTGAAGTTCCTTCACGTCCAGGAGCAAGTTTAGCTGGACTGACAAAGGAAATTTTCATAGGATGTAATTTTCCAGTAACCACTGACTTTTATGAAAATCAAACCTATAATGTCACGTGTGCCACTTCTGTATGCTTCTCAGGAGCTGGTGTTTGCCTTGCAGCTAACCAGCACTGTAGACCCCTGAAACTTTTGTCAGGCCCCAATCTTGCACGGTGCTTGAAGAGAGTTAGGTATCTAACAAAAGGATCCATAAAATCATAATGAGCGAGCAACTGTCTAATTTGGTCCAGCTTTTTCTTTCCCATCAGACGTGCTGTCTTCTATATTCCATCGGTTGGCCAAGAAACTTCAGAAATCTAGAAATTACAAGATCATGGAAACATAGAATATCTCAGGTTAGAAGGGACCCATAAGGATCATTGAGTCCAACTCCCTGCTCCTCGCAGGACTACTTAAATCTAAACAGTATGATTAAGAGCATTGTCCAGATGCCCCTTGAACTCTGACAGGCTTGGTGCCATTACCAATTCCCTGGGGAACCTGTTCCAGTGACCAACCACCCTCTCATTGAAGAACTTTTTCTTAATGGCAGATCTGAACTTCCCCTGACACTGCTTCATTCCATTTCCCCATGTCCTATCACTGGTCACCAGAGAGAGATCAGTACCTCCCCAGATGTTTCCCTGTACTTTTGAAAACAAGGTAGAACAGTAGATTGATTGACTTTATAAGTTTATTCTTCACTGTGGCAACTAGCTGTGAAACAACCACTCATCTAGAAACCTAATCTTACAGAGGCAGCTAGAGAACCTGAATGGCAGCTTCAAGCAAAAATATAATATCTTTCCAAATGTAACAGAGAAATTGTATCTAGAGACACTACAGAAAAAGTTTGTACATAGATCTGAATTTTGAGGCTGAATCAAATAGCAAAGACCAGATGTGTGTTTAGTGTGAAATTCCTAATCAGAACTTGAGTGGCAGTCTTACATGGAGAAGAATCTTCCTCATTTTAAACCATTTAATTGTCTATTAGAAAGCCCTAAATTAAAAATAAATCAAAGGAGAATTTGGAATGTACAGGAAAAGTCATGTTGTCACCTGTCTTTTTTTTTTTCACTTAATCTGATCTCCTTCCAAACTGAGATCAATGAAAGAGGGACATATGGTCCATTATAGTCCTTCTCACTATACAAGCAGCACTGAGTAGAAAAATAAAAGCTCTGTTGAAGGGCAGAACAGCTTATTTAAGAGGGAAGAGAGTTAATAATACATATTGTCCAGAGGGATATGAAATGAAAATTACTGGGTGTGTCCAGATTATTCTTGTCCAGAAGGGAATCTGCTGCAACCTCAGAGAATCACACATGGGCGTCTGGGGTGTCTGTGATAAGAGATACACACCCAGGCAAACAAGGAAGCACTCAGGGAACAGGAACAGCAAATGTTCAGCAAAAGTCTGCTCAGCTTCTTGATGAGCATTTCTGGCCTCATCTACACATTTTTTTTTCTATATAATGTTCTCAAGATGGAGCTCCATTAAAAACTTTCGCTATGATAAATCCTTTTGGCATTGCATGCAGATGGAGGGCTGTGTTTGTTTATTTTGCAAGCAGAAGAATTTCAAATAAAATGATTTCTTAAATATGTTCAGAATTAAATATATCCTTCATCTATTTGGCTTATAGGAAATGGAGAGCTAAACATTCATCTGAGAGGACTAGATCTTGAAGTCATTTTCCAGTTTTACCTCAGCTGTTAATCATATGAAACCCTATCTCTTGGGTTTTCCTGAAACTATTCTCTTTTCCCAATTTAGTCATGATCAAGGATGCTTACAACAGAACAAAACACACCAAAAACTATCATTTAAATTAGTTACAAAGACACTTAGAGTTCACACAGAAAGTAGCTGTTTGTGTACACAGTGAAGTAAAAAGCTCCACTGAAAATCATTTAATCTTACTTTCTGCAGAATGATACCCAGAAGCTCCTCAATCAATATCCAGTAGCTCTTTTTTGTGGATCTACAAGAGGGAAGAAAGTAAGTATGTGCAAGACAGAAGTAAGAACACTATATAAGGCATATGTTGCTCTGGGGAAAAGTTCATGTAGTCCATTGCCTTGCCTGTTATGGCCTTACGGAAGAGGAACAATGATCACCTCAGAAAGAGCCCCAAAGGCAAATGCTTCCCCCTGTATCTGCATGGTGAAATAATGCTACATAATGCAATGTCGTGGTTTAGCGGCAGCTCAGCCCCACACAGTCGCTCGCTCCCTCCCCCACCGGTAGATGGGGAAAAGAATCAGAAGGGTAACGCTCGTGGGTTGGGATAAGAACAGTTTAATAATTAAAATTAAAAGAAACAACAACAGAAATGCAATGTAAAGCAGAACAACAAGAGGCGCAAAGCCCTGGGGGAGGGGGGGAGGGGAGAGGGAGAACGAACTGCCGAAAACAAACCGCACGCGCCGCAGGCGCTCGCCGCCCGCCGACCCGCCGCCACGCCGCTCCCGAGCTGCAACTTCCCCCCCTTAATATACTGGTCATGGTATCACATGGTATAGAATGAACCTGCCATTGGCCAGTCGGGGTCAGCCGCCCCCGTCGTGGCCCCGCCCCTCCCAGCCCCCCCCCGCCACGTGGCAGAGCGCGGGAAGCTGGAAAGGTAGCCGACCCCCACAGTGAGGAGGATTAACCCCTTTCTCAGCCAAAACCAGCACATGCAATTAAACTCCAAAATATATGAAAAAAGTTGACAGCCAGGCCCATTGCATTAGAGGGGTGTGGCACTTTGAGCTAACATGCTCTTTTTAATGGAAGCTATAAAAAGTCATCTATACCATTTTGTTGTCTTAAATGATTTTTCTATAGTAAGCCCAAAGACAAACACTTTCTGCATTTTATTGCCCCTTCAATTAACTTGGAGTGTAGCAGTAGATGACCAGGATGACACACAATCGTATCAACAGCAGCTATTAGTTTACTCCTTTATTCTCCTGTCTTTACCAAGGTTTTGCCAAGATGTAATTTCCAGCCCTTGTTCTAAGGAAGCTTACTGAAAACAGTCTGTCAAAAATACAGTCAAAAAAATAAGATCAAAACCACTTAAAACACTATATGTTACCTGCACTTCAGCCTGTGTTCTCCTCCCTTTTAGAGATATTAGAGAACAACAAACCTCAACAACCATATTGGTGGTAGTTTTCTACAGTTGCTACCGTTACAGTTATTGTGTACTATAGCTATGCAGAGCTGAGCTGTACACTCATCTGGGAAGCACATCTAACTTTCTGCAAAGCTTAGCCTTCAGGTAGAATAACTGAAGATTCCTGCACAGGTTGGGCTGCTTTGATGAACTTGTGAAGTTTCATATAATCTGGTTGATCTTTGCACATCTCCAGCTCAGAGAGGCTACAAGCCTTCATAGGCTCTGCAGAAATTCCAGTTCTGGTTACTTAGCCTCCTGTTCATGTCTCAAGGTATGGCTTGTCCAGCCTTTCAACTGAAGACAAAGTTCCTGGAAAGATACCCTTCTTGTGTCATCTTGACTGTTTTATTTCTTTTTCTAGATGTCATTGACATCTGTGGCTTGGTGTTTAATTTTTTCTTCCATTCATTTCACTTTTCTATTTTTTTTCTTCTTGAAAAGCTCTTTAGTCATCTGGTCTCTTACTGAGTGCTGTGTTTATGTTGTACACTTAGTTTTACTGCACCTCTGAAAGACATCTTTCTCTTTATTATAAGGCATTTTTCTGAAGTAATTTCCCCATGAACAGCAAGCATAAAGTAATTTTTTTCTTTCATGTGCTTTTTAGTTTGGAACCCTCTGTCTTGCAACAGCCTTTAGCTTCTGTGTCTCTAACAGAACTTGTGCTAAGAATCTGATACCTCCAATAAAAGCACTATATTGTCTCTAACTACTGCTTCTTTTCCTGTTCCCCATTTATAATAATAGCTGTCTTTAGTAAATTCTTTTGCTCTAGTGTTGGCATTTTCTCTTAATTTCAGTCCTCTTATTTATAGATTTGGCCTGATTATGAAAAAGATTAATAGCGTCTTACATGGAGTCTAAAGAAACAAAAAGTTATCGCTGATTAACCTGTTATCACTACCATAGTGTTTGTCCAGCTATGTGCTCTTGGCCTGTTTCAAAAACAAACTGATGGGTTTGGGCTAATCCTCTTTCATCAGCAGCTAAATTTTTCTGAACACCACATTTGCTTCAGGTTATGAGTACTCTTAGAGAGCTGTTAAGGTTTAGAAGATGCTGAGGACTTGCCAACCAGCAGTAACCTGATCACCGAGCTCTTTTTGCTTTTTGTTCACCCTTTTCATCCTGGGTGCAGGCTGGGGCACAAGGACTAGCCAAAAAGCATCACCCAGGGTAAGAAGCAGGATATTTGTCTGGTAGTCGCATACCCTCAGTATCAAACCAGAAGCCACCAGGACAGTCAGCCATCAGGATGAACATCTGAACAGGTGCACTGGAGGTTTGTGTAGCCCAGCATCTTGTTTCCTACAGGAGACACTGCTGAGGAAAAAGTTAACAGCAGCAAGGTAAGCAAATATAAATGTAAATCCACCCTACAAACTCTTAGTAATCAACAGCCTAGACATTTTACAAAAGAGAATTGGCACCCACATTGGAAGGCATTCAATATTCATGATAAGTATTACTTCCATTAATTTCCTACAGTCCCACATTTTCATTGTCTACTGTACAGAAATGTATTTTTCTTGAAACCTGGTGACTGGCATTTTTGTTGGTGTCTGTTCACCCAGGCAGCAAATAATACTTCCTTATTTATTCTCTCTGTTAATTTTATTACATTGTCCCCCCACTCTTACCCCTTTAGATCTCTTTAGGTCTTTTTCCTAAGCAGAAAAGTCCTAGTCCAGGCCAGAATAACTAAAATCACAGTTGTCTAATTTGTGCTATCAGAATGTGTGCAAGGCTGCACCCCCTTCCTAACATGCTTACCTAGACCTTCTAGTTTACATTACTTGCATTTATGATCACGGTGGTCACTGTTTTCTTTTAAGAAAGAATTGCCTACTTCTGAAACTAGATTGTTTTGCAACATACACAAAACAAGAGGTGACTGAAATACCTTGCCATGAAGGCCCTCTCATTGACAAGTACAGTTTCGTCTCATTGAATCCATGCAGCAAACCTAGAACCTCACAGAGAATAGTACAGGAGTCCTATATTAAATCCATATATCTCATTTTAAAGCACTGTTTAAGGAACTCCCTTGATTTAATTGAGCCTGAAGCAATAGGACAAGGGGTAATGGTTTTAAAATGAAAGAGGGGAGATTCAGACTAGATAGAAGGAAGAAATTTTTTACAGTGAGGGCGGTGCTTCGCTGGAACAGGTTGACCAGGGAGATGGCAGATGCCCCATCCCTGGAAACATTCAAACTCAGGCTGGACAGGGCTCTGACCAACCTATGTAGTTGAAGATGTCTCCCTGTTCATTGCAGGAGGGTTAGACTAGACAACCTTTAAAGGTCCCTTCCAATCCAAACTATTCTACCATTCTATGACTTCCAAATCACTGAATGGTGAAAATGCAGCCCCTACTCTTTAGCTGGATAGCTGGATGATGGTTTAGCATTGCATCCATGAAAATGAAGGCAAAAGAGTAAATGATCTAAAAATAGTTTTATTAAATGCACGCTGGCAAACATAACCACTATAGTGAAGTGCTTTGATCATGTAGTTGCATTCCAAGAATCATATAGCTTGATCTTTTTGATAAGTCATCTTGACACTGAAGAAAAAAATTCCTTGCAATTACAGATATGTAGTGCACTTCAAGATGCATTTATATTAATGTTCTTTCCATAGAAAATACATAGATTTTCTGAAATAGTCCTAGATTAATCATTCTGTGTTTAAGATTATATCTCTGACCAGACAGAGTACAGACACATCACCAGCTGTTAAAAAAAAAAAAAGCCTTTTATTAGAATCTGTTGTAATTTTCAAAGCCATTGCCTTAAGTAGGACTATACTCCAAAACCTGATTTTTAAACATGTTTGCAGAACTATTCCAGTGTCATTTTATGTATATGCAGATTAATTGAAACAGGTGTTAGTGGTGCTTTAAGTACTGTGGTCTCTTTATTACTTAACTGGTTCTCAGGTCAACAGAATGAAAAAGTCAAGATTTGGCAAACACCTTAAAGTAAGATTTAGATATTTTAATTGTTCTTCTTAATCTAGGTTACCATCAGAAAGTAAGTTACTGTGTTTATTTTATTGCCTAATAAAAATACATTAAACTGATATTTATTAATCTATTCATAACCTTGGGTGATGACAAATTGATCTAGAACGAATAGTGCTATACTTAGCATAGTGCACTTCACGTGGGAAACCATTATTTTTAAGGTTGTGATAATCATGTAATCTGATTTTTTACATAAGAAAGGCTGAAAATTTTAACCCAGTAGTTTCTGCATCAAACCTTCATCTATGACTGAATGACAGAATATCTTTCACAGCACTGGATTTTAAACCTGGTATTTAGTTACTCTTGAGAGACGTGTGAGAGAAAATCAAAGTTAGGCTTAATTTTCACAGAAGCCCAGAATGGTTGACATTAGCAGGATCCTCTGGAAGTAGGTCATCTGGTCCACTCACCCTGCTCAAGCAGGGCCACCTAGAGGAGATTGCCCAGGATCATGTCTAGATGGCTTTTGAGCGTCTCCAAGGAGGGAGACTCAACCACTTCCCTGGGCAACCAGTGCCAGTGCTTGGTCACCCTCACAGTGAAAATGTATTTCCTGATGTTCAGAGGGAACCTCCTGTGTTTCAAGTTGTGCCCGTCGCCTCATGTCCTGTCACTGGGCAACACTGAAAAAAGCCTTGATCTGTTCTTCTTTACACCCTTCCTACACGTATTTATGTACGCTAATGAGATCCCATCTCAGCCTTCTCTTCTCCAGGCTGAACAGTCCCAGCTCTCTCAGTCCTTCCTCACAGAAGAGATGCTCCACTCCAGTCCTTTAATCATCTTCATGGCCCTTTGTTGGACAGTATGTCCATGTCTCTCTCATACTGGGGAGCCCAGAACTGGACACAGCACTCCAGGTGTGGCCTCACCAGCACTGTGTAGAGGGGAAGGATCACCTCCCTCAAGCTCCTGACAACACTCTGTCTAATGCAGCCCAAGATAACATTTGGTCATCTTTGCAACAACGGCACATTACTGGCTCATGTTCAATCTGGTGTTTACCAGAACCCGCAAGTCCTTTCTGCAAAGCTGCTTTGCAGCTGGGTGGCCCCAGCATGTACCAGTGCCTGGGGTTGTTCCTCCCCAGGTGCAGGACTTTGCACCACTTCTTGTTCAACTTCATGAGGTTCCTGTCAGCCCATTTCTCCAGCCTGTCAAGGTCCCTGTGGGTGGCAATATGACCTTCTGGTGTACCAGCATTTGTATCAGCCCAGCTTGGTGTCATCTTCAAACTTGCTGAGGGTACACTTTTCCCCATCATCCCCATCATTAATGAAGATGCTGAATAGGACTGGACCCAGTATTGATCCCTGGGGTACACAAGTAGTGACTGGCCTCCAGCTAAACTTCTTGCCACTGATCACCACCCTTTGGGGCCCAGCCATTCATCCAGTTTTCAATCCACTTCACCATCTGCTTATCCAGCCCATACATCAACAGCTGCTCTGTGAGGATCCATTGCAGCGCTCCAGACACTGGAGCCATCCTATCACATCTCCATGATCCCACGAGGAGCATAACCCTGCAACTGCTCACAGACCTCTAACAAATGGTATTTATTCCCCATTTCCCCATTCTGTGTCCATTAGTATACAGGCAATTTAGAGAGACACCCCAGCATGTTGACTTCCTAGAAAGGGTTTGGGGGATTTCTCCATAAGGTGCCTTGTAGACACTTCCTTGCTTAAATGCAAGGACTGGAGGGGACCTCCTCTTGAGCTTCATTCTGTTGATTTTGTGATCCTTTCCTGTCACATCACCCCATGGCCTTTACTCAGAGATCTGATCCATTACTCCCTCAAGGGACTGCTGGTTACTCTCTCCCTCCCCATCATTCTTAGTTTAAATCCCTTCTTATGACTTCAGCCATCCTATTGGTGAAAATAGCTTTGCCTTGCTTAGTGAGGTGGATCCCACCTCTTCTTTACAGACACTGATCTGCAAAAGGGTCCCATGGTTGTAGAATCCAAAACCCTGTTGCCAATGCCAGTTCTGCAGCCAGTTATTGACTTGTCCTATTAGTGCCCTTCTCACTCCCTTTTCCCTCGCTGGCAGGATTGAGGAGAACTCTTCCTGGGCTCCTGTGCCCTTGATTACTGCCTCCAGAGTTTTGTAGTCACTTTTGATAGCCTCCAGTTTTCTGTTAGCAGAATCACTTGTGCCCACATGTAATAACAGTGAGAGGTATTAGAAGTCCCTCCACAACTTCCTGGATCCTGTCCCCGGCAGGCAGCAAATCTCTCTAGACAATTGGTCAGGTAGACAGATCGGTCCCTCTGTTCCCTGAAACAGGGAGTCACCCACTACAATGACTTGCAATTTGTGTACAAACAGCCATATGGCCAGTGAAAAACTTTTACTCATAGTAATATCAGTAATTTTCATACTTAAGGAATGTTTAGAATTAGGAATTTAGAGAGATTTTATTCCTCTTTACAGAGGGGAAATACTTAGAAAGTGTGCAATGAAATGAATTATATAGATCAGATAGCTGGAGTAGCCTGCATACAACCAATATTCTCTCCTCTGCACCAGCTTGTGGCATCTAGAATAAGCAACCTTCTGCTTCATGTAAATTAGCCCTAGTAACTCACCAGTTTGAAACACACTTGGAGAAAGGTGGGTTGAAGACAGTTGTGAGCTCCTCCGCAGCTGTGCTGAGCATGCATTGGCTACTGGTTCAGGCCCCATTTCAAAAGCAGTGTGTTTTTAATGGCTTCAGCAGCTTTTGCACATAAAGTTTTCTAGCAACAATTTGTAAGCTTTTACTAATGTGTGACATCTCTACACATGATCCAACTAGAGCTAAGACAAGTAGATGAATAATCATCATTGTCTGAAAACATTTTTTCCTTCTAATGACACATAAAGCTTATGACACATAAAGCATTGCTAAGATCATAGAGAAAAAATTGTGTTAAAGTCCTGAGATTTATGGTTAGTTGCTCAATTTACCAATGAAGGAATATTATCCCATAAACATTGCATTTAATCAACTGCTTGACTGAATTATTGTTGCCAGAAATGTGCTTGCTAGTTACAGTCTTTTCTACTGATCATAAGGCTGCTAGATTCATTTTAACAGCATGTAGAATCTGCATCCTGTTAAAATACTTTCCAGGAGTTAAAATATGTTTGTGTGACACAACTGACTTTGTTTGTATTTTAATTTTCCATAATTATATGGTTTCCATGCACACAAATAAAATACTAGTTATCCTATATTAACCGTAGATGAACTCCCCACAATGCACTATATGAATGAAATCAATTTTTCCTAACAAAACAAATGCAGTTTCAAGCATGACAATGGGTCAAGTAAAAAAAAAAAAAAAAACAACAAAAAAACAGAACTGGAAGAAAATAACAAAAGCAAAGTCAGACCTTCAATACATGTTTTTGCAACACATATTGTTTCTATATAAACCTAGGCAAAGATCATTATTGAATGCATCTGCTATGCTGAGGTGAAAGTCTAAGCTTTACTGCTTAATTTATGTTTGCTGGCTACCCCTCCAATCTGTAGCCATGACACCAGCACCCTATTATCCCTGCATAAAACAGTTCACATCCAAACTAGACTGTCTTAGCCTTCCCTGGAGATTATTGTCTAGTTTGCACAAGAGCAGCTTCGTCAGGAAACTACCTGATTCATTGCAGAGGCAATCCCAAGTGTAAACTAACACCACTGCAGTGTGGACCATGTAATGATGAAGGAAGAGAGAGCAAAAACTCTTGCAAGTGTAGATGTGCCTTTTGTGATATGTACAGCAACTGATTGTTCGTCAACTTTGAATTATATAGGGATAATTCAAGGCTACCTGTACCTATGGAGAAGCATTTCTGTAAAGATGGATTATTTTCTACTCTGTCCAGTCTGAATTCAGATGAACATGTCAGTCACTCACTGCACATTAAGTACTCAAGTCTCATCTAGGTTTCTACTGCACAGCTTCCCACTGATCTTCACTAAATGCCTCTAGCTAATGGCAACAGATAACAAGTTTTTTAAAAAAATCTGTGTTCATTTGTGATTTAAACTTAAGTTTTGCAAAACCATGCCAAAAAATATTACTTCTATTATACATTAGCTTGGATTCCAGCTTGAACCGTCTTCAGAGTCTGCGTTTCCAGGGTTTTGGTTGATGGCCATAATTTATAAAAGTTAGTGAAGTTTGAAACAGTAGACCCTGAGGGTGCCCTTTCATTGAATTCAGTGACTTGAAGAATCAAATACATGTATAGTCATCCCAATTCTTTATATAATTAAAAGCCTCATAAAAGCCTCACCAGAAACTACCATAAGACTTCTTTTAACTGCAGACTCTTACTGAGGCACTAAAGCTCCTTCAGCCATCTTCTGGTCAGTGGTGATTTTCATGGGCTGATATAGAGACTCCTTTTTTCTTACACCATTCCACATGTAGCTCATGGTTTTGCCAGTTACTGAGACGGGAAGAGTGGGAGTAGAATTTGTCTTAGGAAGAAAATTAATATTTTTTACTGGAAATAGAATAATGTAAAAATCATCATTAATGTGTAGACTAGATATCAGTGAACATATAAATCAAATAGGTTGTTAAAACTTCATTCTTTGATAAACAAAACCTAGACTTATTTACAGTTTGACACAACAGCAGCCATTTATTATATCTCATATTTATCATTAACAAATTTATCATTAACAAATCAACTTTCCTTGACAAAAAACTGGCAAAGAATGGATTACACAATGTACTTAACAAATCTGTGTGCAGGCTCCAGAGAATAAAAGCAATATTGCCTATAAAATCTAGTATTAAAAAAAAAAATAATCTCTGCTATTAATCGTAAATGACAGTGTGGGATGATTAAAAACAAATGGGTTTGGAGGAGCAGTTCTTTAAATGGAGACATCCAGTCTGTGTTTGAAGCCCATAATGTTTACTATAAATGTCAGAAATTTGTCACATCTTTGATATGAGGTTGTGTAGTTACTGAGTTTGATTTGTATTTAATATTTATACTAAAATGTTTAGTTAACCATTAAGTATAAGAAGTAATGCAAAAAGTACAATAACTTTATCTCATTACTCTTCCCAATATCATAGCTTGTGAATATACCTGGGTCACTAGAGTACACTGATTTTCAAATTTCATATTGAATGCTATCTTTATATGATGATCCAAAATCACCTGTCTTCATATTTCATTCTCCTCTGTACAATTTAGCAAATACATACTGTGGGATACTTTGAGGGTTGCACAGACCATGCTGGCTCCTGGGACCTCTCACAACGTGAGATCCTCATGAGGGGGCTGTGGAAAGCAATGGAAGGACTGCCTCCATTTCCACACAACAAGCTGATGACCAGGCTGCCCTGCGAAGCACAAGCTGCTGAAGACACTTCATCCTTTTCCAGCACCACACCTAGGCATGAAGGCGTTGGACTGGTGCATATTCCTCATGCTATGATTAAAAACCTCTGTCAGAATATTCCTTCCATAATTGCACAGGAAAAAACTTGAATACTCCTATAGCTACCTGGATGTCTGGAAGACATCTGTGGCTTGTGTATTGGGGGTCAGTGTCAAGGTTTTGGTAGAAGGGAGCCTGCAGGTGGCTTCTGTGAGAAGAGACCAGGTTCTACCCTGTGCTGGACATGGGCAGCTCCAACACACCCACCACAGGACACAGCAGAGCCCATCAGCCCAAGCTGGTGGTGCCTCAGGGAAAGCATATTTAAGAAAGGGAAAAATGCTAGAAAGAGAGGAGTAGGGAAGATGGAGAGACTGAGCAAACAGGGAGAGAAGGAGGGAATCAGAGAGACACAACAGAGGCAACACCAAGGCCAGATGAGGAGGAGGTGCTCCAGAGCAGAGCAGATGTTTCTGAAGGATGGCAGCCCATGAAGGACCCATGACAGACCATAGGAAATGAGCTAGAAGGAAGGAGTGGCAGAGAGAAACTACTACATCCTGACTTCTATCCCCATCCTGCACCACTTTTTGCCTGGCTGAAGGCACTGAATGCAACCTATGGTGATAACAAGGCAGGGAGGAGTGGTATCTGAAGTGAAGCTGAGCCTGGGAAAGGAGGACGACCATGTTTTGCCTAAGTGTTTTCAAGTTTGTGTCTTTTTTGTGTGTTTCCCAATACTCAAACCAGTAATTAAATATTTATATTAATTGGCAATAAATTAATTTCCCCAAGTTCAGTCTCTTTTGCCCACGACAGTAATTGATAATTTTCCTGTCTTTATTTCAATCCACAAGCTTCCTGTTCCTGTCCTTCTTATCATCTCCTCCAACCAAATGCAAGAGGGGCAAGTGATCAAGCAACTGGAAGGATGCTTGGCTGCCAGCTGGGTCCAACCCACCATAGCTTTTTAACTAATCAGGAACACCTAAAGTCCAAGCAAGACAACAAAAAGTGCCAGCTCAGAGGACTGGAAGGGATTTATGGGGTTGTCATCTAGCACTGTCAGCCCTACAACCCTGTTGTTAATGGTTATACAAAGGGGGTAAATTGAAAGGGCAACTTGGCTGTACATTTTCCTGTACATTTTCCTCCTTCCTGTAACCAATCAGCTATAGGACAGATAAAAAGAGCATGAAACTTTTCCTATGCACTGGAACAAAATAAACTATTAGATTCTCTTCATCCTTTTGCCAGCCAGCTGTGCAAAAGATCAAACATCACACTGCCTAATAAGGTAAGGTTGCACATACTCTCTTTCCTTGAAGAAGTTAGTCCTGAGACACAGTTGTATCTGTAGGAGGCAGTAGTACCCAGCACAGCCAATGGAGTTGTCTCCAAATGAGCTTGTTGTTGACACAGAGGTAGTATGGCTGTGTAATTTGGGACTAGCAAAAGCATGGATTCTCTGGTTATTTTTCTATTTCATCCAGCAGCCAAAAGTCCAGGTCAGACAGCCAACAAGTGTCCTAAAACAATCTCTACAACTCATAGGCAGTGATTTCCAGGATGAATCAGGACTACTTTTCATGTGCTGTGTTCATAACTTGCGCACTTCCAGTCATTCCAACAGGCCCCAGATTCATTATGCATGCTGCAAATTATTTTTATGACACACACATTTATGCTGCAATGCCTTAAACTCATTGTTCCTGGTTTAAAGCTGATATAACCTCATGTTGCATGGCTATCTTCTCAGGACATAACAGAACTATATAAATTAGCACAAATCTTCAGAGTGCTGTAGGAAGTGTAGATCTAGATGTCCCAGCCACTTTGGGCTTACTTGGCATGAGCTTCATGGCATACACTTACATACTTCAACCAAAATTGTTCAGACAGGCAGCCTTACAGGGAAGCTTCAATGTCTGAGGAGTTGTCAAATTATCAGCTCTGCTGCTTCTGGGATAAACAGTTACTTCTATCCAGAACTGGACTGTGCCCGATAAGCACCCAGATCACACAGCACTACGTCATGTAATAAACACTGTGAGATAATGTCTTTAAAATTCTAAAACACGGAGATCTGTGTTTGAACTGTGGAGTTTGTGTCTTCTTTATGTTGTAGCTCTTCAGGACTCCCACTTGCAACAGCGTTTTCTACAAGGCTGAGTGACCCATCCTTGGTCTTATTTGGAAGTTTAGAGGTTTCTGCTTTTGGAGAATGTAGGTCTGAGTGATAGATGGCTGCTACGGGTATATTTGGGGCATCCTTTCATCACTTGAAAGTAGTAATACTTTTCCCTTTACTAATCATATTTTGCCATCCAAATGTATTTGTAATACAAGAGCTTCAAGTATCATGAGAAATCTGAGGGCATTAGCACTCTCTGGTAAAACAATGAGGGCACCAGATGTCTTTAGCAATAACTTCAGTCTCCAGAGAAAATAAGAGGTTAGAATAGTAAAGCCATCATATAAACAGTACATTTCTATTGTAGCTAATGATGATCTGAAAGCTAAAAGAGAAATTAACTGTTTGTGCAGGAAAGGCTGTTAAACCATTGAATTTCTTGTTAACATAAAGCAGAATCAAAAGGGTAGAAAGCTGTATTTGTGGGGGGGGAAGCCTATTGCTTGTTAATCTGTCTTCATAAGTATAATTATCAGAGATGTTAGTCAGAAGCTAACCTTTTGTACTCATAACAACACTGAAATAAGTGATTTTATGAAAATCCATCTTCTCTTTTTAATATTAAATGCAGCAGCCAGTACCCTGTCCTTTAATAATTAGGTGCCAAATTGGTTGTAGGGCCTAATTTCATGTTTAACATGGACAAACACAGTATAAATTTGAGTGTGAAGATAGAATGGCTCTGTGACTGTCTTGTGGCAAGAAGCGTGTTCTCCACCTGTGGAGGTACTGGTCCCATAATCCTGATGGATTATGTTTGCCTCTACACCTTTAGTTGTCAGGTAACTACTAATTTTGATAACAGTGGCAATGAAAACTTTGGACATATTTCTGATGCAAAAAGGCCCTAGACAAGATGGCTTGCAGAGGGATCTAGGTAGATTGGAGCATTGGGCAATGATTAATGGGGTGAAATTTAGCATGTCCAAATGATGAATTCTGCAGCCAGGATGGAGTAACATCAGGCACAAGTGTAAATTAGGAGAGGAGTGGCTGGAGAGCAGCCCTGCAGAGAGGGGTCTGGGGGTGCTGGTTGACAGCAGGAACAATATGACTCAGCAGTGTGCCCTGGCAGCCAAGAGAGCAAACTGCATCCTGGGGTGCATCAAACAGCATAACCAGCCAGTCAAAAGAGGTGATTATCCCGCTGTATTCAGCGTTGGTACGGCCTCACCTTGAGTACTGTGTGCAGTTCTGGGTCCCACAATTTTAAGAAGGATATGAAGGTCCTTGAAAGCATCCAAAGGAGCTGGAAGGAATGTCCTATTAGGAGCAGCTAAGGACTATGGGTATATCTATTTTGGAGAAAAGGAGGCTGAGGGGCAATCTCATTGCTCTCAACTCCTTTCTGAGGAGGGGAAGTAAGAGGGAGTTGCTGATCTCTTCTCCCTGGTATCCAGGGATAGGATGTGTGGCAATGGTTCAAAGCTGTGCCAGGGGAGGTTTAGACTGGACATTAGGAAGCACGTCTTTACCAAGAGGGTGGTCAAACACTGTAACAGGCTTCCTAGAAAGGTGGTCAATGCCCCAAGCCTGTCAGTGTTTAAGAGGCACTTGGGCAACACCCTTAATAACCTGCTTTAACTTTTGGTCAGCCCTGAATTGGTCAGGCAGTTGGACTAGATGGTCATTGGAGGTCCCTTCCAACTGAAATTATTCTATTCTATTCTATTCTATTCTATTCTATTCTATTCTATTCTATTCTATTCTATTCTATTCTATTCTATTCTATTCTATTCTATTCTATAATTCTTATATTAGTTTCTAAGGCTAGGAAGATATGAGAAAGGCTCCATCTGTACTTTCATTAGTCTCCTATTTTTCTAGCTAGCCACCAGAACATAGAGAGTACAAGGGAAGATGAACCATTGTTTTCACCTGAAATTAACTTTCATTTCTTACCTTTTTATGAATTTGATGTTTTCTGGTAAAGGAGTTTAGCTACCAGAACACCTTCATACCTCAGGGGATGCAAAATATAGAAACCTACAAACTATTTGTGTAGCTAGGTTTACCTGGGTGTGCCAAGTAGGGCCTGCAATGAATACTATTGTAGTCATGAGAATTAAAAGAGTGAAGAGAAATACTAAAAAGAAAAAAGACCAGTCTAATTCACTGAAACCTACAGGAATCTCTTGTTTTTAATTTACATTGTAAGTAGTTAAAAAGTTTTAACCCATGTTTTTTTCTCTCTCCCCCTTTAAAGTGCATATGAAGAGGCTGACTCATTCTTCACCAAGAAAGCAAGCAGGGGTATTGTTTATTAAAATGTATTAAAAGCTTCCTGAAATTGCTTCACCATGTAACAGAAAAATTGATTCATGTTAAACACACTCCCCATCACTTATACCCCCTCCTTATTTTACTAATAATAACTTCTAATATTATAAAGTTAAAAGCATGGAATGCCAGTAAAGAGGGGCTGAGAGAAATTGAGATGCATTAGTGTTAATGCAGCTTAATCAAATGATCCATTCAGTTCTAGAATACTCAGAAAGCAACAATCAGTTTGAAGTAGTTTTAATCTAAAATCTTAGAGATTTGGGCGGGGGGTTCTTTTTTGAGGTTGTTCTTCCCTTCCACTACAGTCTGCATTCTGAACTTCTCACAGTTAAGTAGCAGAGGGTTTTTAAAATATGGCAGTAATCAGCCTCCAAAATTCCAAATCTGAACACACAGAAGTGCAAAAGTTGATTCTTGTTAGACCTGAACTTTGCTGTGGGTCACTCCTGATGATGAACTGTACTAAAATTTGGAATACAAAGGTGTCCAGACTTTTGACCTCCAAATTCATGACTTCAGTGCAGCCTGAGCTTAGCAATGTACATGTTCGTGGATACTTCTCTCTCACCTTTCATTATAGCTGAGTGTATTTCCAGTAGGGAATGCCAAAAAGACCAGCAAATGTTAGAGATGTGTTTTGTCTGAGATTACTTCCTGTGCTACATCCAGGAGCAGCCTCTGACTGGCTGACCAGCTAACTAAATTACACAGGCATCTATTACTTCCATTAAGAAGATTAGACAATCCAGACGTAGAGCTCTGTGTATTTCGCCAGACCAAATGCCATCCTCTGTTAAGTTCTTCCTCAGAGAGGAAAATCTGGCCACTTATTTACAGATAGTATGAGCCAAGCGATGAGCAAGCCAGGTCTGCAGCTGAAAATCTGGAATTATCTTATAACAGCAGTCAGAATATTTAGGGATGAGTGATTGTAAGAAAGGACTCGTGGGACTGGCTGCATTCAACAGGACTTTGGCCAAGCTAAACACCAAGTAGAAAACTCTCTTCAGTCATCGCAGCATAATCCCAGACCCCCTCCTGTCTACACATATCTAACAAATTCAACTTAAGACATAAGAAAATAAATGTGCAGACAAAACAAAGCTTCACATACAATTCCCGGGAATTTTTTCTTCCAGGTGGAGTGTAGAAAAGAGTAACAAGGAATACCTTCATGAACAGCTCCAAGAAAAGAGACACTGGTCATCAGCAACTTGGAAAAGGGGCTGGAGACTGTCCCTAGTTCCAGTGAGACTTCTTCTTGTGGGTCATTCAATGATCTTACAAGTAGCTAACCCTGTATTTCTAAAACAGTAGCTTTTAATCCATGGACCGTAAAGTGCCTCAAGTCCATGGACTTTTTATGGAAATGCAAAGTTAGCAAAGCAATTCTCGTGAAGAAGAAATTTGATATGCTACCATCTACAGCTTCACTGGAAAATGATTTAAGCTCTGCTAACCAAAAAAACTGATAAAAAACACTGCTCTACAATATCTGATCTGGCCACCTTCTGTAAACACAAGCATATTAGAAAGAGGATAGAGGAAACACAAAACTTAACTGGCTGTTATTCAGTCTGGAAAAGTAAATGGGTGCTATTGGCTAAGGAAAATGGCCAAAAAAGACAGGCAAAACTGGTCGGTCACTTCAGAGAGAAGTGTGGGAGCAGGTGTTTAGGGTTTTACTGTACTCACAGCTGCTATTTGGAAAGAAATCAGGGAACTGCTCAAGCAAAGCCAGTGGAGAGCTACCGAGATGATCAGGGGACTGGAGCACCTCCCTTATGAGGAAAGGCTAAGGGACTTGGGTCTGTTTAGCCTGGACAACAGAAAACTGAGGGGAGATTTCATCAATACCTATAAATATCTAAAGGGTGGGTGTCAGGATGATGAGACTAGGCTCTTTCCAGTAGTGCCCAATGACAGGACAAGGGGCAATGGGCACAAGCTGGAACACAGGAAGTTCCAGCTAAACATGAGAAAAAACTTCTTCCCTGTGAGGGTGACAGATCAGTGGAACAGGCTGCCCAGGGAGGCTGTGGAGTCTCCTTCCCTGGAAATATTCAAAACCTGCCTGGACCTGTGCCCCCTGCTCTAGGTGTACCTCCTAAAGCAGGGGGATGGACAAGATGATCTCCAGAGGTCCCTTCCAACCCCTACCATTCTGTGATTCTGTGAAAATGAAGCTATGGACTCGTGGTTATTTTTCCTCCTTTTCATACAGCCCAAAGGTTAAACTAGTTTTCTCTAAGGAACAGATCTTATAATTTCTGTCATTCATGTGATGGTGATCTCTGACTTAGACTTCTAAGACAGCAATTCTGACAGAGTTAAGTTGTAGACATATTTGAAATCTAAGGCTAGTGCAGAATTCAAGACGTCATTTGATACTTGACACCTTTTTCAAATAGTGCACAGCACAAGCAACCTTGGACCTGCATTGGCTCTTTGAAGGTTAAAAGATACTACTTCAGGCACCAGTTTTTCCCTGAAATGCTGAAAGAACAGTCCTCCCTATTGCCATACTTGTGCAGGTATGATCAGACTGTGTCTGGTCTGGTGACAGATTCATGAGCAAAGGAAAGATGTGTCAGAGTGTTTTGCATGAACCTACCTGACATTTAGAGATAATTTTTTCCTTCAGAATAAAATTATTTTAATTTTATCACCTTAAGGACATGTTTACCTGAGCTGAAAAAGGTGTGGTTAATCATGGCTTTAATTTAGCTAATAATAGATGTAGAATTAAGATTTGTGTTAATTATTGCTCTTTTATTTAAAAACTCATTTTTGAGTTTTTGTGGAAATCAATAGTCATGAATAATCTGTATTATTAGGATAGAAGCTATGGATGCTGAGTACTGTATCAAGAAAACCATAGTGTTGCTGTACGCTTCTATGGGAGAACTTATCTTGGGCCGCATATCTCCGGGACACAGGGCTCTACCCACCCTGGGGACAGCGATGCACAGACATCAATATGATGGATGCAAAATGTCCGTTTATTTGGCTGCGTCACACGCTTATATAGCTCTTGCGCTTCCTGTTCCTGCCACTCCTATGGGGAGGAGTCTATCTTTCCATCACATCCCGTGATCTTCTGATCGCCGATCCCTGTCTATTACCCTACACCATAGGATATCTATGTCAGGAAACTGAGAAAACATGATTACTGCCTTGCTTAGCACAAGGTTTACAAATTAATATTTGTATTTATTTTGAACCTAAAAAGCTTACCCGTCTCTACACTCTCTATGTGTAGATGTACTCAACAGGCATTAAATATTTTAAGTCCCTAGCTACCAGAAAGTAGGATTAATAACTGGAAGTACTTTTATAAAGGAAAAGTTTAACATTTTACAGATTGGATAGATGGGGACAGAAATCAAATACTCATGATTGTGAAGGAGACATTAAATTAGTTAGAAATAGAGTTCTCAGCTTTTTCCAGGTCATTTTCCTGGATCTTGACAGGTAAATGAGAGGGTAAACTTTTAAACCGAGGAATATATCCACAACAGCACCTAACTTTTATATATATTGCAGCCTAAATGTATCTTCAGCCTAAGCCTTTATCCTGAAGTTGAGAATTTAAAATGGTGCAAAATTTGAGCTGGCCATTAGGAAGTAGTATGGGACCTTGTGCTTACTGTCCAAAGGAAACTGAAGGTGGGACAGTCCAGCAAGTTACCACACTTCACATGAGCAACTATGCTTTACCTGGTAGCTTCTGTGGCAAACATGAGATGAAACATTTAAACTTCACTGAATTTTTTTTTTCTCACTTTTGCCCCACAGCTGTAACAGATGAAAGAGATGAGTTACCAGAACCCATCTGACATGCAGTTGCTTAGCAAGCCACAGGCACTAAACAGTGGATATCAGCCCTTAAACACCTGCCCTTCAATCAATGTTACAGTCAAAAAGTTAGACATAAGCCCCAATTTCACAAGCAGTTGGTGGTAGACATTAACCCCCTTCATAGCTTGCAGCCTGCTGGTCAGGAAAGGCACCAAGTAGGGGGAAACCCAGGATCAAATCCTTCTTTCAGACAAACAAAGCTCATTCTCTTAAGGGTACCTGAGACCAAAAGCCATGGGGCAGAAGGGAGAAAAGTACCTCTAACTCCTTCCCATTGGACGCAGGCCACTGTGTGTGATTAGTTAAATATCTTCTGGGCCTGAGGGACGGAGAAAATTACTCTATAAGCTGATTGATAAGAGGTTGACCAACATTTCTGGCCCATGAATGTTTCATATAAAACATTCCAATAACACTTTGAAAACATCCATTAAACAAACTTTCAAATTGAATGTAGGCCTACCCTTAATTGAAATTATTTTGAAAGCAGAACCTACAAAGAAAAGACCGAGTAAAACAATTTAAGCAAATTGAATTTTTTTTTCTCTTGTTTTTTATTCTGGCTGTGGTCCAGGATATTAATTATTGTGGTAAGGTTTCATTTAGTCTGTATAAGAGGAATGGGTGGTGTGTGGGATGTTTTCTGTCTCCTGTGGACCTGCGTAATGGAATTTGTGAGTCACTACATGCTTGTCCTATGGGAGGTGCAGCAGAGTACGGTATCTGTTGTCAGCTAAATTTTTTGAACGTAGGATGACCGCAGGCCTTTTTCAAGTGACAATTTTCTGTGCAGTGAAGTAGCAGACGACCAACGTCATCCCTCCCTCTTTTATTCACTGCTTTTGGCTGATAGTCCATGGCCAGTGAAGAGTCAGATGACTCCCGTCTTCAATGCTTTCACATCTACCAGCCTCATGGCTGGTTCCCACAGCTTCTGACACTGCTGAGTTTCAAAAGGGGGCCAATCTGGACACACCCAAATCCTTCCAGTTGCTGCTAGTTCACATCAGTCAAATGCATGTGGAATTTAAAGCTATGGAGGTGGAGGGTAAGGCTTAGGCTGAGTGCCACCAGGCCAGTTTGCATTGTAGAGATACCTATGCCTGTTTAGGAATAATTTCTGTAGATGACACTCACACTTTTGATACTGTACACAGAGAGGTGCAGGTGTTTGGAGAGTTTCCAGGCCTCAGCATATTTATTCTCCAAAGACAGGCATAAAGGCTTACTTACTGGCCTCCTAGTTTCCTTTGGCTGACTTCATTTAATGGCAGGGTTTGGTCCCTTGGAGCATACTTTTGTGGAGATTTGTGTGGTGATGTGCGTGTATTTCTTAAAAAAAAACAAAGCAACAAAGAAACATCCCTGGGCAAAACAGTTTATCCTGTAGATTCCTATCATCCAAGCTAAATGTTAATGCATTTACAAACAGCTGGTACCTCCAAAAGCCCCGGGGACAGTGAAGCCTAGTTTCCTAGGAGGCCATGTGTTGGAGATGAATGTACATTCCCAGGTGTCTAGTACACACGAAGCTCACTTCTGCCATTGGGTAATTAGTAAAGCCTCTCTTGGCAGAACTTAATAGCTCTGATAGCTCTACTTCTCTGACTGTGGGCCTAAAAGTTGTGAGATGAGGATATGCCAAGAAAAAGAGAAAGACATGTAAAAGATACATACAAAATGGTAAGATTTCAGTAGTAGTACCGACTCAATTCTAATTTTTTCTTTTTTTTTTATTTTATTTTTCTTTTCTTTTTTCCTTCTACTTTTGGACCCATTTAATATTTATTTATGCCAGACGTAAATCTTAGGAAGATATATTGGTAGATCATAACCCTTCCACCCCAAGGCAAGATTCCTATTCATAATACACCTTTCATAACTTACTGTGATCTTCCTGCCTGAGTAACAGACTGAAAAACCCATGACTGCAGCATATTATAAAGTTTTCTGTCCAAGAAGCTTGTCAACGAAGAGCCTAAAAGTACGACACATATATTTTAAGTCTCCTAAGACAACATACTAATTTAAACAGCTATCATTCAGTGCTAAGCTGACCTCCCATAAAATGTATCAATTTAGAAAATTATTGGTTTCAAGCAAAACTTTTGACATGAAGTATCAGAAAGCTTTTGAAAAGACCCTCTTTCATATATTGTTTTGATAGTTTTCTTTTTCTCCTTAGTTGTCTGTAAATACTAATGCTGAAATATCAATATTTTCCAAGGGTGAGCACTTTCAGGTTCCAGTCTTTTGTTGGAATTGCATTAAATTACTTATGATGTCCCATTTCTTTCCCAAAACTGTTGTTTCCCCGTCTCACCAGTACCTGTGTCATCAAGTACACAGGGCTGGATCTGACAATGTGCAGAGACTCTCAGTCTCTTAAAAACTCAGTAAGGGAAATCAAACATTTAAAACTACATGTTCATGCCTAATTGCTTTGCAGAGCTGTTAACAAGAAGAGAGCTGAACCACTTGTAAACTTCCTAGGGCAAAGACATTGTTTTGTACAGCAAAGCACTGCACCCTTTAGGGCAATACTAGAAGTGACAGTCATATGTACACCCTTTCCAAAAAAAAAGCTTTTGGGCTTTGTATCTAATACAGAAAATTAAAAAGGACAGATAAGAATTGGCTTAATTTAATGGTTTTCTGGGAGATTAGGAAAATCTACTTTTAAACCCCATGGAAAATAGCTTTCTAAATTAAAGATTTTTGTCGTGAATTTTCTGTTTTGCTTCTTACATATATCTTCAATATAAATCTGTAATGGCAAACTAAACTAACAACAGATATGTTTTGATTCTACCAAGTCTTTCTAATAAACATAGACAGCTTTAAAATAATGTGATATAAAAAGTAAAATGTGATCGTATTTTTTTGTAATTGTTTTGCTATGTCTCTATTACTCATTGGGTATAATTCCTACTGAGTATAGTAAGATCAGGATTGAGATCTAAGACAGTCTTCTGAAAATAAAATAAAGATATTTATACACACACAGAGACAAATATATAAATAATGTACGTATGCAAGTATATAGCCCGGAAAATTTTCAAAAAGATTACAAATTTTTTCTTTATAGATGTATTATGTCCACGTGAAAGGGTTAAAAAATTATAATTTTGAACATAGTTTGCAATGTGTGTTGAGTGCATCGTAGCTATACATAACATCCGCCCAAGTCTTTGCAGATGTTACTCAGCTTTGCCAAGGAGTTTCAACACTCTGGAAGAGGTCTTGAACTCAGGTTTGGCTGATCCAGTGTAATCTACAACATTTCTTCCCCAATGTAGACGGTAAACTAAACAAGCTACAATTGCTCTGGCCAGCTGATTCCCCCACCTCAATTTCTCGCATTTTGGCACTACCCATGACCAAAAGTTATCCTCTGACCACCAAAGAAGGGCTCAAGAGAAGTTTTTCAAAAGCAACCGTGAGTAAACAGGGCTAAGTATCAGCACATAATGCCAGCTTAGTCTCACATAGGAAAAACACATTAAAAGAACCCAGGTTAACAGAAGGAAACTCTAATCTTTTTTCCTTATCCATGTTACTAAAATCTATTCTTTGATGAGGACTTGATTCAGTGCCTTGCAAACATAAATGTCTAAAGAAAAATCCCTAGTCCTTTGAGTAATTATTAGCACTTGTTATTTACCTTCAGTTTTTCTTATTAAGCTTTGCAATCTGATATAATAAAGGAAAATTTGAAGGAATATAAACAGCTAAGTAAAAATATAGTCAAAGTCAAAGAACAGTAAACAAAAAAAGTCCATTTCACAAGTGTTTCCCAAAGCTGATTTTTAGCCCACTGAAAAAATAAAAGAATCAACATTAGTCACCTGCTAGTAACAGACCTTTTTAATCTCCAGAGTTTGCCACCCACGGTCTTCCCATTTGAGTAAAAATAACATAGCAAGGTACTAGCAATTTTTCATCCCTTTACATATTTTGGAACAGTAAATTCTGTATGGGAAAAAAATTCCTCTTGTGCCACTAAGCTTCCCAGAGAATAGAGTTTTCCAGACCATCAGATTCCACTCATGTATTTTCATATTTGCTTTGGTAAAGAATGAGTCCTTGGAAGGTGATCTTGTGATTTCTCTGAAAAGTCCACAGCAATTATCATCTTTTTACAAGCAGTCCTTCCAAGCTGTGACAAAATGAGGATTTTGGAACAGTCAGGCGGGTGTAATGACATACCTGTGAAAAAAATGCAAGTCTTTCGAGGTCAGTTACACTTGTGAATAATACTATATGAATATATGCAAAGGGAATCCCAGACAAGTGTGCACCACTGATGGGAGTTTAACTTTCAAATGAGATTTATTTTTGTCTCCTACTTCCTAATATATGATAACTTTAACATAAAGACATTAAGTACTCTGCCTTTAATAGCAGTGTAGCCTTTGTCTTCTCTCAAAATGTGATTTGGTTCCTAAGACTTTAATCTAGCTAATCAGAACTGGTGCTCCAAATGCTGTGAGTTACTGTATTATTTCAAAGCAGAAAATATAATTTACCCTTCAAAATGATATTTGAGAGACAACAAAATGGGACAATTCAAGCGAGAAACTGGTGTTAGGTCCTCCCAGATACCAGTTAATTCAAGAATAGGAGCAATATGTCTTTTCCATGGTATTTCTGCATTACTTTCATTGACCTATTTTCCACTTTGATCTTAGGCAGCTGCAATTGCTAAACCATCAGACTAAATAACAGAAAGCTGCAAGAAGCCAAAAAAGTCACACTAGGGAGGACAGCTTACTTTTATGTAGATCAGTAGAATTGTTTTTGAACTTTCTGTCCATTAACAACATCAGGGTTCTTAAAAATTTTGTAACAGCTGCGCTTAAAAATGCTAGTGATTACTGTAAACTACTGCTTCATTTCTTATGGTAATTTTCAAACTTTTGGCACATCCCAGGGCTAAAGCACAGTCAGTAAATGGAAGGGATCAGGGTGAGGAATACAATTTTAATGACAAAAGAACAACTTCAGAACACATGAAAATAAAAAGATATTTGGAGTACATGTTCATGATTGTTCAAACAAATTGAAATGTTTTATAAACTTCAAATCCACTTTTAAAGGAGGAAAAGGATATAGAGGTTATAGGCTGTATAATTTTATTGTATTCACCTTTATTCTGATCTTCAAGCTAACTCAGATTTACTCAGATTTCTGACTTTTCTTGCTCTTGCAGAAACATTGCTCTGAATTCAGGCACCGAGCTCCTTTTCTTAAAAGCCTGTTAAGCAGCTGACTTACCTAAAGGGAGAATCATATAGTTTCTTGAATCAAGCACTTAATTTGCACAGAAACCTCTGTAAAAATATAAAGCTCAGTAAAAAATATTTTTGATACAGAGGATAAATTTGGAATAATATGTATTAAATAGAAAAGCTATAAGTGAACATGTTACTAGCCCTCACATTACAGCTTTTAACGTATTTTTAAACGCAAATGGAAAAGCTTGACAATCATAGTGCATACATATGAATACATTCCACTCTGGTCTTCCTTACTACTTGATTTCACATAGTGTAAAGCCTTTGCTGGAGCATGTTCTCTGTATGCTGCCCCAGGTCTGCTCCCAGCTATTTGGCCATCTCCACACTTACACACTCACATTTTTCATACCAAAACAGCTGTTTCTGGAGTCAGCTGAGACAAGCATCTGTCTACTTTTGCAGCAGCTGTTGGGTACCATTAAGTTTGATTTTTTTGTTACTTAAAATCGTGCTGGCATCCAGTCCAGCTGAGGACTGAGGTGCTCCCACTAGGGACTAGCACTTCCCCCAGACTGTCCTGTTTCACCCTCCATCTCTCACCCATAGCCTGGAAGATACTTCAGATCTACAAACAGGCCGGCCCCATCACTACAGACTTGTCTGGTAACTGGGGCCAATGGCTGCCCTGGTTACCATCCTTGGACCTTCTCTGCTCTTCTCATTTTTATACCATGTGTCTCTGTCCTGCCTGCCCCATTGGCTCTGGTCTCACCTGTCCTCACACAGCAGCCCTGCTCCTGCTGCTCCCTGACAGCTCTGGGTTCGTGAAAACCAACAGCTTCAATAAAATACCTCTATCCTGGAGGTCTGTCTGACTCCAGCTAGCATTTAAGAATTGAAATTATAAGGTTCTTACAAAGTGTAAAGTATAATGTGAAGCATCAAATTCTGCACATGACAAAATTGGACCCATTTGCGATCCCCAATAACTACTGTAATTTAGAAGTCAAAACTTAAACACTTCAGAAACTTCAGAAACATGGGTATTAATATGAAGAACTGTAATAGTTCTGAAATAATACTTACAGGAATCATGTTTCAAAGATTTGCATGGTTCTTTCATTATACCTAAAGACCTAATCCTAAAAATAATTCAAAATGATGCATAGGGTTTGGCATGGACAATTGCTTTTAAGTGAGTGAAAATTATCCAGCTGAGTCCTACACAAGTTTTAGTGTTAGACTTTCAAGTAACAGGGTTTTTAGAACACTTTCTAGATAGTTAACTCCTGTATAAGATTTTAAAATAAGTGCTCAGTTTCCAGAAATGCAGGCTGGCTCCCAAACTAGAAAAGAACAATATCATACACATTAACATAGCAGCAATCCAGAGGAGCAGATATTTACAGACTATGTTCAGTTTCTACATATTAAGGTGATAGTAGATATGACACTGCATTGACTGAGAGATGAATCCTGATTACTTGATAAGGAAAGGCATTATCTGAGAATTTGCCATAGTAGATCAAATCTGTCCAACCCAGCACTCAGTTCTAAATAGCCTGTACTTTGTGCAATAATCCACATCACGTGTGACCCTGTGTAAAACACACTACCTAGCAAACAACCAGAGAATAACATTTTTTTAGTATCATTTTGCTGATGTTAAATTCTTAATAAGAATTAAAGTGTTTATTGTTGGAAATCACACCTGATTTTGGAACCAGATCCTAGAAATAGGCCAGATTTCTACTTTTTTGATTTGGATGCAGGGGGAGAGTTAAAAGCATCAGAAGGGATCTCCAGTGAGCAGATAGAGCAATCCACTAGAAAATATCAGGACAACAGGCATACCTGAAAACTCTGCAACTTCCACTGCTACCGTGCTGCCTTACATTCCCATCTTCTGCATCTGCGTAATACTGGCGGTCGTGGTCCAGGGTCTTCATATCATACGCTATCATATTACCAGTGAAAAGATCTTGTGAGGTGGTCTGTCTCACAGGTTTGGCAGTTGAACAGCTTTCAACAGGGGTCTACTGTACATTTCATAAGCACTGGCATTTCTGGAGAGTAGAAGGCCAGGGTGACTCACTGGTCTGGATTTCTGAGTGTTTGCTACAAGTCGTTAGGGCATTTCCCACACAATTTCTCTCTTGCGTTGAAGGGTGGGAGAGAGTGGCTTCAATTCACTCTAGACTGAGTTGAAGAATTCTGGTGGACTGACGCAAAATTTTCAAGGGCACAAATAGTGGTTTAACACCTGAATGTCAGCAGTCATTTGGAAGCCAAAGTTCAGCAGACAATCTCAACTTATACTTTTGAAAAATATCTGTTCTAAGGCTTTTAAAGGTACTATAATAGATAGAGGCAAAATAACTAGCTGACCTGTAGCACTGTACTATGTTACAGTTGTATTCTGTGCTACAAAAGCTTTTTTCCAGGCCTTCCCTACTCACCAACAGGAAAAAGTATGGTAAAGTTGCTTTCCTGTAGTTAATAGGAAACTCAGGACAGTTAATCTAAAGTGGCTAGAGGTGTGAATTTAAATTGGATTAATCAAACCACATTAATCCTTTGCATAATCACTGCCATTTTGTATTAAAGTTCCTTAATATTATCTATACATATTTAATCGACTTCCCAAGTCAATTAAACCATGCTCAGTGGAGGTCATTTTAATGCTGGTAAGTGTTGACATTGGAAGTGAAAGAGATTGACCTAAATCACCAACTTTGATTCATTTTGCTGGAAAGAATTTCCCATTTAAACAAGCTGTCATAAAAGGCATAGTTTTGGGGTGGGTTTTTTTCAGATCTCCATGCAAAAATTACTTGTGTAGGCCTGACAACAAAGATAACTTTCAAAATCCAAAGATTAGTATATGTAGAATTTCTTCCTCTTTTGGTAACTATCAGGTTCCCTAACTTTAATTGTTTTTCCACCAGATTTTTTTTTACATGGTGTGAGTGGTCCCTTCTTGAAACTGTAAGTGGAAAAAAAATTTAAAAGGCTTTGTAGAGAACTTCACTTTACTGTGTATTGCATGTATTTAGGACCTTGTAGAAGGATAATTCTGTGTAAGAAAATGAGCTTGTACAGTAGCCCTGCTAATTGTTTGCTGTCAGAACAAAGGAACGTGCTGAAATCAGAGGCAAAGAACCATCAAATGTTGTGTCTGAGTTGCATAATGGTTTTGGATATTATTGACACCAAAGTACCCAAACCACAACTCATGTAGAGTTAGTCAATTTTAACTGAAGAAATTTCTCACCAGAAAAAAAGTCATTCTAAACTAAAAACAATATAAAATTAACACTAACATAAAGCTGTACCACTATTTTACACAGCAGTTGGTGGAAAATTTTTACAAATGATTGCTGGCAATTCACCGCTTCTATTTTTTTGCAGGAGGACAAAAATATTTATCTGAATCTATGCCAAAGATATGACTCAATGAAGGTTCTTCCAGAATTAAAAGCTAGTGGACTTTTAGGGAAAAAAAAAAAAGTGATTCAGCTGAAGGTGCCTATTATTCATCATTAGCTAGGCAAAATTCTCCTATTTGAAAGACCTCTCTTAAAGTTTCTCGCTTCCAATCTAGGTCTAAGAACAGTAAGGCTATGATTTAACCAGAAATTGAATGTCAAAAGTTATAAAAAGAAATCAGTGAAAACTATATCTTGAATAAGCTTTTAGCAAACAGTCCAAAGGCAGAAATGCTTTGACAAAACTATTTGCAACCCCATGAGAAGACGAATACACTGACAAGAACTGGAAAACACTTTTTAATTCAGAAGGACAAAAAGAAAGCTAAACATGTTGGGAAATATATTTGTACTTAATAATTCAGATTAATATATTAGTAAGGCACATATCTCAAGGGGTTTTATAAATTATTTGAGAAACACATTCAGCACATTAGACCTTATGGATAGTAGAGGAAATCTACCATATGTAGTATAAATGTCAGGGCTATTTTACTGTATTTGTAACCACAACTTTAATTAGAATTGCAGGTAGGTTCTACTAGGGTAGACTGTAAGCCAAATAACAAATATTGCTGTATTCCATTAACTCATGTAATGGCCCCAACTGTGTTGTGTCAACATTTGTCTGTTCATTTGATGTTTAGTATCATTCTTTGGTGCTCCCTTGGGTTGTCAGACTTACCCTGAGCTAACCAGATATTCAGGATGAGATTAACCTCACATCACTTTGACATCTAAGTGTTAGTTTTCTTATCTAAGCTTTTTCATTGTACAGTTTTCCTTGAACATAACTAAAAGTGGAATTCCAGAGAAACAAGCAATTCCTGCCTCCTGTTGAAGCCATGTAGTTCAAGGTAGGATGAAGCTCCTTCTTAAAATGATCTTCCCTCACAGGTTGCAGAGGCAACCTAGACTATTGTTTTAAATTAGTTACTGATATTTTTCAGACGGCTGAAGTTACGTGCGATGAATTTCACTCTGTAGATACTGTCTAATGTTTTATATTCCGAGGAGAAAAATGGTCTATTTAAAATTGGTTTAGTTTTCCCTTATTGTGCATGGTTGGATGATTAGTATTAATATAAAATGTGAATAGCCAGAGCCTTTTTTCTTCATTTAGGAAGTCTATTCACATTTAGTGTGCTGTTTAAATTTCAGTTGTAGACATCTGTTCTCCACATCACTGCCCTTAATGGACATGGCTGTTCCAGAAATTTAATGAGGTCCAGGCTTAAACACCAGCATGTGCTCATCCCTAACATTGGCTTCTCAGCACAGTCCCTGGAAGGCTTTTGGCCTTGCCCCAGTAACTAGGCACAGTTCAGAAAGAGTCTGGTCCATGGACTGTTCCCCATAAGCAATTTAGATGCAGCAGCCCTGATTTTGGGGAAATGGTTGAGGCAAGATGGCTTAGCTTTGCTTTACCTGTGCAGTGGAGCCTACCTTAGGGCCAGAGAACAACCCCTTGCAATAAAAATATAGGTGTTGGCACAAGGGCTATGCATATATAAACATTTAAGCAAACAGAGATGCCTTTAAATACCTCATTAAATGGTCTCTAAATCAGGACCTAAATGTTAGCTTACACTATCTGTGGCATTACATATTAGTATATTACTGCTTATACCTTTAATACTTATGCATTTAAAGAGAACCATTCTTCCACTTGAAGAGGCTGCTATGTAATATACTTGTAGCAGGGCTAGAAGAGGTAAAAAAAGCTAAAGATGTTGGCTGACCTGCATACCTGGAGCAAGAGGAATGGATTTCCTAATTATGAGATCCTCTGCCAAATTATAAACCTGTTCTTACATCCCTTGAAAGGTAAAGGGACTTGAGCATATGCTTAAAAACTTTGCTGAATAACCCCGACGCCTGGCAGTATTTCCAATAATTTCAATGGGCATATTCAGAGGATGTAAAGATAAGTGTGTGTGTGTAAACTTTCCAGATTGGGTCTTTAATAGGATTACACCTATGAGTAAATGCTATTCAGTTTGAGTCAGGTTTGCAAAAGGAAGAATTAAGTAGTCAATATACTGAGTCAACATCTCAATAACAACTGTTTTCCTTGTACTGATTCTCAATTTTTGACAGTATCTTTTTATCTGCATGAATTCACTATTTACAAGCAACACAAATATGAAATATGCATAAGATTTAAACTAATTAAATAAGTGATTTCCTAATTCACTGCATAAATGTTAAATACATAGCCTGCTAAATACCAGCTTAAAATTCCACTTTGAAATCTTTCCTTTTCACTTTTCCTGTAAGAACCCCAGTTTCCGAGCAAATCCTCTGAGCTGCTGAAACCCCTGCACATGAAAAGCTGGAAACGGAGGCAGTGTTCAAAGCAGAAAAAGGGTGCCTTGTTCATAAAGTAAACACATATTTTTCACAAGAAATCCCTGAGCTGACTAATCTGAATTATACTTTTTTCTTCCCAAGGAAAGCTAAAAAAAAAATTATACAGGCTGATTTCAAACCATATATGTCAAATAAAAGCAAGTATTTCCCCATGCATTCTCCTCATTGCTCAGTGAAAAACACTACATTTGAAAAGCAGATGTTCTTCTATTAGGGGTGCATATATCTAAAAGTGTAATAGAGACATTACCCTTTCTGTAGGTTACAGAGTAGTGGCTTTCAGTGCTTGACATGAAACCAGCAAAACCTTTCCTTTAAATTTCATCTACCAATAGACAAAAACAAGCATCAGCAAAATCAAAATCATTCATATGTATTAATCTTAAATAATCTTCAGCCAAATTAGTCACATTACTCAGTTAAAATTAATGATTTTCCTCATTTAAGCTGAACCCTTTCATTCTGACACCCGTAGTCACATATGTGACCATTTTCTGCAGATAACATTTTTGTAAATTCTTAGCCTCATGATATTTCAATAAACTGAAGATGTTCCCATTCATTAAATATGTGGCCATTTTAAGAATTAAATATTGAAACAATGTCACACATGACTCATTTCCAAGTACACAGACTTCAGGGGTAAATCTAAAAATAGCTAGTGATGAGAAATAAAACATTGATTCCAGATTTATGGAAAGCACAGACTTATCAGCCAAGTCTACCTCATTAAATTGAATTTGGTAGCAGCTTTCCTTTGGTGTAACTTCAAGTTTGAGTTTACATTTTGTTAGCATTCCAAGTATCTGGTTCATTTTTTCCCTCTCTTTTAATATGAGGTAAACAGATTATAAAATTGAGTCCACCATGTTAATGGTAAATTTGCATACCAAGATGGCAAGTTATGTCTAGATGCAGAGCAAGAGGAGGCTTAGGGTCTAGGAAACAGGACCAACAAGAAAAGATCAAGCAAAACGGGCCTGTTTAATTCAAAGGAGAGAAGATGAATAGAATTATTATAACAGTCTCCAAGTAGCTAGAAAGCTACTGCAATGGGGAAGGCTGTTTTCCTGGTCTACAGGAGTTTGGAGAAGATAAGAACTTAAATTTATGAAGGAAGGTTCAAGTTAGATAATGGGAAAAACTCTCTGATGAGACAGTTATCAAATTACCACATTTGATTTGCTGGTCACAGATACTCTAGCATAGGAAGTGGTTAGATAAACATCTACAAGGTATGACTTGAATGTTTTATTCTTTCTTGGGACTGGGAAGTGGACTACAAGTCCTTTTACAGTACTTACTGGACCTAATTATCAATGCCTCTGAAAGTGTATGCTTTGGCAAATAGCACACTTACAGAGATTTCAGTCTTGCTTCCTAGTTTGCAGTGGAAAAGGAGGCTTTTTTCTGAGAATAGTGTCTGGACATTGCTTAAAAATCCAGGGTCATCTCATTCACTTACTAACTAATTTTTACACATGATTTACATTTGACTTTATAACATCTGCTAATCCTAGTCCCCCTTCTGTTTAACCTATATGAAACCCAATTTATAGAAAAATACTGAAGGAGGGGGTATTTAATTATAATGACTTAGCCATCATGCATTCCTGGGCTAACAGAAATACCTGTCAGTGCAGGTATACAAGCAAATAAATTTGGCACAATGTAAGTGTCACAGTAACACACTGTTAACCTGCACTCTCACTGGTATTTGGGATTGCTCTGCAGTTGTTCAAACTAACAACAGATAGATATGGTAAATACCTGAAGCTTCGTTTTGCATGTGTCAGTTTTGTGGATGCTTATGTGGTACACAGAAAGGGTCACTTATTTTTCCCTAATTTTATAAAATATAGGATATTTGATGTACTGTTTGTCTTCCAAAAGCAAAACCGTGTCTTTAGCCATTTTTTCACTTATTCTAAAAAACATATTACTCATACCAATATCACTACAGAAGATTGAAATGGCTTTCATGAAATAAGAAACATCAGTCTATAATTCAAAAATTCTTTTGATAGCTAAGGCTACCAAAATATTCAAATTTTGCAGTTATATTCAAGGTTGACAACATACAGTGAAACCTTCAGCTAAATACTGATAGCTTATTCTGTAATATAATTTGTGGTTAATTCTATGATGTGGTCAATGCTTGTGCTGGGAAGTCACCTTCTTATTAAAGTAATATTTGGTAACCTTTAGCGTGGTGAACCTATGGTGATTTTTTGACAGGTTCTTTTTTTTAGGTAAAGCATTCCAGCTAAAGAGTAGAAGGAAGAACATAGCATTCATTTCCTTCAGCAGGAATCTACAGGGAACCATTGGCTCTGCTAAAAAATCAGACTTAGCGATCTGTCGTATTAAGACTTTTGTTGTCCACTATGCAGATTATTCAATTGTTCAGAGTTCGTTCAGTTCCTTCCATGTTATTATCTCCTGAGAAGCATAGAAAACACACAGCCATCCACCCACACTCACACATACATACACATGAGTGGAAATCATGATACCGTATTGTAGTACACAGTTGTAGTTTATGCTAGTATATTTTATAAGTACGCATAATACCAATCTACAGCACCGACAACGATTTTTCTTAGCATGATTACGTTGAGGATATTCTTGGTTAGATTTTCCCATGTTTAATACTAAAACATATTCTTATCTATATCCCTGAGCAGAACTGTGCAAAGGATGGAAACTCCCTACACATGCCAAGATTTCAATATTTGACATCTTTCCATTTTGAAGCAAACCAGGCATGTTTTTAATTTTTTTTTGCAAAAGAATTTTCTAGAGGTAAAGCTATTCTGAACTGAGAAAACTATTTCATTTTTATAAAATTAAGGCATTACATACGCATTATTATTTCTTAAAATAATATGTCATTCCAGAAATCAAAATTGTCACAAAATATAAAATCAGACAGTCATAGTTGGCTTGGACTTTTTCCAAGAAAAAATTTCAGATCGGTTTGGTCAAATAGTAATTATCTGATGAAACTGTAGTTTCCAATGGAAAATTGGTGCCAGGAAAACCTCTATGACCAGCTGTACATCTTAGATTTATGTTGATTCTCTGAATGAACACCAGTGGAAAAGTGGATGAGGCCCTCTATATACAGGTAGAATCAGCCTCACATTCACAGGCCCTGGCCCTCATGGGAGACATCAAACACCCCAATTTCTGTTGGAGGGAAAACATAGCAGGACATAAGCAATACAGAAAGTTCCTGGAGTGTATTGATGTTAACTTCCTACTCCAGGTGACTGAGGAGCCAACAATGAGACATGCTTTCCTGGACCTCATACTCACCAACAATGAAAGGCTCATTTGGGGTTAAGAAGGTCAAAGGCAGCCACAGCTGCAGTGACTATGAAATGGTGGAGTCCAAGATCCAGAGGGCAGGAAGGTGCATAATAAGCAATCCTACAGCCCTTGACTTCAGGACAACAGGCTTTGGCCTCTTCAAAGATCTGCTTAGAAGAGACCTGTGGGATAAGATCCTGCAGGGAAGGGGCGGGGTGGGGTGGGGGCAGAAAGCTGGTTAACATTCAAGGAATATATGAAGTCAGGCAAAAATGCCAGAAAGCCTGTGTAGATGAGCAAAGGGCTCCTGGCAACACGTAGACATAAAAAGGAAGCATACAGAGGGCAATGTCCGAGCATCTAGAAACCAAGTTAGGAAAGCTAAAGCCCAAACTGAATTGAATCTGGCCAGGGATGTCAAGCAATGTCCAACCAGGAAGGGCATCTATAAGCACACAGGAGACAAAAGGAAGAGTAGGGAAAATGTGAGGCCATTGCTCAACGAGATGGGGAACTTGATAACACAGGACATAGAAAAGGCTGAGGTCCAATATGACTGCTTTGCCTCAGTGTTAATAGCAAGACAAGCTGACAGGAATCCCAGGTCCCAGAAACCACAGGGAAAGGTTGGAGCGAGAAAGATGTACCCTTGTTGGAAGAGGATCAGGTCAGGGAATACTTAAGCAAACTGGACATATGTAGGCCCATGGACCCTGATGGGGTGCACCTGATTGCTGAAGAACCTGGCAGATGTCATTGCAGATTTTGATAATCTTTCATCAATCGTGGTGACTGGAAGAAGTGCCAAAAGACTGGAGGAAAGCAAATATCCACGCCTATCATCTAGAAGGGCAAAAAATAAGACCAAGGGAACTACAAGCCAGTCACCTTCACCTGTATCACTGGGAAAGTGATAGAGCAGCTGATGTTGGAAACCGTTTCCAGGCACATGAAGGACAAGAAAATCTTCAGAAGCAGTCAACATGGCTTCATCAAAGGGAAGTCATGCTTGACCAACATGATACACTTCTATGGTGAAATTACTGGCCTGGTAAAAAAGGGGAGATCAACACACATTGTCTACCTACACTTCAGTAAGGCCTTTGACACTGTCTCCCATAAGACCCTCACAGAGCAGCTGTTGATGTATGGGCTGGATAAGCAGATGGTGAAGTGGATTGAAAACTGGATGAATGGCTGGGCCCCAAAGGGTGGTGATCAGTGGCAAGAAGTTTAGCTGGAGGCCAGTCACTACTTGTGTACCCCAGGGATCAATACTGGGTCCAGTCCTATTCAGCATCTTCATTAATGATGGGGATGATGGGGAAAAGTGTACCCTCAGCAAGTTTGAAGATGACACCAAGCTGGGCTGATACAAATGCTGGTACACCAGAAGGTCATATTGCCACCCACAGGGACCTTGACAGGCTGGAGAAATGGGCTGACAGGAACCTCATGAAGTTGAACAAGAAGTGGTGCAAAGGCCTGCACCTGGGGAGGAACAACCCCAGGCACTGGTACATGCTGGGGCCACCCAGCTGCAAAGCAGCTTTGCAGAAAGGACTTGCGGGTTCTGGTAAACACCAGATTGAACATGAGCCAGTAATGTGCCGTTGTTGCAAAGATGACCAAATGTTATCTTGGGCTGCATTAGACAGAGTGTTGTCAGGAGCTTGAGGGAGGTGATCCTTCCCCTCTACACAGTGCTGGTGAGGCCACACCTGGAGTGCTGTGTCCAGTTCTGGGCTCCCCAGTATGAGAGAGACATGGACATACTGTCCAACAAAGGGCCATGAAGATGATTAAAGGACTGGAGTGGAGCATCTCTTCTGTGAGGAAGGACTGAGAGAGCTGGGACTGTTCAGCCTGGAGAAGAGAAGGCTGAGATGGGATCTCATTAGCGTACATAAATACGTGTAGGAAGGGTGTAAAGAAGAACAGATCAAGGCTTTTTTCAGTGTTGCCCAGTGACAGGACATGAGGCGACGGGCACAACTTGAAACACAGGAGGTTCCCTCTGAACATCAGGAAATACATTTTCACTGTGAGGGTGACCAAGCACTGGCACTGGTTGGCCAAGGAAGTGGTGGAGTCTCCCTCCTTGGAAGTACTCAAAAAACCTCTTCAGCAGGAATCTTGGGGCAGATCACCTCCTGAGGTCCCTTCCAACCTCAGCCATTCTATGAATCTGTCATTCTATAAAATTTCTTGTCTGTTGTGTCAGAGACAATACTATTTGTAGTTTGAGAAGGTGATCAATGGAGGATCCCTGTTCAAATACAGAACAAATAAAATGAGCAGATAGATCCTTGGATTTACTGAAAAATAAAAACTGAGATATACAGATATTTTGAGATGTTAATATTAATATTTTGCTACAGGATGACATCAAAGTACACTGTATCAACATACCACTTTTTAGGAGTTAAGATCAGGAATAGTTTCATGCTGGTTGTGCATGTGAACAGGCCCAGGCTTCATGTGGTTCCACCCAATCTCAGCTTTGTGGTACATGAGTGAACAACTACCTGCAGAAATATGATTGGACATAACATATGTTTTTCAACAGGCTTGACAGAGCTGGCAGGGGTGGGGAGGTGTCATGATCCACTGTTGGGTTGAACATTTTGGCAGAGGTTAAACCCCCTTGCTTTCCAACAAACCTCAGATAATTCTGGGAGGTTGGGGGTGGCTGGGCTTAGCTTCTCGTTAACTCCAATGTGTTATCGTGACTAGGTTCCTTTTACGTTCTTGGAAACAGAATTAAGACTCAAAACGGAGCCGGGTGCCAAGTCACTTTATTTGGCCAGAAATAGATACAGGAGAGAAAAGTAAAGAAAGAGAGAAACGGTGAAAAAGAGAATGAAAGAGAAAGAGAAAGAGAAAGAGGGAGGGAGATAACAGGGGTGTTGCGACAGCTACCACCACAGATCATGCGGTGGTTCATCTGTCCATGCAGTCAGTTGGTCAGAGTGGTCCAGGCGGTCCATGAGATTCTGGTGGTCCGGTGGGTCCCAGCGGTCTGGTTGTCCGACATATCTTCGAATCCGGTAGAAAGGGAATGTCCCAGAACCCTCTCTCCTCTCATTTTCCCCTTTTTATAGTGTTGTCTTAGTGCATAGTCAGTAACTGTTTTGCATACCCATTCCTCCCACTCAGCGGTGGGGCACATGACCAGCACCATCACTAACTAGAGGGTGCTTGAAAGTTCTAGAGGGTCCAAGCCCCACCCCCATACATTGTCAGTCAACCCTTGGCCTGGGCGCATGCGCAGAGGATGTGTACTCCAAGATAACAGGACACATGTTCCTGTCGAGTCTGCCTTGGTCGTTAAACTGTCCTGCTCAGTTGCCATAGTGATTGGGCTTTGGTAGTTAAACTTGCCTGCCATCAATGTTGAGGAAAGTTTCCAGTCCCTTACACCACCCTGTGGCTTAACATTGGTGGCGAATATAGAGACAGTGGTAAGAGGAAAAATATAAACAAATGTAGAAAGATTGGATCAATAACAAAGATTTTAGCTATGAAGGCTGAAACATTGTAATGATATCAACTCTAAACAAGGCCAATACCTAACATCAATAACAATTCAGTTTTCAATTTGAAAAAAAAAATACCAAACAGGTTGGGGAGACAGTTTATGCAATGTCCTGCAAGTGACAGGCCAGCCTTTGGCACGTGCCTCCTTGTATAAGTCATTAGACCCTGCGTGGCCATGTTTAACATGTAGCCATTTTAAGATCCTATCCCAATTTTCTCCTTTTTGATTCTCCTTCTACAAAGGGACAATTCTGGTCAACCTGTCTGCCCTATTATTTCAGTCACTTGCCAGAGTACTCCCTTCCTGGTGGGAGGGCACCCATACTATTGCGAAATCCCCATGTTTGGCAATACCTAAGATTTCTTGCCACCTCTCTTTTTGCCACACTGGCACCCGATTCACCTCACAGTTGTTCTGGTCCCAAAAAGGGAGCCATTCTGTGGAGCCTTTGAATACTGCAAATGAGTCAATGTAGATATACACCGGAGTTCCCTTTTTTCCCCTCGCTGTTGAACACACTGCATGCTGCCACTAACTCCCCCACTTGGGCACTGCCCTTGCCTTTGGTAATTATTTCCCTCTTAGTATCCACATGAATAGCCACAGCACGATACTTCCACTGTTTGCCCCCTCTCTTGGCAGAGGCATCTGTGAACCATACATTTCGCAGCTTCTCTGAAAAGAGTGGAGCAATTTTAACAACAGAAGGAGGAGGGGTATCCTCCTCCAGAAGGTTTGTCACTTCTTCCTGTATGTTTAACACCTTTGGGGCACCTTCAGTGACAGTAAAAACACTACAATAATGTTCAATTTTAGCATACCATTTTCTCACAGTATCCCTTTGGGCTGCCCTGTTAGGGGGAGGGGTCCCTGCTAACACAGGCTGATTACCTTAAAGGGTCCCCTTAAAAATATAGGTTGTTGGCGTATGGTTTACTCTGCTTCTCTAAGAGCTAAGATCATTACAAACAAACCCTTCTCCCAACTGGAGTATTGCTTTTCAGCATCCTCAAAACTTCTAGAATAAAACCCAGTCAGTTCAATAGGATCTTCTGGTCCCTTCTGCCAAAAATGAATTGACTATCCTGAGTGTGCGAACTCCCATTCAATCTGAACTGGGTCAGTGGGGTGGATAGGGACCAAAACTTGGTGGGTGCTTACTTCAAACACCAGCAGCTGCAATGCCTCATTGTGGGCTGGAGTGCACTCTCAAATCGCCCTCTTTCGCAACAGGTCATATAAGGGGTGTGCAATTATTGTAAAGTCCAGGATATGTTTTCTCCAAAAGACCAATAATCCCAAGGCATGTTGCAGCTCTCTTTTACTTTCTGGGGTTTTTACCTGATCCAAAGCTGAGAGGGTGTCCTGAGGAATACAGACTGACCCTTCTTTCCACCAGCTACCCAAAACCTTAACTTCACTTGCAGGGGTTTTATTTTTTCTTTTGGTGTTTGGAGGCCTATTCCTTCCAGATGATTAATAATTAGGTCCTGTATAGTCTGCACCAAAGCTATGATATGTCCCACTATTAGTATATCATCAATATACTGATAGACTTTAACCTCTCTTTATGACGGGATTGCTGTCAACTCCTGTGCTAGGGCATGGTGGGCTAGGGTAGGCGAGTGTTTATATCCCTGAGCAAAGGGGTAAAAGTATACTGTTGTCCTTCCCAAGTAAAAGCAAATTGATCTCAGTCACAGTCCTGGAGTGGAACCATAAAGAACATGTCCTTCACATCAAGGGTTGACAAGATAGGGTTCTTGAATGTTCTTGAAAGGTTGCAATTAATTCAGCTACGTTGCATACAGCCGCAGTCAGGGGACCAGTGTTTGCATTCAAAAGCCAATGGTCAATGGTCAGTCACCATTTTCCTTTAGATTTGAGTACTGGCCACACTGGTGAATTGTACAGGCAGTGGGTAGACACGCCATTCATATAATGCTCGCCTACTCCACTCTGGTGAGACCTCACCTGGAGTCCTGCATCCAGCTCTGGAGTCCTCAGTATAGAAAAGACATGGACCTGTTGGAGCAGGTCCAGAGGAGGGCCACAAAAATGATGAGAGGGCTAGAACACCTTTCCTGTGAAAAAAGGCTGAGAAACTTGGGGTTGTTCAGCCTTGGGAAGAGAAGACTCTGGGGAGACCTAATGGCAGCTTTCAATACATAAGGGGGCTTATAAGAAAGACAGGGAGAGCTTTCAGTAGGACCTGTAATGGTAGGACAAGGGGTAATGGTTTTAAACTAAAAGAAGGTAGATTCAGGTGAGATATAAGGAATAATTTTTTTTACAGTGAAACACCAGAACAGGTTGCCCAGAGAGGTGGCAAGTGTCCCATCTCTGGAAACATTCACAGTCAGGTTGGATAAGGCTTTGAGCAGCCTTATCTAGTTGAAAATGTCCCTGCTCACTGAAGGGGAGTTGGACTAGATGAGCTCTGAAAGTCCCTTCCAACCCAAATTATTCTATGATTCTATGATAAACTGCTACCACAAAATTCAGAGATAACCAAGGCAGTCCAAAGGATCTGGTGATAGACTTTAGGCAGAAAGTCACCATAGGAAGGCGGTCAGCCTCTCTTCCCTGAGGTTCCCAAGACAGAAGAGTGCATTCATATGTACTGGTTTTAGTTCAAAATAACAATCTAAAGGAATACTTTGCAGCAACCAGCTCAGGGATGGTAATAATATTTATTGTAGCTAATAAAACAAGTATGCCTGTCTGATGCTGTGCTACTCATTTCCCTATCACTGTTTCTTCCATAGCTTTTCTGATTCTGACTTCCTCTGAGACACCAAGTCTTTAGCCCTTTGTAAAAGAAACTAAAGGGTGATTTATTTTTGTACATCATAGCCTCTCCACTGGCATTGCAAAGCTTCTGCAAATAGATTCTTAAGGAAGAAAAGATAAATGTGGACTCTCTGGCTAAAAGGGGTTTCAGGGAATGCAAGTCTAATAGATTACATCTGAAAATAATTTTGCAGTGTTTGAGTCAGAATTTTGGTGTTAATTTCTTAAGGTATACATACACACACACGTGTGTGTGTGTAGATACATGTGTATGTATATATGTATGCTTACTATTATAACAAAAGAGGACTAATATAAACTGCCTCTTAATCAAGAGGGTGTCTTTTTTTTGTGTGAGTTTTCTACTTCAGCAGGGAGCTTGCTGAATTTGACAGGCTACTTTATATGAAATATGCTCCATCTGTTAATGCCAAGATTCAGTGTTGTTATTTCAAATGCACATCACTTAAGTTTCACTGTTTCATAATCTTTTCTTATAAAATCTGCATAAATACCATGTTTACAGTCAAAAAGACATAAGTCCCTTAACAAGAGTCTAAACAACTTAGATTAAATCAAACTGTGCACACCCAAAGGAACCTGATATTGGAGACAACCTTTAAGCAGCTCAAGTGTAACTTTGCCCTTGTCAAAACAGCTTATAACTAGTGATGGCGGAATGATGTCTCTTCCAGAGCAGTTGCTAAAACCCATAGGTCTTCTGTTCCCATGTCACATATTTTTTTACAGTTGCATGGTCACTTTCAAGAAAACTGGATAAAAAAAAGACTCACATAACAACTTAAATTACTATCTTTTCATTAGAAGAGATAGTATTCCCTAATGAAGCTTCTCAAGAAAGCGAGTATTCCCAGAAGTTTCTCTAAGAGATCAGTGACCACTAGGAGTCATATACTCTCCCATATACAGGCATAAAAAAAGAACCAAAACACTAAAAAATATAGATGCAAGTCATTGCTGCTTCATGCAGTGACTCAAGATCTTTCTGTGTCCCAGGCTGATATTAGTATAGGATGTGAACTAGTTAAGAGAGCTCCACCACTTAGCTGGTGAGCAAAACAAGATGTAGCTCACAGGATCATTAAGGTTCGAAAAGACCTCTAAGGTCATCAAGTCCACCTGTCAACCCGACACTGCCATGCCTCCTAAACCACGTCCTGAAGTGCCACATCTACATGTTTTTTTAACACTATCAGAAGACACTAACAATGATCATAAGAGCATCCTGTTAATGGCTGTGAAGCCACAGCTCCATGTATATTCATAGTACTTACATCAGGAAAGAAAAGAAGAAATCAGGGTAAAAGATGAAACACAGCAGAGAAACTGGCTCGTTCAGCTTCACCCCATGGTGTCAGAAGAGCAGACAACCATGGAGCATGTTGCACAGCAAACTCTCTGCTCTTGTATTCCGTTTGCACAGCTCATTGGGTTTGGATCTACTCCGCTGGCAGCTGAAGAATCTGCTCCGTTAAGCTACCAAACAACAAAGAAAGAGGAGGAAATGTCAGGCAACAGCAGCACATGCTTGTCTGAACAAATGTCTCCAGAAAGTGTGAAAAACACATGCTGTGAATATTAAAGCTGCCTGCTCAGAAGATAACAGTCAAAATACAGAAGTTAGGAGATGGTGTTGACCCCATATTGGAAGGACACCATACACCCTCCTGTGGCTGTGTCTCCAGGTCAACAGCTATTCTGTCAGTACAGGACTCTGGGCCTCAGCTCTGTCGTGTTTTATGTCAGAGCAATGGCTACTCCTCTGTTGCTCCTTTGTAACACCTCACTGCATTTCATGTTTTGCCATGCTATGTAAATCATAGAATTGTAGAATCATAGAACAGTTTGGGTTAGAAGGGACCTTTAAAGGTATGTAGTCCAACCACCCTGCAATAAGCAGGGACATCTTCAGCTAAAAGAATAATTTGTTTTGAAATAAGGTTGCAAAAAAAAGTTTAATTTCTTTTACAGCTAGACCCAGGGGCAGATTATTTTTCAAGAAGATATTTTGTGGGACCAGAAATTATCTGCCAAACTGGATCAAATTCGGCTAAGACAGTCAGTCTAAAACAAGAAATCAAAGAAAATTCAAAACTTCTCAGCTTTTATTAACAATGTCATTCTTGTGATAACAATTGTCAATACATTTTGCAGAAAATCCAAATCAGACCATATTAAAGCAGCTGGCATTGGTAAAAAAAAACAAATTTCTAACCCAAACAGGTTTTTTTTCTTTTATCAGAGAAAAGGGGGGACTTTTAAAAATGCTTTTTCTGTGTCTTGGGGTTACATTTCCAATTGACCTTAAACTAATTTTGATTTTCCCTCCATTTTTTTGGTTCAGCCATCAAGCTTACAGAAGTTACTTTAGAGAACGTGAAATTATTCTTGTTGTTTTCTAAAAGTACAAATCAAACTCTCATAAATAATTTTCCAGTATTGTAGAGTGTGAAAAGTTCCTGTAGTAATAGCAGACATAGCAAAAGAAAAATTGCTACATTTCTCCTTCTGGACACCTCTCAGTGTGGTGATCTACTCTGCTTGTCGGGAGCAAACACAAAGTTTTCACCAAGGAATATATCCATTACTCAGGCTGAGAAGAACAGTCAGAAGAGCTTATCTGTAAAGCCTGAACATGACTATCTTTGGCATAAGAACCTAGGGGGTACTGAGGAACCGTTTTTACTTTTTCTGGCTCTTATGTGTGAATGCAAGAGCAGAAAGGGGATCTAGCTCTGATAAATCTCACTTCTCAGGCAACAAGAAGCTTAACTCTGCTCTATTTTTGTGGACTTTCCCATCACACTGATCACCCCAAGTTCTTGCCATTTCTGCCGTGAGTGCTGTGACTCACACTGGCCATATAGTCTCTCAAACCCAACCCCCAAAACACCTTTCATGGGATGTTTGATATCAACATTTTGGCTGTTCGTTTGTTGGAAGCCTGTGAGGTTTACTTTTTATTCCTGCATTTGGTCTGAGGGTGGTTTCTGGTCCTTCTGTAACTACATATACTTTTATAGCTTTTTGTTAAAGAAGTTCAGGTCCAAGCAGGTCTTGGGGAGGTTTATATGGTCTTTCCTTCCTGAAAGAGTTCATCCCTCAATCTCTGGACCTCAGAGAAGCCACTTCCCCAACAGAGGGAAAAGTCCTTTTGGATGGGGCCGGAAGGACTCTAGTTCTTAATATAATTGCCTTCCTGAAGCTTTCAGGGGTCTTTTACAAAATTTTGGTCTTCTGCAATGGATGACTTCAAAATTGAGACAAAGACAACTGTGAGGTAGGAAGTAATAATACAGATTGTTGACTATCAAATAATTTTAGGTAAAAGAAACCACTGAAGATGGACTGAAGATATGGGATGCAGTAGAGTTCAAATCATGAGCAAGTGTGAACTGATCTAAATTCCATGAACAGAAAGAAAACTTTAAGACACTTACTGTAAAAGCCATGCAAATAAATGCTTTGAGACAGAGAAATTAGAAAACATCCAGTCTTTAAAAGTCTCATTTTTCCCTTTTGTTTATCCATACTTGATCCATATTTCCTCTCCAGCAGTAGAAACCATTTCTGTCTTATATTCCTTTTTAATTCCTTAGCATACTTCATATGTTTATTTAACCCAAGACATAATTACTGAGGAAAATGCAGCTTTTCAGTGTGGATGCACTATATTTTTAAGCGTTTGTTTTTCTTTCTGCTGGGAATTTTTGGGATAAAACTAATTTGACTATTCTTTCTGTATAAACCATTTCCTAAATATATTCCTTTTTCCCTCTCAGTTTAACACAACTGATTTCTATAACTCTTCAGTTTCTGTAGAAATATTTATAAAAGAACAGGTAAGGTAGGTATAATTTTCTTCTGTACAATTATTCAAGACTGAAGAATTTAAAATGTAAATAAACAGTCTCTCAAGTAGGCTTTATCTCTTTGGACTTTGGAAAGCTCTTTTCTTGTTCTATCAGAACATTTTTCAAGCTCTGCAAGATACGTTGTGTATTACAAATAATACACCATCGATATACACTGTATAAATTATTTCTTTTTTTTAATTTAAAAAGCAACTGCAATGTCAGATGATTTTGCTTTGTCAGGCATGATCATCTCACTGATACTGTACCACATGTACAAGACAATTATTGTGATACTACTAGCCAGGCACCTAATGAAAAATCTCAAGCAAAATTGTTATAGTCTGTCAGAAAAAAATGCCTTAATAACAAATTTTGAAACAATTAATAGTTTTTAGCCATTTAACTTGGGTACAGTAAGAGACCATGCAGAAAAATATGTAAGCAATATTTTCAGAAATGAACAATTTTCAATATGTCAAGGTGCATTTTTAGTGCCAAAAAAGTTACTTAATCCCTGACATGTATTAGAAGTAGCCTGCCCATTATAAAATGTGAAAAATATTAGCAGTAACTTCCCACCATTAGAGATATAACTAATAATAAAGCAAGTTATCAGTAAACTGTTTCTATCGCTCAGGACTTTCCCTGAGTTGGAATCCATATTTTGCAAAGATCTATAACAAGTTTTTCCAACTGATTTCATAGGGGACTTCTCAGGAACAAGTACAATCAAATATGGCATACATGTGACTTCAACATAATTTGTATCCTCACATAAACCACACTTCTCTCTTACCCTGTGGAGCTCAAAGAACAACCAATGTGGGGCCATTTGCCCCAGTGAAATCAAACCAGTTATTGGAAATACATGTTTATGAAACCTTACTTCCCTGAAACTGAGCCCTGCTCTCCACCCTGAGCCCAGCAAGCATACCTTGCTTATTCTTCCTCCATTTTCCCCACCCTCAGAAACATTCAGTGCCCGGATGTGAATCTCTTCCAAAGTGGGTGGCGTAAGGTAAGCAAAGTATACAGGGAAAATAGGTCAGTATCTGTGCCTTTTTTTCCTATGGCTGTAAACAGTATATGTATCCTTTTTTCAAAGGGAGTTTGGTCTTAGTTGAGGGCATAATTTTATCTGCCACACTCTATGTGTAGTGAAATTTCCTATTCTCTTCACTTCAGGCTTATCATGAATAAGGTGGTATATCATGGGTTTTTGTTGGTTTGGGGTTTTTTTTAGCTAGCTCCAGGAAGTTTCCTTCTCATTGTGCTGAGCAAGCCCCTTGCTGCAGGAGAGTAGGTCTAACCCAGACATCTGTGTTAGTAGAACTGCAAAGTAAAGGGCTGTAATATTTAGCAATATGGTAGCTACAGCAGCTATCAGCATTTGGGATTTACCTCTCAACCCTCATGGGTGAAGTGGGACACCTGAACCTTTTCTCTGTTGTGACCTTTTGTTTTATAAGCTTTACTCTGAAAGGACTACTTCTTTGTATATGGCAACCTGCCAGATTCAGCCCTAATGGAAATCATGTGGCTTACACTGGTTTAGCGGATGTTTCCCTTGGCAGCTATTCTGATGTAAACTGTTCTCTCCACCCTTGGCCAGAGGTATTCCTGCTTGCCCCCATGCCATCCCCTTCAGTTTTACTGTACAGATGTTTTCGGGACTGTGGGATGAACCAAACCAAGGAACTGATTAAAAAGACTCAAGGGTAAAAATAGCCTTGCTTTTTCTTTTTAAAAAGATATTTTTGCTCAGAATGAGCCGACCAACGTATGTGATGTGTGATCAGCTTGCAAATCATGTTTGCCACATGAGGCATCTCTGGTGGCACAAATGTAGAGATGATATAGAAACATGAATAAGCATGGGGGCAGGGGAAGTGGACAGGAACAGCTTAAACCAGCTTTGCTTCTAAGAGAGGAGTCTGTGGAACCAAAGCCTTGCTGCCGTTGTAAAAAAAACACAAATATAAAAATTTTCAAAGCTTGCTTTTAAATATCATCCATTTTGTGACTGGTGAGAGCAAGGGCCTCTCTGTTTACAACACTACTTACAGAACAAGTGTTTAATATATCAGCAGCTTGGCAGGATTCATTCTGCAGTTATCTCTGAGGGAACATCTGGCTCCACCAGCTGTTACTCAGTATAACATAAGATTCATCCAAATCACATAAGTTTCAGATATATGTCATGAAAAGAGTACTACAATTTGGGCTGTTTGGTTAGATTATTTTCTCTTCCTCCCCCCCCCCCCCACTGACACACACCCATGCGTATTTATTTTGATAGATTTATCTCTGTTCCATATCTCCATTCCATTCTACCTAGATTTTAGTAAAGCCTTTGACACCATTTCCCACAGAATTCTCTTGGAGAAACTGGCTGCTTATGGCTTGGACTGGTGAACACTTTGCTGGATAAAAAACTGGCTGGATGGTCAGGCCCAAAGAGTTGGGGTGAATGGAGTTAAATCCAGTTGGTGGCTGGTCACAAGTGGTATTCCCCAGGGCTCAGTGTTGGGGACAGTTCTGTTTAATATCTTTAGTGATCTGGATGAGCAGATCGAGTGCACCCTCAGTAAGTTTGCAGGCAACACCAAGTTGAGCAGCAGTGTTGACCTGCTTGAGGGTAGGAAGGCTCTGCAGAGGGATCTGGACAGGCTGTATTGATGGGTCAAGGTCAGTTTTATGAGGTTTAACAAGGCCAAGTGCCGAGTCCTGCACTTGGGTCACAATAATCCTATACTACGCTACAGGCCTGGGGAAGGGTGGCTAGAAAGCTAGGAGTTCTTATACCACTCAGACATGTAGAAGTCTGTGGGACCAGACAGGATGCACTCAGGGATGCTGCAGGAGCTGGCTAATGTCACTAAGAGGGCTCACTCTATCATATCTGGAAGGTCATGGTGATCAGGGGAGTTGTCTGATAACTGGAAAAGGAAAATATCACACTTGTCTTCAAGAAGGGGAGGAGAATCCAGGAAACTACAGGCTTCTCAGTCTCAGACTGCTGGGAAGATTATGGGGCAAATCCTCCTCAAAGCTATGTTCAGGCATATGAGGAACAAGGAGGTGACTGGGAACAGGCAGTAAATCACATCTGGCCAACCTAGTTGCCTTCTATGATTCAATGACTAGCTCCGTGGACGAGTTGACAGCAGTGAAGGCTGTATATCTTGACTTTAGCATGGCCTATGATGCAGTCCATGGTATCTTTATAGACAAATTGGTGAGACACAGACTGAATAAGTGGACAGTAAGGATAGCTGTTGTTAAATCATACTGTGGAATAAACTATAATAAACTATAATTTCATCTTTAGTAGGTAAGAGACTATTTTTTAATTGGTAATATAAAAATAATGAAAATATTCAATATATAATGAAAGTGCAAAATAAGATTTGTTTCCAGAAGAACATACAGATACTCCCAAAGAAGGCTAAGCATTCCTTTATGTTTAGATAAATCCTCTATAAATTAGTAGAGGCAGCCAAGCTTCCAAACGTAAAAAAATATTTAAGGAAGAGACAAAAGAAAGCTGAGTTCGAAAGAAAAATATTCCAAAGAGAAGAGGGGAGTAGAAGAAATGTAGGCTGCCCATTTTGCAAGTAGAGAAGCCTATGTTCCCAACTACTTGGGTAAACCCAGTTCTTTATGTTATGTCCTGACATTCTCGACCCTTCTTTCAGCCTTTATTGCCATTTTATCAATTAGTCCAACATGACATCAGCAGAATGTTTGCTGGGGCAGAGCTAAGACCTTTGCGTAACTGCACATCACTCTTGTCATGGAAAGCGTGTCGCTTCCCTGCAGCTGTTTCTCAGGGCAATAAGCTTCTGTAAGTAATCTTATAACACCACCACAAACAGAGGTTATGACAGTCTTTTAATTAATTTATTTCAGCTTTTCTATAACTTCATGACTACAGCTTCAGGGGTGAACACTTCTGGGGTTAACAGTTGCTTTAGCTGAGTCACTGTAAGTGACCAAAGAGACTACAGTCAAAGGGATTTGTCAATATGAAATATTTTATATCTCATTGAATTGACATTTCACTCTACCATTGATGCTTTTCACTGAAAAAGTCCAATGCAAGTCAGCAGCACATTTAACTCTGGTTTAAGTGAAAAGAAATTTAAAGAAATATAAATTGAGTTTAAAAAAAAAAAACACAATAAATTAAAAATCACTTTTTCAATTAGATTTCTACTTGGATGACTCTGCATCTCACTTCAGTTCTTTTAAGATTGACAGAAAAGAGAGCAGGTGAGCAAGTGAATGAGGTCTGTAAGGAAGACCAACCCTTCTTTGATCCACTGTTCTGCTTTAGATCCACTTTTTTTCAGCCCAGATCAGAAAGGCTACTGAAATGTGACAGAATGCAGGACAGCATTCATTTCACAGCATTAACAAATACTCCTAAAGTAGAGGGATTCCATTCTTTTATTTAAGACACATGATCGATTTCAAAATATAATATTGGACATTTCTCTCTTCCAGTACCACAGGAATACAGTCTGAAATGGAACAAAAATTCCAGAAGGATCAGCAGTCTGAATAGTTTGGAAACATCCAGCTTTAGTTTACAACCTGAGATATATGGCTACAGTCCGGGGTTACTTTTCAAAAGAGGATACCATGAGGAAACCCTGGAAATCTATTCCAAATCCTACAAATTATGCTTGAAGGAACAATTCCCCTTTGGCAAAGTCAGGGACTAGATGACCTAAAGGTGTTTCTAATTTCTGCTTAAGTCTTTTAACAATAAATATATGTTTAATAAATTCTTATAACCTCTACAAATGCCCCAAAATATACTAGCAGATCATCTGAGTTTAACCAAACAACACAGCTGGGCCTGACCTTGCAAAACCTTACATCAGGTGTTGTTGCCTATATAAACAGAGCCTCGAACCCGGTGAGCTGTACTCACAACTCATGAATAAGGTCCAGGGAGAAAATATAGGATAGTAGCTGGCATCTTCTGTTCCCTCCTATCCTCATGACAGATATGAAGCAATTAGAAGAGAATTAATCCTACTGGTATATGAGGGTCCTGGTACACAGTCAAGTCACAAAGGCTAAGAAAAGGATTTGCAAATGAGGACTAATCCCTCCACTCAGTCCCAGATTTCTTCCACTCACTGATTCCCTCAGCTTAGAGGAGTGCTTCTGGGCAGAATTGTTTTGTACTTTTTGTATACACCAAGAGACAACTGAAAAAGAAAGGGCACATATTTTGAGATAAGGGGCTAAGTCCTCTGTTTTTCAATAGTTATGCAAGCAATAGAACAAAAGAAGCCCTTAATGAATCTGAGATTTTAGAAAATATTTTTGACAATGAACGTTACTAGCAACAACAGATGTTGCCAAAAAAGTCTGAGTAGTCATAACATGAGGTTTGAAAAACAATTTATTTGGTCAAAGCCATTAATTTTGCTTTCAAAGTAAAAAATGTGCTAATTCAGAAAACTGTATGGCAAGAATATAAAAGAAAATAATCATTTCACTGAATTCCAGGCAATATATAATGAACTAATGTGAAAATGCAATCAAATATTTCAAAGTTTTAGTAACAGCTACAGTGGTATTATATGGTTTAATTTAAATGATGTTTTAGCACAAAATCTGAGACTCACATCTGGTACAATAACAGAGACATCACACTTTCCCAGGATGGCCTAAGTAGAGAAAAAGATGTATTAGGGTTTGCCTTGTTCTGTATTAATTAATCTCTTCTGAATGGCTTCTAAGTTGGTTACTACCTTTTCATATTCAGATGAAACATTTTGGTAAAAAAAGTTTTGAATTAAACTTGATAGCAATAGACCAACTAAAGTTGGAACTGAAAAAAAATATAGTTTTTTCCCCTTTCACAGAAGGACTGATGCAGGACTTTGACGAGGTGACCCGCTTAGTGGATGAGGAAAGGCTAAGGCTGTGGATGTTGTCTACCTGGACTTTAGCAAAGCTTTTGACACTGTCTCCATAGCATCCTCCTAGAGAAGCTGGCAGGTCGTGGCTTGGACAGGTGTACTCTTCGCTGGGTAAAAAAATGGCTGGATGGCCAAGCCCAGAGAGTTGTGGTGAACAGAGCTGAATCCATTTGGCAGCTCAGTTTTGGGGCAAGTCTTGTTTAATATCTTTATGAATGATCTGGATGAGCAGATCGAGTGCACCCTCAGTAAGTTTGCAGGCAACACCAAGTTGAGCAGCAGCATTGACCTGCTTGAGGGTAGGAAGGCTCTGCAAGAGGGACCTGGACAGGCTGGGTCGATGGGCCAAGGTCAGTTTTATGAGGTTTAACAAGGCCAAGTGCCGAGTCCTGCACTTGAGTCACAACAACCCCATGCAATGCTACAGGCTTGGGGAGGAGTGGCTGGAAAGCTGCCTGGTGGAAAAGGACCTGGGGGTGTTGGCCAACAGCCAGCTGAACATGAGCCAGCAGTGTGCCCAACAGCATCCTGGCTTGTATCAAAAGAGTGTGGCCAGCAGGGGTAGGGAAGTGATCATCCCCCTGTACTCAGCACTGGTGAAGCCACACCTTGAATATTGTGTTCAGTTTTGGGCCCTTCACTACAAGACAGACATAGAGTTGCTGGAGCGTGTCCAAAGAAGGGCAACAAAGCTGGTGAAGAGTCTGCAGAACAGGTCTTATGAGGAGGGGCTGAGGGAGCTGGGGTTGTTTAGTCTGGAGAAGAGAAGGCTGAGGGGAGACCTTATTGCTCTCTGCAGCTGCCTGAAAGGAGGTTGTAGCAAGGTGGGTGTTGGTCTTTTCTCACCAAGTAACTAGCAATAGAACGAGAGTACACAGCTTCAACCTGCATCAGGGGAGGTTTAGATTGAATATTAGGAAAAAATTCTTCACTGAAAGAGCGGTCAGGCATTGGAACAGGCTGCCCAGAGAGGTGGTGGAGTCACCGTCCCTAGAGGTATTTAAAAGACCTGTAGATGTAGCACTTCAGGGCGTGGTTTAGGAGACATGGTAGTGTTGGGTTGATGGTTGGACTTGATGATCCTAGAGGTCTTTTCCAACCTTAATGTTTCTATGATTCTACTGTATGACTTTTTCTTTTTCACAGGAAAAAATACCCCCATCAGAGGAAGTGGGCAGACAGTAAGAAAAGTATTTAATTTACAAAATTCAATGAACTCTAATCTTGTTCTGGAGTCTGCCCTGCACAGTGGAGTCCTAGAAGGCAATATTCTTCTGACTAATCACCTCACAGAATTGGGTGGCTCCCACTCTCCTGAGTCATACATCCATTTTATTCCATTTGGTCTGTTTTCTGTAGACTAATATTTGTCTCGTGACTAAATCCCGGCAGCTCCAGTAGCACAGGAAGGGACTTGTATCCTAGCTTCTTCCCAGCTGGACTTTTAAATTGTTTATTCATTTGGGAAGTATTTGTGCATCTGCAGATTATGCATTAACATTATGTGTTAATATTAATTAGAGTGCTAGTATCACATCTCAGTGTTGGCTCTGTCCAAAGAAATGATCCTTGACCTCATCTGGTTTTAGAGATCGGATGTTTAGTCAACTGATTCAAGCCATCAGTATCTACTTTAGGGAGAACCAAATCCTGCCCTCAGTCCCTTGTAATTCTCCACAGGTAAAGATTTTGTCAAACATCCTGTCAATATCAAGGAAGATATGAATATCTCATTAATTGAGCAAGGTGATTCTTCACACCTAGATTTAGGCAACTCACACCCTCCTTTACTTCCTAGTGATTAACTTTGCCCAGCAAGGGCAGCAATTGGAAAGAGTGGTTTGCAGCCAGTTTGTAGCCGTGCTGGTAGGACATGAATGGTAAAACTCAGCATGTTGTCTGGGACAGAGAACTAAAACTGGGACTTACAACTTCATTGCAACATCTGGAAACGCTAAGTGAGGAGACAAGCACAGGGTTAGTCAGCATGGACTCACATACAACTTTGCAGTTTCTGTAAGTGAGGGTTTCAGTTATATAGCTTAACTTCCAGGACTGCCAGAGGTTTTCCAACTTCAATGTAGTGTCTTCTGAAACAGCTTGTACTTCCTGACCCAAAAAGCTTAGGTCTGTTGCTAAAAATTACAGTGAGCAACGCATTCAATTGAATTATTGCTGAAAAACACTTCAAATTTGTACTACAGAATGCCTAGACACACCTAATGGATTTTACCTGGGAAGTGTTTTCCCAACTCACTAAACTTTACAAGCTTAGAGAAATGTTCCTTGACAAACCTAACAGCTTTTGAAGTTCTTCACAGGCAGAAAAAAAAGCCAAGCAAACAGAAAAAGAAAGGAAGAAACTGTCAAGAGATTGAACTCACAGCCTAGCAGTTAAGGCCATTGCCTTGTGTGTGAGACCTTTGTCGCTTTCCCAAGCCCCATGCAAATTTATTTCTCCAAAGCAGTGCAGTTCTAAGAACTGAAACTTGGAGAGAGAACAAGCAGCACTGACTGCATTGTGGAAGACAGTGGATAAGTTACTAGCGTAAGTCCAAAAGGAATAAAGTCCAAAAGTTAAAACTGTGAAAGAAGAGAAACAATTATTTGATTATTAAACAGTTTTAACTAAAGGTCACATGAGATAATGAAAGAATCCTGTATCTCCTGATTTCTATAATCAGTCCCACTCAATTGCCCAAAATGCAGATGGGCTTAGCTGGACTCTGTCCTCTTTAGTGTTTGAATTGACCATGGCATACAATTCCTCACCTCCAAAAGACCAAACTCTAGTTGGTTCTGGTCCAAGGTAGGGATAAAGGCAGAAGAAAGCACCTGACATAAAATCCCATTAAAAATTTGATAAGCTGGTTCAAAGAGTCAAACTGTAAGTTTTTTAATTCTTCTCAGGTCTTAGAGCATACTGTGTGCATACTTAGAGCATATTGTATGCATTTTTCTCAGGTCTTATAGCCTGAAGCATATTGTATGCATTTCTTTTTACTCTTAATGTAGACGCTGGAAACAGACTAAAGCCATGGATGCCTGGAAATAAGTAAAAATATTTGCATCAGGATTTTCCGCATATAATAGCATTTTTCACCGTTCCATGCTGCACAGGCTTTTCCTTGCCTGCAGCGTTCTTTCTGTCAATTATGTTTGGGTTCTTTTGAGTCAGGCAGAATACTTATTGATGGAAAAAGTGAGGAATACTAAAGCAATATATCTTTATGCAGTTGTCTGAATTTTAAGTAAAATAGTATTTTCATGTTTTTGACGGATATTAGCCCCTAGTTCACATGAGTCATACAGAAGCCCTCACCCCTACATTTAAAAACATTTTGCCTAAAATTATTTCCGGGTACAGTGTAAATTTATCACCGATGCACCCACTTTTTAGATGTGCTAGAAACACTACAAGCATTTCACAGCTATAAAAGAAATTTAAATATAATACATTTGCTAATATCACATACTGTATCACACCATGTATCATTAACACGGGTAAGAAATTGAAGGTGAGAAAAAGAGTAAGGACAGGACAGGACAAGACAGGAAAGAGGCCTATTTCTTAGCTCTTTAACTCTCAACACAGTAAAAAATCAAAAGTCTTTGTTTTAATTTTAAGACCTAAGGAAATAGTCAGGTAAAATCTGGTTTAATTCAATTCCTTTTAAAATCTTTATACAATTGATCCAATAAAAGAAAGCAGTGTCAAAACCTCCAGGAAACACTCAGTCTTAGACTTCATGGGTAAACAAACATCACGCAATCCTGCAAAGACATCTGACTTTTCAGATTGTCTGGACAGGAAAACAGTAGTTTCTTATTAAACCATAAGTTCTTAATCTTTGAGTCTATAAGTATATCTTGTGAGAGACAAGAAAACACCGTTCTTTTTGCATCGTTAATAAATTTGTAGTTCAGTGAAATGAGGACAAGATCTGCTATGAAGCAACTCTGAGATACCAAGTTGCAAGGGAGGCTTTGCTCCGGACCTTCTGTGTTGTCTGTGGACCCTGTATGTCAGCTGACAGCAGCTGAAGATCTGTGTGTGCATGAGAAAACAAACTCATCAAAGAACAAATAAAAAGCTCAAGTGGTCAAGAATATGGATATCTACATAAATACCAAATAAAAAGCAGGTCAAATAAAGTCCTTTACTAATGGGAACCAATAATAATAATTGAAAAAGCAGAGAGAGTATAATTCAGTTGTGAAATAAAAAATAATTTAAAAAAAAGAATGAAAGAAAGAAACAAAGTTCTGTATGCACAGCAAACATGAAATAAACCAAAAAGGCATGCTTAGATTAATGTGAACCTATGATTTCATCAAACATTTAAATATTCTCTAAGTTCAGTTCAAGGTGGTAATAACATGAGGTTCTTTGAAAGCTACGTCTGGAGACTACATCATCACACAAGGGAAAACACTAAACAAAGCTATGGAAACTGTGAAGCCACTGCACTGCTGAGCAATAACTAGAGTTAGTAACGTAGGCAAGTCACATCTGAGGGTTAAGCATTTAGGTACAGCAAGGACAGGTAAACACTGAAGACATTTCAGTAGAAATGCTCTTCCAAAGGCAGTGCAAAGCTGTATATGGTCATAAAAGACTTTTTCCTTCACCACAGTGCTCTTGTTCACTCAGGGAACCTAGAAGCTTCCAGAAGTCTCACAAGCTCCCTGGTGGAAAGGTGTAAGATGTAGAGGAGTGGTGAAACCAGAAAGAAACATTAAAAGAGGATGAGGAAATCATCCAGCCAAGCAACAACCATCTGGTGCAGTTAATCCAATTTTCTTTCTGATCAGTATTTCTTGCCTCTTTTCTTTGTGAGCTTTTATCTACAGATCTGTCTCCTGTCATTGCCACACTGCTTTCTGAACTCCCTTTTGACCAAAATGTTTGTTCAGGTCTCCAGCTCCCCTCCTTCATGCCAAAAATCTCCTTCCTTTGTTCTTCATTTCCCAGGATGTTTCAGAATCCAGGACAAAATCCCCCTCCCTGGCTTTAATGTGACTTGTGGACTTAGTAAAATTTATCACATAAATGTGATCTTTAACACATATTTTTAAAATTTAATTTTTAAAATTAATACAACACAAGCATGGTGTATTCTGAGTTCTTGGTCCTGGATTCATGGTACATGAAAGATCCAGGAGCATCTGTAAATCAATCAGTGTGGTATGAAGTCTGTGAACTGTTCATCTGATGCTGGAAAAAAATGCTCAGGTCAATATCGAGGTTCTACTGCTGTAGAAAGAAGAGAAATTTCTTATCCCTTTTCAATGAAAGAAAAAAAATGTCATGGATGTACTTTTTTGATGTTATATGCATGTGTCTCTGTTCTCTCCATATTTTTCCTTATTGTGAACAATCACCTTGCATGAGTATTCCATCAGGGACAGATGTTGGCTGTGTTTTGCTGAGCTCATGAAAAACTCTCACATAATGGGTTTGAGACTTGAGAAATAAACAGTGTGGGTCCTTTATGTCTTATTAGTCAATCACAGAAAAAACATTCTTCATTTCCTCAGTGGAGTATATCCTTTGATTCAGCTCAGCTGAAGAGGGGTATGTCTAGCAATGCTTTTGGGGAATCTGTGGTACCGAATATTACTGCTGCTTAAAACAACATTATTTGAAATAGTCAATTGCAAGTTAATCCACGTTAAGAACTTCATCCTGTCTCATCATGACTGCTCCACCTGTGTCCCAGTAAGCTCTGTTCCAATAAGCTTTTCAGGTACGTATCTACCTGTCATCCATGGTGCAGTCTGCAAGCTGGCTTTCAGCTCTTACAGTATTTGTTGATTGCCTAATTATCAGGAAAGCTGCCAATAGAGTGATGAATTTTAACCATGGAAATGTGTGAAAAAATCAGTGTTGTAGGCTCAGGAGTGATGAGAGATATTGTTCTAAAGACCCAGGAAGTAAATGTACTCTGAAAACATTGATTTCTTTTTTCTTGATCTCCCAAATCAGAGGTAGAGAAAAAATTTTCAAACATAGCAGTACAGTATTGTTGCACTGACTACACAACTTCACCTCTTGAAAAAGAAAGGAATTCACTTCACATCCCCAAAAATACAGGAATTAGTTTTCATATATTAGAGAGATGAACATTGGTAATCTGAGGCAAATTGCTATAGCTCCTACCTGCTCCATTATCTAATGAAAAAAAAAAATGCTTTTCAGTTTAGAAGAACCCATTAAGTGTATCTATACTTTTCTTACAGTTAAATATTTTTTATAGTTCTTAGATGAAGTCCCAAAAGACACAACCCCAGGCGTGGAGGTAGGACTGGCATGAAGTGGAGGGAAGCACAGATTTTCTCCCACATGTTACACAGAACATGCACATCTGTATCAAGCAACGATTTGAGGGGCATGCACTACAGCCACATCAGAACTCTTTCTTCCTTTTTTCCTTCCCCCAGCAAATTCTTCTCTGTGAACTAGGAACAGGGGAAAGGTGTAGATAAAGAAAAGCAGTATTAATATGACCTAGCTTTAGCCACCTAAAAGTTTGCACTGGCATCTCAACTAGGCTCTCTCAAAAGGTCAAAGGAAACAAAAGAGTACCTTTATCAGTGATTCTTCTCATCCTAAGGGCAGGAGTGGAAGATCTGTGGTTGAATCACCTCCCACTTCCCATGGACTACTGTTCTCCAGCTGCAGGCTGAAGACTAGTTTAGACTAGGTGACTAACTTGTAGACATTTGTTAGGTAACCTGCCCACTCATAGCTCAGTAAGAAGAAAGGGGTTTTTTCCCCCTCTTTTCTTGAGTAGAAAAATGCTGGGGTGCTGCAGTCTTCTTTTACAGAGGAAAGAAAGGCACAGGAATAACCCATGGCTGGATGTTAAGGCCAGACAACTTCAAATTCAACACAGATTTGTAATGAGGACGGCGATCAATCATCTGACAGATAACCAAAGAAAGTGATCAATTACCCAACCCTTGTGCTTTCAAATCAAGATTAGATGTGGTTTTGAAAGATAAGTTCTAGCCAAACATGTTAGGACAGTAGAAGAGAATTGAATGCAGTTGTTTGATCTATTTCACACAGAAAATGAAACTAGATGATCTAACATTTCCTTTTTGTTTCAAAAGCATCATTCATTTAAATGGCTAATTTATTTGTATTTTTCTTTGTCTGTCAGAGAAACTCAAATAAATGAATCCTCAAAGAGAAAGAAGCTTTTAATTTAAGAATCTGATGGCTAACTTCACCAGTGATTCCAAATATTTGGGAGTTGAGAGTTTTATTTGATATGACTATTCTCTGGGTAATTTAATTAAAGTCAGATGGTGGAAAGCACATTCTTTTTTGTAAGTGTTTCAAGACATTGTTGACTTCTCTCTGGTAGCTGCTTTTCAAATACAGTTATAATTTCTTGAAGGACTAACTGATCACTAAATAAAAACCTGTATTATTAACTTTGTGCTTTATTTGGCCAGTAGGGAGATTATAACCTAAATATTGAAGCGGGGAAGGATAGATTAAAATAATTATCTTCTATTTGTGACAGATTCCTGGCTTAAGATAACCTGCCTCTTGCCACAAAATTTGGTGAGTAGAGAACTGATGATAAAGCTCCAAGGTGTTTATAGGATAAATTCAGGGAGGAATGAGCAGCTATGCAGGGAACAGTTTTGCCTTTGCTGCCCCTTCTGACCCCTCTCTCCGTCCACTTAAGAAAAGAGATATTTCTAATATTTATCAGTTCTTCCCTATCTGTAACTGGAGCACCTAAAACTGACAAAAAGGGGAGAGTAGAAAAGAAGCTATTTAGTGAAAGCACTCCAAATGCCAAACCAGGCACCTGCATTGCTACTGTGTCATCTGCAGGGAGTCAGAAGCAACACGGGGGCTGTGTGTCTGACAAGGCTGCACAACAAACACACCTTATAATATATGATGCATAAAATATTGTGACATGTGTTGAAAATGTTGTAAAGAACAGAGAGAATGCTGAAGCTCACAGAATTGTATTTGTGAGGGAATACCTGGGACCATAATTTTAGAGAAGCTCCTGGAAAGCAGAAGTGTCACCAGTGCTGCATTTGGATTGTGCTATTTCAGGGAACAAAGGAGTGTGAATATTACTACAGAAATTTTTGCATAAAATCATTGAATCATAGAATAATTTCGGTTGGAAGGGACCTTTGAAGGTCATCTAGTCCAACCCCTCCTGCAATGAGCAGGGACATCTTCAACTAGATCAGGTTGCTCAGAGCCCCATCCAACCTGGCCTTGAGTGTTTCCAGGGAGTGGGTATCTACCACCAGTCTGGGCAACATGTGCTAGTGTTTCACCACCCTCATCATAAACAATGTCTTCCTTACATCTAGTCTGACTCTACCTTCTTTTAGTTTATAACCATTACCCCTTGCCCCATTGCAACAGGCCCCACTAAAACATCTATCCCCATCTTTCTTATAAGCCCCCTTTAAGTATTGAAAGGCTGCATAAGGTCTCCCCAGGGTCTTCTCTTCCCCAGGCTGAACAACGCCAAGTTTCTCAGCCATTCTTTCCAGGAGAGGGAATCAGAAGCAATGTTGCTGTTGGATGCATGAATCATATTTTTTAACATTTTTTAAAATGTGTTACTTTAAAAAAGGAAACAAAAGACCCAAAGAGATCTAGAAGAAAATAAGTGTCTGATAAGGGGACACTGCTGTAGGAGCCCTAGAGGGGAGAAGTTAAACTCTTTGAGACAGCATCTCAAAAGGAGGGTGCTAGCGTATCTGCTTTTCTGTTCACAGTTGAGATATGCCTCAAGCAACAGGTTAGTATTTCCTGAGATTTTTTGTGTTGTTTCTCTTTTCTCTTTCTGTACCTCTGTTTGTATTTTTTTAAATCAAGAAATTGTTTTCTTTGCTCTAATAACCTTGTACCCTTTCACTTAGTCAATCATGTGAGAGTGGAAGCAAAGCCAGAAGGCAGGGAAAAAGCTGAGCAATCCAGGACTATACATTTAAATCTGAGGTACTGGCAACCTGAGCAGAGTTTGGGCATCCCAGGGCTTTGAGTTCCCCTCCTCCTAGGTGACAAAGATGGTTCTGCAGACTGGTATCATGGGGGACAGACAAATCTACCCCCTTTCAGTTTAAAACCATTGCCCCTTGTCCTGTCACTACAGGCCGTGTAAAAAGTTTGTTTCCATCTTTCTTATAAGCCCCCTTTAATTATTGAAAGGCTGTAGTAAGGTCTCCCAGGAGCCTTCCCTTCTCCAGATCCAAATCTCCCAGCCTTTACAGGAGAGCTGTTCCATCCCTCTGATCATTTTTGTGGCCCTTCTCTGCACCCTCATTAGCATGTCTTTCCTGTAATGAGGACTCCAGAACTGGATGCAGTACTCCAGGTAGGGTCTCACTAGAGCAGAGTAGAGGGGTAGAATCACCCCTCTTGACCCCCTGGCTATACTTCTTTTTATGCAGCCCAGGATCTAATTGCCTTCCTGGACTGCAAGTGCACATTGCCAGCTCATGACCAATTTTTTTTCATCCGCCAGTTTCCTCAAGTTCTTCTCTGCAGAGCTGCTCTTGATCCATTCATCCACCAGTCTGTATTGATGCTCTGAGCCAGGTATATGACCTTGTACTTGGCCTTGTTGAACTTCTTACGATTTGCATGGGCCCACTCCTCAAGCCTGTCAAGGTCCCTCTGGATGGCATCCCTTACCTCTGTCAAATCAACTGCACCACTCCACTTGATGTCATCTGCAGACTTGCTGCAGGTGCCCTCAAACTCACTATGTTGTTAATGAAGATATTAAGTAGTGTTGGTCCCAATACAGACCCTTGAGGAACACCACTTACTACTGGTTCCCACTTGGACATTGAGATATTGACTATACCTCAACAACCATGTCTTAGCTTTTCTTTTTGTACTTATATAATGTCTCCATTCAGGGTTAAGGGTTTTTTGGTTTGGGGGTTTTTGTTTGAGGCGGGGTTTTTCATTACTTGAAACTATGGGTTCTGTAAAGATTTAAAAACCCACCAAATTTAGTTGTTGACTCCCATGGCAGAAAGTTCAGAACAACAGCACAGTGGTTTCCCTAAACATAATATGATCTGGAATTACCTCATGTTAAAAATACTCCACATAGAAGTGGTAAAGATTTGAGTCATTTTTCCTATGGAGAGTACATTACTTTAAAAATAAATAATTTTTACATTCTGGAATAAATTAAGATGGGTCTGTGAATTTCTAGTATGTACTGATGCCAATTAAATAGTAAAAACTCCTTATATTCTCTCTTTAAAAAAGATGTATTCGTGCAAAAATGTGCCTTACTTACCATGAGACTGTTGTCAGTTATTTTCCCAATAAGGAGTTTGTTTTAACTGGAGTAGTAGAACAGGATCAGCCAAACTTCTAAAACTCAAAAAATACATTGAGAATCAAAAGTCAGGGAATATGGTTTATGATTCTGAAGCACTGCAGCACTGGCAGCAGATACATTTCTGAGCAGACAACATCCTAGAAAAAAAACACTTTTTTTCTTAACAGGGTACCTGATATGGTCTATCACAGAGTGTCTGACCTAATGCTAATCAATGTTCCTATGTACTACGTAACCAGCTCCTCAGCAATTCTCTCCTCTAACAGTGCTCTTGATAGGGCTTAAATACGGTACTTACAGACCTGTGAGTGCAAGTAAAAGTCTGCCCACGTCATTCTGCTCGTGTAAGTAGTGGCAACAGACTCAGGATGCGGAAAACTTACATACACACACGCACAAAAAAAAAAAAAACCACCATGAAAAAATCTTCAGCAGATGAAGACCAAGATTCACATCCATTGCTTTGGGCAATTATTTCTGTGCAGGAAAGAAATATTAGATCTTGCTTGTATACCCTGAAAAAAAAATATGAGAAATACATGCAGTAAATCTGGTGCTGTCAGGGTGTATTGGACTCACTATGTGTACATGAACACAGCTTATGTCAACCTTCCCAGAATTAATGTAATACCCTGTGTTGTGATGTCTACATGTGCTGTAGAAATGCACAGCAGCCCAGTAAAAGCTACTGTGCAATAAAAATAGCGGGACTCCAGATGTAAAAAAAAAAAAAAAAAAAAAAAGTGAAACCACAACATCCAATTCTTTTGGAATAAAATTTTCAGGTAGAAAGAAGAAACTGGGGAAAGCTAGCTGTCTGGTAGCACTACCTCGGGTTCCCTAGGGAAGCTTTCTTGGGTTCAGTCCCAACAGAAACACAGACCATTTAGTGCAATACATTTACTCACTGTGTAGGATTACTGTAAAGCTCCAAAGCAATATCAGGTGCAGTTCAACTTTAGATAGCACCTACTCATTCACAGCCTTTGTTCAAGTCTTGAAGAGCACACTGTTTTGATAAGGCTAATCTTATTCTACTTTACTTGTCTCTGCTTTATCCGGTCCATACTGCAACTACATTCCAGACAATATATTTACAGGAAATAATATAATGGAACAGGGCTGGACATTGTCTGTCTCCCAGGTAGAAAATGAGAGGGTAGTGTGTATATGTCCCAGGCTATTTGGACTAAGACAGGCCTTCAGGAAATGAAAGTTTCTATTTAATTAGAGCAGTATTTTGCTTCCTGGCAGCATATGTATTATGCATGTCTACATATGTCTGGGTGTTTGTTTGTTTATGTTTTCATAGATACAAGCACATAACACATATACATACATACATTTTTTTTATTTTAAAATCAAACCTATAGTGTCCCAGAAAGTCAAGTTAGCAAGAGACAGAAAGTCTATGGCCTGACGCTGGTTTTGGTAAATGGGAGTCTATCTGTGCATTTTGAATTTTAGAACAGTTTCTGTGTATAATTCTGAAATCAAATCTTGGGCATCTTCCAGATGCTTGAAATGGTCTTAACCAAGAATGCCTCAAGATTTGTCCCCAAATAAGTTAGCTATGAAAGCATTATTTCCAGAGGTGAATGGCTTTCAGTTCTTCATGTGATCTAGTTCCAGGGCTTTTTGTGAGTTTCTCAAAACTCAGATTTTACTTCCACCTATGAATTATCTGTAATAGGTACTCATTTGCTTGTTGTTACTTTCCATTTTTTGAAGGCATGTTTCTGGTACTTTAACCTGGAGTACCAGGATGCTGGAGTGACTGCAAGATGCCATTTGAGGATGGCAATTTAAGATGGAAATTAAACCTGCCAGTGAGAAATAGAATGAAGAAACCATATTTGGGAAGGAAGAGACTGCTAGAACCAGTATATATATAAGGGAGCATATCCAACAAATCATATGAATACAAAATATTTGGGAGAGTACAAAATATTTGTGAGAGGCCTTTTCAAATTATATAGTTTTATTGCATGAAAATATCTGAGAAGTTCACTTTTTTCCAGTACATAAGCAAGTTAGTTTCCTCTTCTTTTTGTTTCCACTGTACACATATAATCCCCAGATACACTGCCCTCTCTTTCTACTTGTCTCCCATATTTTGCCTTCTCTCATGCCACATCTTCAAGGCTGCCATCACTGCACTGATCATGAGTAAAAAAGTCTCCACTCAGAGAATTTTTATTTGATTTAATCTACTGGCATTTAACACAAACTTCTGGTTACTGATTTGGTATTGAGAAAAAAAAGAGAACAATTAAATACTTAAGTATGTACCTTTTTTCCTCCTTCCCCAGGCTCAGCTTAAGCCAGACACCTCTCCACCTCCATTCCCAGTCTCACCTTTCCAATCCATCCAAGTACGCCCAGGGAGGTGAGAGGTAGCACAGAATGTTGGGGGTTTTGTCTCATGGCTTCTTTCTGCCTCTCCTTGAGCTGGTGGGTTTATTTCTGCTGCTCTCTGCTCTTTCAGGCTTTCCTGCCACTCGTTTCAGTGTCCCCACCCTGGCATGAGTCATCCATGACTGCAGTCCCTTGAGGGTTTGCCCCAGTGCTTCATCCATAATGTAAGAAACAGCCCAAGTACCAAAAGGCTTCTCAGGGCACTCTGTCAGCCTCTTGCTATCTCAGACTGCATCTGAATTATCATTATTAGCCTTTCCTGATGGATTTCTTTTCCCATGAAGTTTTCTTTTTTCTTTCTGTACTTTGCACATCAAAATACCCTGAGCCAACAAGTTCCAAATTTTAATTGTGTTGGGCAAAAAGCAACCACATTTACTGCTCAGACTCATTTGCCAAGCACTTATGTCACTGCCATTGCAGACCCTTCCCTCTTAACAGACTTATCTTCCCTCAGAACTGAAGAAACAAATGACCGAGAGGGGCAAAACTGGGCACATATCCCTGCATATTTGGGAAAGGACCCCACCTCCCATGGGTGGCCAGGAGAGCTGCTGCAGGGACTGCAACATCGAGGACAGCAACTGTAGAGCTTGATCAGCATGCTCTTTCTCTGGAGGAATAGTCACCAGCGCTAAAACAACTATTTAAAGAAAAAAAATGGCAGGTGAATACAGACATCAGTTTACAATTTCTTTTATAAAGCAGCTTTCTGTCCACGTAGCACCCAACAACCATGAAGTCAGACTCAGCTCTGATATGAACTGTCCAATCTTGCAGTGGAATTGGAGACTATTTAACAACGTAGAAGTCAAATAGACATGGTCTGCCAAAACAAGCACAGATTTTAAATATTCCAGAACAATAAAATTTAGAATTTCATGTTCATCCACTGAAACAGTATGACATTAGCTATGAGTTATACCTGGAGAATCAAAGCAGAGCTGCATAAAAATTAATAGTTTTGCATGCAGAAGGATAACTTCAAAATGTTTCAGTGCCAAAATAAGCAGTAAAAGAGATTTATAAACATGGATGAGGTATCATTAGTCTTTTAAATACTTGCTTTTGTAGAACTTACATATGTAATTAATGAATTATCTGATACACAATTCTATATTACTGCACTTTTTCCCACGCAGCAATGTTCTTACCAACAACTGTTAAATACTCTTGCTGTCATAGGAGATTTGAGTGTAAATACTGGTTCTGGTTAATTCTTTTTTCACATCCTCTGCTTGTAATATGGATTAGTGTCACAGGTGACTGGGCTGATAGAATTGACTGTGTTCTGTTACCCCAAAAAGTCCCCAGTACAAAAGCTGATGTTAAGTATTATTACAATATTTGTGATCAACAGTGTCTTTAGCAACAGTAAAGGTACTAAATGTATTTTGACATTTTGTGACAAATATGATTATTTAATGAGATTAGACTGACAGAACTACCTGGAAATTAAGTAGGTTGGTGACAGGCTGGAAGAACCTCTTGAAAAGCTATATAGTTCTTAAAAAGTACTTTAGACTACTTAGAAATTTAGCTTGAACAAAGCTAGAAGGAAGACTCATTTTCTATTTTATCAACCTGAACTACATTTCTTTAGTTCAGTTTTGATTTTTAGCTTCAAACAAATCCAGAAACCTTCAGAGAGTAAATATCAAGGTGCTGGGCCTCTGTGCTGATGCTGAGCCCAGTACTGTTGTTGATATATATTGACTGCTCTGGATTTCTTTGACTTTTCCATATAATCGAGTTAGTAAATAGCTGCTGTACTAATGTTTCAACTTCAAAAAATATTGTAATCACTCTGAATAAAAAGCGCATTTCACACAAACATCATTACCAAAGTTGTGAATATACAATTTCTTACTGATTTGTGTCAAAGTAGCAAAAGTATTTTGAGCCAGAAAAGGGGGGGGCGGGGGGGAAGACAAAAACATACAGAATTACACAGCTTTATTTCTAAGTTAAGATCGGGTTAACTTGATGATGCACAAATATTTACAGGAATGTCATGTCATTCCAGCAACAAACTGCAAATACACCCTTCTGGGGAATTAAGTTGATTGTATTGCAATTGAAGGAAAACTACTTGGAAAAAAATAGATAGATGCCTGGCTACAGTGAAGACTCAACAGAGTAATCTAAGCCTATGTATACACAGAAGGTATGTCATTTTCTCTCCACTGATTATTTTGGGGTTTGTGTTGTTGTGGGGGTTTTTTGTTTATTTGGTTGGTTGGTTGGTTTTGGGTTTTTTGTTTTTGCTTAAAAAAGGAGCGCCTAATGCTATTTTCAGCTGCTGGGACTTTGGTGTCTTGCTCAACGTTATGGACCTTGCTCCCAGCTCTGGGCATGTAAGACGTAAACCTATAGGTATGACAGCTGCCATTGGCTCTGAAACAATTTTCACTAGAACAAGCTTTCACTGGAAAATGTTAGTTCTGTATAAAACAAAGTTTTTCTGCTGGTCTGTCAGTTTCAAACATAACTGTAATTAAAAGATTAAAACCTGTTATAATAAAGGCACAGCTGAATGTTTTAACATTGTTATAACAGAAAGCCTGAAATATTCATTTTAAAAAATATTTTTTGCATCATGGTTGTATTTTTTATATGCTAAAAAAAAGTTAACAGATAATTTCAACACAAAATCTTTCTCAAAACTGGAAGCAGCATATTAAAATTTCGTTTTGCAGGCAAATTCAAATTGTTTGAAAATGTTCTTAGAATTCAAACCCACATTTTTTTAAATATTGGCATTTCCCATACATTTCCCATTCTAACTCTTGTACTCTGCTAGATGTCACTGAATTAGTCTTGAACACTACTTTCTCAGATATTAAAAAAAAAAAAAGACATTTTCTCAGAAAGTAGCTTCTTTTGCTCTAGTGCTGGAGTATGAAGTACTTTCCTAGGTATTCTTCTTCTGCATGGAAAGGAGATAGCACAGCATGAAACATTAATGCTGTGCCAGGACGTGATGTATACAAGGGGAGATGTTGAGCTGAATAGGGATGGGTCAGGAGAGGCAAGGACTGCACAGCTACCACTGTGTGATTCAAATTCTTGTGCCACATTAGCTTATGGGGACAATAAGAAACAAAATCCTCCTGTCTCTCCTGCTTTCCCAGTAAATCCACATCAGACCACTTCTATTTCACTGTTATTTTCTTTATTTGGTTTGGTAGCTATATATTATTCTCCCACTCAGGGATGAAAGCCAGGGTGTACTGAGGTAGCAGTGGGGGCAGTGGATGCAGCAGCATGACAATTAAAACATCCCTATTGGGCTCAACTACTACTGTAAAGAAGGATACAGTTAATAATGGTGCCCAAAGTATAGAAAATACTGTTGCCCAAAGTGGCAAGTACAATAGATGTCATGTGGCCTTCGGGATGGTAAATCTGTTACACCCCATCCATGTTTTCCCTTTCCAGAGGATGTAACACAGTCTTACAGGGCTGCAAGAGATATTTCAAGTGAAATTGAGTGTCTCTGCATTTCTCATTTTTGGTTATTTAATTGTATTCTGAAGTTTCTTCTGGCTTTTCTGCAGGAAACTTTGATTCAGGAAAGTCTGATTCAGGGAGACAAATAGCTGAATCTGTCCTTCCAGACACACTGTACAGCAGAAATGTCTAGAGGAATATTTTTAGAGTTATTTCTGAGGTAACATATACAAAAACCAAAAAGGTGAATACAGCTGAAAACACATTTGGTAGGAAATTAGAGGCACTAAGCTAACCAAAGTGAATCAGAAGGACTGTATAAATTTTGCTATTACAAATCCCTCATTCATGGTAAAGTCATGTTTTACAAATATATACATACCTGAATATATATTGTAGTGTGTATGTTTTTAAATGGTCCAATAAGAAAAAAAAACCCCACATGCTCACCGAAAACCTCAAATAAAATGTATACAGACTTCTAACCAATTTAACCTCTTCAGTTTTATTGACAAATGTGGCCTTTTTTGCTAATGTATATAAAGCCTAATGAAATTTCTATGTTTCGATTTTTCTTTAATCTGATATCCAAGTCATAGCTGTCCAAGCTAATGGTGAGGCCTTACAAGTGGAGATTTCAGTGAAATAGTCCCTGTCTATGTACTGCTTTATTCCCGTCTTCTTCTTGTCTAGTGTATGCTTATATAATCCAGACTTTTGAAAGCAGATTTTACATTCACCTCCCGGTCATTGGAACAAGTGCTGAGAACTGAGTCAATGCCTCCAAGTGAAGCCCAAATTCCAGAGTTCAGCACCAGTGGAACCAGAATGAAGACTTTGGTGGTTTCTTGATTTGTGTGGGGGAAAAAAGAGACACAAACAGGGAGGCCAACAGCCGAAGGAAATCACAGTCCTTCAGTCTTTGCATTATGCTCCTAACTGTCCGGCACTCCTGTTGTCTTTGTGGTTTTACTTGTGTGTTAAATCAAGTGATAAATATGAGATAGTTGTATAGTATGATAAGCTTGTGTAAAAAAATGAATCTGTTTAAGCAGAGTAAATTAAGGCTCTGGTTCTTATTCCCATAACAAAAGTCCATTTAATTTATCTTAATTTAATTTATCCTGTATATAAAGACTGCTGTACAGACAAATAAAGACACTTCACATACTGTTTCTGTTTGTTATTATGAAAAAATTATCTCAAAAGACATCTGTTAACACCTTTAATCAAATTGTAATCTGCAAGGAAATTTTCCACAGGAAATTAATTAGTTTGTTTATATTAGATGTTCCACAGAAATCTTGACTATTTGGATTTGATATGCTTAAAAGAAAATATTTTGTACAAAGATTAGGTTCACAGTGAATCCACACCACCCGGGGATGTGCCCATTTTTTTTTTTTAAACCCAGATGACTTTACAGAGTTAGGACTTTGCTGTCTGTGCAAGCAGTGGGCTTGCAAGTGCCACTGCAGGCAGGGAAGTCTCCAGATGATGCAGGATGCTGTGCATTACCACAGGGCTCCCAGCAGACCCAGCACACAAAAACCTCAAGGGCCTAGGCAGCAAAAGCACAGATGGATAGCCCTCTGCAACTGCCTCTCCTCCATGGCATGCCAAGCAGTCTACATTTCTGTCTTAATTTGGACAGACAATGGTTAGATGTGTAGCTGCAGGTCCCACCTTCACAGCATTCCCCTGCGACATCTTCCCAGTTCGTCCAATTTGAATTCATCTTTCTATGGATAGCTCTCGTACTCAACAACACACCAGGCTTATACTTCTGCCTTGCCATTTATACTTCTTTTCCCAGATAGGAACAGCCACACATCAAACTGCCAGGAATCATCAGTTTCTCTCTCACAACTGCAAAGTTTATCTCATTCTCCCTTTTCATCATTTCTCACTGTGTACCCATGCATTCTGACATCCAGGACAAACTTTTCTTCTGGTTAGTTTAAATTGCCACTCCTAGTATACATTAGTTCTGCTATTTATATCCTTCTCAGTAGTTAATCTTCCAATTATGTTAGGGTTTCTGTCTCACAACTTCTTTCCATTCACTTGAATATAAATTCCAGACAGTTTTTGCACCTATTTCTTAAAGAAATTCAGTTTCCTTTGTATTTCAGTCCCAGGTCTCAACATGTAACATTAGCCTGTTCCTTTAATTTATCAATATTTTTTCATTGACGTCCAAGATACGAGTTATAAACGTACTTATGTTTATTGTCCTCTTCACTACTATTAAGTTCTACTTTCTCGAAGTGATTTTGATAAAAAAGATTATTTTTAACTGATCTTATCACTAATGTCTTTATAATATGTAACCCATTTAACCAACTTTCCTTTACTTGTGCCTCAATCTTCCTTCAACAGCACATGGTATTCAAGGTGTGTGTTCCACTTGGAAATTCTGTATTTCTCTTAGCCTGTATCACTTACTTTCAGTTCTTAATGAAGAAAATCTGGCTTATCCATTTTTTGGGCCTTTGAAGCAGCAACAGTTCAGTCCTGTCACGTAATTCACAGAATCACAGACTTAAAACATTGCTGAGGCTGGAAGGCACCTCTGGAAATTTAGTCCAACTCCCCTGCTGAAAGCAGGGTCGTCTAAAGCACATTGTCCAGGACCACATCTGTTCAGATTTTGAATAAATCTACAGATTGAGACTTCACTACCTCTCTTGGCAATCTGTTCCAGCATTTGACCACCCTCAAAATAAAAAAAAAAAAGTTTTTTCTTATGTGTAAGCAGAATTTCCTGTATGTATTTGTTATAATAGGACAGCTTTTCTTATTCACTGGGTAGACAGTTCAAGTAAAGGCAAGGAAAAGCAACATTTGTCTTGACCTTGTTACATGTAGGGAAGGCTTTTTTATTAAAAAAATGTATTGCCTTTTCAGGCAATCTTTATTTTTAAATAATATCTTCAAATAAAACAAGACCTGTTGTTTTTCAGAAGGAAAGAACTGTTGGTGGGAAAAGAGGACAAAATTGGCAGGAGCGAAGGAATAGTCTAGCAGGTAAGCAGAGAAAATCTCACAGCTGGAGTTGGAGCAAAAGTAAGTTTACCCAAGAACTTTACTCACAGGGTCATTCAGAAGACTAGCTGAGAACTAAAAGAGGTGGGTGAAACCTTAGTATTACTGAGCATGACGCCAAGACTTTTGGATGGAAACAGTTTGGGGGTGTTATTGGGCAGCTTTTTAAAATTATAAATTTTCACATGTTTGCTGGCCATCCTTTCTCCAACACAAAATTATTAAAGTCAAAACCCCAGATCTTTAAGCCTGAAGCTGTTGAGTTCTTCCAGTTCTGCAACCTTTCATAATGAAACTATGAGGAAGGTGTAAAAACAAGACAGCTATTTTGGTAGCTCATAAATTCAGAGGGGTACTTTTGTACAGGTTGCTGAGCTGTGAGTGGAACCACCATTTGGAGGATATCCTGAAATACTCCTGTTCCTCAAACCCTCAGAGTGCACACAGAGCTTGTTCTGCCTGCTAAAATTCAAATTTTACCTTTAGACTTGTCTTGGTGAGGACCACAGGAGGCAGAAGAGTATTTTCTGCTGTATGTCTCATATGACAAAGAAATCTATTATACACCCTATGGATCACTTGCTTTTCCCAGTCTCTGAATACAGCGTTTTTAAGGACTTCATTTTCATGTGGAAATCATCAAGAAGCAACCAAGAACAGGGCTTCTGAGTCCTTTTCCTTTTCAGAAGGCTAACAGTAAAAGAAGAGGTGGGTCTGCAGTACTATAACCGAACCAAATGCTTACATAACATGTCACATTGGCAGATATAAAGTGATTTCTAGAATACAGCAAAATCTGAGTGGAGCTGAAGTATGCACACATAGAAACATAGGTGTCTGCTATTGAACAGTGGGCTTTCCATCTGGAAAGATGTCTTATTACATCACAGAGTTGTCATGGTAGATGATTCTGAGTGCAGTTCTTACACTTGGGTTACATCTACCTGGACTTATCTCCTGGCATTTGAGGAACAGGCACGTACTAATAATACATAAACCTTTATAATGCCAAAATATATTTAATAAGATCCTATAAATATACAGACTTCTGAAGGAATAAATAACTACATAGGGAGAAGAGGGTTGTTTTCTTTCAACATAAAACTTTACTAGATTTAGGGTGGGTGTTCAAATCCAGATTGCATATATCTGTACTTAGATAACTAAATAAACAGGGCATCTAGCCGATACAGTCAGAGAGGCCTGGAAAGTAGCAAAACTTGGTCACCTGAACTGACTCCAGGCTCTGTTTGGCTGTCTTGACTAGGGCCTTCATTCACTTACCTAATCACAGGTGCCTCACTGGCAGCAGGAAGTTGCTTGGCTATCCAAGGTGCTGAAAGAGGATGCTTAGGAGACACACCACCTTCTGGAATAGCCGTTCCAGAGGCTGGAGGTCAGGCAGGATCCCTTAATGCATCTTAAATGACCCCAGACATTGCTAAGACAAATCAATTAAGCCATAACACCTTTTATCTTTCAGCTGAAGGTATTTTCTGAATTCATCATGATGGTCTCAGTTGACTGTTATGAAAATTTCCTTCCCTAATTATTATATCAGTCAGTCTTTATAGTATGAAGCTATATTAACTTTGCTAACATATATTAGTTTACATTACACACTGTAATGTAATGAGGCATGGAATTTTACTGGAGACTTTAGTATTGTTCATGTTTAAGTAAAGCAAATTAAAGGACACCACCTCATCACAAGGACCAGAAGGACAGTCCAAACCTGGAAATAAGGACTTTGCTTGTCAGAAACTTACAGCTGTCCATTGTCATGGTTTTAGCTGGGATAGAGTTCATTTTCTTCACTGTAGCTGGCCTAGTGCTGTGCTTTGGAATGAGTATGAAAATAATGTTGATAACACACTGATGTTTTAGTTGTTGTTAAGTAGTGCTTGTACTAGTCAAGGACTTTTCCAGCTTCCCATGCTCTGCCAGGTGCATAAAAAGCCAGGAGGGGAGGAGGCACAGCCAAGATAGCTCATCCAAATTGGCCAAAGGGATATTCCATATCATATGACGTCATGCCCAGTATATTAACTGTGGGTAGTTGGCCAGGGGGAGCAGTGATCCCGGCTTGGGGACTGGCAGCATTCGTCAGCAGGTGGTGAGCGGTTGCATCACTTGTGTTGTTTTGTTTGGTTTTTTTACCCTTCCCCCAGGTTTCATTTCTCTGTCTCATTATTATCCTTTTCACTATATTATCATTATCATCATCATCATTACCATCGTTGCCATTATTATTATTATTATTATTGTCATTATTACTATTTTATTTTAATTATTGAACTGTTCTTATCTCAACCCACAAGTCTTCATGTTTCTTCTTTTCCAATTCCCTCCCCCATCCCACTGGGGTGGGGGGAGTGAACAAGCAGCTGCATGGTGCTTAGTTGCTGATGGGGGCTAAACCACAACACCATGAAGGATAAAAGGTACCCCAGGGCAACCAAGACAACATTTACATTCTAACCCCTTTAATACATCTTTGAAACCTTCCCACCATTGTCTGGCATCATAGATTAATAACTATAGCAAGATCAACTCCAGAGACATCTTGATGAATAAAAAAGAAGCAAGAATGCTGATGGATGATAACACTGCAGAAATATAGTTGCTTTGCGAAGTTTCACTATGATTAGTACTCAGTAGTGTGTGTCTTAGTGATTAGTCAAATTGTGTTGTACCCGAATGCTTGAAGGGTGTAAGAACCCTCTGTGAAACTACATTTGGGGTGCGCCAACTTATTTATTCACATGGATAAATATTTATGCTTGTAATTCTATACTTTGCATCCTGGTCTTTCTTCTCAGTCAGTGCAGGCCAGTTGCAAATTTTTGTAATGTGACACACACCTATTTTAACAGAAAACGTGTTGTGACCTGAAACATTTTTCCAGCTCTATTAGTATGTCTAGCAAAAATGTTTTACAAACTTCTTGGTTCCAGACAAGATGAGACCCCCAAGTCAGCATGATACTGGAGATGACATTGTCCCACCTTTCTTTTAGTGAATAAACTCAAAGACACTGAAGGCTCACGGTTACTAAAGGTAGGTTTTAAAAAAAATAGAGTGAGGTAATTCTTAAAGGCATAGAAAGCAAACATCTTTTGTGTTGAGAAAGAGTGAAGTAAAATGTTTGAAGAGCCATTCATTCCTGCTGAGTGTGCTTTTGGAGGAGAAGACTGGGTTTTGCCCATCTTGGCCCCCACGTCAGCAACTTTTGTCTTCCTCTGCTGTAACACATGCTGTATTGTCCTGAGCAGGTGCCTAAGCCAGCTGTCTCTCAGGTTGCATTCCTGCTTCAGGCTTTCTGCTTTCTGACCCTTCTTCTGTCTCCTTGCATACATCATCCTCCTCAATACTCTAAAGCTTCTCCATCATCATTTTGTGGAAAGCACAATCTCTTTTTCTCAAATAGATCTGCCTGACCCAGACTGCAGCACACAGGACAGCAAAAAGAGCCAGAGTAAAAGGTGAGAAAACATTTAGTTAAGTGAATGGCTCAATGTCCAAACGGAGACAGCTAACAAGTGGTGTCCCTCAGGGACCATACTGGGACCAGTGCTGCTTAATATTTTCATCAATAACATATACAATAAGAGCACATGCACCCTCAGCAAATTTGCAGATGACACCAAGCTCAGTGGTGTGGTTGACACATATAGGGAGAGGCTGCCATCCAGAGGGTCCTGGACAAGCTCAAGAAGTAGGCCTGTGAGAACCCCGTGAGGTTCAACAAGGCCAAGTACAAGGTCCTACAACTGGGCTGGGGCAATCCCCAATATCAATACAGGTTGAGGGATGAAGGGATTGAGAGCAGCCCTGCCAAGAAGGACTTCGGGGTACTGGTAGATGAAAAGCTGGACATGAGCCAACAGTGTGCACTTGCAGCCCAGAAGGCCAACAATGTCCCGGGCTGCATCAAAAGAAGCGTGGCCAGTGGGTCGAGGAGGGTGATTCTGCCGCTCTACTCTGCTCTGGTGAGACCCCACCTGGAGTGCTGTGTCCAGCTCTGGAGCCCTCAGCACAAGAAGGATGTGGACCTGTTGGAGGAGTTTGAGAGGAGGGCCACAAAAATGATCTGATGGCTGGAGCACCTCTCCTACAAGGACAGGTTGAGGGAGTTGGGATTGTTCAGCCTGGAGAAGAGAAGGCTGTGGGGGGACTTTATTGTAGCCTTTCAGTACTTAAAGGGGGGCTACAGAAAAGGTGGGAACAATCATTTTAGCAAGGCCTGTTGTGACAGAACAAGGTGTAATGGTTTTAAACCACAGGAAGATAGATTTAGACTGGATATAAGGAAGACATTTTTTATGATCAGGGTGATGAAACACTGGCACAGGTTGCCCAGAGAGGTAGTGGATGCCCCATCCCTGGAAACATTCAAGGTCAGGTTGGAGGGGGCTCTGAGCAACCTGATCTAGCTGAAAATGTCCCTGCTCACTGCAGAGGGGTTGGACTAACTGGCCTCTAAAGGTCCCTTCCAACCCAAACCATTCTATGATTCTATGGTTTTATATCATCCATCAGAAGTCTTATATCTGCTGCTATGACCACGGTTTGATTTATAGAGGAATAAGCGAATGCTTTCATGGACCATAAATATTGCACATAACCCTTCTCCAAGAGAAAGTACCTAATTAAAGACCTTGAATACAGCTGAAATATGCACTCCTGAATTACAGTGCAAAAGGCATGTGACTGCTCCATCCTGTGACTGTTACTTCTCTGTTAGCCACTAGGTTATATGACAAATTTTAGCCTCCTATTCAGTAAAGCAGGTGTCTAGCAGCAAGATGTTACCAATTCCCATTTCTAAGATTGATTAACTGTATTTTTATGTTTGTGTATTCCAAAAGCAATGTTACATATAGATATATGTTTGTACATATATATTCATATCCATATATATATACATCAGCAGTTACACTGCTCTGTCGTTTAGAACCTTTCTTCTAGAAAGTACAAGCCAATCCCGGTTTTGAAGGCATGGACATATGGTTAATATAGCTCTGTTTTTCTCATGTTGTGTTCTAGGGACTTTAAGATCATGCAATCACAGTCTCAAGTTCTGTCCTATAATACAGTACTTTCTTCTATAAGGAAGCTTGCCACAGCTCAGAGTCTTACTCTGTCAGCACTACAATTCAGACAACAAGGGCTTAAGGCTCTCTCTACAATACCTAGACTGTATTTTGTTCCAGTTTTTGTTGGGTTGTTTTGGGGTTTTTTGGGCAATAATAGTGTTTATTCTGGCTCAGCTGTGGCATGTCCTGGCCACAGTGAGGAAATTCCATTCACAGTAGAGGGATCACTGCAGGAATATCTCTATTATCCTAATAAAATTCATTGTAGTTACCAGACAAATAATATTCTGATGGTTTTTAAGTCTTGGATCCAAAGCAGCTGTCACTTCAAACAGCAAATTTACAAGCTTTGAATGCAACTGATATTACAAAATTGCAAATTACCTATTTCCTGGTAGATAAAGGTCGTCCTTCAGAGATGTGAGCACTTATTCCTTGCTCAAAGTGTCAGAAGGTGGAAATCAGCAACTGCTCCTAAGAAAGGGATATACATCCTTCAATATAGACTGAGCAAACCAGCCCAGCCATTTTTGGTCATGGCAGGTTAAGACTAATGAAGCAGAGTTCCATATAGCCATAACAATTCCCCAAGCTAGTCTGTCCTCAACAGCAACTATGTTTAAGCTATTTTTAAATTGCAAAGGAAAAAGAAAGACTCCTAGTTTCCTATTCTCATTAGGATGTCTGCAAAGTTCTTTGCATTCTAGCCTCCAGCAGTGAGAAACTGCTGTGTCATTTGGCTTTCCTTAATGTTTGCCCATGTTAGAAAGGAAATAACTGAAGTACTTCAACAGCTAAAAGAGAAGAAAATATACCAGGACAATGTCAAGTAGCAAGACTGGCAAGAAGAAAATGTAAGTGATGTGGTCCACCCTTCCTCTCTGCCTTATAGTCTAAGTTCTGAAAGGGCCAGGCGCGTGTTGTACCCTAGTTCTTCTTGTGCTCTGCCTCACGCTTCAGCATACCACAGCTTTAGACAACAATTTCTGCCATCCAACCACTTCCTGCACAGTCTGCCCTCATTCCTCACCCAGCAGATCGGTTCAAATGGCTCACACTTTTCCCTCCTTGCCACTGGTATGGCTATGTTTTTAAACCATTGTCTTGCTGACATGACTCTGTCTAATACTTTATAAATAAGCACAAGTACCTGGGTTGTTCTGTCTCAACACCCTTTACAACTATAATGGCACCCATCAGCTATATTTGAAGCACCTAACCTGATACAGGAATCCAATCTATCTATTCCTCATCTCCCAGCAGCACCACCTAAAACAAAGGACACTTCCTTCTTCAGCCAGATGGTTTCAAGTTTTTAAATTTATGGCCTACACGCTTTAAATACAAACTGGTACTCAGAGAGGAACTTGTAGTATCACAGAAAATCAGCACAAGTCCAAAACTGTCATTTCTAGATGCGACTGTATCAAACTTAGGTGACTAGTTTGGGTGGTCTGGATTTCACATAAGCACTGGTGATCAAACATCTGAATATCACATTCTTGATTTCTCCATTTCCCAGCAATGTCTACAAAGGTTTATAAAATTTACAGGAAATGAAATCTGAACTCATTAGAAATTAAAAATCCAGTTATTCTTTTCACATCTATTTCATTTTGAACCCCATCATAAACAACTTTCAGTTCAGATTTTTAAAGTCAGTAGTCCTAAAGCTACCCTTAAACTAGACCCCCATATTAACATTCACAGATCTCCATCCCACCATCAGGAAAAGAGATGGCCAATACCAGTGGCACTGTGCCAGTTGGTTGATTTTACTCTAGCAAGTAAATGGCATGTTGACATTTTACCTCTTAATCAGTAAGACAGCACAATATAAACATAACTAATAATGTTTTATTGGACTAACTAAAATAATAATAAAGAGGCAATGCATACAATGTTGTTTTAAAAGCACAGGAAAGACTGGATGAAATTGTCTATCCATTCTTCCTCCCTTTTTCAATAAGAAGGAGGATGTGTTAATACTTGCGCCTCGCCTACAACCAACAACAAATACAGATAGTGTTATACTATTGCTTTGGTATTATTTTCCTAATTTAATATATATTGTGTATCCTCTGAAAGATTCCAGTACAATATAAGACTTTAATGCAATGTGAGGTTTTTTTATTTTATGCATTGCGATAAGCTGTTTATTGCACTATGATTCAGATTTTGCCAAAACTTATAAAAAGGAGAGAACAACAACAAGTCCATACTGAAAAAAATTTAAAATCCAGTTGTTTTTCTGGGACTTATGAGCCCTGTGCAATTCTTCCAAGTACAGCAACTATTTCTGGTACAGCACTGTAGTTAGACATGTTTTTGAGGCACAGTGATCACCACAAGCAATGTAGCACAGTAGCATAGCACCATGTCATGCCCAGTTAATCTTGCCAAAGCACAGTATTCACGCAGGTATTTCAGCAATGTGCCGAATGCAGCCATGAACCATAACAGTATTTCCACTGGGTTCTGCGCTTTGCTGTGGGGATCCACCACTTGAGTTAGGTGTTACGAAACAAATATTTTATATGAGAGATTAACATAACTATCTTATTAAAATTGCTAAATAGTGTTTTGTTTTGTTTACTTCCATGTGAACGCTCTCCTGAGTTCCATATTCTGACCACTAACGTGAACTTAAAATACTATGTCCTTCAAAAGAATTTGTAAAAGCGCTTGCTGAAAGGCACGGGGAAATTGATCATCTCCATGCAGTTCCATTAACTCTGCTGTTTCTCAATGGAGAATAGCAAGCTCAGAAGCATTAGATATTAGATTAGAATTAGTTTCTGGTTAACATGACATAAGATTTTATTGCAAATACAAGCATAGTTCCAATTGTTTTCAATCTAGCAGCAGCCCCTCAAGAAACTTTGATCTGACATTGACTGCATCCGTTGATTTTTATGCTAAGATTTTTTTTGCTGAAAATGCTGCATGCTTCCTTCTGATTATTAGAGCACTTCCAAAGTGCTTGCTTTCCACTAGATCATCTGAAGTGAAACTTTGCCTAAGGCAATATTTAAAATGTCAGCAGTTTCAAGTAGTTTGGCAGATCTCAAATTCTTTCCCTGTCATTACTTCATCTCCCAGTCTCTTCAAAATGTGGAAAGTAAGCCGAAGCTGTTTTGCCCAGCACAAGAGCATGTGTAAATACCAGCTGTGATTCCAGAGACCAAGATCAGGTGACTGGATGTGGCTGCTGTTATTGTGCTTTGTGGGAGAAAAAAAGGAAACAGCTGCCCGAGAATGGCTGAAAGTACAAAATTTTAGAAATCTGCAGCACCTTCAGGCTTAACCTCAAGTTACACTGTGAGAAGCTATAAGAAAGCTGTCGGGAAGCCTTAAAATACCCATTACAATGAGGAGAATGATATCCCACAGTTAGCAAGGCAGAACCACCATGGACCAGCTGCTGGTATCATCTGCCATCACAGAATAACCCAACAAGAGGACCATTTGGTATCTTTAGAAATAAACACATTTCTGTGCCAATGGGGATAAAGCTGTTCTATTATGTATGTGTAATATTGAAGGTGTAATTGCTGTTTGGTTTTGTTTGGGGTTTGGGTTTTTTTTGTAATCTCTATAACTGTACTATTAGTGTGAAATAAATTGTATTTATGTATGGCAACAACTACTGACTCAGACCTTCCCACGGAACTTATGGTCTTGGGAGCAGAACAACAGTTTTCAGGCAATAATCTCTGCACACCAGAAGTGAATCTGATTCCTCAGAAACTTTGCTAAAGTATGCATTTATATAAATTACAAAATATTTTGGGAAGTAACTTGTGTGGTAAAAAAGAATCCAATAAAACTTACCCATACAAAATGCAAAGCCATATAGCTGCATGATATGCTAGTTAATATATCAGTTTTATATAAACTATTTATATAAATATAGCACAGTAATGGAAATACAACATGAACTAGTTACAATTCACAATTAAACCAGCCTGACTAGCTTTTCTTATTTAAATAACCAGTTCGAGTTCTTTTCTGTACAATTTATTTAGGGGAAAAAAAGCTGTGAATAAGAGATCCTTTATACCCTGCCCACTCCTTGCATTTCTACCCAATAAGCCAGTCTGAGGTTCAGTATTTTCTTGTACTGTCTTTTGTCACAGGCAAAATTGAGTCACCCTGGTTTAGTTTCCTCCTTTTTTTAGCTTCTTAGGAACCATTTAGTATTAGTGGAAAATACCCCCTTTTTTTCTTTTTTCTCTCCATCAGGTTACATTACCCTATTTCTATAACCACCTTCCACTGAGTTACAAAGTTTTGCTAATTCCTACAGAAAAGGAGCTGTAGGCAAATTTAAGACAGACACTCAGTAGTATAGATACTTCTGCGTCTCTGCATGTTAAATGAGAAGAGACGATTAATTAGCACTTGGATGAGCAGGAGTCAGGTCATCCAATTTTAGATAACCATAGTATAAATGTTTATTATCCCAGCTAGTAATTCTAGACTTCTTTCATTGTCAAGAGAAGGAAATAAACATCTGCATTAAGATCAGCTACACTCTCAAGGTACCAAATTCAGATATCTAAAGCATGGTGAAGCGCTCCTACGTATCTCTCTTCATATCTGCCCCTGATTACAGAAGGAGTTTAGCACAGCTACAGTCCTTACCTGATATGAGGTGGTACCTCCGCATAGAATCCCTGCTTGGACAAAGCAGGATGTATCACCAGTTGCTGTATGAAAATAAGCAAACACTTCTCAAAGGAGCCTTATGCTAAACTACTTCAATTTATGTGCTTTTAAAAGGAATTTATTCCAAATGTGTTATTTTCCAAAAGTCAGATTCTGCTGCTCTCTCACAGAAAGTTAGGACCTTAATAATATCCACGTCTTATTGCCCAGTTCCTAGGGAAAATTGTTTTCTATTGTGAGAAAACACAGCTGAATGTTGTCTTAAGTTATAATTACAGATTAATTGTGTTGGAATGCGGTTTTAGCTAAGGTAGAACACATGGGCAAGCGTAAAATATCCTTTACAAACAGAGACAAAAAATATGGAAAATACCATGAAGCTTGGCACTTGTAAATAAGACTATAGGATACAATTTAACTGTGTAATTCATTTTAACTGATACAAATTTACTCTTGTCTTCTGGTACTTGACTTTTCGACCGTGAGGTGCTTCACATCTTAGTTGTTACGCTTGCCCCTGACGTTGCCAGAACAAAGCTATTGTACAGAATGCAGTGGCCTATACCAAGTGTTTCTTTGGTTCTGAATTGAATGATGAACTTTTGGCTTAACTTTGCATAAGATGAGTTAAATGAAATCATTTGAAGAATTAAATTCTGGTCTTACTATAACCAAAAGCAAAATTCTGCCTAATTTTAGTGATGCCAATCATAGAATGAATAGAATAATTTGGGTTGGAAGGGACATTTAAAGGCCATCTAGTCCAACCCCACTGCAGTGAGCAGGGACATCTTTAACTAGATCAGGTTGCTCAGAGCCCCGTCCAACCTGACCTTGAATGTTTCCAAGGATGGGGCATCTACAACCTCTCTGGGCAACCCATTCCAGTATTTCCCCACCCCATTGTCAAAAACTTTCTTCCTTGTATCTAGTCTGAATCTACCCTTTTATCATGGAATCATGGAACGGTTTGGGTTGCAAAGTACCTTAAAGGTCATCTAGTCCAAACCTTTCACTAGATCAGGTTGCCTAGAGCTCTCTCCAACCTGACCTTGAACGTTTCCAATGATGGGTGCCGTGGTTTAGTGGCAGCTCAGCCCCACACAGTCGCTCGCTCACTCCCCACTGGTAGATGGGGGAGAGAATCAGGAGGGTAACGCTCGTGGGTTGGGATAAGAACAGTTTAATAATTAAAATTAAAAGAAAACAACAGTAGAAATGCAATGTAAAGGAGAACAACGAGAGGCGCAAAGCCCCGGGGGGGGGGGGAAGGGAGGGGAGAGGGGGAACGAACCGCCGGAACAAACTGCCCGCGCCGCAGCCGCCCGCCGACCCGACGCCGCGCCGCCTCGGCGCTGGCGCTGCAGCTGCCCCCACCTCAATATATTGGTCATGGTGTCACATGGTATGGAATGAACCTGCCATTGGCCAGTCGGGGTCAGCCGTCCCCACCATGGCCCTGCCCCTCCCAGTCCCCCCCGCCACGCGGCAGAGCGCGGGAAGCTGGAAAGGTAGCTGACCCCCACAGTGAGGAGAATTAACCCCTTCTCAGCCAAAACCAGCACAATGGGGCATCCACAACTTATCTGGGTGACCTGTTACAGTGCCTCACCACTCTCATCATAAAAAATTTCCTTCTTATATCAATTTAATCCATTATCCCTTGTCCTATCACCACACGTCCTGTTAAAAAGTCTGTCCCCATCTTTCTCTTAAGCCCTCTTTAAGTATTGAAAGGACACAACAAGGTCTCCCCAGACCTTTCTTTTCTCCAGGATAAGCAATCTCAACCCTCTAAGTCTTTCTTCATGGGAGAATTGTTCCAGCCCTCGGATCATTTTTGTGGCCCTCCTCTCAACCTGCTTCAAGAGATCCATGCTTTACCCGTGCTGAGGACCTTAGAGCTGGACACAGCACTCCAGGTGGGGTCTCACCAGAGCAGAGCAGAGCGGCAGAATCACCCTCCTCGACCCACTGGCCATGCTTCTTTTGATCCAGCCCAGGACATTGTTGGCCTTCTGGGCTGCAAGTGCACACTGCTGGCTCATGTCCAGCTTTCCATCTACCAGTACCCCGAAGTCCTTCTTGGCAGGGCTGCTCTCAATCCCTTCATCCCTCAACCTGTATTGATGTTGGGGATTGCCCCAGCCCAGTTGTAGGACCTTGTACTTGGCCTTGTTGAACCTCATGAGGTTCACTTGGGCTCAATTCTCAAGATTGTCCAGCTCTCTTTGGATAATGTCCTGTTCCTCAGGCATGTCAACCACACCACTCAGCTTGGTGTCATCTGCAAATTTGCTGAGACTGCGCTCAATCCCACTGTCTATGTTGCTGATGAAAATATTAAACAGTACATGTCCCAAGGCTTTACCCAATTTACTGTGTACTTTCCAACTTTTAAAATCTTCTTTTTCTGTCATTATGATACTATACTTACACATAAGTAACTTAGGAAGCAGTTTGTTATCTGTTTTATTGTGTCTTATCATTGGACAACTAATGATCAGGGCCTGATTCCATCAAAACTTTGACTCAAGTCACCAAGTCTAGGGTGAGCTTTACTTAATGATGCGGTACACGTATTCAAATTTTGTCTAAACATTAAGCAGTAAATGAGATGTTTTTGTTATAGAAAATATTCAAACTTCAGAAAAGTTACAGAACTGAAACACAGGTTCCAAAATATTTCTGAAATTCAGCCACAGTGCCTCACAGGAATACAGAACAGGACAATTCATGATCCCACCCTCACGTCTAGACAGAGTGTCTTTCCTAAACTACATCTCCCATCATTCACCACAATCCATAGTAGTTAATCAGTTCAGTCAGGGGCAATGGTATGTGACTAGTAATAAAGTTTGCAGGTCTAGTACTGGGCATAGAAATGCAAAGAGGTTCCAGGATAGCCAACACCGAGTGTGATGAAACACCACATTAGCATTAAAAGAGGATCAAAATATTTGAAGTTTGAAGTCCAGTTTTTGAAGTTTGGGGTGGTTTGTGTGGAAATAAATAACAAAAATCACATATTTTTAAATAAAATCTTCATTTTCCAATAAGAAAAGTTTATCAACAGCTGTACAGGTTATGCATTTCACAAACTAAGAAGCAGCATTAAACGAGGTTTTCTCAAAGGCAACAAGTAGGCAAATAATCAGGGCACAGAAGGAAAGCTGTTTTGAATGAGGATACAGAACAAACCTATTCTTCTTTAGTTTGCACAGAGGCACTGATGACTTAGACTTATTAAGATGTTAGTGAAAAGACCTACAACAATACATGGTTTGTCTCTGTAAAAGGTCAAAAGGCTGAGTAAGGCATGAAAGCATTTAAACATCTGTTTTCAATGAGTACAGATGAATTTAAATGTTAATACTTACTGACTAAATCACTTCTTCAGTAAAAGATATTGTAATTCACATATTTCCTCTGTGATTTTCACATGGCAACAATTCAGCAGTGTTTTCTTTCCTGAGAAAAACAATTTATCAAAGCACAGCAAGTAATTTAAAAATTAGAATATTCATGCATCAGTACCCAAACTACTAATTACTTGAAAAATACACTTAATTGCCACTTAAATAATTGAGGATTATAAAAGTATTTTCAGCTGCTGTTCTGTTGGTATTTCTTAAACAAAAATATTTAAAAAACATTTTCGTATACTTTTTTCCAGATCTAAAAGCATTCAGCACAGTACATAACTCATCATTCAGCATTATGCATAACTCATCATTCTCTACGCCTACAAGTTCTACCTGACTGCCATTCTGACTTTAGATCTCATTTTTGCCATCTTCCAGTAACATCATTCTAGATAGTATTCTTTCCTCTGTATAAGTCTACATAGAAAGGGCTTTTATATGAAAATAACCATGGGGAATTTTAAGGGGTTTTAATGTCTTAAGGAAATGTTAATGTTAAAATCTTCAAGATACAGAAAAAGGAATTCTATCTGAGAAGCAACGAGACATATTACTGGTCCTGTTCCTACGTGACAAGTTTCAAAATGTAGCTGCCAGCAGGTACTTGGAAAAACACATATTATGCAGACATTGTTCAGGTGAGGTCCTGCAAGGATCAGTCTTGCCATGCCACATGACTTTCCTACTAATGAACTAAAAATATTAGCCCTTACTGCTAAAGATTGCAAATAACACCAAGATTAGAGGTGTAATTCATAATAATCATGAGTTACATTGCCCACTTCAAGCGAAATAAATAAAAACACATTTTTCAAATATCACCAGAACTGAAGTCAGAAATCTATGACAGGAGACTCTGTCCTTGGGATAAACACGTCTGAGAAAGACTTGGTAGATAACCAACCTGAGAAACCTGAGCTCCAGCAATGACCTGGTAGCTGGAGAAATGAAAACTGTCCTTGGCTGCACAGCAGGCATGGTGCTGCACACCTGGCATGATGCTGCTGGACGCTGGGTTCAAGCCAAAGGTTGCTCAGCTGGAGGAGGTAGAGAAGACCTCTGCAAATGATTACAGTAGTGGGTCATGAGCTTTTTTCCCCTGTGACCCTCTTCCCAGAACTGTCATCCCCCTGCCATTTCTACTTCTGAGTTTGCAATTCCACTGGGAACAACAAAGCCTCATTCAGAAACCACTACGTTACCGGGCTGAAAAACTTGTCTGGGAATGGAAGACACAACACATTACTTCAATCTAGGTAACTCAAAAGCACGTGGTAGTACTGCTTGTTCAAAGGCCATAATTGTTTACCCAGAGAACAGAAGCTTAATAATGGAAGACTTCACAAACAGAGACATGACAAATTTATTCTGCTAGGCAGAATTAGACAGTCTGTTTTTTCTTTTGAGCAATCAAATGATGTACTGCAGTGATTTAACAACAACTACAATATCTCTTAATGGCACTTTTAAATCAAGATTTAAAAAAATAAAAGCTGCACTTCAAACAAGACTTAATTCAGAGAAAGCATATGGCCAGGTGTAGGAATTGCATGATCAGAATGATTCTTCAGCCTCTCCAGTTCATCACTGCCCTACTTTCAATCACAGCAATATGGGACTGTGCACACCGAGCATATGCTCCATCTTATTGTTCAACAGCTGAAATGTAAAAATTCATACCCCAGGCCCTGTCACCCTCAGCTCCCTTTATATTCAACAGAGAGAAATAGGGACTTTGAGAGTGTGACTTTTCAGACCGCACACAGATTTCCACTTCAGGATTCACTACTAAAAACCACCTTTTTTCTCCGCTGACTGTACAACCATCTTAGATGAAAATATATGTATTGTAGATGTTTATATCTGGTCTGATTAATGTTATCCTGAGAGTTTTTCCATCAGAGATACAGAACAAACACAAACCCTTGAGTTCCAGACACTGAGCAAAACTGCTTTTTTTTCCACAGCTGAGATGTGGTTGTGTCAGGATTTTAAGATTTCCTGCACATGCACAAATTTTTGATACGTGCATCATTTAAGTTGAGATATTAATCCAAAGGCAACAAGATGGCAAAGCTGATAATGTCATGATAGGTTTGCAGCTGATTCTATTTGCTTACTGAGGTGAGGGAGTTGTTATCCATCTGGATCTGAAGGATAAGAGGTGTTACAGAGGACTGAAAAGCTCTATAAAGGGATTAAAAGGCTTTATAAGGTGAAACAACTTTGGTGTGAGTGTCTCTGAAGACAGAGCAACTGCAGCATCCATTCTGTAAAAGTTTAAATTCATAATAATTCCTTTTCATTTGTTAGCTCCATAATAAAGTTAAACCCTAGGAACAAAACAAAGGGTGTTTCTGAAGGTAGAAACCCTGTCAAGAACAGTTTTATTCCAGTGTTTCCATGTGCTTGACTAACTTGCAGTAATACCTGGATATTAATATCAAGAAATAAATAGGGGATATAATTTTTCTTCAGAAAATCTAGTTTCAGCCTGGACATCTTAAGAGGTACAAAAAGTTTTGGGGGTACTTTTTATACACTCAGTCAATCCACACCCTGTCATAACTATTGCCCACTTTGTTTTTTCCCACTGGAGTATTAGATCTCAAAGCCTGGTTCTCTTAATCAGCAGAACCTTGGCATTATTAAAATAATTTTGTTTCCTCATAGGTGCTGTTTTGAACAGTATCATCTGGTCTTGGACCCAAGAGGCAAAATTCCTTCACACATTAGAGCTGTAGGAAGAGAGATGATAGGAATATGACATCCTTTGTGGACAGATTTTGGGAAGTATATTTGGAAAAGGCATCAGATCACACCAAAGCATAGGGCAGATCAGCTAGTTGCCGGTAGCTGCCCACCTGATATGGGTGTTGAATGCTGGGAGAAGACACAACCGAGGCCACAGTGCTTCCAGCCATACAAGGCAAAAGCAGGACGCAAGGGAAAGGAGAGCGGGAAGAAGCTCTGCATCTTCAGGGTCATGATGTCAGGAGACAGGGTCCTCACACTGTGTACATGGGAGGCACAGAACACGCTTTTGCCAGACTTGGAGCTCACATTTTCTTAGCCCCAGCCTGCTTTATCAGTGCATCAGTGAATGAACAGCTGTATCAGCACAGCACGGGGAACATAAAACTGTGACCCAAGGATAAGAAAGGGCAGGAAAGGATGTCAACCTCTAAAGACACTTTGCTCCTAGAAAAAATTTTGTGTGGAATGACAGTCTCCATATTCCCATCCTGCTTTCCCACTTCCCATGAATTGTCAAGTTACTCAAGCAGAAAAAACACATCATCTATGTACAGTTTTAAGCTTTTTAACATTAGCAGGTGGCTAAAAATGACCTTACATGAAGCTATGCACAAGACAATGAATCTCAGCAGCATCAAGCAGAGGGCAGTCAGTAATAACAAAGAAGAGGTATGTAACGTTATGAGAAGTAGTTCACAGATCCTGCCCCAACACCATTAGTCCTCCCTGACTCAGCATGAAGTATCTTCTTCGGTCGTCCCTCTGGGGGCTAGCTACATACTAACCCACCCTTGGAGCTCAGTCAGAAGTTAGTAAACTAAAGTATCTTCAGTAGTACATGTGGTAAACCCAAGGGATGGGGCTCAACACTGGAATTTAATTTTAAGCCAACAAATTAACAAAGATAAGTTTTCAAATGTCAATATCCATCTGTCTTTCTGGGGAAGAACACTGGGCTTTAGGTTAAGTACTTCTGGTTTTAGCTAGCTTTCCACAGAAACAAAGCAGAATGATGACCTAATCTGCCATAACAATGATTTGAGTAAAAGAAACTATTGCATATTCTGTGCTTCTTTCATAGAAAGAGGCAAAATAATTTTTACATCCATTCACCAAGTAAATTCAGAGCTGGGTGGACAAGAGGCAATGTGAAAAACAAAAGAAAGAAAGATATCCTTCCTAAATGTCTAAAACCTTTGCAGCCAATATGTGTGACACACAACTTTTATTTCATTTCTGTTGTGTTCTCCTGCCATGACTCCAAGTCAACACAATAGCATCTTGTTCCTGGCAGTAATGAGCCAATGAATAGACTCTCCAGCAGTTAAATCCATGTGTTTGGAAGTGCCCTTTTAGTCAGATCTCTTGGTAATTTCAGAAAAAAAATCTTTTCATTTAAAAAGATTTATTAGCTGCCAAATGCTAGATGAAATAATATCTGAGGAATGTCATAGGCTGCATTTTAGATTTCAGAGCCAAATTCTCTCTGTATTCCTTCTGAACCATCACATTTCTATCCTCATTGGATAAAAGTGATGAAAATTTCAGATTAATTTCTGTTTTCATAATAACTTCATTAGAAATATACCTGAGATGAAAAAGAAATTTCCAAGAACTGCATAATCTCTAAGAAGCTCTAAGAAACCCAGAATACCAAAAACTGCCTTCTTGATACAGTAAAATTAATGTCTTCACTGAAGTAGATATTAACATAAGATTTATTCACTCTGAATTTGTAAAACCTCAGTAAAGGTCCTGATGAAGTAGGGCTGATGATTAATCACATATGTAATTAGCACTTGGTGCTTAACGGACTTTTTCTATTGGCATGGAGACAGTTTTCTCTCTTTGAGGACAGCTGATGGAAAGACTCCTGTCTTCAGTGGCAATGTGATCAAAACTTTCCTGATTAATTCCCCTTTATCTTCTGGGCCTCCCAAAAGCCTCCTTTCAACCTTGTGTTATTACTGTAGAGTGAACCTAGGAGATACACAGAAGATATGCAAATGTACAAAAGATACTAAAGAATATTTAAAGAACTTGGTTTTGAGTGGGGTTATTTGAGGGGAATTATATTTTAATTGTTAAAGAGAAATCTTGCCCTCACCCAAGTCAGCAGTGTTTTCCCACTGGCTTCAGGGAAGCAGGGATTTAATTTACCTCTAACAGCTTTTCCTAATCACAGAATCACAGAATGGCAGGGGTTGGAAGGGACCTCTGGAGATCATCTTGTCCAAACCCCCTGCTTGAGCAGGCACACCTAAAGCAGGGGACACAGGACTGCATCCAGGCAGGTTTTGAATGTCTCCAGGGAAGGAGACTCCACAGCCTCCCTGGGCAGCCTGTGCCCCTGCTCTGTCACTCTCACAGGAAAGAAGTTTTTTCTCATATTGAGGTGGAACTTCCTGTGTTCCAGCTTGTGCCCATTCCCCCTTGTCCTGTCATTGGGAACCACTGAAAAGAGTCTGGCCCCATCCTCTGGACACCCACCCTTTAGATATTTATAGGTATTTATGAAATCCCTCTTCAGTCTTTTCTTCTCCAGGCTAAACAAACCCAAGTCTCTCAGCCTTTCCTCATAAGGGAGATGCTCCAGTCCCCTGATCATCTTCGTAGCTCTCCACTGGGCTTGCTCAAGCAGTTCTCCTGTCCTCCTTAAACTGGGGGGCCCAAAACTGGACACAGTACTCCAGATGTGGTCTCACTAGGGCAGAGTGGAGGGGGAGGATAACTTCTCTTGATCTGCTGGCCACACTCCTTTTAATGCAGCCCAGGATACCGTTGGCCTTCTTGGCCACAAGGGCACAGTGCTGGCTCATGGTCAGCCTGCTGTCCACCAGCATTCCCAGGTCCTTCTCAACAGAGCCGCTTTCCTGAAGGTCAGCCCCCAGCCTGTACTGGTGCAGGGGGTTGTTCCTCCCCAGGGGCAGGACGTTGAACTTGCTCTTGTTGAATTTCATGAGGTTCCCCTCGGCCCAGCTCTCCAGCCTGTCCAGGTCTCACTGGATGGCAGCACAGCCTTCTGGTGTATCAGGCACTCCTCCCAGCTTGGTATCATCAGTGAACTTGCTGAGGTTACACTCTGTCCCATCATCCAGGTCATGGATGAATACGTTGAACACGTCTGGACCCAGCACAGACCCCTGGGGAACGCCACTAGTGACAGGCCTCCATCCAGACTCTGCTCCACTGATCACAACCCTCTGAGTTCTGTTGTTCAGCCAGCTCTCTGTCCACCTCACTGTCCACTCATCCAACCCACACTTCCTTATCTTGGCTATGAGGATGCTTCTTCTCTGCATCTCTTCAGCACTGTGATTCTGTGATATGTCTTGAGATAAGTTATCAGATATCCTTTACTTGAATCCAGAACATTTTTCACAAGAAAGAAAACCCACAATGAAGCTACAATGACTTGCTCATGGAAAAAAAAATTCTAGGCAACTTGAACAGAGGTGCACAACTGCTAAAGCCCAGCATTTACATTTCATCATTGCAGCACCAGCATTCATCCTTAAACAATGACACTATTCTGATCCCAAAACATTACCTTCAACATTATTTCATCTAATTTATTGTGTGATAAGTGTTCTTTGACAATTTTCCTTTTCACAGTGATAATTTTGACAGCATAGTCCACTTCCTTTCATTTTTCTCTCAGTCTCACTCTATCTGCAAGTACAGCTTACTGTATAATTCCAATTTCTGGATTTCAAATAATCGGGTAAAATAATTTTAGGGCTATCAGTGCAACAGAGAACCACAAAAAATTACACCCGCAGTTGTCGTATCATACGTAACACTAAGACACTTAAATACTTAGAGTAGAAAGAATCCAACAATGTCTCATCTCCTTTCAAGGGCCAAGCTGTTGTGCCATTCTGGCAGTGAAAATGAGCAGATCTGGGGGTGTGCACAGACAAACGGAACCTGTTTGCCCCACCTCTGGCAACAGAAAGCTTACTCAGTTCTCACTGTCCAAGTAGGTACCCACTCTTGTATTTAACACAGCACTAAAAGTTTGCCTTTAATATCTGACTTGCAACACCACTGCTAGTGCCGGCTGGACCTACTGACTCATCTACAACGGCATGAGCCACCCCCTTCAGAGATGGCTATCCTCACATCCCTGAGGTATGTAATACAAACACACTATAAAGAACTCAGGTGAAACCAGCTTCCAACATTTATTGGTTTTGTTTTTCTTCCATTTCCCTTTAGTTATCGCCTTTTCTAGCAACACTCAAAGGCAATATTAGAAGTTGTTTGCACAAACGCCAAAATTATGTTATCTCTGCAAGTGGTTAGCCAAGTTTCAAGGTCTCCCAAGTTCTTTTCACTAAGAAAAACTGAAAATGGAGTCAAGTGTCTTTGTTGCAGAGATATTTATTTGCAGTAAAATTAAAGCAAAGCAAAGCCCTGTTTACCCTTGCACTGCAAGTATCAGAAATAGATTTTTGCTCACAGTCCCAAACATCTTTCACCTGACATGTGGACCCTCAAATCCCCTCTCCAAGCTTATCTCAGTGTTTTTGCAATCGTGTTTGGTTATTCTTTGCTCTTTGTTTCTCATTTTCTTTGTCCCTTAGCGTCTCCCTCACAGACAGGTGTACCTTCACAAATGAAATCAGCAAACACCCCTCCATTCATGAGTACATTATACATGTACTTTGCCAGTATGCAAAGCAGTCTCACAGTGTTTTTACAGCTGACTAAAACAACAGCTATCCCATAGTAATAACTCCTCCTGATACCCATTTACTGACCTCATGTAACCTATAGTTCTGACTCTGTTAAGGAAAAGGCTCCACCCCAACAGAGGAAAAAGGAAATAAACTATAAGAGAAAAGGATTAAATGAGATAAAATAGAAGAATGCATGGGATAAGGGTATGGATTTAGAAAAATCTTAAATTATTATTAGCCACTGAGGACATGAAGTTAATATTAAGTAACAAATCGTAAAAAGAAAGGCTACAGGCTTGACAAGGTGATGGAGAGCGTCCCTTACACCAGAAAATACACTTTTAGCCAACAAGAACAAAGGTAGGAAGAATTCTCTGTTATTATCTTTAAAGTTATACTGTGAAGGTAAACACAGGGAGGGAGACAGATATTAAAACTGGAAGATAATATTGACCTAGAAACAAATGGACATGAAAAGGCCATTGATAAATTCAGCTTCCAAACTAGAAGGCTTCTACTCAACACGGCTGTGAGGTTTTGAAACAGCCATTCGTTATCAGTAGTCTTTACTCATCAAGTGGTTTTTTTACTTTAATGATGTAATTTGATGAATGTATTAATACAATCATTTATTTGAGTGTATTATTATATATATCAAAATAAACATATTTGATCTAATAACAGAGTAATTACTTATTACTCTAGTGAAAAATGCTCACTGGTTTTACATCAGAGCTTGATAATTTAATGAAAGGCATTACATGATGTGGTGGAGTATTGCAGTAACTGGAACATAGACTTCATGACTCAGAAGGTCTTTGCCAGCACTGTAGCCTGGTGTACATCTCAGATGATGCATTCTTAGCTATTCTTATCATGTTTTTCCCTTTGGGCAACTTAGGATAACTCTCTGTCACATTGTAGTGTCATTTAAACAATCTCAAGAGTTTTTCTTTCTGTTCCAAGTTTATATTCACTAGGGACCTGAGTAATATCTTGTGCTCCTGGGGCAGATTCTGTCTCTCTTGTTCTGTTGGAAAACTTCACCCTTCCAGCATGTTTCCACAGATATGTTCTCAGCTCTGTGGGTGAAAAAAAAAATTAAAATTACCAAAACCTTGGCCTCCACTTCTTCCTCACTGGCTTTTATGACTAATTGGGTTTCCATCCAAGTACCCAAAAGTACTCAGATCCCATCTCCTATTTCGTACATTTAGATCACCACAGAATAATGTACATCTGAGTTTACCCTCAGCAAAGCCCCTTCCTTCTCCTAAGGTGTGAAATCAAATTAAATACTCTCCTATTATAATGTTTCTTTATGACTATATATCACAAATCTCAAGGGTTCAAAGTCTAGGGCTCTGAGATCAAATAGTCCAGCTCTGGAAATCTATACAAAAAATCTTTATGGATCCCTGCCTGCAACTCAGCCACAAGCCCTGCCCAGATGCACTTTACATTCCCACTGCTTCGTCCTTCCAAATGTTGGTGGTAAAAGCCTCTGATCCACAGTTGGTATGAATCAAACAGTTCAATCCCTACAAAGTATTGAAATAAAGGTTTCCACAAGATTGTAGAGACAAAGACTTCCATCAAATATCAGGATCCCCAAGCTTTCACATGTGTGCAGTTCTCTAGATTCAGTGTTTCATCACACACTTTTGGATAACCCATTTTGATGAAATATCACAGAATCAGAGAGTAAGGGTTGGAAGGGACCTCTGGAGATCATCTCATTCCACCCCCCTGCTTGAGTGGGTACACGTAGAGCAGGGTGCACAGGACTGTGTCCAGGTGGGTTTTGAATATATCCAGAATATGTTCTATAGTGCAGAATCAATTCATTGGATCAACTGCTGTCACCTCAGCTACTTGATTTCTCATAGTACATCTATTAGATCCAGACAAGATCCAAACTGACCATCGCCTCCTTGAACTTATAAATTTCATAGGACTCCTTCTGGCCTTTGTCAGTCAGGTTGCTGCTCTCTCCACCAGTCTGGCTTTTGTGTCCGTGAGAATCTCCCACAGTTGGGCTTCCCAACTTGCTCATATCTTTCATGGATGTTGTTCCAAGAAAATCTTCACCTTCACATCAGTTCTGAGATTCACTCTCTTTTCTGAAAAGCTTAGATGTTAAGCAGTTCTTTCCCACCCAACACAGATTTTCATGCTCATGCATGTAAATGAAAGCAAAATTCTAATTTCATGTAAATGATTCAGCTGTACCTTACTATCTACATTTTTCCAGTTAAATATTTTAGCTGATTTCACTGTCTTCCCTTTTCTGTTTCTGTTTCTTTTCCTTTCCTTCCCCCAAGTTTGTATATGACACAGCCAGATATTGGAAATGAGCTGCTTTTTTTCACCTGGGGCTGTTTCACTGGAAAAATGGTGAGAGAAGAGGGAGAATCTTCCCATCACCTAAACCAGTGAAACCTGCCATTAACAATAACAGTGTATCTGTCTAAGACAATGTAGTTTCTACCAGAAACTGCTATGAACGGGCAAGAAACAGTATTTGTCATCCAGCAAATTAAACCCAGATACCTTAAAGCTTCTTTGGTGACTTTTCTCTGAACATATAAACCTTAAAGAAATTATGTATAGCTCTCTAGGTTGGGTGACTATAACTTTTCATTTGTAAGGCTGAATAAGTCTGTGCTTTCATGGCACTCTTTGAGCTTTCATTCTTTTTGTATTTGATTACATTATATATAAAAACCAGCTGGATTTAATCCATATAATTTTAGGCATTATTTGGGTTGCATGCAGGTTTTATATATCCTAAACAGACTTGAAATTTCCATGGACAGGAATCAGTCAACCAGAAATAGTATGTTAAAATATTTTAAGCCAGGCAGGTATTAAAAATCTTGCTAAATTGATTTTACTTTATCTTGGATTATGGTGATTCAAATAAAAATGCAAATCATGCTGACATTTCCCTGTTCAAATTGCAAGCTTTCAGAAAAACCTTGGTTACTAGAACTCATGGCTTAGCTATAAAGTATGTAAGTATTGCTTTATCCATGTATAAACGTACAAGATGTTCCAACTGTGAAACTCTGAGGTGAGATCCAGAGAGGTCAGAGGGAGAAGAATATGATTAGAAAGAAGTTAATACCTGGAAGAATTCAGTCCTTGCCAAAGGGTCCAAGCTGAATATACATTAATTAATATTTATTAGTATGTTAGCAAGCAGGAAAAATAAATTTAGTGGACACATTAAAGCAGAATTTAGGACTGTTGAACAGAAACTGCTTATAAAGCTGCTTATAAACTGGGGGCCTTTACTCTACATGGAGAGTCTTTCAGAGTGTGCTTGTACCCAACGGGATGAAACACTCTTGAAAACTCAGCTCAGATCAAACCTCTCTGACTTAGTTCCCTGGCTCGCAAAGCTAAATGCTTGAGCCTGATGGAGCAGTCCTCCAATATAAGCTTAACTGTTCTAATCAACGGAGAGGCAGGTGCTTTTGAAGGGTTCCAGAAAAATCTCATGTCAGCTTAAGCTTAGTTATCATGTGCAGGAGGTCCTGCCTCTGGCAGTTTCAAAGATCATAACTTTGCTCCACTGACAACATGTGAATTAAAGCATTTGCTTTAAGAGCATTACTTCAGATGTCACTTGCAAGCTAAGACTGGCTCTGATGTTATAATTTTCTGAGTTACTGTCTCAAATCTTTTATTAAGATTTAATGCCCAATTAAGACATTCATAACAGCAATACAAGTACTGTGTTGTGGCAGCAAAGGAGCTACAGTCACAGGCCAGGACTACTCTGTGCAAACAACACAAAACACAGAAAATTTGCCATTCTGTATAGCAAAGAGCTGCTATAAAAAACAGGTGCTAGTTAGGCATTGTAGGTTAGAAAAGGAAGAAATCCACCAACGTAACAGCAATGCCTAGAAGCAAAACACACACAAGTCTCTGGACAGCGTGGTAGAGAAAGGAATCACAACACAGCCAAGTGAGAATAAACCTGCATGGGCAAGGGGCAAGACGGTCACAGGAAGAATCAGCTAACACAGAAATGTGCGTCAACAGCCAAAAGGACAGAAAAGAATGGGTGAAGGGAAGAAAATAAAATTAACAGCTTTTTTACCTTACAATGACACAATGTGCAATATACTGTTGATTTGTAACTGTGTCTAAAAATTGTGTGGGCTCTACTTGTCATTGAAGGCACCAGGTTCAGAAAGGGAAGGAAGTTTCTCCAAGGCACAATGTTCCTGTCAAAATGCAGTGTGCCTAATGAAAATGTATTAAACCCCCAGCCTAGAGATGAGACAGTACCTCATAAATTCTTTCTGCAAATTCAGTGCAAATTGGCATGGGAAGCAGGCTAATCTGAAAAGCTGTCAACACAAGGTAATCAAAAACATATAGAAAGTTTCCATTCAATAATCTTAGCTTATTTTTCATTTTCATTTCTGGCAAGTGTAGTTACAGAGGCAAAATAACTTCATGTTTTATTTATTTCTCTTCAATGAAGTCCATTTCTTATATCTGGCCAATGGTTTTGTGCTACACGTGAGAAGATACCTAAATAAATTGGCTGAGCAAACACAACTAAGAAACTATCAATCTGTTTTCTCCAGTGCTGGAAACAAATGAGTTCTTTCCCTCTCTCACCTTCTTTCCACTTCTTATCTTCAGTCTTATAAAAAAGGTTTTTTTCACTTTTAAAACCGGTGAGACAAGCCACCTGACATGTTTTCCCTTCTCTCTCTCTTATCTGCAGAGATAAGAGCCTGATGGAGAAGGCTGGTGCTGCGCAGCTCATGCCAGGGTGTAAACAGTAGAAGAGGCCATTCAATCTGAGAGGTTTTTCACCTGGGCCAGCAGTGTGCCTCACATCCTTATGTGGACGCTCACCAGACAAACTTTGCTCATTTTCTGCAAACTCCACCTCTGAAAAGATTGTGGAATGGGATGACTAATTACTATATGACTTGTAGCATAAATATTTCCAAAAACAATCTGAAGTGTCATAAATAAGTGAAAAAAAAAAAAATCAGTGTTTAAATTGTGGTTGCTTGTTGCCAGAGGAAAAACAAAAACAATTAATTTCTGTAAATTTTATTCTGACTACTAGAATAAACACAAAAATGCGTATCCACAGAGGACTATGCAAAGCAATAGATGAGGGTGATTTTAAATAATCTGTGGTAATGATGGAAAGCTGTGTATATTCTGATTCTCTGTATGGAATACACCAAAAGGAAAGTGTGCAAAAAAAAATTATGTCAAGATTTTTTTAAAACAACTCATGATTTTGGCTCCTATGTTTTCAGATGCCCTGTAACAGCTGGAATTGCAGGTAATAGGGTGTGAATTTGAAGGGCACTTAATGACTTACAATGACTACTGAAAGATTCGTTTCTGAAAAAGCAGAAGCTGGGCATGGCCTGCAATATCCATGCAAGTCCATGAAAGGAAAAACTACTGCCATGGAAGACAAGGAGCATTTTGTCTTCAACTACAGTGGGTCTAAGATTTCACCCCTTGAAACGAGCCTCTTGTTAAAATCTAGAAAAGAAAGTGCTGGCTGGAATTGTCATGTGACAAGGACATGCAAGTTTTCACTTCTTCTGCAGCAAGAGGTTTCTCTCTGATGAATCCTTTACCCTTTACAACACATTGTCCTCTCCAATCCATCTGGTTCTTCTCCTTCCATAGCAAAGCTGTGACATTAAGGGTCATTTCAATTTCTGTTGAAATGCAGCACAAATATAATGTGTGACAGTAGGAATAACTATGCACCAATCCTTCGAACATATGAAGAATTATTAAAGTCAATGTATCTCCCCAAGCTTCTGATGTTAATCATGTTTTGCTTGTTTTAATAATGTGATTCTTTATGTACAATGTACATATACTGCAGGAAACCTTCCAGGACTTACTCGAAAAATACATTAAAAGATTCAGCTGATATATTTTAACAAATAATCTTGGTAACAGGGCTTCAATGTTTCTGTTCTGTGGACATTTTAGACCAGTCCTATCAAATAGTAAGGCCTCCAACATGCCATTAGAAAAGAGTGGGAGGGAGCCTAGAAGCCTTGCACTGCAGAGACCTAATTAAACTTTCAGACAGTGTTATAATGCACTGTAGCCAAGCTGAAGAAGGGGAAGAGAGTGATACTAAAAAAAAAAAAGCAAGACACAGTAACACAGAGCAAAACAGCTGCTGCTGCTCAGCTCTGTCTCCTTGGCACATCAGCAGAATGGAGGGTTTCTGGGATGTGAAAGTCTGACACTCTAGCTTGGCTTGGGTGTAGAAATGTCTTCTGGATGACAGGGAGAAGGATCAGAAATTAATTCCCCTTTGAAACAGAACTAAATTCTCTACTCTAGGAGAGAAAAGTAGCAGAGCTGAGCCTGATGGGACATTTGGAAAGGGAGCGAGCATAGCACAGGCTCCTAGACATGAGACCACACCTTTCTTGGGGGCTTTGTGCCCAAGGAAAAACAGCATTTATTCTGACCAAACAATTTGTGCACTCAAGACAACTGGCTGGAAATGGCTGCTGACATGTTTTATAAACTGAAAACTTCCTTAGACAACAGAAAAGAAAGGTGTTGATAAAGGATCATAGGTCTGGAAAGATCCTTTGAATTGCCTGCAATGGCAAGCAAGCAGGACATCTGGTCAAAGAGGTACACAGCGCATCTGCGCTAAACACCATGTATCATCCTGAAATTATCCCCAACACCATGTAATAAGCTTAATGTTGATGGTAAAGGCATAAGAAAGAAGGTGAGGAGAATAGATGAACAAACTTGTGTATGACACACAGTGTAACTATGAACCCTAGCAAGGCCAGAAAAGGCAAGCAGAGGTGGGGTGACTCTGAAGTGGGGTCACCCTTCTTCAGAACAAAACTGGGACTTTTGGGAGCAGTCTTTGTCCTGACTACCTGCAAAAAAATCAGAAGAGAGAGGAAATCAGAGAATGAAAGGCAAGCAGGTTACACCTTTTTGTTTGAACATCTTGATTTCTTTATTAGAAAATATCTTTCTAATAACAGGATTTCTAATAATTTTAGGATAATTGTAAGCTTTGTGCAATGCCTGTCTACAGTATGAACCTACCATATGCCTTGGAAATTTACTCTGAATCCCCAGAGGACCCACATGGAGAAGTGGGAGCAGATGGCCCACTGAGATTTCAGTGCTGGCCCGGGGGCTGCAAACTCACAAGGGTAAGAAACACAGAAACTATGTCCAGGAAATACATCAAGGGAAGCAGGAGAAGAAAGAGCCTGCTGATCCACAGAGGCTTGGAGCACACAAGCAGAGAAAACCTAACTGAATGTGGAACCGGTGGTAAATCTTACAAGTTTATTCCCAAGGAAAATGTATTAATTTGAATGCCGCATGACCTTTTACAATTTTCATTGCATTAAAAAAAATTAATAGCTATTTGTTTTATGGAAATGTCATTAACTACTTTAAAATAGGGTGTGAATTACCTCTGTAATTCGCTGCACTTAATAGTACCTCAGGAAAGCTATGATGGGATGTAATCAGCATAGAAAGTCCATTAACACCCCGCTGTGTCCTTAAATCAACTAGACCAAGAGCTAAGTAATTATAACACTCCTTCTCATTAAAGTGTACTCTTCCTTTCTGAGATAGGACAATAACCACTCCCCAGAGCCCGGTATTGCACCTGGGCCTTTCACTCAATAGATGAAAATGTAGGAATTACGGCTTTTTGTCCTAGAACTGATAATGTGAAGAAAAACATAGATCTAAGCTTAGCAGTTAGTTAACAAAGTTTCCTAAACCTAAGCTGGTAAAGCAAGATGGAAAACAACATGTTATGATAACATGGTGTGACATCTACCTTAAGCCTTGTATCACTGTAGCATCAATAAAGTCCTAGATGCTGCTGAAAGAAAGAAGAGGAACACAGATTATCTGGTCTGCAGCCAAGACATGCCATGGAGGCAGAGGCTTCAGCTGTCTCAGCACGAACCAGTTTGGGAATACAGGACTTACTATGTCCTGCCTTCTTAGGATCCATGCTGTGCAAATAGCTATAATCCCCCCAGGGTCACCACACCCCTGCTTTCTGCCATCCTTTGGTGACTATGAAGTGCCCAATGGCTACATCTGCTGCTCTGCAGGAGCCTGCTGTCTCTTGCAGAAAATTGCCATGATCTAGTCAAAAGAGAGAAAACATGGGAGTGGAGCACAGGAGGACAAAGGTTACATGGGAAAGAATGGATTTACTTTGTCTGGATTGAAGGATTTGCTTGATACATTTAAGGAATAAATGTTTTCTTCTTCCATGAGTGAGAGCAGAAGAGAGAGCCAAGGCAAGAAACTGGAGGGCTGAGGACAAGAGGTACAGGCTAAGGATGCAGCCAGCCTAGTGACGGGACTCCTAGCGAGGAGTAGGGAAACACCAGGGCAATCTCTGAACTGAGCCATGCCTTCAAAATAGTCCCATAATGTGCTAAAAGGCTGTAGTAGGAGGACAGGGAAGGAAAAGGAACATTGGCACTGTCTGGGATGCAGCCCCTCGCACCACAGGCTTTGCTGACAATGTTATGCCCCCAAGATGCAATCTCCTTCAAAGTCAAGGGCACTTCTCCAAGACACTGAGTGACATTTTGCCCCAGGCCGCAGCTGCTCACAGCTCTGAGCAGGTTGTGCTCTGAGAGACAACCCTCAACTCCCATCCCCACCCTGGAGCACCTGCGTAGGGCCCACTGCCAGACAGCCCTCCTGGCAGGGGAGGAGTTTCAGGCCTGATAGCCCTGACAAGCTCTCCCATGCACTGGCAGGAGCTGCTCCGAACATCTGCAGTGCTCTGCTCCATCCCAGACTTCCCTGCGACACTGGAGGCTCTTGCCAGTCTGTATTTGTGAGTAAAACACCAAAGGAAACATATCAGATGGTTTCCACCAGTGCAGCACTTGAATAGCAATGCAGAAATACCTATTCTGCAATATGCATGAGTCTTTTACTCCACAGCTGTGGTGGCACTGACCTGAGGTGGAGACCCACACCTGCAGAGGGCACAGCAAGGAGACAACACCAAGGCTCTCCACATAAACTCCTGTAGTTTCTGGAGTGCATCCTGGGTCATTGCTGTCTACTTTCCTTTACATGACTGTTTTCTCATGTCTTGTACATAGGATGAGAGCTTTTCAGGGAAGAAAGTACATATTCATCCTCTGTTTATCTCTTGTTTATCCACTGATGTCCTGCAATGCTCTCCTGTCCACCCTAGGGCCTGCACTGTGCTGCTTGTTTCCCCTCTAAACACACCAAGTTCAGCCTCCTGCTCTGTGCTAAGTCTCCAGATTAGGGATTTAAAACTGCCATTGTAAGGTAGGAGGCCCACCACGCCATGGAGAGAAAGGCAGGCATCAATCTTACCCTGGTCTTTCCATCTTCCTCTGCAGGACAATGTTGCTCAGGCTGAGCTAGACAGCCCTCCTTGGTTACAGCTGCTGCATTGTTTCTTTATTCCAAGAAAGAGCGAAGGCTAGGAGACACATAGGGTCCAGTGAGGCTGTTTTTTCCCTCTACTGGTGAGAGTCCAACGGCTCAAACACTTCATCCTAACCAGCAACAGTCTGTGGCCAAACCCATCAATTCAGCTGCATGACAGATGGACACAGCAGTGGCAGTACTTAGCATGACCCATGCCTCTGGTTTGGTGTCCCTTCCACAGGGCTGCTCCATCACTGCACTTTTTCCCCTTGGACCACTTCTAATGCACACAGAGACCCAGCTACATAGCACTCAAACTCAGGGATCAAACACTCACTTGTAACACGTTCTGGTAGGAACTGCAAAAGGAGGTGTGTTACTGGCTTGGGTCCAAATAATTATTTTGCTCAAGGATGTCAATAGTACCTTTATTATTGAAATAATAAAGAATTATAAAATAAATATTAGTAATTATAATGAAATAATAATTATTAAAAATTATTATTATTAAAACAGTCACCATGAATCACAAGAAATGTTTGCGCGTACTGATTATCTATTTTTGGCATATCAAAAAATACTTGTTTCTCTTTGTCATTTCAGGTCCCTAGGTCCTGAAATTCTGTTGGAGAAAAAAAAGAGACAATGAAAAACACTTGGTTTTGTTGGCTCAAATTTCAAAGCAATCCAGTTCTTAAGTTTCATGTTCCCATTTCTATTTGCATATTACGTGGGGGATGAGCATGCAGACATGGAAGGAAAAACAGGCCAGTTATTGAAAACAGGGGTGTGACATTCTTTATGTCTTCAGCCTAGAGCAAAACAGCACTTCCTCTGTTACCCAAGGCAGCAGATGTTCTTAAGAAAAAAAGATAAGTTATAAAATTGATGAAGATGTTGAATACCCATAATGTGCCCAGAAGCAATCAAATTACTTGGATTGTTCATATGTTCTGTTCATATGTTCTGAGAGTAGACCTACAAAATGCACAGGAAGAAATCAGGGAAGAATTCAAGGTTAGATAAATGTTGCTTTTGGTTTTAAGGAAAAAATAGGTTGAAGTTTTCTGTTTTATCCTTAAATGGACATTTGCAATTTTCTGTGGTCAAAAAAAAATTCAGTGAAATTTATAGTAATTCCAAATCTGCAGAATCAGACAGCTCCTGCTTCCAGGTACTTTGAAGTTCAGCAATTGGACATTATAACTTATTTTGTATAAAGCGATGTGGATTTGTCAGTGTCTGGCACGGGATTGAGCACCTGTATCTGTATGTAATTCAGAGCAAGATAGAAATCTACTACTTGACCGGGCATACCTAGGGTCAGTCAGAAGATTCCTGAGCTTAAATGTGTTGCTACACTGAGGCCTCTTGAGCTATCCTCAGATGTATCATACAAAAAGCATAACACATGACATGGATGATCAAGTGAGAACACCCATTTCTCTTCCAGATTTCTCATAAGCTTCTTAGCACAGTTTTATGCTTTCTACTCATTGCAACCAATTTTTAAGATGTATTTTGAAATACCTGTATTTCAAATGTTATTGTAAAAAGAAGTTTGTGTCATATTTTCCTGTTTACAGAAGACTGAAAGACATCTCTTCCTGCAAGTTATCTGGCTCCTCTAAAACATAACCTTGAAAGAAGCATCGGGAATGTCCCTGTACCAAGAACACCAATATAAAGACCAGATGACAGTGTCATGTTAGAGTTCATTGTGGGATCACAGCTTGCCTGGGGACATACACTGGCTCAGGACATGTCTACAAATCTTCTTGAGTCATCAGCCACTTGGTACTGCCTCATCTGCCAGAGGTCACCAGGCCCAAAAGCCACCCATCCACAACTGCTCCATAGTGAGACTCTCCCTGAGGAAGAATTAATATTGAAGAAGAAGCCTCTTTTGGATCAGTGCTGTGCTGGGCAGATCAGAAATGATACTGCCAAGTCCTGAAGTCAGCAAAAGTTTTTTTCCTAAGGGATACAACAATTTTATATCCTATATGACAGTATCAATAATCATTTACCTACATCTGGGTCAATTGGGGGCATTGGCATGGAAGGAGGTCTGATTCCCTTCCTCAGAACTGTGTTTTGCTCCAGATAAAATAAACAGTTGTGCAATATGTAAAGACAACATGGAGGACTGGAGTGACGTGGTGCTCACTAATGCAAACCAGACTCTACAAGCTGCTGAATTGCTCCTTGCAACTGTTTCTCTTTAGTCCTCTGCTATGGAAGTGACAAATATTTAACATTAGGGTTTGTTTTTTGTTTTGTTTTCTCCTGACTCTCAACCTGGCACTTATATTTGCAGAAAAATCATCATTTTCACCATCTCTTCCCTCACATCTAATTTCTCCAAAAAAAACATTTTTACGTTCATATTTTCCCTGTTCTCAGAAATCAATGTCTTGGATTGTAGCAATTTTATTCTCTTTTTTATTATTAAGCTAAAGAGAAGAAAGAAGCAAGAGGGATAGAGAGTTAGTTGTCTCCAAAATCTCTTTCTCTTGCTTATGGAGAGCAAACAAGGCCAGACACTCAGAAGGGCTGGGGTGGCTGTCTAGGATAGATGACACAGTCATTGCTCAACATGTCCTTCTTCCAATAACAAGGTATTTTCAAAGTTCAAATTCACTGTCAGCCCCTACAGTTTATCATGGACTAGTACTTTCATCATTGTGACAAACCAAGCTGTCAATAAACTACTTTGGTATCAATTTATAGACATGAAGGCCACATCCTGTGACTTCAAGGACACAGTTTCACAACTCACAAATGAAGACAAGTAGATCCAGCAGGTTTATCTCATCTTTCACACCAAGCTGAGCTGTGTCTGCTGTGACACCCCACAGCCTGTGCACTTTTGAACCCATGAGAACACTAATCTTGATGGTGCTGTGTCTCACTCCTTGTTTTCTGTGAGGAACCGCAATGAAAGCAATGAGCACAACAGCTGTCTCCAGTTACCATTAGCAAAAAGCAGGACATTGTGTTACCTCATTCCTTCATGTAGCCTCAGGTCCTAATGACAGCTTTGCTTTGAAACTAGTCATGCTTGTTAGCAAAATTTTAAGGGGTGCCAGAAGTACAAGACACAGTGCCAGAAGGTGCTATGAGGTTCAAATGGCTAGTACAGAGCCTGTGTAACTCCAAGGACATCCTCACCAACCCCGATGACCTAGGAAAACACCATGCATGCCTGGAAGGGGTTCAAACAACAAGTTGAACATTACATGAAAGACAGAAAGACAAAAAAATACCTTCAGATCCAAGAAGATCTTTCACCCACACTCAGCAGTGGCAGGCAGAGAAACTCAGACAGCGCTCAGTGTACCCCATGAGGACAGAGGTGCACAAAAAGAGGGAAGCTCTGAGTAAGAGAAGGAAAAAGATATTTGAAAGATTGCAATTTCTGTACAATTTATTGTCCTTTTTTTAAAAAATAGGGATAAAAATAGGGATAAAAGTAAAGGAGAAGGGATAAATAGAAGTTTATTCGGAGGCCTCCATCTAAAAAGGAATTCTGTGAATGTGGAATATGAAAAGGGTCTTTAGATTACAGATTATCCTGGTTCTTAACAAAAATGTCCCTGTAAGATTACCAAGGAAGGGCACTCAATACTAAAAAACTGACAATTACAAGAACATCCATAAATGACCCAAAGCAGCATTAGAATAGAATATCTAGTCCATCTAGGTTGGTTGAAGGTATTGTCCACAGTGAAAAATTTGTTCAGAACAAGCAGTGTGGTAAGAGAACTACAAATACCCAACATAGTACTGCTGACTCTTGTCACAAGACCATTTGGTGAATTCCTTTGTAATAAAATTACAAATGCTTGACTAAAAGAAACAGGACACACAATAAAGGATGTCTTTAAAAGGTAGTATTTCAAGAAAAATACTAGAAAGTCAGACTTTAACAGGAAAGAAATAATGTGGCTTCCATCAATACACCACAAGAACTCTGAGAAGTGGGGGATTGGCACTGGTCAGTCAAAATTTCCTTGAGCTAAAAATAATCCAATCATTTATGCTTGGGGACACCAGCAGAAAGTGAAATGCTAGAAAGAAACATTGAACAGCTCAGGACACCTGGGAATTCATCAGGCAGAAGCTGAAAATGATTCACAAGCTTTTCCTGCTCCAATGAGTAAGACCAAACTGTTTGTGACCAGTAACAATTCTCCTAATGCTGCTTCTCACTAGAGGACAATCGCTGAAGCAGTGAAGATATAGACAAAGGCAGAGGCAGGCACAAGCCGTGTTAAAGCAGATTAAAGGTTTGCTGTATTACATTTGTTATAACTTCTGAGTTTAATCTTACCATGTGTCAGTTCTTTCAAAAGCAAGGTCTTGTTTCTCTGCGTGTAGCTTTCCCCATGTTTCCAATGTCACACTGGTGCTAAACAAAAATATGTGGAGCAGTAACTAGGTGCAGGCTACAGCCAAAGAATGATAAGAAGTTCTTGTTACCTTATTTCAGCATATAATTTTATTTCTTCTGGATTGGGATCAATGTTAGCTAGGAGGATTTTTTTTGCCTTCATTTCGTAAGAACATTTGAAAAACTGGGCTTGTCCCACAACTGCCGTCAGGCTGTGGGGGCCCATCTCCACCACTGCATCCGGAGGTGGAGAATGCACCTCTGTCAGAGAGAGCATGTGCTTGTGCACACATGTCAATGCGAAGAATCCCCTAGCAATATTACAAATCAGATTTGGCACTTATAAGTTTTTCTGGTGATGCTGGACTAAGCAACAGGATAAAGAGGCAATGGACATAATGGTCAAATTCTGGTAGGAGCTGAAGGAGGACAAACATGGAAAAAGAAGAAGGAAAACCTCCAAGACAGCATGGAGGAGTGAGAGGAGACTATGCTTGGGATGGAGTGGAGATGAAGAAGGAAAGCAGAGACAATGCAGAGATGCTCACTAAGTGCTAAGGGATACACTGAACTGAGGGAAAACACTAATGCAGCTCCTACATCATTAAGAAGAGATATTCATAAATATCTAGCAAGGGAGTTACAACATACAGCTATCTTCATACCATGTATAAAGCCAAATGACCTCACACTTAGTGATTTAACTATGGCTAATACCTTTTTCTTAAAACCATGAAGAAAATGACTTTCCAGAGGGAAAAAAACAAGTAGGGTATCACACAGAAAACTGGAAAATCTAGTAGTAATACATAAAATAGCACCCCCATAACCTTTGCATTATGTCTTGTTTGATAGGCAAGTCATGTTCTGGAAAAAAAGGAGAATGAGATAAATACTTCTTCCATTATAACAATCACAACGATATGACCATGCAAACTTTAGCTACCAGAATTCTTAAGGATTTCAATTTTGCATGTGTGAAGTTCAGTAAGGTGCGATGAAAAGGTCAATGCAATATTTTGCAGGGACAGATCCAGGTACACACTATCAAGTGCTCTGGGGTAACAGCTGTCTTTCAGTAATACCAGTAATGGTTCACACCAGGCAGGATTAAGGTGGTTCCTCCTCCCTCAGCACCACCTGCCCAGTGTGCTCACATACAGGACTAAGTGTTCAGCTCCCTCCCTCCTGGACCCACTCACCCACCGCATGCTGGGTCAGCCCTGTTTGTACAGTTTCTAGCACAATGACTCATGGCTGTGAGAGTGCTTCAAATCATCCATCACAGAGGAATTGGGACTTGTACTGGCACCCTCTTACAGCATAACTGCCAGCAGTGGTTGTGTTCTCAGATTATAATACTATGACCTTAACTGTTCGTAGCATTATATCTTTCCCCTGTGCTTTGCAAGACTCAGCATAAACTTCTAAAGCTTTCCTTTCCAGTTTCAGTATGGACTGTGATTATCAGAAAATTCTGGAATATCCCTGTTTACCCTTCATTCTTGCAATGCTTTTGCAGTGGTGTAGTTGCTACAAGCTTTGAGGGCTTTGAACCAATTTACTAACAGGCTCTGATTACGGTAACCTTTTCTGTCTTTTTGCAGAAGATTTAGAAAAAGATTTATAGAAGATTACAAATTTCTCCTTTAAACTGTTTCTTTCAAGTGCCAACTCTCCATAACCCCTGGATTATTCAGAAGTAAATATAGGATAGAGTCTGTGGGAGTGGTGTTATATAACTACCTTTGGTGACTTTAAATACTTAACTTGAGTGCAAACTGGAAGACAAAAGTTAGGAGTTCATGTCCTCAGGAAAATCCAGAAGAAAAGGAAGTCATCCTGGCAGGGAACAGGGAATAAGGAGTTCATTGAAAGAGCTTTGAATGACTTTTGAAGGGGGAAAGTGATAAAAACAGGCTTGTTACAGATAAGCCTGGGGGTGGCACACCAATGTTTGAGGGACAGTGTGCTAGCAAGGTCCTTTAGTCTGCCATCTCAGTGGAGGTAAGGGAGGAAGATCCATGCAGCAGCAAAGACACAAGGGTTGTGGACATGTTAGAAACCATGGAAGCGCCTGAGAATGGTCACATAGGAATAAGGGCTTCTGTCCCAAAAAATGTTGTGGGATCAATAGCCCAGCTGAAGTGCATCTACACCAATGCACACAGCATGGGCAAAAAAACAGGAGAAGCTGGAAGCCATCATGCAGCAGAAAAACTATTATATAGTTGCCATCATGGAAACATGGTGAGAGGACTCACGCAACCGAAGTGCGGCAGTGGATGGCTATGAACTCTTCAGAAGGGATAGGCAAGAAAGGAGAGGTGGTGGGGTAGCCCTTTATATTAGGGAGTGTTTTGACTGTCCAGACCTTGATGAAGGTGTCAAAAGGGTTGAGTGTTTATGGGTAAGAATCAGGAGAAAAGCCAACAGGGCACATATCATGGTCAGATTAAGTCACCCTTTGTTCTGTCACCACAGGCCTTGCTAGAATCATAGAATCATAGAATCATTAAGGTTGGAAAAGACCCTTAAGATCATCAAGTCCAATCGCTAACCTATCATTGCCAAAATGATTGTCCCATCTTTCCTATAGTCCCCCTTTAAGTACTGAAAGGCCACAATAAAGTGTCCCCCCACAGCCTTCTCTTCTCCAGGCTGAACAATCCCAACTCCCTCAACCTGTCCTTGTAGGAGAGGTGCTCCAGCCATCAAATCGTATTTGTGGCCCTCCTCTCAAACTCCTCCAACAGTTCCACATCCTTCTTGTGCTGAGGGCTCCAGAGCTGGACACAGCACTCCAGGTGGGGTCTCACCAGAGCAGAGGGGCAGAATCACCTCCCTCGCCCTGCTGGCCAGGCTTCTTTTGATGCAGCCCAGGACATTGTTGGCCTTCTGGGCTGCAAGTGCACATTGTTGGCTCATGTCCAGCTTTTCATCCACCAGTACCCCCAAGTCCTTCTTGGCAGGGCTGCTCTCAATCCCTTCATCCCTCAACCTGTATTGATATTGGGGATTGCCCCAGCCCAGTTGTAGGACCTTGTACTTGGCCTTGTTGAACCTCACGGTGTTCTCACAGGCCTACTTCTTGAGCTTGCCCAGGACCCTCTGGATGGTATCCTGTCCCTATGCATGTCAACCACAGCTTGGTGTCATCTGCAAACTTGCTGAGGGTGCATGTGATCTCATTGTGTATGTTATTGATGAAAATATTAAACAGCACTGTTCCCAGTATGGACCCTGCGGGACACCACTTGTCAGCGGTCTCCATCTGGACATTGAGCCATTGACAGCTACCCTTTGGATGTAACCCTCCAACCAATTTCTTATCCCCTGAACAGTCTACCCATCAAATCCATATCTCTCCAATTTAGAGATAAGGATGCTTTGGGGGACCGTGTCAGAGGCCTTACAGAAGTCCAGATAGATGATATCCATTGCTTTTCCCTTGTCCACTGATACAGTCACTCCATCATAGCAAGCCACTAGGTTGGTCAGGCAGTATTTGCCCTTAGTGAAGCCATGCTGGCTGTCTCAAAACACCTCCCTGTCCTCCATGTGCTTTTTCCTGGGTTTCCCCAGGCCCTGTGTGGTGAGCCTAAGATTTAATGAGTGCGTGTTGTGTTTCAGTTCATGGTATCTAAAACAGTACAGGGGCTGTGTTGCAGCCAGCTAAACTGTATTTTTGTAACCCGAAATGGAGATTATGTGTTGAAAGCCCTGGGGAAGGGGAGGTGGAAAACAAGTGGGGTATGTTTCAGAGTGCAAAATCTAAGGTCACTGAAGACAGGAACAAAATCTGATGTAACTGCCTTTTTCAGGGGTCCCTTGAGTGAACCTGCCCCAGAGCCATACTCAGACTTTGCCTGGGAGAGAGCACAGTGAGACAGAGCCACAGAGCAAGCTAAAATTACAGCAGTGCAGACAGCTGGTGTGAAGGAGCTGAGCTGGATTCCCAGCCTCTTCTCATTTAGCAGTGCAGGTACCTAACTGCTCCTCCTGGCTTCCCCACCTGAGCGGCTTCCAGCTCCCACAGATGGTATGTGGGGAAGAGACCATCACGAACTACAGGAGTGATGCAGTTACATTGCATAGAAATCTGTAGTGAAATAAAAGTTCAGAGCAAAGAGGAAATGGGTGAACTAGTGGGTGAGATAGGATGTCTCTGAGATGAAGCAGAATGAGACAGAATTGGGAGAATAAAAGGTTTTAAAAAAGCCATGGCATTTAGGTTATCTTTACAGGTATATCTCTGTATTTATTGCTTTAGTACTGGCAGAGGTTAACAAACAGATTTAGTAATGTGTCTGATACATTTGAATCTACTATCCAAAATTATGATCTATATTTTCATTATTTGATTGAGAATCTGGAAATTGCCCTGGGTTTGATGAATTATACCTTCTTTGCATGGAGGTTTTTCAGATTTCAGAAATGGTTTTTGTTTGAATTCAAGAAACCCCAAAATGGGGTTTTCCACTTTCAAAATCCTTCAGGGAGAATTATTGATGTACAGTGGTAAAGCTGGCTGCCGCCTGCCCTGGGACTGCATGCTGCCTGTGCGGGAGTGCAGTAATCTGCCAGAGGAGAGCAGGCAAGACATACCTGACAGGTCTTGTTGAAATGGGACTGTTTCCATCAGACCGTGATAAAACAGCAAACTCCACTAAAAAAATGTTCTCTTGGAAACTTCCCAAGGGGAAACACCCATTAGTGACACCACATCAAAGGCATACAGTCCCCACTCAATCATCAGCAATAAGTTGAGTTTGCTGAAGCATAGAAAACATAAAGTTGTTAAAAGATATTTATGTGATACAGTACCTGAAAAATGCTTTGCAAAGCAAAAGCATGTGATTGTAAAAGTCCCCAGCTCTCATATGATGCTTCTTTTTGCCAAAACATGGTGATGGATGCATGTATTCATGTAGCCTCTCATTTACATGAAGAGTACCCAAGAGGGTGGTGGAGCACTGGAACAGACTCCCCAGGGAGGCAGTCATGGCACCAAGCCTGGCGATATTCAAGAAGTACTTGGACAATGCCCTCAGATACATTGTGTGAATTCTGGGGTTGTCCTATGCAGGGACAGGAGTGGACTTGATGATCCTGACAGAGATGGGGTTGTTCAACCTGGAGAAGAGAAGGCTGTGGGGGGACCTTATTGTGGCCTTTCAGTACTTAAAGGGGGACTACAGGAAAGATGGGACAATCATTTTAGAAAGGCCTGCTGTGACAGAACAAGGTGTAATGGTTTTAAACCACAGGAGGATAGATTTAGACTGGATATAAGGAAGACATTTTTTATGATGAGGGTGGTGAAACACTGGCACAGGTTGCCCAGAGAGGTTGTAGATGCCCCATCCCTGGAAACATTCAAGGTCAGGTTGGAGGGGGCTCTGAGCAACCTGATCTAGTTGAAGATGGCCCTGCTCACTGCAGAGGGGTTGGACTAATTGGCCTCTAAAGGTCCCTTCCAACCCAAACCATTCTATGATTCTATGAAAGAATTACATACGTAATGTGGCTGCCATGTCTTGCCCAAGCTTACACAGAAAATCTATAACAGACCAGAGAATCAAACCCAGACCTCCAAAGACACAGATTATAGTCTAACTACCAAATCATTGTTCCTTACTAAGATATAGAACTCAGTTTTCCTACCTCCTGTTTGCTCTTTCTGCTGGTCACATAGATATCAGCTGACACTAACTCATGTTAACCTTCCGGGACTACAGCCACAATGCAGTGATACTGCAGATGTCAGAGACATACTTCCTCCAATACCTTTCTTAATCTCTTTCTGATGCTCCTTTCCTCAGAGACAGTGCACTTGTTCGCCGCTCATCCTATTGCTTTGCACGTGTCTGCGTTGACCCCCACAAAGGAACCAAGCTATTGAACTGTTAACGACTTCAGCTCCAGCAGCCTGGTCACCCTTCCTAACTGTTCATGTGCAAACCTCATCTCCAGCAGTGTTAGAGCATGCCAGACATGAGGTGTCTCATTATATCTCATTCCCAGCATCCAGCAGCGGTTGGCACACCCTGCTGCAGTTTAAGCCTCAGATGTCAGAGCTCACTGTGCAAGGGTTCCAGACACATCTGTCTGATCTCCTCCAGTGCCTCTGCTCCTTGTCAGACCTTTCCTCACCAATTTCCATTCTTCACTTGGCAAACACCCTGCAGCACTTCTTCCATTTGATTTTCCAGTGACTTCTCAGTTCTGAAATAATTAATTGGCCTGACTTCTTAAGTAGATGTTTCCAAAGTATTTTTAAAAATAAAGAAAAAAAAACCCCTCTGGATACCTCTCTGAGGTATCTCTTCTCAGCCTGATTGATGAAAGAGTTTTTCTTCCACATCACCAGTCATTGCAGACGTCTGCTCATTGATACATATTCCCACTGGACTGTCTGCTTGCAGACTTTCTTCACCTTGAGCTCACTGAATTTTTCCATACATAGCTAAGTTTCACCTGGGAACCATGGTTTATAAACCTCTTGCCTTTTTTAGTGCAGATGATAAGCTTTTGCCATGTTGATGACTATACATTTTACCTCAAGCAACAGTTGTTTGGCCAACTTTCTTCCTTATATCAATTGACTATGGGCCGCCCTGTTGTACCTCAGCTGTAGATAGGCATCAACACCTGCTGTGTTACTCTCACCTGTCAGAAACAAAGTTTTAAATAACAACTTTGCATCTGGTGATCCAAAATGTTAGCACCTGCTAAAGTTTTAAAAATAAAGAGATCAAATATGTATCTTTATAACTCAATATTTTTTTCAAGATCTTCAAGAAAAATTAATATGTGTGGTATCAGCATGCTTTGCAAGCTTTACACCCTTAAATATTATTTATTAGTCAATGTGCTTGAGTCACAACCTAAACTAAAAAATTCCTTTTTGATTAAAACCATCAGTTCCCCTTATCCTTTATCCATTCTGTGCTGAAGTGTAGTAGCAGCTCCAACCAGTTTCAGAACTGGGTATGAAAAAGTAGCATGAGCTCTTTAAAGTAACTAGAAACTCTGTTTTGCCAGGCAATATATCACTGATCTACATACAAACTTGACTAAAACACAAGTAACTGTGGACAGCACAATAGAATCTTGAATACATGCTGCTTCTGAGACCTGCAATAGCAAAGCACTGGTCCAAGAGGATGCTTAAGCCACCAAATCCCATCACCCACACACATCCTGTGCTCTCTGCAGATGGTAGCTCCCACATGGAGATGGGGCAGAAAGAGTTCAAACCAGGTCCAAGGTGCTGGGTATGTAGAACATGTGCTGAGGTCCTGTGATTCCAGCCAGCAGTTTGAACTGAGGCTCTCTCTTCACATCAGTTGTCCTAGCAGGAGTGCGCATGGTGGTTGGTGCCATGATTTACTGCCATTCTCAACTATATCTTATGTTTTGCGTATAAGCTAAAAGCACCAATCTTCCTATAGTAGGAAGGGGTTAATTTTTCTAAGAGTTGAAAGGTGCCATGCCACTGTCTGCAGTGTATCCCTCGAGGATCTTCTGTCCAAGGCCTAGGCAGGTTCAGGGAAGAGGACATCATGGGAGACAACAGGGGGAATATTCTCATGTTGCACCCACTAAGCCAAAACCCTTGGCACAAGAATAATGTAGATGTTCTCATGATAGCTGATGTTCCCTAAACAGGAGCAAAAGCCCTGAGATTTCTTTGGGATACACAAACCTTGGGTTTTTTGAGTAGGTGTCATCAGTGGATCATTGAAATGCATCCAAAACCAAAGCCAGACTTAACAGTTTCCCATTAAGTTTTTAAACATCTAGCATATACGGTATGTATTTTGCATAAAAAAATAAAGAAGAAAAAAATTACAGCTATGCTGCCTCTTTGAGACAGAGGAGAAGTTGTTTTGCTCTCTTTGTTCCCTCAGATTGAAGCTGGGAATCTGGACAGAAACCAGAATAACTTGAAAAGGGGTTAATAAATCCTTGAGGTCTATTTAAATAATCAGTTGAGGTTGAATTGTAGGGTACCAGTATTAGTCAAGCTAAAGCATTTTAAAATTATTTCTCCATTCCTAATCTCATTTTTCCTTTTAATCCCCTGACCCTTATTAGTTAGCTTGGCTTCTATACACCACTATTCACAGTGAAACAAATTAATGGGGTGATGATGAGATGGAAATATCAGTCCTGCAACTGAACCCTGCCAACTGAACCCCTGACTTCAGCAGGATGTAGCTGCAGAGCAGAGTGCTGCTGGACTGCTCAGAAATACTTAATTATTTTATTTTATTCATGAAGGTCAATTACGAGTTAATTTACTCATCACAAAAATGTATCTTTCACATGCAGTTGTTAAAAACAAATTGATGGGTTTGTACTGTATCTGAAAAACAAGTGTGTTTTTCATAAAACAAAGAGTCTGCCTTGCATTGAGCTGTTCCTCCCTTTGCTCCTGAACAGACCATTTTTAAAAAAAATCACCTCTTTCACCATATTTTTTCTAACTGAGGGGATTCCTAAAATACTTATTCCAAAACAATATGGTTTGAAGAAATAAGTCATAAAAGCCTGGAAGAAGTCACTGTTGCAGTAAAGCAGATGAAAACGCAATTAGCACATATCTCCCCGTGAAGCTGACAAGTTGATTCCCACTTAAACAGCAACTGAATAGCAAATGTATTCCAAATTTTCTTTTTTTTTCCTTGATTTTCTCTTTATTTCATTTAGGGAGGTAGCAACAGCCTTTCCAGTGTTACACACAATTTCTCTAATGTCCTGCATAAACCACTGCTGAATGCATCACTGTAAAATCAACCTTTACATTGAGCCATTCAGAGTTATACCAAAGGGAAAAATAGCTCCCTGGAAAAAATAAATTTAAAAACCCAGAATAATTTGATTTCTAGCCACGAAGTCCCGTTAAAAAATTACTAAATAAAATGGATTCTTCCATCAAGAACAAAACCCATTAATGAAATCAGTAAGTTCTAAGGAATATGATGAACCACATTACTTAAAATATCTGTGTTGATAAATGTTACAAAACTAAAGTGGTTTGAGCAAGAAGTTCGCTAAAGATAACAGTTAACAATAGCTGAGATAGGTCTTCTTCTGATATGAGACCAAAAAAAGAGCATCCAAGCTATATTTGCAAGTTTTTAAGCATTGTTATTGTGGATGGGGAGAACACTAATAATGAGAATGTTGGAATAAAATTGCAAGTATCAGTGATTACTGGATTATCCCTCCTTGCTGGTATGAATAAGTGACAACCACATAAAGTAACGAAGTGCTAGATGGAAGAAATTAAATTAGCACATGTATTGCCACACTCTGAAAGAAGAGTGGAAAAGAAGAAATCACATGAAAAACAGTGATCCTCTGGACATGTACACAAAGACAGAGTGACCAGATGAGGATTTACAGGGGAAGGAGTGAGCAGCTTTTCCATTCTGGTGTGAAGTGCCGCATGCAGCCAGAGCAACCATGTTGCAGACCAGCTCTGCTCAAAGGAGCAGCTGCATCCAACCTTGGTAACAAGTTTCTTGTCATGATTTAGAAGTGTCTCTAAAGGCAGCTTTATAGAAAGAATTTCAGGCAAAAATCAAAACATAATATCATGTATTACATAAAACATCAATATCAGGGGTCCGAATTATCACTCTTGATTTCTTTCTGTCTAACAGCACTCACCCCAGAGGAGACAAAGAGGTTGAGCAGCTGCTCCTGGAGGTATTTTGACAGCATCATGGACCCTGCTGAGCCAGCTGTGATGGTGTATGCTCTGCCACATGTTATCTGTCAAACCCAGGAGGGTTTTATGCTAACCTCTGATGTTTCCCACTCAGAACTGCAGAGCAATCCTTTCAAACATGTCCTGTCTCACTGAAGGTATGATTCCCTGTGTATCTTACTCAATGGTACCACTGCCTTAAGGAGCTTTCACCACTTATTCCCACCCCCCCATCATAGTCCACTGCCTCTCTTTTGTGCCAACAATCATAGAATCATAGAATATTTCAAGATGGAAGGGACCTATAACAAACACTAAGTCCAACTCCCTGCTCTTCACAGGACTACCAAAAACTAAACCATATGACTAAGATGCCTCTTGAATTCTGACAGGCTTGGTGCCGTGACCACTTCCCTGGGGAGCCTTCCAGTAACCAACCACCCTCTCAGTAAAGAACCTTTTCCTAATGTCCAATCTGAACTTCCCCTGATGCAGCTTCATTCCTTTTCCTCATGTCCTATTGCTGGTCACCAGAGAGAGATCAGCACCTCTAACTCCACTTTATTCCCTTGAGGAAATTGTAGACTGCAGTGAGGTCACCCTTCAGCCTTCTCTTCTCCAAGCTGAACAAACCAAGTGACCTCAGTTGCTCCTCGTAAGTCTTGCCCTCAAGACCTTTCACCATCTTGGTCACCCTCCTCTGGACACACTCTAATAGTTTGATGTCTCTCTTATATTGAGGTGCCCAAAACTGCACACAGTACTTGAGGTGGGGCCGCACCAGTGCAGTGCAGAGTGGGACAATCACCACCCTTGACTGGCTAGCTATGCTGTGCTTGATGCACCCCAGGCCTTGGTTGACCCTTTTGGTTGCCAGGGCACACTGTTGACACATATTCAACTTGCCAACAACCCAAACCACAGATCTCTTTCTGCAGATCTGCTCTCCAGCCTCTCATCTCCCAGTTTGTATATATAATCAGGATTACCCCATCCCAGGCTGATAATCCGGTACTAGGTCTTGCTAAATTTCACACAGTTGGTGATTGCCCAGCTCTCTAGTCTATCCAGATCCCTCTGTAAGGACTCTCCACCCTCACAGAAGCCCACAGGTCCTCCTAGTTTAGTATTGTCAGCAAACATACTTAATGTATGCTCGATTCCTGTGTCCAGATCATTTATAAAACAATAAAGAGCACTGGCCCTAAAATTGAGCCCTGGGGAACCCCACTGGTGACTGGCTGCCAGACTGATGTAAACCCATTTACTATAGCTCTTTAAGGCCAACATGTCAGCCAATTGCTCACCCAATAAAGCCATTTTTGCATCCAGTTTGGTCTCATATGAGTTTAACATCAGTGAACCCCATTAAGTTAACCAGAGTGATGCCTGATATGACCAGAGTAAGCTGTCAAAATGAAGGGCAGGAGCTCTAGGATTGCCACAGACTTTCTATGTGCTTCAGCTAAGCAGTGGTTCTGGAGTCTAAAGAAAACTGATGAATGGTTCAAATGGTCAATGACTGCATAGCTAATGATTTGAGGATAAACTTTCATCTGCTCAGACTGGGGTCTCACTTCTCTTACTGACCTTTGCTTCTCAAATTTACAGCAAAGTCTTTGATGATACAAAGTCAGAGAAAGAATTCATAAATGTTTTGAAAGTAGTTATGAAAAATATCTCAAAAATAGAATAATTTGGAGAGGGTGTATCACTTTTACTAGTCCACTACTCCCAGAGTCTGTTCTTGCCTGTTAATCCTATTGTCCATCCTTTGGCAGTAGGTGTTAACTGATGGAAATGAATCACCCCTTCATGACCATCATTAGCCAGGAAAGCTCTCCTTTTTACATCAAAATGTAAAAAGTGGAGAGTTCTTGATGGATAGCAGGGATCGCTGAAGTACTTGTACCTGTTGATCTTATTAACCACACGAAGAATCAAGTTATTGTTTGAAAATCAAGCTCTAACTGACTTGCTTGAAGTCAAACAGAGTCAGAAAAAAGCCCTCCAAATGCACTGCTTTCTTTTCCTGGACTGAGTTATTTTACAGACAGAGAAGTATGTATAGCACATTCCCTTTTGTGTCTGTGAAGATAACAGCAATACCTTCAGCAATGCAAAGTACAGAGTGGGTTTTTTTCTTAATATGCAATGATGTACACTGAGAAACCACTGCTTGTTCATAAGAACAGGAGAAGCTGCCAGGAAAAAAAAAACCAAAAACCAAACAACAAAACAATTCCACACCCTCTTTGCTGCAGTCTGGGACAGCAGTACAAGGCCTGTAGCCCAGGAATATCTGACATTGGTGAAGTAGTACAGATCTTAGAACAGGTTCCTTTCCTGGTTTCTTGAGTTGATCTTGAATCCATCTGGGGCTCCATGTTCCCTTAACTACTTAGCCAGCCACACTTCAGACAGCAAATTAAAAGCTGCTCAGTGGCTGTAACCACAGTAGAGGTCTACTTGAGAGCTGTGACTTTCACAGCAAAAAATAATGAAAACTAACACATCACTTCATTTTTTTGGACACACTGGTGTAAAAGCAGTATAATTTCAGTAAAGTCAAAATTTCATATGGCCATCCCTTGGTCTAGTGTAAACTCCATATCTCCTCATGTCCAAGGAAGGCACACCCATTTGCCTCAGCCAGAAATCCAGCCCAAGAAACTTTCTGTCACTGAAAGTGCAAGTCTGGATCTATCACTGAAATCCAGGGAGTTATTCCAAGTTCACGTCAGCAGAACAGAGATCAGAATCTGACCCAAATATTAATTGATTTTTGGAGTCTCTGTGTCTGGCCATCAAGAAATGCCTGCTGGCTGCTAACTCTGCAGTCTGCAGGCAGAACACAAGGAGTCTAGCGAAGAAACAGACGTGGATGGTATTTTCTAACATGGAGCTGTTGAGCAATGAGTACCAAGTGTTGTGCACGTAAGGCACAGAGAAATGGAACACTGCAAAATTAAATGACTCACTGTACCAGAGACTGCATCCCAACACAGGAATAGTTTGTAAGAATTTGCTTGCCATTATATCTTAATGTAGATGTCCTTTTCCCTTTAATGGATCAGCCTGTGGTACTACCCAGGCAGGCAGCAGTGGAGAGTCACCTCTGTTCCCTTGCCACCCAAACAACTCCACTTGACAGACCTGTGGCATCTGTTCTCACTTCGGAGTGTCTCTTGGCCGCAAAGGATGGTCCAAAGAGAGGATGGTGATGCTGAAACTAGCACTGAAAGAGTAGAAGTGACCATCAAACCCTACTAGGACATAACAGAGATAATATCCCAGATCCCAGAGAGTACAGCAGCACTGACACAGTTTTGTACATGAGCTAATGAGGGCTTTCACCAACACTTGTCTTCTTAGCTGCAACATTGTACAACCCAGTTGACCTGCTTCTAGACAAGGAGTGAGCCCCAGCACTGTGTGCCATCCTCTGTTGCATAGTGCAGAGCACCTGAAATAATGTCTTTAGCACGAGGACTGTGTCCATGTCTCACCATGAGGAATTCTGTTACAGATGAATGTTGGCAAATGAAATTGTGTTAGTGAACCCAGGAAAAGCTAATTCCCATAAGAAGCCAGTAATGCAATCCAGTCCAAGTATTTAGGTTATTTCCTCTGTCACACAGTGGCTAAGAGCTAAATTTGTCTGCAACTCAATTTTGTTCAGTTATCCATAAGGTTCACATTTGTCCACGCTTGCAAAGAAATTGATTATTTTTATGTTCAAAGTGGGTAAACATTTCCAGAAATACAATACAGAACATCCTTCTGAAACTCATTTGGAGTTACACTGACAGCTGAGCTGGGAAATTTTACAGATAAAAGACTTCTACCTTTTCTTTCTTGTAACGTGATAGAAATGAAAACTTATTATGAAGCCTATCTGTTCATGAGGTGGAGCAACACTTTTATATGCCACTTTACTGGGCAGGGAGGGAAAAAGAGACTCCTGAGCTGTGCTCCCTTCCTCCTTTCCTCTAAAATGCATTTTGCATGAAGCTATTATACGACAAAATGTATGAAGAAACCTAAGAGAACTTAGGCTCAGAAGACCAAAAGTTAAAACCTCCTTCCTAATTCAGTGCTCCAACCAATATACTGCAGTCCTTCCCTGTATTGTCCTCATTCCCTTTCTGCACCAAGGAATCACAATATATTGCAACACTGTTCTCATGTTGGGGCACGGGAGCAAACTCACCCATGAACCTATGCACTGCTATTTACCTCTACTCACCAAGAAAAGCCCAGAGCTTGCTGGCTTAAGTACAGTTATGGAAGGTTTGAGGCCCATGAAGATGAGACCAGGTGAGGCTGCACTTTGTGAGACTGATCTGGAATTGCTCAGGCACTGGGATGAGCACAGATACATGACCATGCCAGGCATGAGCATGTGAGACATGTCAGGCAATGCCATGAGCATGGCACCTTGCTCAGACCTAGGCGTGTGCAGACCGTGTCCATCAGGTTGAGTTTGTAACTGGGCCTCAGCAGAAAAAGGCCTAAGGCAGGGCTAGACTCGGGTTAGAAGCCAAGCTGAAGAGCATCTAGGCATGGACACTGATCCCAAAGCCACAGGGACCTGATTAACAGGCCTCTGATAAACAGCAAGATGTTTAGGAAGTTTAACCATTCTTAGGGTCAGCTGGTATTCAGCAATAGCATGGTACATCCATTATTTTGTCTAAGCCTTTTGATAAGTCCTTACATCCACCCTGCAGACTGGGAAGGAGACCCTCATGTTTATTCTCTGAAAGTATTCAGTCTTAGTAGAGTGAAGAGAAAAAAAAAGCATCAGAGCATTGGACAATATTCAAAAAACAAATTGTTTATTTTCAGGCTTAATCTTTGCTCACTGTGACAACTTGCATGTTTCCAGCCCAGTTACCTCTGTGTTATCACATCTGTCAGCAAAGCTGGCAACAGTTCTTGCCAGCCACATACATAGATACAGGAGTTTCCTGACTCTGCACTTCAGAGGCCTCCTATATACTTTATTTTTAAACTGCTCTAACCAGTGCCAGCCTATATATCTCAACAAGTGGACTCAGTAAACGGATTTAGGTGGGAAATGGTTAAGTATATTAAGAAGTTGAAGATTTCCATGGTCAGAAGATCAGTAGTGAAAGAGTCAGTAGAAGGATAACAAGAGCGCTTGTTCTCCCTAGCAATCAAGATCTAAATTTTTTAAAAGCTGTTGTTAAAAAAAAAAAAAAAAAAAGGCCAAGTAGTGGAAATAAGGATGGTAAGATGGTAGGATACATACTGTCTTCAGCCAGCCAGTCCTGAGGGTGGTGGTAGTGTTGGGCAATGTGACCAAATGAATTTCTTACAGCATAAAAATGAAAGTGACAAGGCAAGTTGATATGATTCAACTTTGGCACACAGAGTTCAGTAAGTGTTGGAAGAAGCACCATGCACTTCTTTGATCTCTCTGGAAGAGCCATGTTCCATTCTATTCAGTGCACCATGAGATTTGTAATACAAGGCCACGGTGAGGGCACCCCATTGCCTTCCCTATACCTTATGAGGGTTAGAGATATTTACCCCAGAACTAGAGCCTCGCAGATTATCACTTATCCCTCACATCTTCTACTCCAAACTGTGCTGGAGATCTTAAACAGGTCTGAGTCCCAGCTCCTCCTTGGTCTATATTCCTTGGTCATGTCATTATGCCATCAGCATCACCACATACAGTGAGAGGAATCCAGAGGTGTCTGGGATGCAAAATGAGGAAAAGGCCAGCAGGGGTGACTGAAGGATATCACTCACGCAGATGAGACACTCATCTAACCTGCCTCACTCCAGCAACAAAAAGAACTAATACCTGTAGGAAAAGGAAACCCTCACAGAAATAAGAATTATCTCACCATCAGGACAAGTAATTAGCACTTCTTATTCACTTTATTATAAAGGATATACATCCCAATATTTAAGATCCCACTCCCACGAGAAGAAAAGTTTTAACGGGTGTGACAGTTGTTTCATGCTGATCTTTAGACAGCTACAGCACAGGACCACATCTGAGTTATCCAAGATCTTTTTAAAATTTAATATTTCCAGTAATGGGCTGTTTATGCTTTGTTGGGAAATACCTGACCTACTCCATATCACAGTCATGAATCAGCCTTTTATGAAGCATCAGTCTGTGAGCCAAAAGATACTTATTTTTTGTCATGATTTATGGCCAGGCACCCCTGTAGGCACAAAAATATTTAGCACAGTTCAAGCCAACAGGACAAGCAAAACCATGGAAATACCAAGCAACACACTCAATATTTTTTTTTCATTTTTTCTTATTTTCTTTCTTGGCAAAGATGTGGGGGAAGGAGTTTGCATTCTACTCACAGCCTCCACAATATAAAAATTAAGAAGAGGATCAATACTAACCCTGTAAAGGAACAACAATCCTTCCCAAAAGAAAAAATCATTTGTTTGTCATCAATTAAATAATTTCAAATCAGCAAAAGTCATATAAAATTGTCTCCCCCAATGAAACCATAATTTTATATGTCAAATGCAGATATCAAAGATAAGTAATTGACAGAGGAACGTTGCCTTGTGCAAATAAATAACATTCTCCCTAAACTGAAACTTCTGAAGACAGTTAACAAAAAGACCTACCAAACAGTATTTATTGTTGTTCTAACTGATATCAGGATAAAAGCCTCTTCAGGGGCTCAGACTAGCATTCCTGGTTATCAGATACCAACTCTGATGGAGGGAACCAAAGGTGAGCTCGGGACCCCTCTGACAAGGACAGTAGGCTGGAGGGAGAGAGAGAACAAGAAGGTACCATTGGGTTGACATCTGAGGTATCATCACAGGAGCTAGAAATCTGTCTCCACAAAAAATGGTGAAGAGTGAAGAGTTCAATATGTAGTTTCTACTAACTTCCCAAACAATTTTTTTTTCTCTGTGGAAACAAGCTGCAAGTCTTTTCAAAGTGTTTTTGACTATTCAATGCTTTTCTTGTATTCAGCAGCTTTTAATAACCCTTTTAAAGATAAGAAATTTAAGAATGCTATCAAGGCAGTCTTTATTTCTAAAGGCCTTTGCCAAAATCAGCCCTATATCTTACAAGCCTGATTATACACCAAGCAGTGTTCAGCCTGCTGATAGAATAAGTTGTGAGCCACATCAGCTGCTTTTGCCATGGCAGGCACCCACTGCTGCTTCCCAAAATCCTCTGGTCCCATGAGAATGGCAGGGACCACGGGATGGGGTAGGGGTGCACAAAACCTCAGGCAGTAATAACGAGCAACGTGTCAGCGGCAGAACTATTGACTTACCCCACAGCCTGCTCCCCACACAGGCTTCGGGGACGCCCAGCCTCCAGCTTGCCTCTTCCCAGGGATCCTCACACAGGGCAGGCAGGAAGATGCCAGGACCCTGGCCATACCATGCACATACTCTGTCTCCAGGGCATCTGGCAGCAGAGCAGTTGACCTACAGGGCAAGTGGGTTGTACCTGACACTTGTGGGTGAGCTGCAACACACACAGAGTGTTGCATACTTACAGCAGAGCTGGTGGCATCATCTTGCCTGCTACAGGAGGCAGCTCTGCAGCCTGGAAAGTTTGGCAGATTGTTAAAGGGTGGAAACTGCAGTCAGGTTATCCTCTATTTCCTCCATGCACACAACCTCAGTAACCCTCTGTATGGATTTGTGCTGGAGTATTAGAGTCTAAAGGGTGGTTTTTCAAAAGCAACAGATTTGCACACAGGAGCTTTGCTCAGATGTTTGGTTTAGCTAACACAGACTTCTTACTACTTCTGTGCTTACAGTTTCAAAACTAGGGTTGCAACATATTCTACTGCTCTTCTCCAGGAAAAATTACCAAAAAGCAATCCTACAGAAATCCATTTGCTAGAGTCTGTCCTTTGAGCTTGACCAGCTTCAGAGCTCTTAAATATTGGTCACTGTGACAGCTCACCTGCCCCTGCAGGGACCCTCTCTCGACAATTTCCAGGGTGGCATTAAAACACCAAAGAGTGGGTGTTCGTATGTGAGCGAGACATCTACATTCCCACTAGGAGCAGAGCACAGCTGGGGCTTGCCCACACCTGCCACTAAGGCCACTTGAGAAGGCACGTAGTATCCCACTGGCTTCCAGCTCCTTCTACAGAAGGACCTGGGTGTATCTGCCAGTCCTTTGCAGATGTCCTCCGTACCCTGGAGCATACTAAAAAGCCCTTGTGTCAATGGAGTACAGAGCAATTCACCAAACCCAGCACAGGAAATCTTAAGCAAAATACATAGTTTTGGGACCACACATAGATTATTTCTGTACCAACTTCAGTACAGTTTCACTGCAAATCTCATTCTTCTCTAAAAATATTAACCTATAAACCCTTTCCTTTCTGAATCATCCATTTTCCCGTTCTTTGTAGCATCTCTCCTAATAACTTTCTAGAGACATTTTATTTATCCATGAAGGCTGCAACTTCTTCCAAAAGGCTTCTTCGTCTTCCTTGAGGTACAGATTTATGCTATTTTCAGCACAAATAAAGTAGTACTAGGACACCCAAGTCCCTGACATCTTGATGTAGTTGACTCCACTAAGTGGATTCTTAAACCACGCTTTGCTCTTTTGAAACCAGATGCTTTATTTACAGACCTGGCTTTGTTTATTTATCTATTTCTTATAGGCCAAACCCACTAGTGATCAGACAGATCAATATTGTTTTCTTCAACAAAGAACTTTTTCTTTACTGCTTCTTCAACTGTAGCATTAAAAAACAAGTAAAAATTGCAACAGCTCATTTGATTAACCTGTCCATTGTCTTCCCATTCGTACCCTGGAAGGGAAAGTCTTGCACAGGGATCTAGTTCTGGGTAGTCATACTTCCTAAAATATGACAGCAATGTTTATCAATAGAAACTCAAACCACCTCCCCTCAGTCCAGGGGAGGAGACTAAAATCTCTTTAATTAGCTTTCTCAAAGCATTTTTCCCCCAAAACGGATGTGCTGAAGCCACAGCAACACCGCATTTCTGTTCCCTACAAACAATGCTAAAACCTTTCCTCAAATACAAGAACTATTGCTTCTCTTCTGGCATTGACAGTACAACAATGAAATTTTCCTTGCAAAGGAAAGCCTCAAGTTACTTGCTTCATGTGTCCTCTGAAGCATCTGTTTCAAGTAAGACTAAAAGAATATGTGTTATTACTAAATACAAGGGTGGAGGGAAAAAACAAACCCACAAAACAAAAAAAAACCCCAAACCCTTCTATGTTAGAGAATGGAACGCAATTTTTTCTCAGAAGAAATTATCAAACCAATGACCAAAACAAACTTCCTGTAACATTCAGGATCAGGTAATAAGGAATGAAAAGCTAGAAAACTGGAACGTACTTTAACAAAGAAATTTGGAATAAACATTGAATTTAATCTTTTCCACTTGGTTTTCTTTTCCCTTTTCTATCTCTTTTTTTCCTTTTAAATTCTTACATTTTTTGATAGATCTTATTCATTTCAAGTGTGTTTTCATAGTCAGCTTACTGAAAACTGTTTCATAGCATGTTTTGTTCTGAAGTGTTGCAAATCAGTTGCGTTTAAAAAATAGGTAGCATTTTATAATACACAATTACTGGTTGTCCATATTTTCTCAAAATAGTCATAAAGGCTCTATTTATTCACACAGCTGTGATTTGATATAGCCATAAACTGAAGCTTCAGTTCCTTGCCAGTGTTTCTGAACGTTGTTTCACACTGGCACCCAGCAGCTTGCCTTATCACTGTGATGACCTGGCAGCTAATGGTACCTTACCTTTTCTTCCCTCCTCATCCCAGAACAGAGTCCAGGATCAGAAAGCACTCTGCTCTGACAGGTCTTTCCTGGCTGACCCCTGGCACTGTGAACCTTTTGTGCAACTCCCTGTGGTTGCACAACTTGACCTTGAAATATCTGCTGGGCTTAATCAGGTGGATAACCCTGCCCCATGCACCTCCAGCCGCCTGCCACTTTCCTAGGGCATTCTGAGAAATCACTTGCTTTTTACATTTCATACCTGAAACCAAGAAGGCATAAACATAATTCCCAGAGATCCCTATTTGTGACTGCCAGCCCTCTTGTGAGATGCTACGGGGCAAAATGCGGAGCAGGGGTAAGAAATGGGTACACATGCCTCAAGATAGGCAAGAGGTACCTCATAATTGATCATTTCTACTGTTGCAGACATTCCTAAATATTAAAATACACTTTCTCACAACTGCTGCCTGTACTTCATCTTACATGGCAAATGCATTCTCTTTATTTGTGGTTTTATACACACTAACACTAAACAAGCAGCAGTAAGCAGACATCCTCTGCTGAATGCTCTTTGTCATAAAACTTTCCAAATTAATAGACACAATATGCTATTTCCACAGAGCTAATTATAGTAAGTCAAAGGAAAACATCCTCTGAGTAACTATAATATCTAAGGAAATCTTTCTTAGTCCGTGAAAGCAGAGATTACTCATAGCATGACAAATCTGTAAGAACTATTTAAAAGTTTCACTCCCACTTGCCACCAATACTTTAAACCTGACATTGAGCTTCCAAAAATATTTATAATTTACCTAAAATTTCCTTGGAAATACTTTGCCAAAAATGTGGAACTTATTCCCATCCTTTAGGGAAGGGTAGATACTAAAAATTCAACAGTTTTTCATTAGCACTCTTTTGCCCTAATATCAAAGGAATTGTACTATTGCTACAAGGACAAGTAATAAAGCACTTATGCACACGCACAACTTCAATAGGATTAATCATGTGCTTAAGATAAACATATCCCTAAGTCTTATTTACAGATAGGAGCACATTTGTTCAGGTCTATTTCGCAAGTTGTTTTAAATACAATTTAATACAGCAGCACAGAGAGGCAATATTCCAGTTGCTGATACTTCAAATAAAAGAAACATCTATTCCATGTGATCACATTTGTAAAGAAAAATATTCAGAAGCTGCCCACAGAGAAATAAGCCTGACCAAGAGAAAATAGAAGAAATAAAATGGACAGAATAAAACTGAGACTTTCAAAGGAAGTTTGAAGTAAGAAAGTACACAACTTCATCACCTCACATAACATGAAATCTCATACTGTTGGGAAAATTCATCACATATTTCCCTCCATGGGTGTACAAACGGGAGAGGAATACAGCTGATTTCTGACTGCAAAAACAATAAAACTAATGAGGTGATAGAAAGCAGACAGGATATGAAAAGAGGGTTCGTCTGTGGCAGCTTCATTCCCTATGAATGTCTGTGAGGTTTTGAATCACAGCTGTGGAAACAAGCTGCTGAGTTTCCTCCCCTAACTCTCCTGGTAATTCTGTAATTTAAGTATAAATGCTCTGGAAGTCAAGATTAACAGCACACTGCTGAGTGCCTTTTCTTAGCAGAGGATGCTAGTGGGAGAGAAAGTGTGACTTAAAGATGTGTTGTCAAAAAACTAAGAAAGTGAGGAAAAGAGCCAGGCAAACAATCCCCAGACTGTTTTTTCCTAAGCAGGAGATGATCCACCTTGTCTGGACTTTACAGCAAAAGTAAGGCCATTGATGAAACATTTTTAACATTGCTGATTAAAATATATTAAGGACCCTCTTGTAGTGCTCTGCCTGAATCAGAACAGAGTGTTTGCTATTAAAGGGAAGATGAAAACATGCTTTAATGAGAGTCAATCTGGAAAAAAATTGAAATAGTTCACTGTGTTCTTGGTGCATTAACAAGTGTCTCCTTGACAGGTTTCCTTGGATGCCAGGCTAGGAACAGAGAAATTTGCAGGAACAGGTGACTCTGCCCCTCTGCTCTGGTGAGACCCTACCTGGAGTACTGCATCCAGCCCTCAAGTCCTCAGCACAGGAAAGACAGACTTATTGGACCAGGTCAAGAAAAGGACCACAAAAATGGTCAGAGGGCTGGAACACCTCTTCTAAGTAGAAAGGCTGAGAGAGTTGGCTTTGTTCAGCCTGGGGAAGAGAAGACTCTGGGGACACCTTATGGCAGCCTTTCAGTATATAAAGAGGACTTGTAAGAAAGATGGGGACAAACTTTTTAGCAGGGCCTGTTGTGACAAGACAAGGGATAATGGTTTTAAACTTAAAGAGAGTAGATTCAGACTAGATAGAAGGAAGAAACTTTTTACAGTGAGGGTGGTGAAACACTGGAACGGGTTGCCCAGGGAGGTGGTAGATGCCTCACCCTTGGAAACACTCAAGGTCAGGCTGGACGGGGCTCTGAGCAACCTGATCTAGTTGAAGATGTCCCTGCTCATTGCAGTGGGATTGGACTAGATGACCTTTAAATGTCCCTTCCGACCCAAATTATTCTATGATTCTATTCATTCTATGTAAGCATCAAAGCAATATTATTCTATAGTTACTGTGCTATGCTCTGTGCTATTCTTTTCTGTAATGGAGAATGGAGACGTACTTTGCTGTTGTGAAATGTCTTTTTAACTTTATCCTTGATGATGTAATTAAACATGCCTGAAAAGTCCCCTGGGTATGTCTGAACTCTATTGCAGAATTGGATTCATCTTTATTCCTCAGACACAGTCTATTGCTTTAAGATGCCTTTATCATTTTTTTATTCCTAAGGTACACTGTTTTACACCAGGAGGTGCTGGCCCAATATTATCCCAATAAGAAAGGCACTCAGATTCTGTAAAGTATCATTTAAATTTTTTTTTATTAGAGCTAGCTATAAAGAACAATAATATAGTATGAATAATCTCATGTGTCTTTAGATGCTGGGAACCTTGAGTTGTGCAGTATCAAACAGGCTCTGATCTGCATGTAGCACACCATGCAGACCCCACCTGTGGAGGATTTGCCCCATTTGGGCCATTCAAGCTATTATAGGGTTTTCTTAAAAGACTACAACTGTACTCACCATTTCTACTATCAAACAGAGAAGATATTAGCAGGAGTAATTGTTGCTGCATTTTTAGATAAAGGCAATGCCATGCCAGCACTGAATGGAAGCTGCCTTGCAGGCTCCTCCGTTACCATCACCTGGCTGAGTTTATCCAATGCCAAGGGAGATGCACAGCCTGGCACAGGCCTGAAGGCAACTCTGTATGTGCAGCACAGCATGGACCTGCACTGACCCCTTGGTGTGCAATGGACTTCCCATCCTTCCCTGATCCTTCCACATCACTGCAGACACTTGATGCTCACCTACCTTGTAGGAGCCAAATAGAGCAAAGGCCTTCAGAGCCTTTAGCATACATAGAGATAGATATTCTTGTAGGCTTTCAGGGAGACATCATGTTAGGCAGCTGTGTCAGGTGGATGAGACCTCCTTCTAGAGGTTTCCAACATTCTCTACCTCTCTACATTAATAAATACTCAAAGTAGGCACTTATTTTAGGATTACTGTTTTGTTTAGCGCTAAAATGTAAACACAAATTTGTAACCCAAGTTAAGCAGAACATATCCTACTAATCATCTTTTCTTACCATCCCCTAATTCACATTGTCTTGGATTGCCTTGACTTTTCCCATGGCATCATCTTGAAAACCTCTTATCTTCAATCCTTAAGTAAGAGGAATTTTTCCTAAGCTATTTCACCTCATCCACATATAGAAACCTCTCACATGACTTCAGCAACACTACTGGCTCTGGCCTTCTCCCCTACAGAGTGGATGGGGAAGGAGGAGCATGGAGGAGCAGTGCTGAGGTTCAGGTGTAACTACACCATGAACTATGAATGCAGAGTACAGAGAGGAGCCTAAGGGCTCAAGCAGATCATCTGAACAGGTTTAAGTTGTGGCAGCTCAAGAAAATGTATACAATCACAATTTCATTTCTGGGTCATCTGTTTTAGAGCACTGGTCTCCTGAACCCACTAAGAGGTCCGTAACAGACAACGCAGGACCGATCTATTCCAGCTTCCCAAGGCAGAAGTTTATTTCTCTATAGTTTATTATAATCTGTTGCCTGAACTCTGGCAAGTGACCAGGTGAGTTCTGACATATGGCAGTCTTTTATGCTGTCATATTTGACCATAAATAAAGGAATGAAAAGGAGAACAAGAAGGAAACTCCTAAAGGATGGTGTGTTTGGTTCTCCTTTTGAAAATGTTCTCTGGCAGCAACGCAAGAAAAGCCTGTGTCTGGTTCACCATCTGCAGACTCTGACTCATTCATCATAGCTGAAAAAGTCAAAGGGAGGTCAGGACGGAGCAAGAGTCAAGCTTCATCAGAGCCAGTTGCAGAAAGACCTCCCATGCCCTACTGCAAGTAAATACCTGAAATGGTCAAAAGTGCCTAAATCAGACAATGGAAAGACTCCATAAAGAGTACAGCAACCAGAGACATGTTATGTTTGCTAGTTCCCTGAGTGTCTGGGGAAACTGTACCTGTAAGGGGCTCCTGCTAAAGACACCTGACCCATGCCAGCGTGGGACTTGGATGCTCCTGTGTCGTGAGGTCAGAGAGACACTCAAAGGCAGACCTGAGTGTAGCCAGCCTCTGCCAGGCTCCGTAGGATTTGGAAATGGCCTATGGCTCTGGAGGTAAAACTAAAAATATAAAATCTCTCAATAGAAATGAATTCTGCACAAATGTCTCACTACGTAGTCTGGACAGTTGCCAGCTATGCAAATAATAATTGGGAAAGGAAACCCTCCACCTGCGAACTAGGCAGTAAATTAGAGATGCAAAGCTAAAGGAGACACCCAGTCTTCCCCAATGCTTATGGAAGGTGTTTTATGTTGGACTACTGGGTACATGACAAATAATCCAGCATACTAAACAGAAAGAGACTTGAGACAGAAAAGTAAACAGAGATCAAAATCAGAGTCCAGAAAAAGCAACAGAGGTTTACATGCTGTGGCAAATAGCACAAACCAGGCTTTGCAAAAACAGAAGGAATATCACAACAGATTATACTGCTTGCAAGAATTTGCCAATGCCATCACGGTGACAGTAGCATGGACAAAGAAGAAAACAGCAGAAGCACAAGAAAAGGATGGAAAGTCATTCCTAGTGCCAAAACGAAATCACAGCTGAGGAGGAAGAACCAATATAACCAGTATTCTAACCTGTGCATATATATATATCAGTCAGTGAAGTAAGGAAATTGAGCAGAGAAAACCAGGGCAAAAGCAGGAGAGGTATAGAAGTAAAACTCTGGACTTAAAGTATCCATCTTGCCTCACTCAAGGAATATGGAAATAATATGAGGGAGCGAAGAGCAAATGAGAATAAATACAATGTGTAATAGTATCACTAAACTGCTCAAAATATGTTTTACTTTTGTTGTTGTCCAGAGGGAGTACTAGGGATGGAGCCAACATATTTAAGCAAGAGCTTGACACCTCTTTAAGATATATAAGCCTCCAACAGAACATAACATAGAATAATCCAGTAGCCCCAGGTAATGACAAGAGGAAAAGCATGCACTAAAAGAAGACTTAAATAAGCTGATTTCTCCAGAAATTATGGCCAAGCAAAACAGCCCACAGGGTTGATCACTGTAGGAAATAATAAATACATGAAACCTATCATACAGCATAGACCATAAAGGTTAAAAAAATATATTTAAAGGCAGTGTTTTCCTCTGAAGCAACAAATTAGTTATTTGAATTTTTATATTGTTATTGATATGAAATTTTTCCATGCTTGATAAATAGAAGAAGTACTAGGAGGTACCCATAAAAAAACAGTGATCTTTTTGTGCAGTCAGAATACTCTTTAAGACATACCCTTTCTTGAGACTGTATCTGAGTAATTCAGAAGTTTTCCTGGAAAATATGACCAGTCTTCCAGAGCAGGTAGTAAAGTATATGTAAACTATGGGGCCAGTGTATAAAAGCATGACTAACACTCTCTGTGCTGCTTTCAGAGGACATATGCCACTTTGATCTCATGTCATGTTAAAGAAATAAAAATCTATAGAAATATAGGTAAAATGAGTAATGTTGGGTCCATTGCCCACATTCTGTGGATTGGAAACCATTGCTTGAGAGTAGCGTTGCTCACATAAGGATCTGAGCTGATATGTAAGTTATGAGAATGACGTGACTGCTCTGTGAAACAAATGCAGACAGAACTATACACATTCTCACCTTGCAAAAATGCAAAGTGGAAACCAATGCATCTAACACATTACCATTAAAAATACATCCTATTTTTCAGCTGACTGTAACTTAAAGCCAGCAGAGCAAAACACAGAGCTGTATGAGGAACACTTCAGATGTATAATAAAATTTGTATTGTCTTGAGATTCTTATAAAGAAACATGAATAGTGTCATTCTGCCTGAGTCCTTGACTGAAAAGAGAACAACTTGACAGGACCCTAAAACTTGTAAAGAAAATAAATATGAATGCAAAAGCTGTTAAAAGTTCATGTAAAGCGCCAAGACAGGACACGCCCTGTGCCACAGAGCTGCACACTTTGTTGACTTACTCGGGGTTAAATATCTCTCCTCAGTGCTCTGTGATTATAAAATAGTTATATAATCAGAGGCTAAATTAACCATTAAGCATGGTGAATCAGACCATCCTTCCCTGAACAACGTCAGGGTCAAAATCAGTTGCTTACAACGTTGGCAACAACAAACCTATATAATGGCGCTGCCTGACACGTCATACAAAGGCTGCTATTCGTCTCATAGATTTTTCCCGAATGTTTGAGCTACACATCTCACAAGACTATGTTCTTCTCATCTGAGAATGATGCTGATGATCTGTCCCACATACATATAAATGTATTCCAACAAACACCTTGTAGAACCTGCTGTAGCATTTTAATTTATTCAGTTATCATTTTTATTCATATTTTAAGGATAACAAAGGTGAAAGAGCTAATGTGCAATGATTTGCCTTAAAATAGCCTAGGTTTTGCCTCCAACTGGCCATCCACACCCCATGGTGCTGAGCAACACTCACATGAAACCCTACTTTGTTGAACCATTAGAGAATTTCTGTTCTAAAAAAAAGTAATAAAATAGATAAAAATTCATGCACTTCATCCTCCAACAGATGTATATATAAACAACATCTAGGCCTATATAGAGCCACAATCCTCTGGCAGCGAATCTTTGCAGCTAGTCTAATTGCTGGCATTTTCTGTGGATAGTATCGACAGCTGTTAATTACTTTTTATGAATGTTTTGAAAACAGAAAATATCATTGCTTTCTTAGTTGAGTATGTGTGGTTCCAGTCCTGACTACTATTTTTGCACTGGCATTTAGTTCTCAAGTTCAGTGGTTGATCTCTTATTGTATATGCCTTGTGTAATTATTTTGGATATTTGTCCATATTTGCACTTTTAACCTTCTGGGATTCAAGGACACAGCAAAGATAGAGATATTGTCTGAAAAAAGGTGAGGAGGGCTTTTGGATGTGATCAGTAAATGATGCCATGACCCAGGAAAATAATGAATTTTCATTCTGAACACTGCTAGGGAAATATTAAAGCTAGCAGTCTGATGACACACTAGTTGGGATAAGTGTCTGAGTCTTCAGCAGAAACTTTTTTCTCTAAGTAATTCTTTTCCCTCTTCATCTGGATGCCATTTCCCAGACTCTTACGGAGCACTTATTCAAGCCTGTCTTCTCCCATAAGCAGCAAAGAATGGGGCATGCATGATCCATTAACTGTAATACATTGATATTAAACATCTGGAAGTGCTACTAAGCTCCCAAGCTCTCTGGCCATGCCTAACCCCGTAATAGGAGAGAAACAGATACTTCTCTTCCTGTTCTCCTTCCAGCTCTCCTTTCACTGATAAGAAACTTGGATACACTCCCCAGTATGAGCTGCAAGGCCTTCCAACAGATGAGTGTGGGTGTGAACTCTGCTATGTACATCTCTGCTTAAAGTCTGCAGCAATGATGTGTGCTGTTTGTGCTTTACCTGGAAGGATGCTAGAGAAAACTTGAATCCAGCTCTAGGTTTGATTTCAGCAAAGGGAAGGTGCAGAGAGCACACTTTAATTACAAGCCTGACATGTTTTTATGGAAAGCAGGAACGTTCTTTAACATAATAGATGTGAATATAGCTGACAGAAAAAAAAAAAAAAAAAAGAAAAAAGGAAGTGAACACTGGATAGACTTTTAGCTACTAAATATTTTATAATCTGTGCATTGAGCATGCCATCATTCAATAAAATCTCCAATGTGAAAAGGAAAAGGCAATCAAAACCAAAGTAAACACACCTTAAAAATGGCAAACATCTATCTATGGCTATATTTTCATTTATTCTCCAGGAAAGTTCAGGGCAACTAGTGAAAAATGACTGCTCGTGATAAAAAGAATAGGAAGTCTGACCCGTGTATGTATCTGTTTGGCAGGTCCTCAGCAACCTGGAGACATGATGTACCTAGTTAATGCAATGTCCTGTTCATTGAAAACAATGAACACATTGCAAAGCTGGAACCAGCTGTCACAACCAAGCAGAAGGATCGCTCCTGTACTGCTTTAAAAGTATGTAGTAAACATCTTCATAAGTGATCTGGATAATGGCATCAAGTGTAGCCTGATGAATTCTGCAGATGACACCAAATTGAGTGGGGAAGTAGACACTCCAGAAGGGAGAGCTGCTCTGCAGGGAGATCTGGATAGGCTGGAAGAGTGGGCTAACAAGAACCTTATGAAGCTCAACAAGGAGAACTGTAGGGTCTTAAAGCTGAGGAAACATAATCCTGAGTGCAGCACAGACTGGGATCCACCTGGCTGGAGAGCAGCTCTGTGGAAAGGGACCTGGGGGTCCTGGTGGACAGAAAGCTCAACATGAGCGAACAGTGTGCTGCTGCGGCCAAGGAGGCCAATAGGATGCTGGGTTGCATCAAAAAGGGCATCACCAGCAGAGATAAAGAAGTCATCATCCCACTCTACTCAGCGCTTGTCAGGCCACACCTGGAGTACTGGGTACAGTTCTGGTCCCTGCTCTGCAAAAAGGATGTGGACAGGCTGGAAGGAGTCCAGAGAAGGGCCACCAAGATGATCAAAGGACTGGGAAGCCTGCCATATGAGGATAGGCTGGGAGAACTGGGTTTGTTCAGCCTTGAGAAAAGGAGACTCAGAGGGGATCCCATCACCATGTACCAGTACTTAAGGGGTAGCTACAAAGAAGATGGAGACTCCCTTTTTACACGGAGTCACATGGAGAGGACAAGGAGGAATGGACACAAGTTGCTGTTGGGGAGATTCTGATTCGACATGAGAGGAAAATTTTTCACAGTGAGGACAGTCACCCATTGGAATAATCTCCTCAGGGAAGTGGTTGACTCTGCCACATTGGACACTTAAGATTCGGCCAGACAGGGTGCTGGGCCATCTTGCCTAGACTGTGCTCTTGCTAGTAAGATTGGACTAGATGATACCTGAGGTCCCTTCCAACCTGGGATTCTGTGATTCTAAACACCTGCAAGCCCATACTGTGTTCACAGCAGAACACTTTCAGTGACAGCAGCTTTTGTAATATAAGTCGATGTGTCCATAATCACAGCCAGAGCCAACAACAGGGGAGGATTATTTCTTAACTAGTCTGCAATAGAGCATGAAAAGAAGTTTTGATCCCCTGGAAATCACTTCTTTAAATATGAGTAGGACCAGATACTGACACCTTCCTTTTTCGCCTGCCAACACCAGAGTTCGTCCAGAGTAAAACATAACTGAACACCAAACCTCAAGGGACCTTGAAATTATTATTTCCTTTAGGATATAATGTATCCCGGAGATACTTTCAAAACATTGCTCTTTGAACTTTTAAAAAAAGGTTGCTAAAATCTGTTCTTGGAAACTGATAAACCAGAGAACCATAGACCTTATATCTGCCATCTGTACAAATCAGGAATTACTGAATCACTGAAACTGAGATTGTTGGACTAGCAGACATGAAAGAGGACCTACGTTGTCCACTTGCCCTCTCTTCTTTCCCTAAATCAAACCTATATTGAGGATAAGGGCATGGATATAAACCAAACTTACTTGTTCATAATGACTTTGCTCTTCCTGGAAAGGCTGGACCAGATGATCCCTGAGGTCCCTTCCAACCTGTGATTCTGTGACTTTTCAAGGAAACACAATTACATTCTAATGAAATACTTTTTCACTTGTCTTCTTTTTTTTTCCCCTTTATGTGCATCTTATTTTTCTTTTTTTTGTTTGTTTGTTTGTCTTAGTCATAATTCTGTATTAGCCCAATAATATGCAAGTTTGATAAACAGCATGCTAAGACACAGCCAGATGTTTTAAGAGGCAGCCTGTTTTTAAGTAATTCCAGGGGATAAAGGTGGCTGAACTGTGTTTCCTCCTGTGGTGGAAGAAAAGAGCTGGTAGTGGTTTTGACAAGAGCTAAAGTCTAACGGGAGTGAGGGACATTCCTGAAAATATCAGGGAAAGACAATCATTATGAGAACCCTCTATTATTGATTGGCTTTGAATTGCCAAGAAAAGATATGAGCCTAGGGAAAATATAGGACATCTTTCCCTGGCATTTTCATGGCTGAGCAGTCAACCTGTGCCAGGAGGACTTGCACAATCAGTTTCAACTCACCAACTCTTTCTGAAAATACCTTCTTTTACACAGGCATAATCACAATTGTGCGTGTGACCAGATACACGTAGCTCCCCTTCCTGCTGTTAGGCCAATCCACACATTAATTTCATATTTGGCTTATCAAGTTATTATAGTGGCTACCGCAGCTTTTCTCTTAGCTACTTTCCTTTTTCTCCAAGATCTCCAGGACTTATTATAACTCTTGCATTTCTGCTTTATTCTATTAACTAAGGCTCCATGGCCTCATGCCAGTATCCGCTGCCTTCAGCCCTACAGAATTTAGCCAAGGATGTCTATAGAAGACAGCCAAAAGAATAAATCATAAACCACATTTAATTTCATACAGTGGAGTTAAATTATTTAAAGAATCCTTGCACTGCTACCAGGAGCATAAGTGTTATTAAACAAAGAAAGAAACAAGAAATTACAAATGAAGCTATTTAGTTTCTGTTAAAAGTTTTATATTGACATAAAATACATTCTTGGGCAACTCGTTCATTAATACCTTAAATTCAACTGCCTAAAAAAACCTGTCATTTTTACTTATTTCCCTGCTTTTTCAAGGGAAATGCCTTTGACTCTTGTGTCCTGTAACCCATTCAAGCCATTTTTATCATTCTTGGGTTTTTATACTGCAGTCTCGGGTTTGCCATAGCACACTAAAAAATGGCTTTTTGTGCAACGTATAAAGAACATGTTCTTTGATCCTGCCTGAGTCAACATCTATTACAGGTTAATACACAAATTATAGCACAAAACCATACCTTTGCTTGCAGCTCCTCCATTTATTCACCTGGCATGGTAGTTCACTGAATAGCTGAGATGCAGTAATGGCATTTTATCATTTATCAAACAGCAAAGAGCATACCATGAAGGGAAAGAATTTGGGAGGATATTGTGGTGACAATAGATGTTCATTGGAAGAGATGGAAATGTACTAAAAGAAAACTATTCCTGAGGCATGGGAAGAGAAGCCTGCTGGAAGATGGAAAAGAAACAGCCCACTACATAGAGGGACCTGTCTGTATTTTCATAGTATTGGAGTAAGTATTATTACTCCCAAATAGTCTAATACCAATAGAATAATTAATAGATTATATACTTTAAGAAGACAAAATGCAAATATTAGAATTATTTGAAATCATATGGTGTCCATTATGGTTTCATATGAAATCATAATGGTTTCGATTAGTGAAGCATGAGGTGGAAATGCACAGTATTTCCAATCTGCCCTTCTAACCCTGTCAGCAGAAAACCCCGCTGGGGCTTTAAATTAAACTCAGTGAACTAATTTCACATTCGTTCAACTGCTACAGAAGACTTCTGAGTTTTGACAGTATTGGTGTGCCTTTTTTTTCTCCTCATTTCACAGTGTTCCAGCATCATCATATCCTTCAGGCAATTGCTCTTGTACAGACAGAATACAGTTCAAAATGCTTCAGAGGAACTGTTTTTTCTCCAAAATACTGCTGATTACTTTTAGGTTCAACAGAAATCCTTCACAATGTTTTTGGGTTTGTACGCGATGAACATCACGCATTAAATGCATATGTGTCATGGGTGAAGGTAGCTTGCTCACTTTATTCAGGCACAGACATTCACTCACACTTGCAACAAGAATAACCTGAAAACTTTTGCCGGTTTCCCTTAGATGCATTCCCGCTTTTCCCCAACAACATATGGTGGACCACATCTCCAGCTGGTCTAAATCAGAAGAATTTCACTGAAGAATATTAGTTCTAGAATAAATTAACTACACGAGTTCAAAATAGCACATAAAACTTTAGAGGTACTTTTCCCAGTTTTCCATGGCATTTAATCTGCTAGAAACTGTGTACAGTATGCTGTATTACTCTAATCTACTGTGTTAGATTTATGACTCCTTTTTCCTCCTTACCTCAGGGAAAGTTTCACTTTCTGATAGCACCGTGCTACTGATTAAATTAGTCTTAATATAACATTTTAACAAGCTCCTGAAAAACTTATTAGTGGATTTTCTCCCATTCTGAAAAGTCCATCAGACTATACCAATCACCTCCAGAATCTGCTACAGTCAATGAAAAAACTTGTTGCTCAGTTCAAGAAATTTGAGTAGTCTTCTATGTGTGTACCAACTAACTGCTGAAGCTCCCGTGAAGATGGCTCCTACCAGACAGAAGAAGGGTGGTTTTGAGGGACTCTTGAGGAATTTGAAGAGTGCAAACTTCCTCAAAGAATGAAAGAAACATTTTGTATAAGAAACCAGAGAAAAGCCACTCCACTGATGAGAAATAGAAACCATCCTCTTGTTAAATTCAGTAGGTATCTTTTGTGAGTTTATAAATTTATGAGCTTAAAATAAAGACGGGGACAATTTTTTTAGCAGGGCCTGTTGTGACAAGACAAGGGATAATGGTTTTAAACTTCAAAAGAGTAGATTCAGACTAGAGAGAAGGAAGAAACTTTTTACAGTGAGGGTGGTGAAACACTGGAACGGGTTGCCCAGAGAGGTGGTAGATGCCCCATCCTTGGAAACACTCAAGGTCAGGTTGGACGGGGCTCTGAGCAACCTGATCTAGTTGAAGATGTCCCTGCTCATTGCAAGGGGGTTGGACTAGATGACCTTTAAAGGTTCCTTCTGACCCAAACTATTTTATGATTCTATGAGTTTTCTTGGTTATGTTAACATACACACACACACACAGACAGAATATGGAGCCCAAGAAGACAGAGGCAGGACCAATAGCATGGAGTGCATGAGCACATGATCAATTCCCAGTAGTTCCTGTAAAGGAGTGTCAGCTTCCCAACTATTTTCAAAAACTCTGACAGGCTCAAAGCCTATAACGGTTTTGTCTATAATAAAGATAAAAATACCTTCTCTTAGCCTAAATTGTTCAGGTAAACAAATATAAAAGCAAAAAGAATGGGAAATAAATCAAAGGTCTTCCAAACTGATTATGCATTAAAGGGACCTGTTGCAACTCCCTGTATTTTCTTTTTTCTCCCTGTAGTTGTAACAGAAATCCACAATGCATGTTTTTGTTGACCACATGCCATTTCTTGTGTAAGGTTAATGGTCCCAAACTGCGTGGTTGTAGAATGATAACCAAGATGTTTTTGTGGAAATGGGCTCTTCCTAAAAGGTAAGTTTTGAAAGAAGTCTCATGCAAAGAACTCTTCTATACAGGAAGGAAAAGCACAAGTAGTGAAACTGAAAAGCAATACATTTTACAGAGGTGCCTTTTACATGACATATCATTAAGCTGGTGCATAATTGCTATGAGATGCATTCAAGTGTTGGCCAGCAATAAAAGTAGAATTAGGTGTTCATATAGATAATAAGAACATCCAGGGCTCATTTTGAAAAGATAAATTTTAAAGATATATATCATTCTTACCTTAGTTCACACACTTATGAAACAGCCAGGAAGAGGAAGAACCTTCTGAAATGCAGGTTTTGCCCTTAGTTATCTGTCTGACCTTGCATATATCTTTCTCAGATGCTGGACCTACTAGGACTGAACTGAATGAGCAATTCTTCTTAGCTCACAGACAAATAAAGAGTTCCTGCTATTATCTCTGGTCTTCTTAGGTATTTTCCAGAGGCTCCTCACACATACATTACATACCGTTACTTATCGCAGCACCACGCCATTCCCTGTGGCTCCTGAGGACGTCATGCTTCCACGGGTTTATCTGTCTGTCAGCTGATCCTGGAAACTCCAGTGAGGGGTCCACAACACAGAGCTATGCCAGTTGTTATAAACTCAGTCTGCAAGAGCTCAGCCTGTTTCTCCCCTGAGATCTTGGAGGGGAGCACTCAGCAGAGCAGTGTCTGTATCCCTGCTAGGCAGGAGCAGAACTGAGCTGCGCAGCCACTCAGAGGAGCTTCCCAAGATCCAGTGGACACCAAAGCATACAGCAGAGCAGCAGTCTGCCAAAACATACAATCATATGCAAAGGACCACGTCCATGTTAAGGAAATGGACCCAAACCAAAGCCCATTTGCAAACCAGCAGTTGTGGAAAACTAAGCTTATGTGCAAATGGCCCATCTCTTTACCCCAGACTGAACACAAGTCTCAGCTGTAAGCACCTCTTATAGTTGAGGTTGTTCAAATTGGGATCTAAATCAAACATTGTGGCCTGGGTTTAAGTTTAATATTTAGTCATATTGTGCTTACTGTATCACAGCTTGAAGGTCAGTACTACCTTAGGGAGCTTCTTTTTTTTTAATCGCTCAGCAACACACTTATGGATGGAAAACAATGTATCAATATATCATTGATATCTCTCGTTTCCAAAATACATATTTTTCTCTTCCTTTTTTTGAAAACTCAGAATGACCAAGCAATAGGTAAGAGAATGCTTTCATTAAGCAAACAATCAAAATGCCAAGTTTTTATTTCCTAGAGGAATAAGAGGCTGGAAGCCTGAAAGATGTAGTCACTAGTAACTTAAGCTACTACAACTCCTGAGAGTACAGACAGTTTTCCAGCAAGGGAAGCATTAGGCCTCTCTGTACTTGCATAGGTTGTATCCTCCAGAGGAGCTCAAGCTGCAAATGCCAACAAAACTTTCCCAGAAACAAACTGTGCTTCATAGCACTGCTCCAGACTGCAGGAGGGACAACACCAGAAGGCCAAAGGAAAATGAGCATAATGACCAAGTGATTTATAGCATTCATCAAAGGCAGTATTATTACAAAATGAGGAAAGCGTCTGCTCTTTCAGCACTACAATCACTTGGTGCAATGTAGATGCCAAAACCTCACACCTTTGTATTCAGACCTATAATTACGAGACTTAAAGCAGAGGATAAGAGACTAACAACTGGGGTATGAAGAATGTGAAGTTACAACAACAAGAAAAATCTCTCACTAGTTATTTTGAAGAAACAGGTTAGGGAACAAAGTAAACTCATTCTGAGCCTATACAAAGCACTTTTGAAGGTTTCCACCCTGCTGTGGTATTCAGCAATACAAATTTCTCTGTCCCACTGGCACAAGCAAATAGCAGTGCAATAGTATTGAGAGTGGACAATGAAATCATCAAGTACTTTGATTTCTACCTCACTGCCTGCTTTTTTCTGTGTTGAGCCTTCCCTGATAGCTGGAGGATCCTTATCTATAAAAGCTATTAATGCTATGAGGTTTTGTGTTTTTTTAATTGCTTTTAGTGCCGATTCAGTAACTCTGCAAAGCTGCCTTATGAAAAAGCATCTAGAAACATGTCCCCTAACCAAGAACTGTGCTGCTTCCTCACATTCCCTCTTGCCTTCCTGGAAAGAAATATACTTACTCTTTACAAGGTAATTATTTTAAGCTAAATGCAGGTCTTCTTGCCTACCTGAGACTTGGGTAAACAAGAAAGCAATTCACTGTCAATGGTCAAAATGGGTAATAGATAAACAGAGCTTAGGGATGAGGGACAAAGAAAAATTCACCATCCCAGGATTTGCAAAGCTCAGAATCTACAGACCCACATCTGAAAAACTGGACAGACCATAAGAAAAAGGAAGATTATTGGTATATTAATTCAAGCCCTTTGCGTTAAAAGCATAATAAACCACTTTATTTTTTAATCACTTCCTTTGATAGTGAAAAAGTCACTCTTGACTGTGTGTGCTGCTGTTCAGACTACTGGGTGAAACTGAAAACACATATGGGGAGTATCAGAGTTCACCCTTGGAAATGCCACTTTGTGCTTTCAGGTCTGTTCTTCACCTGATGCTTAAAACATAAAAAGAAAGTGAATGTCATATCAGAACAGACTGCTGATCCATCTATTCAGCAATAACTTGTGGGATAGCCTATCTGGAGAAGGAATGTTTTGCTCACTCCAGACAGACAGCTGTTGAACTATATTCTGAAGTCCAGGTACTTATCCAAAACTAATTCAATGTTCCCACTATATAAACATGTCTAATCTCTTGATGTCTGCCAAATTTTGTTCCAACAGCTCATACTACAATCGCCTAAAGTAAGAACTTCACCATAAATTTGGATGTTTCAGATCTTAATGAGTTGTCCAGACTCATCTCCTGATGTAAAAGTCTATGAATAGTTAGCTCCAAAACACGATTTAGCATGTTAACTTACAACAGCAGCATTAGTAAGTCTGGTAAAGAGTCAATAGGTAAGGCATTAACTCTTAAGCAAATAAATGGTTTTTAGTGAAACTGAGTGTCAATGGAGTGCAGAAAGAACAAGACTTGATTTACACTTGGCTTCCCACAGAAAACGGTTTACTACAATTGTGACTGTGTTTCAGAGATCCAGTGTCACTGATGGAAAATTAGGTTATAAGAACTAGAGAGATACTCAGCTTGGATTTCAAACCCTGCAATTCTGACAATATTAGCATGTTAGTATATATTAATGTATATATTAACTAATATATGTCTATATAAAAGAGAATAGGGCCAATCTCCTCTCATTCATTAGTCCAACTCCTGTCCAAATGAATTATGAAAAAAAGTTGGCTATTCATTTTATGGAATGGAATGGAATGGACCGCCTTCTTGGTAAAGCAATTCTTCCTAATGTCCAGTCTTATCCTAACATCAAGTCAATATGATACACCATACATAATCAGACATCTCAGATCATTCCACAAAAGGCAAGTTTTCACACCACACTGAACTTGGTGCTGTATGTCAGTACTGTGATAAGCAGAAGAGCTCATCAAATCATGCACACAGCAAGAGTGAACAGATAGCTCAGCACCCTGTGTAGAATAATAACTGCTCCTAGGTCCTCTAGGAAGCGCTCTCTGAGGCTGGGATTTACATCACGAAAGAGGAATAGGGCCCATTTCAACTTTCCATTGCTTTGCTAAAGGAAATAAGGCTTTCCTAGAGACCTTTTCTATCCATAAAACTTTCTTTTAAAGGAGAGAAGATGCCAGAGAAACTCTCTGAGGTGCAGATACAATGTTAAAGTGCTGCCAAATACCTGTGGGTGAGATTCCTCGAGAGACACAGAGTCAGCAAGTATAGTACTCTGGCTAGTTTTTTCCAGCTCATCTTCTTCATGTTTGCTAGCAAAAACACGCATTGGTTTTTTTAGGAAGACCAGTTTTTTCATCCCTTAAAAAAATGGTTTTTTAAGATGTCCATCCCTTCCAGTTTGCATCTCAGGAGCATTTTCACAGGAAAGATGATATGATACCAAGAAAACAAAATAGGTAATTAGCATTTCTGCTGGCAGGCAAAGCAAAGAGGCCAACAGCTGATCAAACACTACACCTCTTCCCACTCCAGGCAGAGCAGCAGCACAAAGAACAGAGCATATTTTGGGTGAAGAGGCACCCACTGTCCCTGGAGCTGCCAGTCCTGAACCTGGTCAGGCATTCTAGTCTCACCATCTATGATTAGTCTTCTCCACTCATTTTGCATTTTCAACCTCTCCTTAGCAATATGTCCAAACGAACTACAGACCCCTGTAATTTAATCCCACAGCACACATGCTGTACAGATTTTCCCAGAAACAACTCACAAACCCCAAAGGCCTGTGGAACAGAGGTGAAAAATACCACCATCCACTTACAAATAAGTAGATAATGGCTACACTTTCCTGTAAGGAAAGCCTAACATGACGTTATTGCATTATCCAAAAACTGGGGGCCCACACTTCTCAGAGGAGACATCTTGGACAGCCTTAGTGGGCAGGCCTTACTGGGAAAAATCTCCTAGTCATGACAGACAGAAATAAATTAACAAAATAAAAAGAAAAAAACTTTTAAGAGGCAGTTAAAAAAGATCTTTTATCTGCCTTTTCCAAAAGCTCCCTTCAGGGCTATATACAGGAAAAAGATTAATGTAGTGCTATTTAGCACCACCTTGTGCTCACTTGTCCGTTGCAAAGGAATGCAGTCAAGGGACAGAAACATATTCAGTCTTAGCAAACAAATGCATAAGATACTGGGTAAAGCACATTGGTGTTTGGATTGGGTTTGTTAGATTCTTTTTTTCACACCAACAATTTCAGAATATAATTATTAAGAGCAGAAAATGCTATTCATTATTATTATAGCATCTAAAAATGAAACCAAACAAACAAAAAACAAAACCAACCCTGTAGAGGCAAGATTGCATCTAAGTGTGTGTTGATCAGGAATAAGAGGAATTTTTAGAAGTTTATAGCTCATTGTTACATATTAACAAAGCAAACAGATTATTATATTTACTGTACTACAGAGAGTCTTGCAAAGCTGCCTCTTGCCTGAACTTTTACAAGAAGCAACTAGTGAAATTAGAAATATTAGTTGTGTAGGAAATATGAGTTTACTTAAATTAACTGCATTTCAAAAAATGTGAGAGGGGAAAATCTGGTCTTGAAGTTGGCATGCCACAGGGTTAATTCATTGGGGCTGCAGTTGATCTCCCTGTGGCCATGGGCTTATAGGGTCCCCCTCCCTCTACCTCAGCCCTCCAGAGTGTTAACAGTGATGCTCACAGCCCTGCTCACAGATAGACACATGCGGCTGTTTATCCTCAGAGCCCCCCTTTGGAGTAGGGAAGTGCTACTATCTGTCCCTACCCCAAATAGGGTCCTTTGCTTTAACCCTTGCCCAAAGTTGTGTAGCACAGGGTTTGTGGACCCAGACCTGGGGTTAGATTTCACCTCTGCAACCCCTCCTGCCTGTGCTGCCGGTACCAAACACAGTTATCAAAATGTTTAGATACTCCCAGCTCAGGGTAAAATGCCCAGTCTGGAGCCTGACAAAACTGTAGTAACATTTTCTAATTGCTTTCTGTGGTTCTTGGATTAGATGCTATGAGAACAGGTGAGATTTCACAGAGAAAAATTTCGCAGTCTGCCAAAAGTCCTTCTCTCCCCCCCAAAACAAACCCAGAAAGACACCATTTCAGTGATTTCCAAGACTCAGCTGACACCTCAGAGCTTGGATTTTCTAATATTTTTAATGTACAACCTTTCCAAAGCCTGTGAGCAGTTGTGAACCACTGCAAACAGAAGACATTTCTCTCATTTTGCTGCAGAAAGTCAGCACACAGGAAGCCATCCTTCTGCAGAGAGTCCTAACCCTGCCTCAGCCCTGCCACAGCACCCCCTGCTCCCCAGTCCCAACTGGGAAGGGGAGAGGACTGTTTTCCTGGATAAACTGTGGTCCAGTCCATAAACAAGTGTGCAAATAATGTGTAGGTTAAACAAGTGCTGAATAAGGGCTGACAGCTAAGGCTGCTTGCAGCTTCTCCACTTACCGCCTGGACGAGGCAGCCAGGGATTTCGTGCCACAGTCTGCCTCAGAGAGAAAATTCACTCTTGGGACTGGCAGGGGTTTATGGAAGGAGGGAAAGTGTAATTAAATATTCCCCTGAGAGAAGCTGTGTTTTCCCTGTACATATGTAAAATGAGTGCTGGAATGAAAACTGAAGACACTGTAACTTCTGATAACAGCCTGTCTCCTAGAAAAGGAAATAAATCCGTGTGCGGTTAAAAACAATTGGCACACACTGCAACCCTCCTTATGAAAGAATACAGCACCTCTTCAAAGAACAGTGGGCAAAGAAAAAACAATCACTTTCACCCTGATCAAACCAAAAGCTACTCACATTCAGGAGCATTTACATGGGTATCCCTCCAACCTACATGGAAGCAAAATGTCATCAGTATTGTTCAGGATGTTTTTTAAAGAGAAAATAGAATATTCATCTTCATTATGCTCAAGAGTCCAGAATGGATTGGGAAAATGAAGAGATTCTCTATCAATTCATTCACAGATTGAACTATAATTACAAATCATTAATAAAGATAGTAATACAGGTCTATTGTTCATTATCACACATACGTTGTCTTCAGTTAAATAACTGACATTATATAGAGATTTTGTACCTGATAAATGTCAATGGGAAGCAGCGACACAGCAGGCAATCTCTTTGAGAATATGTCTAAAGAGGTTTAGACATCACAACAAAGAAAATGGGTTTGTGATCAAAGATTATTAAAGGAAATATTTCTTTTGGTATTTGTTTACCAGTTAAATCCTGTCTTGCAAAATCTGCAGTGACCTGAAAACAGACTGTGTAAAATGATAAACAAAGTAGAAAGGAACATATAAAGGAAAGATAGATTTGCTTATAATTAGTTTAAATCAACACCTCTCCATCAGGTACCAGGCTGTAGAATGGGCTCAATGTATGATTGCAAGTGCAAGGAAATAACTGAATCTGAAACATGAGGAGTTTCTTAATCCACATGAAACTGTGAAGAATTGTGTTAAGTCTACTAATTCTGGCCCAAATGAACCCCATTAAAGACTGCTTTTTGGAAAGAGTTTCTTTTAAAGGGTTCTATTAATCTTGGGTGTAATCCACAATGCACAACTTCTTTGCCTATCTTAGACATTCAGTTCACTCGATGTTCAGTGGTCTCCTCTGGGAAATGACTCAGACCTCCTAAAACTAGCACCCAATTATGCCAGAACGTCAGTGGGGAGAAGCAACAGCCCCTGAAGGCCTCTGGAAGGACATCCTGCTCCTCTGTTCTGTCTTCAAACTGATTCCTAGATCCATTTTGAATCTATCTTTCACCTGAAGGTCTAAGGACTTGGTGGAAACTTCTCTCACCTTCTGCAGAGTAACTTACTAGGAAGAGCACTTGTGATAAACCAGCTTCCTTCAGTCAGAAAAGGCTCAGACCCACACCTTCCACAAGTCACAGGATTGCAGGTCACTCGGGAGGGGTGATCTGTTCCAGACATGTCAGGTCGCTGTGTGGTCAGGCACACAGGAGGCATCAGGCCAGAAGAGAGCTGATAAGGGGAGCGTGATTAGAGGCTGGCAATGAGGACACTGAGTTGGCATGTCAAGAGTATGAAAAACTCTTCCAAGGGTCAGCAGCAGAACTTCTTGGTTAGGTTACCCCCTTTCCTTTATCTTTTAAAACACAGGTTGCCCACTGTATATTGGTGAAAAAATCTATCATGGTAACATCTTTCCTTGAAAGGCATCAAGTATCATTGTTGATCTTAGTACAAACAAGTGATTTGCCACTTGGATGTTTAAAGAGGCCTGTAATTTTAGAGGAGTGATTCCCAGCAGATTTACCTGCAAGTACCTTTCCCACTGCACACCCAGACCTATTTACCAATGCTGCACACTTAAGAGTCACCTTAGACTTCATTGACTGTAATACTTTAATGAAACAGCTAAGATTAAGGACATACATGATAATCTTCTCTGGCACCCCAGTAAAACGAGGCGCATTGGAACTTTACCCCTAGTTTGCAGAAGAGATATATTAGCGAAATTACATTATCTATGTATTCTGCAACAGCCCTGTGATTTATATCAGTATAACCAAATTAAGAGTATGATCCCCTGTATCCTGGAGTCCCAGGATGTGAAAAAGATTTCGTTTTGTTCCTCCTGCATTTCTTGAATGCGTGATGCCCTTAGAAATCAGTGTCAGGCCTCTAGAAGGTGCTAGACCAAGTACATCTGGTTTGGAAAAGATAATTGTTTAATTAAAACACAGGTTCTTTGTGCCAGCAGTTATCCTTCTTGTGTGTTTGCATGATGATTAATGCAATGGGAGACAGATTCTAACATAGGACCTTAGGCAATTAAGGAAAAATAGTGATAAAAAATTATCAAGGAATAGTCATCATTAAATTGCTTCCTCTGTTCTTTCTCTTTAGCTCAAATTCCTCTAAAGTTTCCCAAAAGGAAAACTGAAATCTGCCTAGTATGAAGTGCACATTGTTCCAGCACAAGGCTTCAGCTCATTTTTGAATGATAAGGTTTATTGCAGTGGTTTGCTTCTGTGTGATAAGCTGAACTGAAACAGTTGTCTCTTTTTCAGACACAACCTTTGTTTATAAAGAACTTGAGCTTCACGGTCTGAAGCTTGATTATAACCTGGAATTGGTGGGTTGGGTAGTATGGGGAGGAAGAGTTTATTTTTGTTTTTAAAAATGTGTTTGTGAATAGAAAAGTTCTTCTACTAGGTGTACAAATCACATATTTTTCCTATAAAATTGTCAGAAATATAGGGGATTTTTTAATTTAGCAATTTTTGTGTTATATGATGAATAATAAGAGTTCATTTCATGTCCACAAATCCAGTTCAAAGCTACCTAGCCCCAGCAGTGGTAAGAGTGCCAGATCACCAGCAGAGCTGTGAAAACTACCATACTTGAGTATTTTCCATTATTAATTTATCCTGAGGCAGCTGGATGAGGCCTATTGATTCAGATCCCTCCTACTCCACCTCTGCAGATTTCAAGCTTCCCCTAGCCAAAAACCTAGTACTTTTTGTTAGATCACGTCTAGACGCAGTCTAGACCATGTCCAGTCCCCATAGACAGGTACACATCCCAGTTCTCAGGCCCAGATGTCCATATCCCAGCCTCTCATCTGGACGGGTGTGCCCCCGCCTACACCCCTCATTCTCTCCCATGCCCTGTTTTTCTTGCAGAGGCAACCCACGTGCCTGCCCTGGACAGGCACCGTGCAGCCTCCACCAGCTGCTGAAGATGTGTGACTGAGAGGCCAGGACTCTGGGGAGAGCTGATGTGGTCATGGTCAAGGTTACTAAATCAGATTCATGAGATGCAGGGGAAATGCAATCCAAGCTGATTCAGTTGTCTGAACACTGGCACCTAGTATGCTTTTCAGTTATTTACAGTATTCAAGACACGGGTGGCAGGTATGACAAGAAGCTATGGATGACCCATGTGCCCAAGCAAAGGCAGCTGTAACCCAGGCAGAATACCTTAGGGCTCTGACATCTTACTAGGCACCTGAACTAAGTCCCTCAGAGACATATTATAAATGGAGGAAGGTGAAATGCCACACTTTTTTTTCCTTTGAAGACTAGTGTCGTGGTTTAGCCCCAGTCAGCAACCAAGCACCACGCAGCCGCTCGCTCACTCCCCCCTGGTGGGACAGGGGAGAGAATCAGAAGAGTAGAAGTGAGGCAACTCATGGGTTGAGATAAAGACAGTTTAATAGGGAAAGCAAAAGCTGCGTGTGGAAGCAAAGCAAAACAAGGAATTCATTCACCCCTTCCCATGGGCAGGCAGGTGTTCAGCCATCTCCAGGAAAGCAGGGCTTCATCACACGTAACAGTTACGTAGGAAGACAAACGCCATTACTCCAAAAGTCCCCCCTTCTTTCTTCTTCCCCAACTTTATATACTGAACATGACGCCATATGGTATGGAATATCCCGTTGGTCAGTTTGGGTCAGTTGTCCCAGCTGTGTCCCCTCCCAGCTTCTTGTGCACCCGGCAGAGCATGGGGAGCTGAAAAAGTCCTTGACCAGTGTAAGTGCTACTTAGCAACAACTGAAACATCTCCACGTTATCACCACTGTTTCCAGCAAAAACCCAAAACATAGTCTCATACTAGCTACTACGAAGGCAATTAACTCTACCCCAGCTGAAAACAGGACAACTAGCTAAAATGATTGTAAAATGGAGAGTGAGTGCAGAAGGCATATCTAAAGTAGTTTACCTCCTCTAGCTTGAGTTGACTTTGATAGCTGATTCTTGGCTCCTCCACCAAATGTACCACAAACTCACCAGTGAAATTTTTCTCCTATACTTTACCATCATTAATGTGTACATAGTGTGCAACATATACACATTTTTTTTCCATGCAGTTTGAGAGCCTGTGGGTGAGTGTTAGGGGGATGGAAACCAAAGGAGAGGTTGTAGTGGGTGTCTACTGCTGATCACCCAGCCAGGATGTAAGCACTGATGAGTTATTCTGTAGGCAATTAGGAGAAATTTCTGGACTGGTAGCCCTTGTCCTTATGGGAGATTTCAACCTCCCAGACATCAACTGGGAATACCATGCTGCTGTGATGAACAGATCTTGGAAATTCTTGAAGTTTGTAGCAGATAGATAACTTCTTGTCACAAGTACTCAGTGAGCCAACTAGGAAAGATGCCCTCCTAGACTTTGTGAATAGAGAAGGACTTGTGGGGGATGTGATGGTAGGTGGCTGTCTTGGCCACAGTGATCATGAAATGGTGGAGTCTAAAATTTTCAGTGTAATGAGAAAAAAGGACAACAGAGTTGCTACCCTAGAATTCAGGAGGGCAAACTCTAAGCTATTCAGGGAGCTATTTAACAGAGTACCCTGGGAATCTGCTTTTGAGGGTTTAGGAGTTCATGAGTGCTGGTCAGTCTTTAAGAACCGCCTTTAAGAAGCACAGGAGCAGGCAAGTCCACTGTGTTGTAAGTCAAGAAAGTGGGACAGAAGACCAGCTTGGATGAACAGGGAGCTCCCTATGAAGCTCAAGAAAAAAAATTCTATGATCTCGGAAGCAAGGCCAGGCTTTGCTGGAAGATTACAGACCTGTGGTTTGCATATGCAGGGAGAAGACCCAAAAGGCCAAGCCTCACTTGGAGTTGAAACTGGTCAGTGTCGTGTCAGATGACAAGGGCTTTTTTAAGTATGTTAATAGCAGGAGGAGATCTAAAGAAAACATTGAACTGATATTTGTTGAACATGGTCATCTGACTAATAGGGATGGAGAAAAAGTAGAGGCATTCAATGCTTTTTTTGCCACAGCCTTTAATAATACTGATAGACCTTGGGCTGCTCAGTCCCCTGAGTCGGAGGACCATGACTGTGGGAACAGTGACTTTCCATTTCACAGAATCACAGAATCACAGAATGGTAGGGGTTGGGAGGGCCCCTGGAGATCATCTTGTCCAACCCCCCTGCTTGAGCAGGCACACCTAGAGCAGGGGGCACAGGAACGTGTCCAGGAGGGTTTGAATGTCTGCAGAGAAGGAGACTCCATGACCTCCCTGGGCAGCCTGTTCCACTGCTCTGTCACCCTCACAGGAAAGAAGTTTTTTCTCATATTGAGGTGGAACTTCCTGTGTTCCAACTTGTGCCCATTGCCCCTTGTCCTGTCACTGGGCAATTTGTGGACACTGAAATTGTAAGGGACCAGCTGTATCAGCTGAATGTTCACAAGTCTGTGAGGCCTAATGGGATTCATCCCAGAGTACTGAGGGAGCTAGCAAATGTTACAGAAGGACCCTTCTCAATCATCTACCAAAGGTCTTGGGAGTCTGGGGAGTCTTCCCTGCTGACTGGAAGCTAGCCAGTGTTATTCTTGCTTACAAGAAGGGCATGAGCTAAGACCCAGGAAACTATAGACCTGTTAGTCTAACCTCAGTTCCTGAAAAAATTGTGGAGATTATACTGGGTACTGTTGAAAGGCATTTAAAGAATAATGCAATCATCAGGCACAGTCAACATGGTTCACTAAGGGAAAGTCCTGTTTAACTAATGCAATATCCTTCTGTAATAAGGTCACCCACCTAGCGGATGAAGGGAGGGCAGTGGATGTAGTTTTTCTGGATTTTAGTAAAGCTTTTGATACTGCCCCTCAAAGCATTATTCTGGACAAATTGTCCAGCTGTGGGATTAGCGGGTTCACAGTGCACTGGGTGAAGAACTGGTTGAAGGGCAGAGCTCAAAGGGTTGTAGTGAATGGGGCTACATCTGGCTGGCGACTGGTCACCAGCAGTGTTCCTTGAGATTAAATTCTAGGGCCATTTCTGATCAATATATTTATCAATGATCTGGATGCAGGAGTTGAATGCACCATTAGCAAGTTTGGTGCTGATGCCAAACTGGGAGGTGCTGTTGACTTTCTTGAGGGTCAAGATGCCTTGCAGAAGGGTCTAAATAGATTGGAGCATTGGGCTATGATTAATGGGAAGAAATTTAACAAGTCCAAATGCTGGATTCTGCACCCAGGAAGGAGTCATGCCAGGCACAAGTATAAATTGGTAGAGGATTGGCTGGAGAGCAGCCCTGCAGAAGGTATCTGAGGGTAACGGTTGACAGCAGACTCAATATGAGTCAGCAGGGACACAATGAACCACACTTGAAGTGTTTTTACACAAATGCATGCAGCATGAGGAACATGCAAGAGGAGCTAGAAGCCTTGGCCCAGTCCCAGACATATGACATCATTGGCATAAATGAAACCTGGTGAGATAAGTCCTGCAGCTGGTGTGCCATGATGGATGGTTTCAGGCTCTTCAAGAGGGATAGGCAGGGCAGGCAAGGTTGGGGGTGGCATTGTACATAGGGCAGAGCTGGAATGCATGGAGCTTGCAGTTGGCAATGGCACAGTTGAAGCCTCTCACAGTTGAGAGGAAATGGGACAGTTGAGAGGGTGAGGATTAAGGGACAGACAAATAAAGCAGATGTTATTGTGGGAGTCTACTATAGACCACCCAGCCAGGAGGATGACACCAATGAGTTAGTCTTCAAGGAACCAAGGGATGCCTCTAAGTCCTCCACCCTTGTCCTTGTGGGGGACTTCAACTTGCCAGATGTCAACTAGGAATACCACACAGCTGGGGCAAACAGGTCCAGAAGATTCCTAAACCATTTGGATGATTACTTCTTGGTACAGGTATTAAGGGAACCGACCAGGAAAGATGTTTTCCTCAATTTGTTGGTTATTCATAGAATCATAGAATATCCTGAGCTGGAAGGGACCCACAAAGATCATGAAGTCCAACTCCTGTCCCTGCACAGGACAACCCCAAATTTACACCATATCTCTGAGGACATTGTCCAAGTGCTTCTTAACAGAGAGGGTCTCATGGGTGAGGATTGGTGGCCACCTTGACCACAGCAACCATGAAGCAGTCAAGATTAAAATCTATGGTAACAGGAGGAAAACTGCCACCAAGACCTCGACTCTGGATATGAGAAGAGCAGACTTCAGGTTGCTCAGGGAACTGCTTAGTAACGTCCTCTGGGAAAAAGCTTTTGAAGGTGCTGGGGTCCATCATTGCTGGTCACTTTTTAAGTACCACCTCCTAAGAGCACAGGAGCAAGCAATTCCAAAGTGTAGGAAGTCAGGCAGGCAAGGAAGAAGGCCTGATTGGCTAATCAGGGATCTTCTAGAGATAAGGAGATAAAAGAAAGTATATGGCCAGTGTAATCACAGAATCACAGGTTGGAAGGGACCTCAGGGATCATCTAGTCCAACCCTAAAGCAAGATCAGGCGACATGGGAGGACTACACGGATCCTGTTTGCTGCTGCCAGGAGGAAATGCATGCGGCCAAAGCCCAATTAGAGTTAAAGCTGGCCAGTACTGTGAGGGACCATAAGAAGGGCTTTTTAAAATACATTAATGGCAAAAGGTAAGCCAGAAATAGTATTGGACTGTTGCTTGATGAGAATGGTCACCTCACAAACAGGGACATAGACAGGCAGTGATATTTAATGCTTTCTTCACCTCAGTCTTAAACACTGATGGTGGGTTCTGGGAACCCCAGAGCCCTGAGCTAGAGAACCGTGACTGTGGATGATAAATTCCCAATCAACCCTAAACTAGTGTGGGACTTGCTGCTCCAGCTGGATCCCTGATGGTATTCATCCGAGGGTAATTAAAGAGCTCTTTCAAGGATTTTTCAATGCTCTTGGGAATCTGGAGAGGTCCCAGTTGACTGGAAGCTAGCAAACATTGTCCCAGTCTTCAAGAAGGGCAACAGGGATGACCCCAGTAACTACAGGCCCATCAGTCTCACTTCTGTGCCTGGCAAAATTATAGAGAAAATTATTCTGAGAGTTATTGAAAAACACTTGAAAGACAGCACAGTCATTGGTCCCTGACAGCATGGGTTCATGAGTGGAAAGTACTGCTTAACAAACTTAATTTCTTTCTATGACAAAGTTACCCACCTAGTCGACAAAGGGAAGCCAATTAATGTAATCTTTTTGGATTTCACTAAATCTTTCGATACTGTCTTTCACAATATCCTCCTGGACAAAATGCCCAGCACACAGCTGGATAAACGTGTAATGAAGTGGGTGAGCAATTGGCCGATGGGTCAGGCTTAAAGGGTCATAGTAAATGGGGTTACATAGGGCTGGCGGCCAATCACTAGTGGGATTCTGCAGGGATCCATCTTAGGGCCTGTACTCTTTAATGTCTTCATAAATGACTTGGATGCAGGACTGGAAGAAATACTAATTTAGTTTGCTTATGACACAAAACTGGGAGGAGCTGTTGACACTCTCAGGGGCAGAGAGGACCTGCAGAGAGATCTAGACAAATTAGAGAGCTGGGCAATCACCAACTGTATGAAGTTTAAAGAGGACAAGTGCTGGATTTTGCACTTGGAGCATGGCAACCCTGGATGTACAGACAGACTGGGGAATGAGATGCTGGAGAGCAGCTCTGCAGAGAGGGACCTGGGGGTTCTGGTCCACACCAAGCTGAACATGAGCCAACAGTGTGCCCTGGCAGCCAAGAGGGCCAACCATATCCTGGGGTGCATCAAGAACTGCATTGCTAGCTGGATGAGGTAGGTGATTGTCCTGCTCTACTCTGCACTGCTGTGGACTCAGCTCAAGTACTGTGTGCAGTTTTGGGTGCCACAGTACATTAAGAAAATAAAGCTACTAGAGTGTGTCCAGAGAAGGGCCAAGAAGTTGGTGAAGGGTTTAAAGAGGAAGCTGTATGAGGAGCAGCTAAAGTCACTTGGTTTGTTCAGCCTGGAGAAGAGGAGACTGAGGGGAGATTTCAGTGCTGTCTACAGCTTCCTCACAAGGGGAGGAGGAGAGGCAGGCGCTGATCTTTTCTCTCAGGTGACCAGTGATAGGACCCAAGAGAATGGCAGGAAGATGTGCCTAGGGAGGTTTAGGTTGGATATTAGGAAAAGGTTCATCACCCAGAGGGTGGTGGAGCACTGGAACAGGCTCCCAAGGGAGACAATCATGGCACAAAGCCTGAAGATATTCAAGAAGTACTTGGACAACACCCTCAGACACATTGTGTGAATTTTGGCGTTGTCCTCTGCAAGGACAGGAGTTGGACTCAGTGATCCTTGTCCCTTCCAACTCAGGATATTCTATGATTCTATGATTCTATGATTCTATGATTCTATGAACCCTATGCCCTGGCTGCCAAGAGAGCAAACCACTTCCTGGGGTACATCAAACATAGCATAACCAGCCAGTCAAAAAAGATTATCCCACTGTATTCAGTATTGATGTGACCTCACTTTGAGTACTGTGTGCAGTTCTGGGCCCCACAATTTAAGAAGGATGTTATGGTCCTTGAATGCATCCAGACGAGGGGAACAAAGCCGGTGGAAGGACTGGAAGGCATGTCCTGTGAGGAATGGCTAAGGACTTTGGGCTTGTCTAATTTGGAGAAAAGGAGACTAAGGAGTGACCTCATTGCTCCTTCCTTCCTTCCTGAGGAGGGGAAGTTGGGAGGGAGATGCTGTCTCTTTCCCTGGGATCCAGTGAGGCTTAGACCAGATATTAGGAAGAATTTCTTTACCAAGAGGGTGGTTAAACACTGGAACAGGCTGGGCTGAGGGGAATCTCATGAAATCCAACAAAAGCAAATGCAAGATCCTGCACCTGGGGAGGAACAACCCCCTGCACCAGTACAGGCTGGTGGCTGACCTACTGGAAAGCAGCTCTGTTGAGAAGGACCTGGTAGTGCTGGTGGACAACAAGCTGACCATGAGCCAACAATGTGCCCTTGTGGCCAAGAAGGCCAACGGTATCCTGGGCTGCATTAAAAGGAGTGTGGCCAGCAGGTGGAGGGAGGTTATCCTCCCCCTCTACTCTGCCCTAGTGAGACCACATCTGGAGTACTGTGTCCAGTTTTGGGCCCCCCAGTTTAAGGAGGACAGGGAACTGCTTGGGCAAGTCCAGTGGAGAGCTATGAAGATGATTAGGGGACTGGAGCATCTCTCTTCTGAGCAAAGGCTGAGAGACTTGGGTTTGTTTAGCCTGGAGAAGAGAAGACTGAGGTGGGATTTCATAAATACCTATAAATATCTAAAGGGAGGGCATCAGGATGATGGGACTAGGCTCTTTTCAATAGTGCCCAATGACAGGACAAGGGGCAATGGGCACAAGTTGGAACACAGGAAGTTCCACCTCAATATGAGAAAAAACTTCTTTCCTGTGAGGGTGACAGAGCAGTGGAACAGGCTGCCCAGGGAGGTCATGGAGTCTCCTTCTCTGCAGACATTCAAACCCTCCTGGACACGTTCCTGTGCCCCCTGCTCTAGGTGTACCTGCTCAAGCAAGGAGCTGGTCAAGATGATCTCCAGAGGTCCCTTCCAACCCCTACCATTCTGTGATTCTGTGATTCCTAGAGAGGTGGTCGATGACCCAAGCCTGTCAGTGTTTAAGAAGCATTTGGACAATGCCCTTAAGAACATGCTTTGACTTTTGGTCAGCCCTGAAGAGGTCAGGCAGTTGGACTAGATGATCATTGTAGGTCTCTTCCAACTGAAATGTTCTATACATTTCTGTTCAATAGCTACTGATCTCTCAGTGGCTCTGTAGACGAGCAAAGTTAAGGCACACCAGTTCTTTATACCCAGCTCTACACACACAAAGTGCAAATCAGCCAGCATTACATGTACTGACTTCCAGTCAAAATGATGCAGCACCAATGCCCAGCTTAACTGTGGTAAGATACATTTAAAGCACAGTATCTATAATTAATAAAATTAAAATTCAATTCCTCTTACACACAACAAGGCAGCCTCATCATTCTTCAGAATTGTGTGTATAAATAGGGCTAAATTCACAAATCAGCCCCAGGTGCTTTCTGCTACTTCACTGAAGTAGAGAGACCAAAAATTGTCTTAGCTGTCAATTACATGGACTACATCAGATCAATTAAATGTTACTAATCAGAGCATGGCAGGGTCTGGCCACCTGTTGTTCTTTTCAACATAGAACAGGAGTTCAAAAACTTATAGTATATACACTGTTTGCTTTATCTTATTAATGACAATTTTTTGTTAGAAATGTGTTCTACCTGAAATACATACAAAGAAATAAACAGCAGAATTCTCCAGATAAAACCAATGTTTCAAAATTACATCTCATTGGCACACAACCTTGAAATTTTTATTGACTGCTTAAAGACGAGAAAATTAAAGCCAAGAAGTAAACAGCAATGGGATGTGATCTAAGTATTAATATAAAGCATAAGGTTAAATCCAAGTCCAAATGCCTCATGGCAAGAATGCTTCGTATTAGACTCAATTCAAAATTGGCCCACCAGCCTTAGCAGATTCGTAACATTTGGAGGCTTAAATCATCTACATTATTTCCATAGTCCCATCCACCAGTGAAGAGATGTGATGTGATCGCCCACATCTCACATTCCCACACCAGGCCACACACAGGAATTCAGTTCTTACTTGCTTCTCAAACCGGGTCAACATTATGGCTGTGAGCACAGGCTGAAGCTAGAGACAAATATTTTCTATCCACTCCACAGACCTACTCTTTCTTTCTAGTGTAGGAGAAGCAGGAGAGACACTATGATGGTGACATGGTTTAACCCCAGCCAGCAACTAAGCACCACACAGCTGCTCACTGACTCCCCTGGGTTGGGATTGGAAGAGAATTGGAAAGGTAAAAGTGAGAAAATTCGTGGGCTGAGATAAAGACAAATTAACAGGTAAAGCAAAAGCTGTTCACACAAGCAAAGCAAAATCAAGAATTCATTCACTTCTTCCCATCAGCAGGCAGGTGTTCAGCCATCTTCAGGAAAGCAGGGCTCCATCATGCATAACAATTACCTGGGAAGACAAACATCATCACTCCAAATGTCCCGCACTTCCTTCTTCTTCCCCCAGCTTTATATGCTGAGCATGACGTCATATGGTATGGAACATCCCTTTGGTCAGTTGGGGTCAGCTGTCCCAACCATGTCCTCTCCCAGTTTCTTGCGCACCCCCAGCCTACTCACTGGTGGGGTGGTGGGAGAAGCAGAAAAGTCCTTGACTCTGTGTAGGAACTTTTCAGCAGTAACTAAAACATCCCCGTATTATCAACACTGTTTTCAGCACAAATCCAAAACACAGCCCCATGCTAGCTCCTATGAAGAAAATTAACTCTATCCCAGCCAAAACCAGTGTAAGAGAACAACCATCCCTTGGAAAGAGGAGGTACTGTCTATGTTTAATTAACATGATTCTAAACTCTTATTTGATCATGCGTCAGTTATGTAACATTTGATGTTTTAATATTTAACCTAAGCTTAAAGTCCAGATATCTTGGCCATCAGCATTATCCATTTAATCAAGGACAAATGTTCCTTTTGGAAGAAAATAAAGGAGAGCTGGCAAGAGAAAACAGCCATGAGTTGTCCTTAGGTGACACACAACCATATATGGATATAAAGGATTATTTATTGGATTATTCATCCATGAAGACCGCCAGAGACCACCAAGGACCCCCAAAGAGAGGAAGATGTGCAGAAAGATCTGAAGTGAAGCCAAGCGGAGTGACTTAATGCCATTATGCAACCTATATAAATTAGAATGAATGTGTATTAGAAAGGCGGAATATACATGAATTTATTTTATAAATATAACGAAGGAGCAGGCTTCAATGTGCTTGATTTGTGGAAAACCACCAAGCACCCAGGCTTGTGCAACCCTGAAATAAATAAGCAATGTGTCTCCTGAGTGTGTGATTATTGGCTCTTTGTAAACTGGGTGACAAATCCGCTTTTCAGACAGATGGCATACAGCTGTTAGGAGGCTGTGAGTTGCCAACACAGCAGCATGAGAGCTGGAGAAGGTTCAAACAGGGACAAAATACATCTTACACCTGTGGTAGATTCACATCTGATTCCAGCACTTTTAATTTAGTGTTTAGTTCACTGTTTTGAGGTGAGATCTCCATCATAGGAATGCCCGTGGCAAAAGCCACTGTAAGGATCACAGGACTTCATTTGAGAGATGGTAATGAAGAAGAGAAGGTATTGCCATCATATTCCAGGATAAACCCTTTTGCTTGCAAACTATCCATGAGGCAGTAGGAGATAAGGTGTTAAATGAGCTTCAGCTACAATTTACTATTCTAAAAATGTGACTATCCTCTGTGAAAGCTATTGTAAAATAGCATCACATGGTTCATGCTTATAGGGCCAAGCACACTGACTGCATACTGGATGTATGTAAGTATTTTTTTCCTATCACAGATGCAAACAACTGTGCAACTGTAAGCCAGGCTGCATTAATTCATGTTCATGTATCATGGCTAGAAATTATGAAGGTAGAAGGAACTTAAAAATTCTGTGTCTAGCTCGTGAGCTTCTGCAGGCTCCAGTTCTCCCTCGAAGAGACATCAGGCATTTAGTGCTAGAGGAGTCAAATCTAAGCAAAATGTATCCTCAGAGCAAGCTGATATGATGCAGATTGATGTTTTTCTTTTCATGTGCCAGCAATGGACTATATACTTATAACCTCGGGGTAGAGTAATTTGACATCATGTCAAGTCTTTTTACTTGACTATTGGGCCAGATAACATTAAGAACTTTCTACAAACAGGATTGGAAGAGTAAAATCGGTTCAGCATTTATTTTGCAATACAAATTCTTGAGAAATATACTCACAAACAATATTGTAAGAATGTAAAGACAGCTCATAAATACCATAAATAAAAGTTAAATGGCATAAAGAACTACTACATTTGCATGTTGGGTCTACAGTGGACTTCCAAATCTCTCTGCTTACTCTTGCTTAGAAGGGAAGGAAGGAAAAAAGTTATCTCTCTGTTTCACTGATTGAACATGGCGCAATATGACGTCTTTTGGCATAAACTGTGACATCTGTCCTGTTTTTTATTTGTTCTCCTATGTGATTATGACAGTACAATCTAAGCTACTTGCATTTGGACAGAAAAGGGAGCATAAGACTATGCATTGTTTTTTATTTTTCTCATCAGTTGTCCCAGAGCAGGGAAGAGTAAAGAGCCAGAAACAGGGCAGCTTTGTCCTGTTGCAAGTCAGGGATTATTTGGTTTGACATTTGAGTTTTCTAAGGGGATTGTTTATTTTCACATTGTATTATTATTTATGAGGTTATTCTTTAAAATACTTAGTGGCATATATTTATCTTAGAAGAAGCCAGTTTGAAAAAAACAAAATATGCTGAGTTTTGTAATGATCCTTAACACCCCAATGACTTCTTTCCAAATCCTCAGACTTTGCCAGGAAAAATTCATGAGTATTGCATTGTGCCGGGAAGAAAATCATCAGCCTGGAGATTTAGGACAACTTTTGGATATCCCTGGCCCAAGTCACTGAGTATTTTGATGAGCTCTTGAAACCCATGAAAAGCGCCATAGGAAGCCAGAGTTTGTCTGAAGGATAAGTTTGATGTTGGCACCTGTATTACTGAGTATTTATACTGCAGTAGTAAACTATTATTTCAAACATCCTAAGAGCTGAAAGAGTTATGCCCAGCTAAGTTACATTACTGTAGTAAATACAAAATATAATGAAGGCATGATTAACTGCCTTAACATTCAACTACCTTAACATTATTACACCATGTAACAAATATGTCTGATGCAGAGATATTTTTTTCTCTGGTACAACTTTCCAGCTGCTGACAGCCAGTGGTTAAGGGTCTCCTTGAACCAAAAGTCACATCTTGATTATGAAGTTTACTTTTCATCTGTGGATTTATCCTCCACCAAGTAGTTACGACTTTTTACTATTTCTGACTTACGCTTCTGCTGCCACAGAATTTTCATGATTTTAAAGGTACTTCCTTCTCTTTATCTTCAGTTTATCAGCCACTTTCTCTTAAAAAAAAAAAACCAACTCATTAATGACATTAGATGTGAGTAGTTAATCATTCTTTATTCACCTTCTCTTTAACAGTCAGTCTACAGGTTGCTATCAAATTCCCCATGTCATATCTTTTCCAACATTAAGAATACTGGACTTATATCTTTGCATGGATGTAATTCCATTCATCTTCATTCTTCTTTTCACTTTTACCTAGTAATAGTTGATAGGTTCACAAAATCACAGAATCACAGAATCACAGAATCACAGGTTGGAAGGGACCTCAGGTATCATCTAGTCCAATCTTACTAGCAAGAGCACAGTCTAGGCAAGATGGCCTAGCACCCTGTCTGGCCGAATCTTAAAAGTGTCCAATGTGGCAGAGTCAACCACTTCCCTGCAGAGATTATTCCAATGGGTGACTGTCCTCGCTGTGAAAAAATTTCCCTCTCATGTCCAATCGGAATCTCTCCAACAGCAACTTGTGTCCATTCCCCCTTGTCCTCTCCACGTGACTCCTTGTAAAAAGGGAGTCTCCATCTTCTTTGTAGCTACCCCTTAAGTACTGGTACACGGTGACGGGATCCCCTCTGAGTCTCCTTTTCTCAAGGCTGAACAAACCCAGTTCTCCCAGCCTATCCTTGTATGGCAGGCTTCCCAGTCCTTTGATCATCTTGGTGGCCCTTCTCTGGACTCCTTCCAGCCTGTCCACATCCTTTTTGTAGAGCGGGGACAAGAACTGTACACAGTACTCCAGGTGTGGCCTGACAAGCGCTGAGTAGAGTGGGATGATGACTTCTTTATCTCTGCTGGTGATGCCCTTTTTGATGCAATCCAGCATCCTATTGGCCTTCGTGGCTGCAGCAGCACACTGTTCACTCATGTTGAGCTTTCTGTCCACCAGGACCCCCAGGTCCCTTTCCACAGAGCTGCTCTCCGGCCAGGTGGATCCCAGTCTGTGCTGCACTCTGGATTATGTTTCCTCAGCTTTAAGACCCTACAGTTCTCCTTGTTGAGCTTCATAAGGTTCTTGTTAGCCCACTCTTCCAGCCTATCCAGATCTCCCTGCAGAGCAGCTCTCCCTTCTGGAGTGTCTACTTCCCCACTCAGTTTGGTGTCACCAGCAAACTTCATCAGGCTACACTTGATGCCATTATCCAGATCACTTATAAAGATGTTGAATACATTGGGCCCAATATCTATCCCTGGGGGACCCAACTTCTGACAGGTTGCCACTTTGAAAAAGAGCTATTTACCACCACTCTTTGGGTACAGTCCATCAGCCAGTTCCCCATCCACTGCACAGACCACTTGTCTAGGCCATAACACATCACTTTCTCCAAGAGGTGGCTGTGGGGAACCGTATCAAAAGCCTTGGAGAAGTCCAGGTAGACAATGTCACCCACCCACCCCATGTCAACCAGGCAAGTCACTTTGTCATAGAAGGCCACCAGGTTTGTCAAGCACGATCTGCCTTAGTGAAGCCATGTTGACTTTTCCCAATCACGTGCTTCATTTGACTTGTGATGGCCCCCAGGAGGATTCGTTCCGTAACTTTCCCAGGGGTTGAAGTAAGGCTGATGGGCCTATAGTTACCCGGATCCTCCCTCGAGCCTTTCTTGAAGATAGGGGTAACATTTGCCTTTCTCCAGTCCTCTGGGACATCCCCATTCTCCAGGACTTCTCAAAGATTAGGGAGAGTGGCCCTGTGATGATGTCAGCCAGCTCCCTCAACACCCTCGGGTGGACGGTGTCAGGGTCCATTGATTTGTAGGGGTCAAGCTCCTGTAGTAATTAATGTACTAACTCTTCCTTCACTGATGGTGGGTCGGTGTCTGGATCAACTGTAAATTTCATTCCCAAAGCCTGGGACCCAACAGTGTTGGTAAAGACAGAGGTGCAGAAAGTGTTGAGGACCTTTGCTTTTGCAGCATCGTTGGTGACTGACTCTCCTATTCTGTTTAACAGTGGGCCTATGTTTTCCTTCCTTTTCTTCTTGTGGTTGACATACCTGAAGAAACCTTTCTTGTGATTTTTGACATCTATGGCCAGTTTCCATTCAAGCTGGGCTTTTGCTTTTCTAACTGCATCTCTGCACACTCTGGCAATGCCCTTGTAGCTCTCGACGGATAATCCTCCACTTCTCCATCTCTGGTATGCTTCCCTTTTGGATTTCAGTAGACCCAGGATGTCATGGTTGAGTCAAGGGGGCCTCTTGCTCTGCTGACTTCCCTTTCCTTTATAGGGGATAAACTGTTTTTGTGCTTCCAATAAAGAGTTCTTGAAGAACTTCCAGCACTCACTAGCTCCTTTCTCTTCCATGGAAGCTTCCCGTTGAATCCCTCCCAGCTGAGCCCTGAGTGAGCTGAAGTTTGCTCTTCTAAAATCCAGAACCCTTGTCTTAGAGGTGACCTTCAGCACGCTCAGCAGCATCCCGAACTCCACAATATTGTGGTCGCTGCAGCCAAGGCTATCACTAACCAAGATATTACAAAGCAGGTTTTCTTGGTTTGTGAATAGCAAGTCCAGCAGCACCTCCTTCCTGATTGGCACATCCAACATTTGTATCAGGAAACAGTCCTCTATACATTCCAGGAACTTGGTGGATGACATGTGAGCTGCCATGTTGTTCTTCCAGCAGATGTCTGGGTAGTTGAAGTCACCCATAAGGACCAGGTTCTGTTGGCCAGAAGCTTGCTTTAGTGCCCCAAGTATCGCTTCGGCGGCTTCATCATCGTGGTTAGGAGGTCTGTAGCAGATGCCCACTGTGAGGTCCTGCTTGGAGATGACCCCTTTGACGTTAACCCAGAGGCATTCGATAGAGTAGTTGCAATCACCATAGTTGGCTTTGATACATTCGAGGTTTTCCTTAATGTAGAGTGCGACTCCTCAACCTCTTCTACCTTGCCTGTCCTTACAAAAGAGCCTGTAACCATCCATTGCAATCCCCAGTCATTTGAGCAGTCCCATTATGTTTCAGTTACTCCTATGACATCATACCCTTCTGAGTGGGCATGGAGCTCCAGTTCGTCCTGTTTGTTTCCTAGACTACATGCATTCCTATACATACACTTGAGGTGATTACTCTTCTGTTTCACATCCTGGGAGACAGCTAAGGAACATTTGTCACTGCACTGGTTGGCCTGACTTACTCCCCCATTGGACGTGCTGGTGTGAGCATTTTCACAACGGATCCCACCCCTCAAGTCCTTCAGTTTAAAGCCCGCCTCACCACATTAGCCAGCCTACTGCTGAAGATTCCCTTAGCCCCTCTGTACAGATGGATTCCATCCCTCCCTAGCATGTTGTAGTCTTTGAAGAACACCCCATTGTCATAAAAGTCAAACCCCTCACGGTGGCACCAGCCATGTAGTCAGGAGTTTATATACATTATGCGCCTGTTTCTGGCTGTTTCCTTTCCTCGAACTGGCAAAATGGAAGAGAAGATCACCCGGGCACCAATGTTTTTCACTTGCTTCCCCAGGGCTCGAAAGTCTTCCTTGTTTTTACCCAGGTTACGGCTCTCAGTGTCGTTCATGCCTACGTGAAATAGTAATGGTGGAGAGTAGTCTGTTTTCCTGATGAGTTGTGGCACCCTCTCGGCCACATCTCAAACCTTGGCTCCCAGAAGGCAGCATACTTCTCGTGACTCCCTGTCATGTCAGCAGATGGGTGACTTCAATAGAGAGTCACCCACCACAAGCACTCATCGTTTCTTCTTACAATGTCCACTGTATGTTGCTGGTACAGGTTCCCCTTGCAGGGGACTTTGCAGACCTTGCTCATGGGTGCCCTCGGTCGTTAAGGCTTCATATCTGTTTCTGATCATGATGGTGGAGGGTGCAGGCTGATGTGGAATCCTGCTTCTGTGAGTCACCAGGGTCCATGGCACCTCATTCTCAGTGGTGTCTGCCACAGGAACATGATTCTGAAACCACCTGTCTATCTCTGCCTCAGCTCCTCTAAATACTGCGCAACCTCTTAACCATTTCCTGCAGTTTGGCCACCTGACATAACAGGTCATCAACCTGTGTGCACCTTGTACAGGTACTTACCTTTTCATCAGGAGAAAGGTTTGGGCATTTGCTGCAACCCACTGCCTGTACTGATGTTTCCTTTCTTATCGGATCCATCTGGGTGGATGCATCAGATGTTTATGGGGCTTTTGCTGCAGGAACAGTGGTTTTAGCTCTGAGACGAGTGTCCACCATTTTGCCAGAGACCAAAGCACCTGCCTGAACTGTAGACCTACAAGCAGGCTGCAGAGTCCCTCCTCCTCACCCTGCCTGCATGAACTGCCGCACAAACTGCCATGCCACGCCCTTCTGACACACCTTGCCCTGTTTGCCCATCCTGGTCACCACACTCCTGGTCACTCATGCTCCCTAGGGGCCATTTAATTCTCCCGCTGTTGCTTCTGGCAATGCCCCATGCCGCGTCAGCTGCACATCAGCCTTGCTCATGAGATCTGCTGGCTCCTGACGGGTCCCTCTGCTCACCCTCAGGCTTCTTGGGTTCGAGGAACCACCTTGCCTGCCCCAATCTAGTGCTGATCCACAGGACTTGCCCTTGCTGCCACTGTGCTCCTCGCCAACTGAGTGCTGTTGGCAGTTAAGCCGCACTTAAATCATGTTAAGGTTGACCTACCTTAACATGACAGAAGAAACCATGGCTATTTCTAAACTATAGACTAAATTGACCAACAGAGGCTATGTATCTTCAGACACGTAAAAACAGTCACTGTGATTCTTTTGGTGGTCTTGACCTTCCATTCATCCCTGATTTGTTTTTCCTCAGCTTTGGCTGTCAGTGCTTAAGATCAGCTCTGGCGTGGTACAGCTGTAACCTTGGCCGCAGCTGCTGGTAAAGAGCTGTGTGAAAAAAGAGCCAGGAGAAGCCTTGTTGGGAGCTGCCTTTGGGCTCAGTCCTGGCCCACGGTCCCTGTCTGAGCTGCATTGTAGGGATGCCCGTGCCCTTGTGCTATGCTCACCTGATAACTTGCCTTCCTGGGTTGACTTCAGAGCAAGTCTATCACCATGGACTTGTTTTGTAGTCAGGGCCATTGGCTACCCTTGTTACACCCCAGACCTGCTCTGCTCCTCTTTTTTGGGCACCATGGGATGGAGCTTTTGTCCAAGGGTCTCTGTCCTTTGCTCCAGGCTCACCTTCCCTTGCAGAACAGCCCCATCACCACTGCTCCCTGTTGAAAGGGAAAGATAACTGATTTGTGGGAAACTCAACAAGTGCAAGATCAAATGCTGGATTTGCAGGCCCCTTTTGCTACTCAGAAGACACATCCCTCAAGGAAATCTTTTAGTACACTACCCTAGATATTACTTGTCCTTCAGGCAAGACACCTCATCATCAATACTGTTGAAAACTTCTAAGAGACCTGACAGATTAGCATGGATATCTGTGCACTGCTCATTGTTAGGAAAACTTATCCTAATTTTAATGAGAAAAAGACGGAATCATTTCCATGAGCCAAATTGATGATGAGGTAAAATATATACAAATATTACATGGACATGTAAATGGCATTTAGCCAGCTACTCCACAAACCTACTGAAAAACAGAGAATGTCATAAAGGTTGTCAGATGGCTAGAACATATATAACTAAGATAAGTTTCTACTGCATTTTTTAGACAAAAGCCAGTCTTGTCAATTTTTAAACTTTTAGTAGGAGAACCTTACTAATAGAAGAGCTTTTGAAGGAGTTTTTGTACAAAGATATAGTTCTTGCTGGAGTAGCTAAATCATCATAAATTCAGGACCCTTCCTCCTGATATGGAACCTTATCTAAGTGAATAGTTCCACAGTAGTATAAAAAGGCAGTGTAAGACCCGGAGAATTGTCTTTTTTTTCTGGTAACCCATCTATAATCCAGGTGGAATACCACAGATGCAAACCAGAACCTAAATATTCTAAGCTCCCCAAGGATCAGTCTGTATATATACAGTTTGTTTCATATTCTAAGCAAGGAAGAAAAACTACTTTCAAACTGAAATACCTCACCTCAGTGCCCAAAGCTCCATATTCCACAGTACATCATGAAAACATGGGGGGGGGGGGGGGGTGTCTGTATTTTTGACAGCAAGTTTCCATTATTATTCTTAGCAGCACAGAAGCAGAAAAAGAGCATTGTTGAGGGGGAAAAAAGCCCAGAAGGAAAAATCACATGAAAATATTTCCATTCACATTAGCTTGGATGTCTAGACAGAAAATGTGATAAGTTATCGGTAGCACATTAACTTAACACATGGCCTTTAAAGACTCATGTGCAAGCAATGAGCTTGTTTTGCATTTGTCCCTGGCACCACTTGCTATCATTCTAAGCCAGCAGCTGTATATAGATGTCAGGTTTGCAAATATCTTTAGCATTTTTACTTTGCTTTTATTGCTTGTCTGTTTTCACCCTGTTTCTCTCTTTAGGAATTCTTTATGCTGTGGAAACTGAGAACTTTCTTTATGAATTCTTGCATTAATATTGAAACAGGTATCATTTAAGAAGCTACAGACTATAATTTTCAGGTCAGACTTAGTGGAGAATGTACAGCTCCTGGATATCTGAAAAACCAAGAAGCTTGCCTAAATTTGGTTCTGGATATTTTCTGTGGAAAACTGGCCATTGACAGAATTTATGTATCGTGACTTCCATGAGACCAGAGGAGACACACCAGGAAAAAATTACCCAGAAGGAATTTTATGTATAAATGAGAAAGAGTATCCTGAGCTGGAAACAGCTCTCATGGTGATATGGGGTGAATACAGCAATACAGGTTCTTTCCATCACATGAACACAGGCGATGCATATGGCTATGTGAAAAAAATGGGGAAGTAGGTCCTTTATAATAAAGCTAAAATTTTACATAGGAGTACACAGAACAGAGTAGGGATAAAGGAGGACAATTACTTGCTGCAAATGTCCCTTAAATTTATATGAAACTAATATTTTCTTCTCTGTGGAGAGAATAAACACAAATCCTTCAAACAGACACACATACTGGTAGACTGTCAGAAAAAGAAGATCACAGCATATGTACAGCCTTTGCTCACATGATGAAAGCAAACTGGAAAAGGAAGTGTATAAATTAAAGTTCCCGCTCATATTGATCTCTATACCTGGTATACAGCTCCCGCTGCATGGTACATATATATGCAGCTGTATTCTCTGCCTCTTTAACACCACTTTTCCCACAAAAGTAGGTTAGCACCTCCCAGTGGGTCTTCTGGGGGTCACTAAAACAGGGTGACATTGTCTACAATGGGCCATATCCAAAGCCACATCATTCCACTCTGTCCACAACTGGAAGTTGAGAATTTGGAAGACTTCCCACCATTAGGGCATAAACCCAGCTCAAATTTTGATGGAGAAACTACAAGTGAGTCAGCTTCGCAGAGCAGGGACACTCCCATACCCTGTACTTCTGGTTGTTCTGAAAATAGGCTAATGAAATCTCTTAACAACTACCCAGTTACATATTGCCTTTTCATAATCATGTGCAGATGTTCACTAGCTTGTTATGATTTGTATTATCATAGTGATTGGATGTCCTGGGCAACAAGAAGGTCCTCTCATGGCAGATGACACACTAAAATGCATTATGAGTCAAAACTCCTGCTCTGAATAGCTAAATTAGGATTGAAATGTTCTGATTCCTGAATGGAGAGATTGCAAAGGCAGTTTGTTGGTGAAACTTCCACCCCATAAGTCCACCTTGCCTGCAGCAGAGGGAAAAAAAATGTGCTGAACCGCTTACAAATCACCCTCTGAACTGCTCCAGTAAAGACTGCGGTATTTAAGGCTGATGAAAACTACTGACACTTTACTTCAAATGAGGACACTGCATATTTGCCACTTCACCAGTTGATAAATAGCAAGCTCAGCTGTCCTCAGCTCAAGACGGGATAAAGGAGAAGGAAGGCAACCTCATTAGCCATCTTGCTTTCTGCTCCTTTCCTCATGAATTAAGGCTCAAAGCAGAATAGAATGACAAGCAATGGGAAGGAAGGTGGTTTTCCTGCAGACTCACAGAGGTTAGAGACAATATTTTGAGCCCATATTTTTAGACTGACATCTCAGCTTTGTAGCAGAAAATCCTCCTAGGGCATATGGTGTCCTCATAGATCAGTTGATGGCAATCCAAGTTCTGCTCTGGCTAAGATTTTAAATAATATGGGGAAGTGATGTGCATTATTTCAAACTCCTGAGTATACTTGCATTGATTTTGGCTGGATAGGGGTAATTTTCTTCATAGTAGCTAGTATGGGGCTGTGTTTGGGATTTGTGACTAGAACAGTGTTGATAACACAGGGGTGTTTTAGTTATTGCTGAGCAGGGCTTACAGAGCATCTGCTTCTTGTCCTGCCCTTCCAACAAGTAGGCTGGGGGTGCACAAGAAGTTGGGAGGGGACACAGCTGGGACAGCTGACACCAACTCACCAAAGGGATATCCCACACCATATGACATCATGCTCAGTAATAAAAGGTGGCGGAAGAAGGAGGAAGGGGCGACATTTGGAGTTTTGGCATTTGTCTTCCCAAGTAACTATTACATACGATGGGGCCCTGCTACCCTGGAGATGGCTGAACACCTGCCTGCTGATGGGAGGTAGTCAATGAATGCATGATTTTGCTTTGCTTGTGCATGCAGCTTTTGTATTACCTATTAAACTGTCTTTATCTCAACCCACGAGTTTTCTCATTTTTACCTTTCCAATTTTTTTCCAAACCCACTGCGGGGATTGAGTGAGCAGCTGTGTGGGGCTGAGCTGCCTACCAGTATAAACCATAAAATACTGTAAATACACTCTTCAGCTCAATGTTATATTCCCTTTTCCTCAGAAAACTATACAAAAAAAAAAAAAGACAAAATAAACAAGGGCAGTAGGAAAAAACCTGGTGGGGTAAAGAAAGCACTGTGTCTTAGGAATGAATATCACTGTGGTTGCAACAGTTTAAAAAAAATTCTTTCTAAATGTTGAAAATTTTTTAATCTTTTTTTTCTTCAACAGGTGAAATGTGAAGTTGTACACCAGGGGAGGAACAACTCCAGGCACCAATATATGCTGGGGCCACACAGCTGGAAAGCAGCTTTGCAGAAAAAGACCTGGGTGTCCCAGTGGACACCAATTTGAACATGAGTCCTTGCTGTAATGAAAGTCAATGTTACTCTAGCCTGCATTAGACAAAGCATTGCCAGCAGGTCGAGGGAGGTGATCCTTCCCCTCTACACAGCACTGGTGAGGCCACACCTGGAGTGTTGTGTCCAGGTCTGGGCTCCTCAGTACAAGAGACAGATGGACAGAGCAGAGAGAGTCCAAAAAAGGGCCACAAAGATGATGCAGGGTCTGGAGCATCTCTCCTGTGAGAAGAGGCTGAGTGAGCTGGGACTGTTCAACCTGCAGAAAAGCAGGCTCAGGGGGATCTTATCCATTAGTATAAACGCCTGAAGGGAGGATTTAAAGAGGACGGAGCCAGGCTCTTTCCAGTAGTGCCTAGAGACAGGACACGACACAATGGGCACAAACTGAAACACGGGAGGTACTGCCTGAACATCACAAAACACATTTTTTACTGTGGGGGTAGCCAAGCACTGCACAAGTTTCCCAGGAAGGTTGTGAAGCCCCCATCCTCAGAGATATTCACAACACAAGTGGGCACACAAGTGGGCAACCTGCCCTAGATGGTGCCGCTTGAGCAGAGTGTTGAACCAGATGACCTCCAGATGTCCCTTCCAACCTCAACCGTTCTGTGCTTCTGTGAAAATAAGCAACTATACCAATATTTCAAGTACATGCACATCTGTAATATATTTCATCTTTTCTTATTTCATATTTTATGTAAAGAATTAAATGCAGAAAAGACTTATCACACCACACTGCCACACCAAACTGTCATGTAGATACTTAACAACTGCTTCATTTTTGTTGACCATAAGTCATTAACACACAAAGACCAGGAATCATCTTACTTAACTGTATTTCCCTAGGTTACTAAGTAAATTAGCTATCTGGGCAGCTGCTATAGGCAGTTCAGTTCAATCCACTCATCATTAATTGTGGTTAAATGGGCGCTTTTATGCAACAGAAGCCTGAACTGCCACCAAAAGGGATGTTTCCACTTCCCTCATGCTCATGCATCCCTCCATGAAGAGAGGCAGTGTGCTGGACCCTGTGCCTGCTCATTCCAGCAGCTGCTAAAAGGAGCAATGGGATGAATGGGGCATGAGGGGACGTCTCCTTCAGCAGCAGCCCAGAGTCATGTTAGCTTAAAGTGGGCCTGTGACCATGACCTCAGTCTAATTCTCCCCACTGGCTGTAGAGGAATTTTTTTAAAAATAGGTCAGATGAGGCTGTCTGCTAGACAGAAACAAATCTCTTCTGCTGTAATTAAATGCATTTCATATTAAATCTGATCAACCTAGCTGTGCCTCAGCCAGTGGCAAACCCTACAGTCTTCAGTGGTTCAGAATGAAGCCTTGTGTATCTACACACAGCTCCCAGAGATGAAAATATATGCACAAAAGAAAGGTAGAAATTTTTTTTATTACTTTGATCAGACACCTTTAGATCAATCGTTGGTATTTTAAATTTACTGAGAGTATGAATCAAAACTCCTGTTACTGGGATCTACCTAGTGCTATATCCAAATGAAAGTGAATGTGAATGATAAATCTTCAGAAAGTACCTGCCTAGAAGTTCCACTTAAGCACAGAAAAATACATTCATGCATAGCACAAAGAATGTGCTAATTGTCAGGAAATATACTAAACAGAAACACACTGTCTTTGTGATGATAATGCGATTCACAAAAACTCTCCCAGAAGGAATGAGATCAGATTTCAGTCATTTTTAATGTGGTCATTTTTCATCTGTTCATTAATCTAATTGCTTCATCATTTACATTAAAGATTTGCATATTTAACTTATTGGACATCTGTCTGTTGTTTTCAGTCTAGCTTGTCTGACACAATCATATAAATGTTCCCATATGTCAATGACTTCATTCTAGTAAACACAGAAAAGGGATAAGGGTGCCAATGAATATTGCTAAGCTTCTTCCATAACTGAACCACCATGGCACAAAAAATCAAATACTATAAAAGAATTACTAGGAATCAGTCATGAGAAACAGCTGCATAGTTCCCCAGACCGGATTAAAGCAACATAGCTAATGTTGGAACCCCTGGGGCTATGACTCAAAGGAGAAACAGACTGTTTGCGAATATTCAGGCTACTTCTCAGTCTTTGCTTTCAGTGTTACACAGCAATACCCTGCCATCCCACTGCTCCAAGCAATGACCTACTGACTGTTGTACGTCCAGAAATCCTAGAGAAGTGCCAGCTGCACATGTGCAAACCTATTATACATAGTGAGTCTAATGCAAGAGACACAGGAAACTATTAAGCATATCCAGGTTTCTAAAACTTTCTATCTGAAGTTCATTCCTGCTCAAAGAGCAAGCAAAAAGCAAGCTTAAAACAATCCTACCAGAATTGGTAACACTTATCTGCCAGAAATATAAACCTCTGCAGTCGCATGAGTAAAGCAAGCTGCAGAAGCTATGTAATACCTTTTCAAATACTGAAATCACTGATTCGTTACAATATTTGGCTGTGTTCTCAACCTCTGTAAGCTGCTATGGTCTTTGGTATCACCAGCTTACTCTAGCTTTCCTTATTGAATATTCATTTTGTAACAAATATGAGTATCAGAAACCAAGGCTAGACATGGCATCCTTTTCACCTAACTTTAGACCTCTCTACAGAAACATTATCATTATGGTTAAAAAAATAGATGTTTCTATGGCATGGTTTATCAGCTCTATCTTTGATAAACACTCCAGGATGAGATTAATCACTTGAACCCTTTTAGGACTGATTGTTTTATGCCATTGAGTGAGATATATTTCATTGTCTTTTGGCTACTCAAAAATTTACAAATCTGAGCTGAACAGCAAGGACCCCTTAACAGTCACTGGGGAAAGACAGGAATCTCCAGAGGGTGATCTCATCCTGATATGGACATCTAAGATAAGAACAATGGCAGGCCATGAAAGAAAGTCACATCATTTCTTAGCTTCATCATCTCTCCTGAGAGCATAGTAGCCTAGTGTGGGAACATCTTTCCATAATTATACATGAAGTCAGAAGCAAATTAACCTACTACTTATATCAAAGGTGAGGAGGTCTGATGCTCAAGGTTTTTCCCCTAAACTTAAAGATGAGATAAATATGAATACCCAATTAATTTATATGAGCAATGAAAGAAAAGAACCAAATTTTACTAAGTTGAGAAGAGCGGCTTATTCTCCAAGACTTTTTTTTTTTACTATATTGGATGGTAATCTACACAAAACACTGTCAAGCAATCCATAGTAATAATGTTCAGAAAGCCTTAACTCCACTATCCTACATATCTGTCCTACCGGTGCTATCAGATTCCTCCTCTAAAACCTTTCAGTCCCAAAAATGCATACTGAGCAGAAGCACCAACCCTCCACAGTTTCCACAGGCAGGCCCAGGAGGCTCAGTGCTTGTTCTTCCCTTCACACAAGAACCTGAGGCTGATCAGAGAGTCTCTGAGATGCCAAAGGGTCAAAAATGGAAATAATATTCAAATGTATATCGCTTGCTTAACTGATACAGGTTCATCCATTATCCGTGTATCTCAGTTCCTGGAGCAAATAACGGAAGGAAACAAGCTGCCTTGAATATAAACTAGAAGAAAGATGTCTGATGGTGATCCATAAAGATAATTACTTCCTCGTGGCCACACCAGTCTCAACATCAGTCATGGACTGCAATTTTCTGTAAGGAAGGCAGCAGACAACCCAGGACTCGTACAAATTGTTCACTGCTACACAATCTATAGGGCAACAAGGAATGTCTTTTGCTTCTGTGGCTCATCGAAGGAATTCAGTTACATACAAGAAATCTGTGACTCATTCTGCAACCCCTGCCTTTATTTTATGCTACTTTGAGTCATTGAACCTACATCATGTCATGTATGGCTACTGTGTGAACAGCCCATTCAAGTTGCTAGCGTCAGCTTAATTAATGACAAAACGAAGCATTGATACACCACTTCCATGCAGACAGCTTCCCTACCCTCATGTTTGTTTCTGCCTCAAAGCCAAAGTAGTGACATTAATTTAAGGCCTTTAAAGTGCTAGAGACCTGATCAACTCAGACAGTTTAGCAGCTACCTAGATAGTCTGCAGAAACACTGCAAACAGAAACATGCCTGCACGTAGACTGCAGGACAGAGGATTCTCAGTAATAGGTTACCACATATTAATACAAATTAATAAAACAAATGCTTTGTTATGAATAAAAAGCCCATTTTCTGCTAAAACTTTCCCCAGAATGAAAAAGAGAGTAGAACTCAGGTACTGAAGTGGAAAGCCTGGAAGTGAAAGGAAGCAGGGAATGATGCATTGTTCTGTAAGTCACATTTCCCTCACAACAAGAGACCAAGCACACTTCCAACAATAGAAAATTAGGCCCCAGTTTTAAACTTATTTAATATTTATTAATTATTAGCCTTTGTACTATCATTCTACCAGTGGAAACATATGCCGTCATCTGCATAAATATAAATATATCCGTCCTTATATATCTATATGGACTGATTTCACTTCTCCTTTTCATTTAGCTGAGTTATGCCAGCAGACCATTTTAGACATGCAACTGTGAAGAAGGTGAAAGCAGAGGAAAACCACCAGAAGAAATATTTTTTTCTGAGCACAATCCATATTTGTTATATAAAGTTCTTCTTCTCAACAACACCTTGTTCACCATTCTGGTTTTCAGTTTGCAGATTTGTTGCAGGTAGTCTTGGAGATACAAGGGTTGCAGACTTACGCATACAGACCCAACAGCTCAGCTTGTTCCCTGTAAATCAGCGTGGCCAGCATGCAGATTTCCCCTGTCCAACTGACAACTTGCAGATTGACTTCTATGCTTGCTTCCAGCTGCTACAATAACATGGGCCTTGTCAATGGAAAGAAGACTAGTTTACCATTTTACTTTTATTTTTAAATGAGTGGTTTGTTTCATTCAAAAAAAAGACTTTCTTGTGATCATCCCATGGCTGGTTTTGCCAGTTTTTCACACCATGTTTCTTTATCAAAGATAATACAAAGAAATACAGAAAAGTATGTTCTGCAGCCAAAATAATTTCTCACTCAAACATTAAAACACTAAAACACGAAGTCAGTGAGAAAGACATACAGTGACTCAGCAGGAAACATAAGACACAGAGGAATGTAAGTCAGAGGCACAAAGAGTTTATTGACAGTATTGACTGTTACACATCTTTCTGGGAGAGATGTGCCAAATGGTGGGCTCTGAAACATCCTACTCTCAAACTGGAAATCTAAAATGAAGAACAATGTTTCATTCACAAGGCAATCTGCATGGATTTTGAAATGTGTAATGTTAATTAAAGCAAGTGTTAACACATAAAATACTCTAAAAGTGAGGACAATGTGGGAACCTAAGAACATAAGAACTGCCCTTCCAGCTACAAAAACAGGTTCATTTGATTTCAGCAGTGGCTACTAGTACCTGATTTACGGAAAAGAGCAAGAAAATGTAAGAATGGAGGGATTTTCTTTTAATAATATTTTATTAGTTCCCCACAATCATTAGTCCAGGCACATGCTGAGTCAGAGTTTGTACCTAGACCACCATTTCGAACAGTTACTCAGGCCATCTTTCATCCATTTGACTGATCAGGAATGCCCATTTTTGCTCTTTTTGTATGATGAAAAATTGTGCAAAGTCATTCTCTTACTCAACCTACCTACCAAAAGGTATTCAGAAAGCATGAAAATTAATGACCAGAAATGTCTTTTACTCTTTTCACCACCGAATACAAATTAATAAAGTTCAGAAGTTTCCCCCCACATATGGACTTGTTTTCTCTTTCTTCCTTCTCTTTTTTGCCATTTTATCATTTTTCCAATGAAGAGGTTCTAAAACTTACAGAGGAGTAGAAGAGGGGTGGGGGAAGCAAAGAAAATAGCACAAATCTTAAATGTTTTTCTATTTCATTCTAAGACAAAAAGGAACAAAGGAAAAAGTAGTGGTGAAAAAAGAACCCTAAATGATTTAGTCCACCTCTTGCTGGGTTTGCAAGATAGTTCCAGTTGGAAACCTTAGCTAGACTGTATTCCAAGCTATGTGGTTTTATCATTTATCTGTCCAAAATATATCTACTATATCAGCTATGCAAGCCACATGCTATTTGCACTGTGCTATTGGGGGGGCAGGAAAGGAAAATCTATCAGCAGCAAATCAGACATATAACAAGGGAACAGCATAATCTGGTTTTTACTGAAACCTCTCCTGTTCTTTCATGCAATTTTAACCTTTCCATTTAAGTGCTTGACTAACTTTCTCCACTCTTTGGCTCTTTGTCTTCAAGTGGCACTGATGGGAAAGTGTGAGATTTTTCTAAAATAACAACTGGAAATATGAAACAATTATTCCTTACTGGGTATGTTTTCAACTGCTTTTTCTTTGTATAATTAGAACAACTCTGAAACAATGAAATTAAGAGTCAAAGCTTACTCATCGATCCAATTATGTATTTTACATGCCATCAGTCAGTTGCAGTAATCATATTTCCTTTAACTTATATTTCAGTGCAGTCATTTCAGTACCACTTAGTTGTAAACATACCTTAAACTAATATAAAATCTCCTCTCTAGGCAACATTCTTGTTACACAGGACTAGCTATGTCAGGACTAGGGTGACAATTTATGTGAGGAACAAGGTGTGCAACTGATCCAAAGAAGCCAAAGGAAAAATTATCATGAGGATCCCCAAACAGGGAAAAAAGTATTGCTAGGTAAACAACTTTTTCTCATACAGCCACGTGGGCAATTTTTTCTGACTAACAATTAATACTGATAGAGTACCAAATTAATGAAAGTGTGAGGAAATCTGGAAATAAAACATGTAATATTCACCAAACAATACAATAACTAAGACTTTTCAAAAAACTTCTGTGGAAAAACATCTGTGCTAAAAAGTGCATTGGCTACCCAAGAGAAACCTGGCGCCTGTGTGATGCTGGTTTGCTGACATGTGGAGAGCAGACGTTCATCAGCCAGAACTGCCAAGTTGCAGGAGCAACACTTTCACATAAAACCCACAGTCAGTGTGGCAGTGAAGGTAACCTCAGCTACAACACGATTTCTGATTACCGGATCATGTAACCATTCATTTTCTATCAAATCCTTGTCACTCGCTCCACACACAGACCACCAATGTGCCAATGACCAACTGTTTAATGCTTTGTTTACTGTGTTCACTGTCATGCATTAATCATTGTAGGCTATTCAGCACAGCTCTGAAGACAAAACTGTATGTTTCTGGGTAATTTTTCATGGTTATTTATGGTAACTGAAATTGTATCTGTCTCCTGAGTGTAGTGAGCATAACGTGACACTTCAAAGGACAGCTCCCACTGACTTCCATCCAGATGCGAGTCCTTAGCATTTCTACAAAAGTAACCATAAGATCACAGACTGGGCAGACATTTATTGGTCACCAGAAAATTACTTTTCCAGCAACATAGCACAGCCATGACAGAAGCACAGGGTTCTCCAGGGCTGCAGTCATACATATAACTAGTAAAACTTTCTTGCAGATTATTTACATAAGAGAAACCTTCCTGTTTCCGTAACAAGTTGTGGGTCCTGCAGATTCCTGGAGATAAACCTAATCCATGTCCAAAGTAGGTGTATTGGGTTTATATAGCAAGGTTTTGGTACCAGGGGTGGCTTCTGTGACAAGATGCCAGAAGCTGCTACCATGTCAGACAGAGCCAGTTCCAGCCAGCTCCGAGGCAGATGCACCACTGGGCAAAGCTGAGCCAATCAATGACATTGGTAGCTCCTCTGTGATAACATATTTAAGAAAGGGTAAAAAATGCTGCACAGTAGCAGCTGGGAGAGAAGACTGAGAAAATGTGAGAGAACTCTGCAGACACCAAGGTCAGTGAAGTACAAGGGAGAGGAGGTGCTACAGGTGCTGAAGTAGAGATTCCCCTGTAGCCTGTGGTGAAGACCATGGTGATGCAGGTTGTTCCCCTGAAGCCCATAGAGTTCCGTGGAGGAGCAGATATCCACCCTGAAGTCCAGGAAGACCCCATGCCGGAGCAGGTGGATGTGCCTTGAAGGAAGCTGCAGCCCATGGAGAGCCCACACTGATGCAGGCTCCTGTCAGGAGCTGCAGCCTGTGGAGAGGAGCCCCATGCTGGAGCAGGTTTTCTGCCAGAACCTGTGACCCCATGGGGGACCCACACAGGAATATTCCATTCCTGAAGGACAGCACCCTGTGGATGGGACCTATGCTGGAGCAGTTCTTGAAGAACTGCAGCCTTTGGGAAGGACCCACGTCAGAGGAGGTCAAGAAGAACTGTATACCATGGGTGGGACCTCATGCTGGAGCAGGAGAAGAGCATGGGGAGGAAGGAGAAGCAGAGACTAAGTGTAATGAACTGACTGCAGTCCCCATTCCCCTGTCCTCCTGCACCACTCAGGGGAAGGCAGTAGAGAAATCGGGAGTGAAGTTGAGTCCAGGGAGAAGAGAAGTGTGTGGGGGAGGTGTTTTTAGATTTGTTCTTACTTCTTACTATCCTACTCTGTTTAACTGGCAATAAATTAAACTGATTTCTCCAAGTCAAGCCTGTTTTGCCTATGACAGTAATTGGTAAGTGATCTCCCTGTCCTTAGCTCAACCTATGAGTTTTTCATCATATTTTCTCCCCCACCCTGTTGATGGAGAGGGAGTGATAGAGCAGCTTGGTGGGCACCTCCTGGCCAGCCATGGTCGACCTGCCACAGCAGGACAGGAAAGTGTTGGAAGATTACTGAATAAGATTGGAAGATTACTGAATAAACCTTTATTTCTTGTGACATAGCCACAAGAGCACTGTCTCTTCAGTCTTCCTGTTTGCCCTGTCAGGAGTCTTCCTACAACATATTGGACTGTGGGTGATACAGCATCGAGACATTATTTGAGGGTTATCTGATATGGGCCAATCAGTACTGAACTAAATCTTCAGCAAAACATTAAAATAAAACCTGAATCTAAAAGTGTCTGCTCTTTATAAAGAAACACAAACCTGGGCCCCACTTACTCTGAGCACTCTTTCTAAGTCTCTGAAATCCAGGAAGGCAACCCTAATACTTGGATAAACTCAAACTGAGGCATTTCTATTTGTTCCTTACAATGCATTCTCACTCATTTATTGCGATGAAATGTTGTATACTTTCTCCTATGTTATATAGTAAATGCTGCATTTGAAAGAGGTAGCTGTCTGAAATTACATAAAACTTAGTTATTGTAGAAGGCATTAGTTACAGACAGAAATAGCAAAAGGCAATGCCAGGGACTTCTCCAGCTTACAGCTGGACCAAATTCAAAAGCTGATTTTTTGTCTAGCAATTTAGAATATTTTTGCTGAGGAGAAGAGTGAGGTTTTATAATTAAACCTGTTCATAGCATCTGCAGAACTGGGTAGTTGCAGTCTACATGAGAATAATGTTGGAATTGCTTAAAAGATAAAGTTATGGAGTCAAGAGAAAGGACATCCAGTATTTATAACCCACATCATTAGATAAATTTTATTGGTGGTAAAACCTGTATTTAAAGCAAATAACAATGACACCAATGACACTAATTGAGAAGGATCCCAAAACTGCAATGAAGAATCACTTCACAAATAGCTGAAATAACAGCACAGAGTTATACTTGAAAAATTATGTTATACTATTCATAAGGCATCTTGTAAAGAAGAACATACAGTTATAAAATATCTGATTTCAATTTCTAATTAAAAACTTTAGTATGTTTAACTGTCTGAGTAGTATAGTGAACTTAAAGCAGGATTATTTGCATGACATAAAGTTTAAAACCTCAATGCAGAAACAGTGCCCAACACTTTTGGCATGTCAGAAAAAACTGAGGTAGATTAACAGGGAGGTAGGTGATTAGCAGGACAATGAAGGAAAAAGGCTGGAATCATTTTCAGATTTTGAAGATGACGTGTTATGTTCCTTTACCAGTTCTAAGGTGGGATTCAAGAGCCTTAAGAAAGATTTCCAGTGTCATGATCAATGCAAAACATCTGCACAGAGTAGCAACGCTGTCACAAGACTTGCAGAAAAAATGTGGAGCAGCAGGTGAACTCCAGGAATGTACCCCTATCACCACAAATGACATTAAAGTCATATACTTTGGAAATTAATCTTCCTCCAGCCTATATAATCAATAGAGCTTGTAGAGTGATCCAGTTTATCTTAAAAAGCTGATCAGCTGAATAATCTTCTAAGGATGTTGGGCTGAATTCAGGCAACCGAATCCCACCCCATTCCCTGTATTGATCTCTCTTTACTGTATCAGCATCTAAGGTACCTTGAGTGAATGTGAAAACTTGTATTGACATGCAGAAGCTTAGGTGTCTATAGCCTGGACATGATTCCCATCTTGAGTTCTTGAAGATACAAATACTTGAATGATACATGGAAATATGTATAAGAATTTAAAATAGAAATAACATATTCTGTCTGGAACTCCATAGAAATTACAGATGTACAGAAACATAGGAATGGATGGCATGTCCTCAGGTATCAAGTCCCCTTTTCCACAGCTGTAGAACAAGTCATAAGTAAGAAATGTCCATTCCTTGCCCTTACACACACCAGAAGGCATGGCACAGTTCCTATTTCCCATACCAAATGTAACACTATTAATACAAAAGACCAGAAGCACCAAAAAATAGCCCTTGACATATCAAGAGTTTAGACAATAATTAAAAGCACCATCAAGTTGAGAATATGCAAACATATATGATCCGCAAAGTCAAAAAATATGTTATTTCCCAGGCAGCAGTTTGTCCTGGACATAGTAATTAACATTTCTAGCAAAACAAAATGAAGACAAAACAAAAGAGACCTTAGACTGTGGAGGCACCCAGGTTAGTGAACAGTGCACTATGTTGCTTCAAATGCCACAAGCCTTGGCCTGGCCAGCCTCGTCAGTTAGCCTACCTGGCTACACACCCTCCATAGGAAAAAGTCCTTAGAATCATGAGGAATAGGTGTTAGTATTGATAAGACATTTATTTTAACACATAAACAGAAATTACAAATCAACTTTTCATTACCATATTGAACAAATTGGCTTTGTTCATGTAAGAAAGGGATAAATACTCTTGATTTCAGTATCAGTTCAAAGTTTTGGATTTCTTCATCATTTACAGCATACTATATAACAATAATAATACATGAAAGAAAGAAAATAAAAAGCCAAGATGAAAAAGAAGCAAATTCCCAAAGAACAGCTTTCTGGATTCTCTACACAAAGAGAAGATGCAGCGACTCTTCTATCTGGAAAGCAACAAAAAGAAAATGGTTTCGAGTCAATGTTCTTCTTAACAGACACACTTGAGGCTCATAAAGCTGAAAAGAAGAAGCTGCCAATAGCTGGAACAAAACATATTCTCAAACAAAATTATGACCTGATATACAAGAAAAAGTCAGATCATAAGGATACTTGGCCTTCTCACCAGGTGATTTTTTCCATGCTATGTCAGTTTAGCATTTTTTAATCTGACTTCTTTTCAGATCTTCATAAAAAAAAAGATTACGTACTGAATAGCATGTTAAATTGACTTAAACCAGAGGCATATAGAAAATTTTAAAATTTTGAGGCATGCAAAGAGAAGTATGATATAATGGCATTCTTTCTGGGCTTGAGAAAAAAAAAGATGAAGGGCCTTGCTTTCAGCTATTTCATTGATCAGTTATTAATTTTACTACAGTTAAACTTAGTATTAAATAATTAATCTAGATTTCCCTTAAGTGCCTGAGTCTCACTGTAGATGAATCCTAACTGCCATTTTAGATGTGTTAATAGAAAGTGTAGGCCAGCAAAATCACCATTTGCTATCTGTTCAATCTGGAGGGACAGAAACTATAGCTGGCCAAGTTTCTGATACCAGAGTTCACCTGATGCCTAGAATGCTGCACCTGGGAATTCTCAGAAGACATGTGGTTCTATTAGCTCCAAGAAGCTCAGCACCTCTTTCATGTATAAACCAGATTAGGTGTTCCTCCAGTCCCAGGCCTGTTACCTTAGAAGCTCAATTCATGAGGCACATTCAGAGCATACACAGTGGATCAACCTCTCTGCAAAGGAAAATGAAGTGTCCCTCTTTCCATCATTAGTGGTTGCACAACGGTTAGTGCGATTACCAAAGATGTGGATGATAGGCATCTAAGTTCACTCCTTGCTTGAGTGATTAAAGATACTGTTCCTGCTTTTCCAGGGAATTCCCTCCCCACAGCTTTAGGATGTTCAGAAAAATGTCTGTTTGTAGCATAATGCAATGTGAGAGAAGTGTGGAAGAAATTGGAGCTATTTTTGATAGCTCCATTCAAATTGGGCCTTTCTTCAATGATAAGAAAACGTTCTTCAAACCAGATAGGAGAAAAGAACATGGAAAAAAGTGAGGAAAAACTCCAGAGAAAGGACTGATAAAATGTGCATCTAATTTCTGATCGTCTTTTGAGAGAAAGGACTGACGTCTCCTCAGTTTTGTTACAAAGGTTTCACCTTCAAAGGAATTTCTGGGCAGTGATTCTACTGCAGAGGAGGGTAGGAAAAGGTATGATTAACAATATTGCTTTTTTCAACAGTTTCAAAAATATAGCATATACAATTTCCCAATCAGCATTTTGGCATTCATGAAGCACCCATAGGTACTTAGCTCTGCCTAATTTGGACATTACACTATGTTTCCACTAGTAAAATGAGCATGCCAAAGCACTTGCTCTGGCCCTCCAGCAAGTTGGCATAACATGGTGTGCACTCACCACCTTCCAAAACAGATGCCAGTTAGATGGCAGAGAACCTGGGCACAGAATGTACGTCTCAGAGTTTTGAAGTTACCCACACACCTCTCTAGCATGTCATATAGGCCACACACACCATCATCTGCCCCACACAGTGGATAACTTCAGACCCAGAGATGCTCTCACATGGGCAGTTATTGAGCACACTGTGTCTTAACATGCTGCCTCTGGATGCTCATATTCCCAAAGCTCCTACTGCTTTGAGTTTTTGTTACTTATATCCATATCAGACAGCCTTCCATGCTTTCTCAGGCTTGCCTTCTTGTTTGGGGCCAACAAAACTGTTACTCAGCAGAGGCTCCACAACACACACATCCCATGTCTGGTTCTGGTACTCAGCAATGAACAAAAGAAAACTGTTATTGAGATCCAGACCTCCCTGCCAATGCCAATAGCAACAAGGAGGGTCCAAGTCTGCTACACATTACCTCTTAGAAGAAGGGAGGACTAAGGCCTGAAAGACTAACACTCCTTGGCAAGACTACATTGAGTTACAAGTGGGATGATCAGCAATGGATGAAGAACTTCCCCATACAGAGGGCCACCTTTGAAACTCTCTGTCAACTGGCCCTGGATATCCAGCCTGAGACCATCACAACCCATCAGCCTATCCCAATGGAGAAAAAGATTATCATTCTTACTTCTTTAGAGCCTCACTACCACAACTCTTGCCAAACTGGGTAACCAAATTAGTTTCAGAAAGCTTTCAACATGCAGGAAGGTGTATGAGATTGCCAAGGCTATCAGCTACATCATCTACACACAACTACTATGTAGCAGCAACACTTGATATTTACTTTGGCATTTATTTTGTCATAAGTAGTAGGATAAAGATGTACTGAACAAGTAACTTTTCTTAAATTGGGTGTCCTGAAAGATAGTATCATGGGAAAAGTAAAATATGAGAGTTCAAAAGGCTTAAAGCAACTGAGGTTTCAGAATGGCAATTTGGTCATGCTGAGACACAGGGCAGGCCGGCCACACCTGGCAAAAAACAAAAGAGATTATACTGGACTGCCAATGTGCTATAGCAAAAGTTTAATAAAGTCTATGATACCAAATAATTGATTGATCAGTGACTCACATCACCTCACCGATATATTCATCTTCCTTGTCTAGTAGAACTGCAAACTGTCTTCCAGAGACAATGCTGTATCATCCAGCTGTTTCTTCTTTGTGGGAACTTGTAGCAAACAAGCTCCATGTACAGCATATCAAACTATATACTTAATCCGGAACAATTCAAGCTAAGATAAATTTACAGGTCGTTTTGCAGTATTCCTTACAAACACATTACATAAAACGTTCTTTGCCTTTTCTTGTCACAGTATATATATAAGTTTGTTCTGTGCCATATTCTAGTTGTGTGAAGAATTTAGAAGCACCCACCTTCCTTTCCCAACCTCAGTTCACTAAGACAAGGTGAAAATGGAAGGCTGACAAATCGCAGCACATAGTCAAAAGAATTTCCTTCGCTAAAGAGTAATTGCCAAATATGCAAACCCATTACAATATATTCTCCCACAAATCATGATCAGAGATGCTCAGAAACATAACAACAACTTCCAATTGTGTAAATGTGAGATTTCTAAAAGAGTAATTAAGCCAAATGTCATGGAAAGAACCTTAGTTGTTCTGGATAAATGCACAACTATATAGGTGAAATTTTAAATTATTGGCTTTTTCAAAAACTTAAGGAAGGAGGGAGGTTTCACCCTATGAAAAATATTAAAAACAAATACTAGCAGACCTGTCAAACCTCTCACACTCAGTTTAACAGTCAACACGTCAGATGTCAAGTGTTACCGCAATCCAGGATTTGTTGACTACTGATAGGGCAAAATGGCAACTGGGCTGGTAGAATGGCAGCAAAGCCAGGAGCGTGATCACGTTGCACGGCCCAGCAAAGCAGGAGCATAATCCCACTACACGGCCCTCTAGAGCAGCCTCTGTGCAACATCAGCCCCTCCTTGCAGCACCCCCAGCACACATACCATAGAGCACACCTACTCCAAATGCAGGCATGCAGCCCTCCTGTGATGCTACATGCACAGCAAGGAGCTGGTGCTGCTTTCACTCATCCCCACTTGCAGGCACACATCCATCATACAAGCAGACACCAATCTGACAAATGAATGCTCTGTGTCTGAAGTACGGTCCCTTAAGAGAGATGTTTTAGATATTTTAGATGTCGATCTCATAGCAAACAATGCCAAAGGACTGAGCGCCACTACTCATCTCAGAATGCTCACTTCCCATCTCTTCAGGTCTCCTTTTCTCATCACTAGATGAAGCTAGGTATCTCAGATTTATAGTCAATATAGCAGGAAAAAGAATGTCTCCTTTCTTCCACCCGAAGCAATAACAAGCTCCCCTCTGCCTTCCCTTGGCTTTGATATATAGTGGTGTGGTCAGTGTAATTAACCCTTTGTATAGGTTTGCCAGGAGCTCTGTGGTTCCCTTTCACACTAGCATGGATTAATTTTTCTAAAAGGACCCTATTAAAGAGCAGAATACAATCATGTTAATGAAGTACTGATCATGTGCTATGTTTTACTCATTCATAACAAGATGAAATAAGTTCTTATAACCAGCAGGGAAAGAGCAAAACTCCATGGACTGGGTGTCAAGCTATGAAATGTTACGTCAAAGGCCTTGTTCATCCTTTGGATTACAAACCATTACTGTTGTGACCCATTCCTTCAAAATGTGCTGAGAAGGTTACATGACTGGAATTAACCCTTGTTCTACAGAACTAAGAAATGCCCCTTATACCTGCCTCTTTAAGTAGGCACTTAAATAACCAGTGTATAAAATGCAATCATAAAGCTGGAAATAAAGGTTGAACAGCAATTAAATGGAAATGTAGAGATGTATGGATTAAAAAACACATTAGTTAATTTTTTGTCCTTGCTAAATCAAGCTATGTAATTTTATAATAACCATGGATCTGCCAAATGGGCCCACTTCACCAGTATTAAACACAATGGATTACTTAGTATCAACTGAATAATATATTTAACATCTGTTAATATCTTATTAAATCTCAATTGCTAAAGTTTAGAAGCTGCTGACAAAATTTTCACTTCTGACAACATCTTAAGAGATTTCTTCCTAGCTGATTTTTAACCATCTATCTTAGCGGTACAGCCCTGACCTCTAGTGGGTTGAGTGAAAGTCATTGCAGGCAGGATAACATGTTAATATGATTTCATAAATAATTTCATTTAAAGCTAGAACATGTAGAAGTTCCAGCAAAGCCATACAATCAGCCAAGGGCTAGCTATTTTATTAAACAAATGAAAATTAATTACAGGCCAACAGCAGTACTGTGCCTTATGCCAACATCCATCTGACTGATGAGGTGTTTATGACACTCAGCAGACAAATGCTCATTCCCGTTGGGAGCTCTGTATTAAATAAATCCCATTATTAGTCTCTTAGCTATCTGCATAGTTTGGTTGACTTACCATTTTCTGGTTAGTTTACCTTTTTCCCAAGAGATATCTATCATTGGATTCAGAAGAACAAATAATTAATGTTGGGGTTAAGTACATTGCAATTTTTTTATAAACTAAGAATACTTGATTGCTGTGAAGACTTATGAACCCCCATTATATTCAGCAAAAAAAAATAACACTTCCACGATACATTCTGGACTTCAAAGATTAAGGATCTTAGGTTTCCTGTTATTTTTGTCCCACAGTGAAAATTAAATCCAGAATTCTGAAAAGATTGCTGCAATGATTTTCCAATGAAATATGGGAGGCTTCCATATGAAGACTGCAGAAAATATGCAAGACACAACTTTAAATCCAGCTGTCTTCATCCAGAAGGCCAAAGAAAGAGACAAAGTGATGGGAATGACAGCTGTCTCTTTCAAACTCCTGACATAGGGTAGATGATGTATGGACAACCTTAACAGGACAGCCAGAGTTACTCTGCTATGCTACTCCTTACATATCCTGCAGTATCCAGCATAGAAGTGCTACTGAAAGCACTCATACAGTTGATTCTCTTAGTCTGGCTGAACTTCCCAAAACAGAGGCAGGAGTACTCTTAAAGACTCAGTTTGAGATGGAGACCCCTAACTCTAGGTGTCTACATGTGTTAGTGCTCCCATAGCCAGAGGAGGTTATCAGCGCAGCCAAGAAGTCCAAGTGACTCGTCTGACCAGCCACAGGCTGACTAAAGACAGGGGTGTAGTACCATTTTAGACTCCATTAGGTAACCTCTCCAGCTGAAGAATACAGATCTCCCTCAAGTTCTGTGTCGTATTTGCCAGTCCTGAAAGAAATGTCTAAGATACCCCAGGGGCATCACAAATGGAGCTAGATACCTATCTTCAAGCAACAGAAGCTTACCCAGGATACCTACTTTAGAGTGAGCTGAACTGATTTCTAGGCTTTACTGAGTATAACGAAAACATATGCTCCTAGCTCACTTATAGTTACTTTATGTGTATTAATTATGTACTGAATCCTACCCCAAACCACTTCAAAACATTTACTCCACAGTATTTCATGTTTTCCTGACCTCTACTGCCTGAAAATAAATGAAGAAGTTTCTATGTAACTTCTGTGTATGCTTTCATGAAGGAAAAACAAATGTTCAGACAAGAAATTGAACATAAATTGAATAAGAATGTTGTTTATCTGTATTCACCAACTGTATAATTCTATTTAAACAGTCAAATTAGAAATATCTGCCTACAAGAGAATGGATGGTTGTACTTGACAAGGTGTATCTGACCTTCAAAATAAATAGAAGCTGTGAGTTTACAGCATGTCTGCAAATTATTAAAGTCCTAAATATGGATGTACGTACCCAGGGTAGGAAATGTTAGCCACAGGGATTTATAACTGCCCACACAGAAAGTCAATGACATAACTGAGTTAGAATTCAAGAGTTCATGGCTCTTTGCCCTAAGTTTCACTCACATGCCCACAGTCTGTCTGACTTGAACAAAGAGCTTCTTACTCATAGCATGCTGTCATTTCTTTTTTCATCTGTACTCAAACAAGAGGGACCATACTTGAATCACTGCTTCAGCCTGAACATATAAATCTGACTCAGATTCATACACCTGCATGCCATTTAATTTTGAAACAGCACAGGAAAATGAAAAACAACACTGCATTTTTGTACTGGGACAAGTGTATCACTATGGCTACACGACTCTGGTACGTTGCTCCCATGAATGCATCAAACACACTAATCATGCGAATCTGTTAATAGACAGGTAGATACTATGAATGAAGGTTTGTTATTGTTAAAGAATAATCCAATTCAGATAGCGGAACAAGGAGACTGACTTCTCACCTACACAGAAATGTTTAAAGCTTAAAAGAAGAACCACAGTCCCATCACAACACTTTGATCTGCCTTTTCTGGTTTGTATTTTTATTGTTCTACACAATCAGCAAAATTAAACATAAATATTAAAATTTGGTTCCTGTCTAAGAAATTTTTTAAATAATTTTTTAAAATCTAATAATAGGTATCACAGATTCAGAGTTAGTCTTTGACTGATCTTATTATAGGCAACTGAGCTCACTGTTCCTTGTAACCTATGCAGTTTATAAGCCAAAACATCAAGAGGCATAGCAGGCTTCATAGCAGCTGCTGTTTATCCTTCATGCAAAAGCCATTTGCTCATTCGATACTTCAGGACCAGAAGAGTCCAACCTCCTGTTGAAAGCAAGATCAGCTCTGGGGCAGAACAGGCTGCTCAGGGTTTTGTCCGGTCAGGACAACAGGGAGGTAAGAAAGGAAAGAAACTGAGAGAGCTTTGGTTCTTGTCCCAAGAAGGTACTTGAGGTTGCATGTGCAGGAAAGTATCTTTCTGAGTGAATGGGTTAATTTTCCCTCAGCCTCAAAAGGGAACAAAAGATGCATTGCAAGTACTTCTATAATGGTTCATCCTCCAACAGAACTTTGCAGCAGCATAGCTATTCCCTGTTCCTTCTGTAGGGCTATGAGTATAGGATCAGCTGATTTCAAAGTTTAATTTAGTGAAGAAACAATGCTGAGAGAATTAAGAAGTATTGCCAAGTATTGCCGATTTTGCTGACCCAAGGCAGAAAAGCCATACCGCACTACAATGGAAAGGGATGAGGAAGGGATGAACCTTAAGGAGAAGTCAATTTAAACATAAGAACCCAAATACAGTGATAAACAAACCTGTATTATCTTTTCAGATTCAGCTAAAGTCAAGTGGAGATCTGTGTAAGTGATGGATCCCCACTGCAGAGTCCTTAATGTAATAAAGCAAATTGGCCTATAGAAGCATGGAGTATGCAGAGCCTAACCTATTCATTTCATCTGTTACATCAGGCAAGGTTCTTGACTCAGACAGAAGAAAATCATGTTTCTTACAGAGGTCTAAAAAGGGGGGTGCTGCTATCAAGAAAAGGATCTTGGGAGACAAGTTATGGGCAGACAACAACTTTTAAGTTGGCTGGCTAGAGCCTGGGAGCAACCGACAAGGTAGTAGAAGTCACTGGGGCCCATCTACAGAGGACTTCAGAGAACTCAAGGCTGGATTTAGAAACTGCCTTAATACAGACTTTAAAGAGTAAATAAGAATCAAAAGGAAGGAACAAATAGCCTGTTTCCAGAGGGAACCAGTAAGGCTCCACAGGAATCTATGATGGACCTGTGCCCTTCAACGCATTCAGAAACCATCTGGGTAAGTGGGTGAACAAAAAGGTGGCAAAATTCTATAATACCAAACTGTTCAGAGTAGTAAAGATCAACTCACAACTGAAAGTGACTAAACAGTAAAATGGCAGGTGAAATTCAACCTAAATAAAGGTCAGTTTAAAACCAAACTCGCAGAGGCTGAATCTGAAGGAGAATCCTATCCTGGTTTTTCAGAAGTTGAAGGTGCCAAACATGAAAAGTCTAGAAAGCCTGCTCTTTAAATTCATCCATTGCCCTGCATTTATATCACTAATTTGAACTTATGCCCTGTTAGGGCTGAGTAGTATAGAAAATTGTGGGATCTTGCAGATGTGATAGTACAGAGAAGTCAATGCTAAAAGGGCTTGTGGAAAAGGAAATGTAGAATGCCTGTTTTCCCCGAGGCCTTCCCTTCATAGTGCAAACACAGTAACACAGGCAGGCCTGGGACCACAATATCCATGAATTTGAAAGGACCCAGCCTGAAATACTGTACTGGGGCTGTTCTCAGCTAACAAGTTCCTGAGAAAAGGAATACAAAAAACACATGCATGAAAAACTTGAAAGCTCAGTTAAAGAACAGGAGGGATGGGGAGAAATGGCTTTAATTATTTATTGTCAGCATTCTCTGTTCTTGGTAGCAAGAACTGTCAATGAAATTTTGTCAGTAAACTGCAAGATGACTCATAGCATAATTTCTTGGACAGCACCTATCTTCAAATGCTCTGCACATGTAGGAGGAATTGTAACCAAGGAGTTTTAAAATACAACTTTTTAAATGATACATGCTGCACAAAGAAGAAAATGAGAAGATGAACAAATTGAAAGATAGATGGAACAAATTGTAAGGCAGTATAGATGGACTACCAACCCTGACAACTGATTTTCCAGTTTTCTCACTGGAAAAGTCAGTAGGTTCCTAGATCTGTTCTGTACCTCCAGCTTTGTTTGAAAACCTGGGTTCAAAATCTTCAGGTTTTCCCACATGGATTGTAAGGAGCACAGAGAGAACACAAAGACAACTGGATTAAGCTAACTGAAATCAAGTACATATGACTTACTATAGGATATCTGAGTTTAAGATTTCCAAAAGTATGAGTGATTGGGGAGGGCAAGCTTCACCATGAAGCCCACTGGGGTCATTTAAGTGGGAAAAGACTATACAGGAGTTCATATTTCAAATGATGCTCAGAATTCCTCAAAAAGGAAGAGAGTCATGAAGATGTTCCCCCAGCACAATGAATGGCTAAATGACCAGGAAAGCATGTCCAGTGCTCCAGAGTTAAACAGTGAACTCAGAAAAAAACCCCAAACCTCTAAATTTAAAGTCCCCTATTCTGAGAAAGTATAACAAATGCTAGAAATCTATTGCAGGACTTGTATCTCCATCACCAGTCTTCCCTATCCCAAAACCATCAACACAAATCCTGCAACCTTTCCAGTAGGGTAAGAATATGGATAGAATCTCCCAAGGGATTCTTGCTACATATTTTAATGGAATTATGAAGGAATTAATATCTTTTATTTACAGAGATGCTTTATAACTCTAGCTTTAATGATCTCAGCTTTATTGTTTTCATATACATGTGATTTTTAGCTAGTTAGCTCTAGTGACAAACTATCTGCAGTGAAAAGACTAATTTTCAGTAAAATACATCTGAGTAATATATGCCAAATCAAGCAGAAGAAGGTAGAATGACCATAATAGAACAGACAACAGCAAGTATTCAAAACACCATAATTACAATACCCTTTTCCATCATCATCATTGCATAAAAGTTGGCTATATGTTAATTATTTATTCCACCTGTGTACAATAAGGAATACGTATTAATTTGTTTCTGGTAAGGAGACAAAGCGAGCATAAAGAGACAATATGTTTAGAGATGATGCAAACCATCTGTGATGCTAGACATCTAGTCCCTCTTTTGAGAAGAAAGCACATTTCCAAACCCAACACTAACATGCCTCTGTAAACAACTGTTCACACTGAAGTTAGTGCTGCTTCTCACCCACAACCATGTTATCTTAGGCAAGTGGAAACCCCCACATAGATAGGTAGACTGCAGCCAGATTCTTCAACATAGGAATAACCTAACTTGGAGAAATCCTTCACTGTGGGAAGGTCATAGGCCCTCAAGAGGCTGAGCATAGCACAGGTTACTGCCTAGGACTAAAAAGACATTTCTGCCTTGGATAGAAGGTATTTTGGGGAGTCTTCAGGGAGATCATGACTATGCATTACACCACTCTTGAGAGGTTAGATCTCCTCATTCCAGCCTGAACTGAAATGGGAAAAAAAGGCACTCAAAACATGAGTCCTGGTGGTACTGGCTAAGAATATAGCTCAGGTGTCAATCTTTCATTTTCTATAGTCAGGCAGTGAATAGTTGAGAGTAAAGCAAGAATCTTTTTCACATAATGGTAATCTTCTCTGCGAATGGACCAGAAAATGTGTCATTAGCTATATTAACTAAGTCTTTGGATCGGAGGTCTTATGAAATGTGTAGCCCTCCTGCAGCTACTTGGGTCGCCATTTCTCCACTGTGAATCCCTATGGGACTTTACAGCATTCAGCACATTGGCACAGAGCTGTTCCCAAAGGCAGCACCACACGAGCCAACCAAAGGCCTGCTCAGATAGGCACTGAGCAGTGGCAGAATGTGCAGTCAGCTAAGGGTTGGCATCATAGTCACCAAGCCAGACCATGGCAGCAAGGACACGTTGTCAGTGTGTGGGTCCCTCAAAGGCAATTATGATGTTGCTGAGCAGAAAGAGGCTGCTTGATTATCCCAAGTAAAATATAACAGAGTTCAAAAACAAGGGAACTTTCTGCACTTTGCTGCTCTGGTGGAAAGCCAATGCTCCATAACATTGCTCTAGGCATCAGATTAAGTGGACATGAAATGAGATTTAATTTATGCCTGTATTTTGCTATGTTCAATTCTGACTCATCATCCTAAAATACAGAAAGTTACAGACTTAAGCAGAAATCAAAAAAATATAATTAATCCTTTCAAAACAAAGCCTAACTGTTTAGCACTCTCACATTCCCAGCGTTCTTCTGTTCACAGAAAAAAGTGACCAAAAATGGTGTTGATAATGACAATTATGTTCTGATAACTTTTATAGTTACTGGGTAATGTGAAGAAGATGGCATAGAGCATATAACTATAGAAAAATTTAGGTTGAAAGGTGTAGGGGAATAGACATGGATCGGCGACCGGAAGATTACGGGATGTGACGGAAAGATAGACTCCTCCCCATAGGAGTGGCAGGAACAGGAACCGCAAGAGCTATATAAGCGTGTGACGCAGCCAAATAGACGGACATTTTGCATCCATCATATTGATGTCTGTGCATCACTGTCCCCAGGGTGGGTAGAGCTCTGTGTCCCGGAGGTATGCGGCCCAAGATAAGTTCTCCCATAGAAGCGTACAGCTACAGAAAGGTAGTACAACTGCCTGCTCGAAGATGGGCTAACTTTAAAGTTGGATCATATGCAGGTGCAGAACTGCTGCACCACGCACCTATTAGGTGCCTGGAGGAGCCCAGGAAGAGTTGCCACCTGCTCCTGGACCAGGATGGGATCCTTGTCACAGAATCACAGAATAGTAAGGGTTGGAAGGGACCTCTGGAGATCATCTTGACCAGCTCCTTGCTTGAGCAGGGACATCTTCAACTAGATCAGGTTGCTCAGAGCCCCAGGTTTTGAATGTCTCCGGGGAAGGAGACTCCACAACCTCCCTGGGCAGCCTGTGCCACTGCTCTGTCACCCTCACAGGAAAGAAGTTTTTACTCATATTAGGGTGGAACTTCCTGTGTTCCAACTTGTGCCCATTGCCCCTTGTCCTGTCATTGGGCACTAATGAAAAGAGCCTAGTCCCATCATCCCGACGCCCTCCCTTTAGATATTTGTAGGTATTTATGAAATCCCACCTCAGTCTTCTCTTCTCCAGGCTAAACAAACCCAAGTCTCTCAGCCTTTGCTCAGAAGAGAGATGCTCCAGTCCCGTGATCATCTTCGTAGCTCTCCACTGGACTTGCTCAAGCAGTTCCACATCCTTCTTGAACTCGGGGGCCCAAAACTGTCGCCTCTTCTCTGGTGTTCAGGAACAACATGGGCTCCTGACAAACCATTAAAGTAGCTTTTCACATACTGAAATTAGGTGCCCATCTTGGTTTTCCCCACATTTGAGGAACACTGGTCCCATCAGAGGTTTTTATTGTTTGTACTGAGAACCTCTGAGAGACTGTAGGCCTCACCAACAATTATGACTTCCAACATTTTGGCTGTGGTCAGAGTGTGAGATGTAGAGGGGCTGAGAAGAATCCAGTGCTGAAACCAAAACAGTGTCAGCACCAAGAAGATGGAGTACCTGGGTGGTCCTACAGGAAGCACTTCAGGATCACTCTTTGCCCAGAGGCCCCAGGAGCTCCTCATGGCTAAATTTCCTTGAGTTTTCAAGACACCTCTTGTTAGGACATGTCAGCACTGCAAGGTTAACAAAGGCATTGAAGGGTAGGGTTAGGTGCAGTCTTTCATATAGGACTGTTCTGTGAATCACAGGGTAGCACACTTGCTCATTGCTATGAACAAATAAATTGTGACTCAGCCAGAAGTGCTGAAAAGGCCTGGGAATAACGGGCAACAAGTTGGGTAAGTGTGTGCCCTGGGACAGCATGTGCAATGTATAGTGTAGATGTGCCTGGGAGAGCTTGGAAATACTCAGACTTAGAGTACAGATACCGGGAGCGCATCCCAGCCAGGAACCCTCCTGCCAGGATGCCCACAGAAGCGACCCAAGACAGCACTATAGGCATCTCATGTGAACCTAGCAGTAGTTAATTTCAGCCGTATCCTTTGACTTTCCTGTCCATGCTGAGGGATGACGAATTTAAAATATTTTTTTCCCAATTCTTATGATTTTAGGAACACAAATCCTACTTTAAACTGTTTTCTTAACATGAAGACATTTCAATCCTTTACCACAAAGATATTTTATCAAGTAATCCTGATATTTCTTTACCTTTAACAACATATTGTTTAACTTTGCTTTCAGACAGATCTGATCACTGTTAGACAAGTATCTGCCAAAAGCAATACAGACATTATTTATCCTCTCTGGAGGAGAAGTCATAGCAAATTTCTTCTCAAGCTGCTCTCAATCCCTTTGTTGTTGACTATGTAATTAAAAGAAATTTCCAATATCATGAACATATATATACCAAATCTGCTGTGCAGTACTGCTTTATCTATTTTGTCTGATTTTATAGAAAATTGAATGTTCCAGAAAAATAAACAAACCCCAAAAAACAGACAGTCATTTTTTCACTTTACAAACAGCGGGCTTTTAATGCAATTTTAAAAATAATTTTTATCACTTCAGACTGATGGTTGTTTGCATAATGGTCTGCTGAATCACCTGGCAGCTCTAGCAAGTTACCCAGAAGCAGCTGCTAAAACACAATAATCTATTACAGAGAAAAGAGGCTTAAATGTTCCCGGTATCATTCTTTAGAAAAAATCTGTATACGTCAGATGGGAATTTATGAAAAGACAGGGCATTATGATTGAGTAAAATGTACATTCAGGCACTGAGCTTACACTAAGCAAAGCTTCCCCAGCCATATGTCCACCATACCTTTCCCAAGTATCTCCTATCCTTGAACTCAAGGGATTGAGAGAACCCTTGCAGAGAAGGACTTGGGGGTACTGGTGGATAAAAAGCTGGACATGAGCCAGCAATGTGCACTCGCATCCCAGAGGGCCAACCATATCCTGGGCTGCATCAAAAGAAGCATGGCCAGCAGGGAGAGGGAGGTGATTCTGCCCCTCTACTCCGCTCTGCTGAGACCCCACCTGGAGTGCTGTGTCCAGCTCTGGAGCCCTCAGCACAAGAAGGACATGGACCTGTTGGAGTAGGTCCAGAGGAGGGCCACAAAAATGATCCGAGGGCTTGAGCACCTCTCCTACAAGGACAGGTTGAGAAAGTTGGGATTGTTCAGCCTGGAGAAGAGAAGGCTGCGGGGGGACCTTATTGTGGCCTTTCAGTACTCACAGGGCAACTATAGGAAGGATGGGGGCAATCTCTTTAGCAAGGCCTGCTGTGACAGGAGAAGAGGTAATGGTTTTAAACTAAAGGAGGGTATATTTAGGCTGGATCTAAGGAAAAAATATTTTTACAATGAGCATGGTGAAGCATTGGCACAGGTAGCCCGGAGAGGTGGTAGATGCCCCATCCCTGGAAACACTCAAGGCCAGGCTGGACGGGGCTCTGAGCAACCTGATCTAGCTGAAGATGTCCCTGCTCACTGCAGGGGGGTTGGACTAAATGGCCTCTAAAGGTCCCTTCCAACCCAAACCATTCTATGATTTTATGATAACTACTGCCACACTACCACCCAACTGTTCCTCTCTGCCCTCACGGAAACCAGTTTCCACAAGGCGCTGCTGCCCGGGGGTCACACATGAAAAATCCTCAGACACCCTCATGTCATCCTGAGACACAGGGAAATCTATTCAGAGCTTCACTATGGCGATAAACCTTCGGCCCGCAGGGGTGCCCGGCCGCTTCGCCGCCGCCGCCGCCGCCACCACCTCCTCCCTGCGGCGGTCGCCTACCGCCTCGACAGCCTCCCTCAGCCGCCCCCGCCCGCCCCGCCCGGCCCCTCCCGGCCCCTCCCCTCAGCGCCCAACGATTACTCCCCGCGAAGGGGCGGGGTTTAGGACCCCGCCCTCCCGTCACTATGGCGACGGTGCGAGTCGCTTCGCTCCCTCCAACCTAAACCTACCTCGTCGCCATGGCGACTGCTCCCGCCCCTTCCGGCAGAGATCGGAAGCGGCGGGGCGGAAGTGGCCGGGGGCGTGGCGGTGGGCTGAGGCGGGGGCGGATGAGCGGGCGGCGGGGGCCGCTGCGCGGGGGGCAGCGCCCCGCGGGAGGCCGACAGGTAACGGCGATCGGCCTCGCGGGTCTCCCCTGCCCGCGCCGGGGACGGGGCGGTTGGTCGGGCGGCGGCGGCAGCCTCGGCCCCCTACGCCCTGGAGGGCCGGGCGGGCCGCGGTGGCTGGAGGGGGGCCTGGCCTGCGGCCTTGCGGCGCGGCCCGGCCCGACCCGGCCCGGCCCGTTCCGGCTGGGTGCTGCGGTGGGTGGCTGTGCCGGGCCGCTCTCCGCCCTCGCAGGTAGGCCCGTGGCCGCAGAGGCGGCGGCAGGCGCGGAGGTGCGCTTGGCCCGACTGCCCGCCCGGCGGTTCTCGGCGGGGCGGGGACAGCGGTGGGGCACCGGCGGGTCGGGCTGCCCGTCTCCGGCGAGGCTCGCACCTGCCTCTCGCCCGCCGTCGGGCGGGGTGCGCCGTCGGTCTCCCGCTCCCGGGACCTGCCTTCAGCCCGAGCCAGGCGGGGACGGAGGAGAGGCTGCTCGGGAAGCAACTGGCCCCTGGGATGGCACGGACGGGCCCCCCGCCCCCCGGCCGTCCTGTGCAGGCTCCTTTTCCGCCGCCGCCTCGCATCGGCCAGAAGACAGCAGGTTTCAGCCCTGCGGGGAGTTCTCAGTCATTGTCTATGGTGTTTTGGGTTTTTTTCTCCTGTCGAAATTGGTTCCACGCTGAAACAGCTGAGTAAGGTTTAGGGAGGTGTGAGGTAGCAGGCATCTGTCACCTGAGATCTAGGAAGGTGTCTGGCAGAACCGTGACTGATGTGGAATATAGCTGCAACAGAAATACTTCTACAAATTAAAATTCTGTGTGGTGGAATTCAAGTGAACACTTCAAGTATAGTGAGGTGTTATACCGTTCAAATATGAAAACAAAGTTGACTTGAATTTTTGTATGTCTTAATTGGTAATGATACTAAGGACAAGATTTAAAGACTCGGGGTTTTGAGCTAGGTTTTTTTTTTCATAAAACTATCTAGCTGAATTTAAAAATGAGATTGCATAGGGACAGTATCCAGGGGCAAGGACATCTAAGGAACATGCTAGCGCTGTGCAGATTTTATTCACTTTGTAATTGACAGCCTGCTGTGAGTCAGTATTAAGCTAACATCTCAAAATAGTGCTAGAAGGCACTGCTAGTGGAATTGTTTTCTATGAAATAATACCTTCATAAAAGCAAAACAACCTAATAGGGTATACTAAATGTTCTGGTTGCTTGTCATGTAATAGCCTAGCCTTCTCTGCATCTGTGGATGTGATGTTTGGAGTGTCTAGGTATACTGCTACAACAGAGAAAAGTATTTTGCTATATAATTTCAATTATATGTTTATTGTTACTTTAAAATGATTGTGCAAAGTAGTAGTTATTAGAGTAGGAATCCCTGCACTTACAACGAATGGAACTTTTTTGTTTCTACTTTTGGAGGAAAGGATACTATGCAAATAAAATTTAAGTACAATTAACCACTGAAAATGTTGTATTTAAATAAAATGCTTGTTTGTTTCTTAGTGATATTTTTACTCCTTGTTTTTTTTCAGTACCCCAAGTGTGACCATAAAATATGATTCTTCGCCTGCCGCACCAAACTTCTTAAGTACTTCTTTTGCCATTTGGTCACCTGGCATCAACTACAATGGTAAGTTATGATTCAGGTAACACATTTTCAGATCTTTTCACTCTAGTCTGCTAGCTGGCTGATGAGAATGCCATTAATGTTTCTCATTTTCTTAAAAAAAATATTTTGCTCGTGACTCCTGAGTTCTGATATTTCTTTTTTCGTGGATATTTTCCTTCATAGCTTGTAAATACTTCTAAACACTTAGTCACTGTCCAGTGCATCATAGGGATTACCATATAAAGCTAGTGGGTGTTTTTGGTCATGGCTGGTGTTAGACAGTTGAGTATGAAGTATAAATCCTGCCTCTACATAGTATTCTTCTATTCACAGGTGACAATATTGTCATGGTGTTTTACCTATTATCAAGCAGTCAGTGAATTGACTGAAATAATGCAGTTATCCACCAGTCCTATATAGAAAGCGTGAATATTTCATACTAATATAAACACCTAAACCCTTTAAAATTTTAATATTCTGCAGTGGCAGGTTCTAATAAGTAATAGCATGTCAAGTGCTTTTTTGTTGTTCAAGAACAGGTAAGAAATTTTGTATGAGACACACTCTAGGTGAATGGTAAATAGCTGAAGTATTTTTGCTGTGTATTTCCTTGTTACTGTAGTGTGCTTTTCTCCCTGAATTCTATTCTAATGTATGAAATAACTATCAACACGTTGCGTTAACATGAAATAACATGCATTGGACATAGCTTATATGCCTTCTGTTCCTTGAGGTTTGAGTAAAGGTGTTTGCCTTCACAAATAGGTGCAAAACACTTCTCTTTTTTTTTTTTTTTGATACTGTAGCCTAGATTTTCTACTTGTCATCTCTAATTGTTTTGATTAGTATTTGTTATTGCTTTTATTAGGTGTAATTTCTGTTCCTACTTTTACCTCTAATTGCCTTTCTTGACTTCTTAATTTAGTCAAAACTTTGTGAATGTAGACACTTAGTAGTGAGATTAATTACTGTTGATGCAGTTACATGAGGGTTCAGCTGTGAAGTTTAGTATGTGCCGAAGAACATCTGAGCCTATCTTGTAACTATAAATTCGTATCAGTAGTAATATTTTTTATAGTGGTGTTTATGTATGAGGATGTTGAAACAGTTAATGTGCTTCCTAAAAAAAACCACCTTTGCAATTCTTGCAGCAACAAGCTTTAGAACTGGCATTGGATCGTGCAGAGGTAAGGAGTAACTATGTTGTTTGCACATAAAATATAGGTCTCACAGTTAAAAAATAACTATTGCATTTTTATATTCTGAAAAGCAGTGGAGGAACGTGTTATATAAATATATATGTGTGTGTGTTTATAAATAATCACCCATACATGTAACACTGGTTTTGCAAAATTCTTAATAAAATTGCTATATCACATATGTCTCTTACCTGTTGTATTGAGAACATCATCAGGTGCAATGATGATGGACTATGTAGGGCTTCAGTTTTCCCCTTTTAAACCAGCAAATCTGTGCTGGTAGAGATATATGGCAAAATCCTGTTTGTGTTTTTAAGGGTAGCCCAGTTAGAATGAAGAGGCAAGTGCCTTCACATTCATGTTCTTTCATGCTGACATCTGATCTAGTGGCTGCCTTGAACCCTCTTATGGGAAACACATGTTTCTGTGGGAGAATCTCTCTCATTGAAGTTCTGAACTAAGCTGTTAATCAAAATACTATAGGCAAACAACAGAGATTTGGAAAAAACCTTGTTGGAATATAAGCTACATTTAATGTAGGGTGATATATTTTTTAAAAAAAAAATTCAAGTATTTAATGTGCATGAGTTGTATTTGTAATACACAGCTCTATGGAGAAAACTAGTGTTAAATGCAAGAAACAAGGGGAAAATTAAACTTCCTGAAGTTGGTTATGTTGAGCAATACATGATTTGTAAATATTGTTGAGCCACTACGCATGGATTTGATCGTATCCTAGCATGTTAACTTCAGTATGTTACTGTGTTAACTTCAGTATTGTTAACTAAGTAGTGTTATTTACTACTGTAATTAGAAAACATAAATGTAAAATCAACACTTTATGTGCAACTCAAGCCATAGCCACGAAATGCTGTGTTATGCTGCTAAATGGAGATATGTCCTTGTTGATGACTCAGTCATGTTTAGTACACTTTTGAAACAGTCATGTACCATAACTGTTAATTACATTCTGTATCCGTAGAACACTGTCTGATAATGATCTAAAGTTGCATGGTAGCTAGAATTAAATTTCTTGTTTTACTTTTCTAGTATATCATTGAAAGTGCCCGTCAGAGACCTCCCAAACGAAAATATTTATCCAGTGGAAGGTAGTAAGAGTTTCAATATTTAGCTTTTAAATAGCATTTCTTTGATTTAATTTTGGTTACATTTTAAGTTTTTTTAATTTCAGAAAATCTGTATTTCAAAAACTCTATGATTTATATATAGAAGAATGTGAAAAAGAGCCTGAGATAAAGGTAAGTGGAAATAGCTGAGAAGGTTTACATTGCTGTCTGAACAGGCAAGTTCAGAAAATACTTTTTTTTTTTAGTTTCACTTAATTCCCTTGTTTTTTAAAAAAAGTAGTCTGGTTACTACCAAAGTAATTACTTTAGTAATTAGTAAGAATTTACTACCTGAGGCTTAACACTACAGGAGAAATTATTGTTATAACTTTTGTGGACTAAATTGTGTAATTTAATAGCATTATCTTAGTTCAGCTTGAAAAAAAAAAAAGGTGATGGGAGGGCCAATGGCTACCTGGTAACCTTAAATCTGTTTTTAAAGGTAATAAGGTAGAATTCTGGCAGAAGATTGTAAAGATTGTAATCTGGAGATGCTTTTCTGTATATGAAAAGAGAGTTTCAAAGGAATGGTCTAGAATGCAGAGGTGTATCTAACAAGCTTATTAGATAATAGTGCTATTAAAATAACTGAGTGATGTAATACGAATAGTTAGGCCTAGGCTGTCTTGAGTGACCTGTTCATTCTGGCTTAATCTTGTGTCACTGAAGTCAGTTGTGGTCAAGTTCAGGGCCAGTGTCAATGCCATGTGTGTCGTCAGTATCACTGTTTCAGAATCAACTGCTTAGCATGACTGCCACGGGGAAAAAATGCAGAGAAATTTTTAGAATCTGTTTTTTGTAAATTTAGATTTATTTCCTGATAGCTGATGAACTGCAAAGGTGTTTTGTGAAACTTTTTTATAATGTTAACAAAGAAGCTCAAACAGGCTTAGTAACGGTAAATCTAAGGTGTAAAAAGCAAAAGCTACTTTGCTAAACTATGAATATTGAAGGGAATGAGAAGTACAAGTGTGGAATCTGCTGTATTGCTGCTTCCCAAGGAAGTAAAAACCTACGAGAAGGCAAATGGGAATGAGTTTAGTTACTGAGCACTTACAGTTCTTTTCGTTGATTCTGGTGTAGTTGGTGTTATTTAGCATATGATGCTGATTCAAATCACAAATGTAAGGTGTTAAGCAAATTAGAGTTGAAAAGATTAATATGTCAATAATGAATGAGTAGCAAGATATCTGAGCAGCAGGGAGAAGATTGGGCTTGCTGGACTGGAATCTGGAAAAAAAGTAGGATTTCAGTGTGATAATTGTCGCTAAACCAGAAGGCACTTGGCAAACTTGCCCGACTACCATAAAATTAAAGTAGCAGGGTTATAACATCACAGTAGATAAAGTCATTTATTGCAGATCTAGTTTTGAGTAAAAAATTTAATTTATTTGTTGAAGAATTGGAAGCTTATTGTCCTAGAAAAATTTGTATTCAGATCCCTTATTCACTGAACTAAGATGTGGATAGTTAATAGATATCTTTGTCTTATGTTATGGATTGTAATTATTGAAAATGAGAAGCTCAAAGATCGAGGTGCAAAGGTTAGAAGAGGTTGTGAAACTTTATCCACGAACATAGCACTGCCTACTGTTCTCTTAATTTACACAATAAAACTGGAGAAGGAAATGGTATTTTGACTAGTGTCTGGCCAATGACTTGAGTGTAGCTTAACATTTTTAGTGTACAGAACTGTCAAGTTTCTGCTCCAGTATTGTACCATTTTGATTGTACAAGTTGTAATTGTGTTGTCCACTCAGCAATTTTAAAATTGTCACTGAATATTATTTTTAATCTTAAATTTCTCCCTTTATCTTAGCTCTTGTAATACTGCGTCTCTCCCATGTTCCTATTTTCTACCCTGCAGTTTACTTGGTCACTCATATCCCTGGTGTTCGTAGGGAAGACCAGATTTTCCACAATAATTCACAAAGGACTAATTAATTATTCATCCTCTTATTAGTCCAGTCTGCCCAGCCTCACTAATTCTCAGCATCTCTTCTATTTGTGCATGTGCACACTGGAGAGAGTGCACTATGTCGATGATTATCTAGAGCAATTTGTTTCATTTGAAATCTAGTGTGCAGCATTCCTGTACTTGAAAGTTGAAAAAAGTAAAAATCAAAACAATAATTTTGGAAGCAGTCTTAAACACAAATGTGGAAACAGACCTGGTCTGTGGACTGGAAGGATCTATGCTCGGCAGGTAAATCAGAGGGCTTCACTATGCGGGGGGGGGAGGAATTAAAATCACTGCTCAGTCACCTGTTCTTAGTTGGTGCCTTCTGACAGCTGCACTGGTAGCATCACTGTGCAAGCATGAGAACATCTTGGAGTAATGGAAGTTTCAGAACACAGTTAAAGAAAGTCACTCGAGTTCCACGTTGGACTAGTGCTAAAATACTGAAGCACATATCTGTTACTTTGCTGTAAATGTGCTTCTAAGAGGGGAATGACTGATTACTATACATGAATAAACCACATGGTGCCAGATAAGTGGGGGTGTTGGTTTTTTGGTGGGATTTTTTTTGTCTTTGATAAATCTCTAATGGTGATGAATGATATGCAGGGTTGGATGTATTTTGGATATTGTGTAAAACATCATCTTGCATGCATCTTTCTGTTCTTGAAGAAAATACAACTAACTTGCATGTGTAGGGTCAGGAAACAATTGACTGCACGAATGCAATTTAAAGTAAAGCTATCCTCATTAGGGTGAGAAAAGCAGACCTTGTTCAGACCACAGTATTCCTGAAGCTTGATCTGCAAAACCTTACCTTAGGTGTTGCTTATGAAACATGTTTTCTTGCCTCCACTACAGAGGCTGCATGCCCCTTGTCTTTTAGCTGCCTTAATACTAGTCTCTATTAGAATGGCAGCCTGAAGACTGACACAGCTAGAAATATCCTGGTGGAAGTATCCTCAGTTATGAGTTGCAGTCTTCTCTCACGATCTGATTTTGGTTCAGCTAGGTCACGAACATCTTCAGGCTTCAGTTTATTCTTTGTATTTTGTAACCAAAAAATGATGCTTCCTCAAGTTGTTTTATTGAGCTGGATTTTATTTTTCGGTCAATATATGCAAAACTCTGCTTTGCTTTTTCTGCTTCTTGAAAGAACAATGCTTAGCATTGGTCATGAAGTTAATTTTCAAATTGTTAAATAGTTCTGTTGAAGTTGAGACCAAATTGTACCTTCCAGGGTGCGTCTTCTATGCGTTTGTAAGTGGTGCTGGTATTAATGAAATGTGTCCAAAGTCAAGGGAAGAACCTGGGTGGTTGTTTTAGATTTCCATTTCACGGAGATATAGTAAATAGCTACAAGAGCTCTTTTTTATGTCGGTGTTCTGTATATTTTATGGCTTTTGACCACCTTTTCAGTCATAAGTTAAATGGGAAAATGGATTTAAGATGCTACAGTGAGGGACAAGAAAAGCAGTCACAATAAAGGTGAAAATACAATTTTATGTAACACCAGTGTGCCGTTGGAGCAGTAGGTGTTAAAATTAACACTTCACTCAGCCAAGGACAGGGGAGTAACAAACACAGCCTAAAATCACTACTTCAGTCTTGTTAGGCAGGAATACTCAGTATTCTTTATTCAGTGATAGTCACCAGAAGTCACTGGGAGTGAAAGGAAGCAGCTGTGCCTTCTCTGTGCCGCTTCCCAGCCATCACACAGTCACTGCGGTGCGTGTTCAGGAGGGAGGAGTGCCGCTTTTCTGCAGGTGAAGTCAGAGAAGGTTAGGAGTTTTATCGGATATAACACCCAGCAGCCAGGCCAGTTATACTGCTCTATCTGAACTCTTGCGATATACTGCGATGAATGCTTAAGAAATGTAGAACACTTCAGGCCATTCCTTGATCTTTGAAATCTTACCAGGCAAGACCTGAGCTAATGCTTAATATCAGCTCTGAGCTAGTATCTCTAATAGCCAGCTCAAAGGAAGAAGCTGATTTTTGTAGTCTTAAAGTTTCCATGCTTAGTGAGATGCAACTTTACCTGCTTATTTAAATGCTTGTACTTAAAATGCTGATTTACCCCAATGTTTTAGGCTTTATATTTTAAAATGTGCTTTATATTTTAAAATGTGCTTAGAATATGTCTTAAGAAGTTCAGGTCATATGACTACAGTGTGAAAAAAAGTTCTTAGGCTTGTGTTGTCCTCTCCTTTTTGCTTTTACCTGTCTTCCCCTTCAACATCCTAGCCCCCAAAAAAATGAAACTAGCAAAACACCAAGTCATAACTGGCCAACTATTATTGAACAAAACCTAAACATTAACAAATAAAACTAACATGTCATTCACTGAATAGATTGAGAGTGATGTGATCAACTCTAATTACCATTATATATTTTACTTACGAGGTGTTTAAGGAGCAGAGGCCTTCCATAAAAATAAATCTCCTGGCTATTTCATGCATGCATAGACAAACTTCTGGGGAAAAAAAGATTAATTGTTTATTTAGAATTCTACGAGTGGTTACTAGATAGTATGAATTATTCAGTTCCTGTATTTTGGATGGAATAATGCCTTTAACTGAATGATCCTTTTTCTTCAGGCTCATGAAAATAGTAAAGTTGAATGAGAAATGTTAACTGTATTATTAGTAACAACTCCTAGAAGCAGTATTAATTCTGTCCCAATAACTGAGGAATAGAATTTGGTTTTTATTGCTTTCTTTATTTTTAAATATGGCTTTAGTATAAATAATGTCGTCTTAACTTCTCTTACATGACCTGATGATCCTTTTTTAAATCAACTCTTACAGAATTCTTGTATTCCTGTCTGTCGTCCTAATGCCATTGCATAACTAAATATGAAAGTATTAATCTGTCTAACACTGAAAAAGAACTTTTCCATCAAAAGATGACAATACTTCAGTCCTTAAGATAAAAGGTGTCAGAGTACTTGAGTGTTGACGTTGCTCTCCAATGGCAATTACCATACCCCAGGCTACTTCATGCTGTCTCTAAATAAAAGCCCAATATCTATATCCCCTGCTCAGCAATGTGTCTGAAAATCGAAGCAGTGCATGTGCAATCTCTTGTTCTGGGGTCAGTGCAAAGGGTGGTTATTCAGAGTTTTAACTGAAGATTTTGCATAACAGGCTGCACCACCAGAGTCCTATATGAGGAACTGTCTTTCCCAAGTACTCTCTACCTTTACAGTTGCCGTGACATGTTGTCCCTCATTCTCCTCTGCTCCTCCAGTTCTTTCCCCATTAATTCTCCAGGATTTATGTGCTGCTTTGTCCTTTGTGTTAGTTTCACAATTTCTAAACTAAAAGGCAGTAGGATGTAGTGACCATCATTCATGATGCATGGGGAAGAGTTAACTTTGGGCAATGGATCCAAAACTGCATAGCAGGAGATGAAGAAGATTTTCTTCCTTTTCCTCTGCGTACCCACTAAAATGATCCGTTGGGTTATTTTGCTGTGGGATTTGGGGGGTTGTTTTCAGCACTTCTCTCTTAGGAATGGTTCCCATACAAGTAATGATTCTTCTTTCTCTCTTCCCAATATCTCTGCATAGATGAATTTGTCTGAACCGAGATAGCCCACTACTACTCAGTTGGGTGTACGTGAAATGAGTATTTGGATAGTCTGAGTGCTAGCCTTAGCTTCCAATGAATGTTTTCAGCTGTGAAATCTACTGTCCAACCAGAAGGTGTAAAATTATGAGGCTTAGAATTCATTGTTTTAAGTTCAGGGAGCTTGTACAATGTTTAGGTTTGTAGGATGTACATGGGGTCTATGAAACATACTAATTAACTTAAAGATCATTCTTACAATTAAAAAAGGGAATAGTCTCTGCAGCTGCTGGATCAGATTTCAGCAAATACAGATAAGGCACAGCATTTGGAAGCTTTCTCAGTTGCATTAATTTAGTATTTTAGTCCTGGAAAGAAATATCTGCTTTTGTTAGGAATATTTGAAAGTACTAAATATTTTGTTGTTGTTATCAAACAATGTATATGGTACAAATGATGCTTCTAGAAATTATAGAAATAGTGCACTGTAGATTTCCAACATTGTAGCATAGGGTCATTCTTATTAACTGTGTTGTCTGTGGACTTGTATTTCAAGGTGTTTTTTTAATTTAAATATGTGGGTTTTTTAAAAAAAAATCTGTGTATAAGTACGTATAATACTACTTAATGAATATACTCTGAATACAGTCTGATTAAATTTAACAGGGCTTGTTTAGCTATATACTTCAACATTAGTCTAAATAGTACTCATATTCTAGCAATTGTTTTTATTGTTACTAATTACTTGATAGTATTATGTTCATAAGCAATGTTTACTTTTAAAGCAGAAGCTGAGGCGAAATGTGAATTTACTTGAGAAGCTGGTTATGCAGGAGACGTTGTCATGTCTGGTAGTGAACCTCTATCCAGGAAATGAGGGTTATTCACTTATGCTCAGGGGAAAAAATGGTTCAGGTAATACTTTTGCTGTTTATTTTTAAAAATATTCAGAATGCTCTGTAAATAGGTAGAATGTGGTGGTGTTAATGTTTAACTGTTTCACTTCTAACATAATCCCTTGTGAAAAAAAAACCCAAACCCACAACTGTACTGGAACTAAAAATTTTCACAAAGCTGTGAGGTGCTCAGAAATGGTCTCTAATTGTGCAGTGTAAATCAGTAGATATGAGTCTTTTTGGTAGTGTACCATTCTTTAATTTCCCCTTAGCTTCCTGAGTTGCTTATCTGAATTTCTCTTGCTTCTGGCTCCTTCTGTCAAATTGTTTCTTTCACTGCTTCCTAAATCTAGGTCTGACTAAAGGCATCTGTGCTCTAGTTTAGTTGCATCTTTATGCCACTGGTACTGTGGTGTGCAAGAATAGGATACAGTATATCAGCTGGAGCAAAAATTTCATCCCATTGAGCTGTAAAGGCATGTTGCCTTTTGGCACCGTAAGAGCAAAATCAAGCTCTGGGAACAGAAATTGATGTCAAAAATTAATACTATGCAAAAGAAAAAAAAAGCCTGTTTGGATAGGTTTCCACTGGCCCTGCTTTTTCCTGTGGTGAGCTTGTTTTAGATTTCACATTGTTGAAGTTTGAACTTTAAAGGCAAAAGAAAAGCAACATGTTTTGTTTACATTCAGATTCTGAGACCATTCGGCTGCCTTATGAGGAAGGAGAGCTGCTTGAATATTTGGATGCAGAGGAGCTGCCACCTATTTTGGTTGATCTTTTAGAAAAATCTCAGGTTTGGAAGTTTTTGTTTTCAAAAAGAACTTATGTTTTGTACCCAGATAGACCTTGATTTTTTGAACGCTTCAAGTAGGTGATTCCAACCGCAAGATGTAAAACACTTACGCATTTGGAGCTCTAATATTTATTGCCCCAAATAAATATTTTTTTGATATATAGTAAAAAAAACAATATTGGGGAGAAAGAGGTAGAAGCGAGATTGCCATGGTTAAGGCTGCCAGGCAGCTTCAACTCTGTGCTCTAGCAAAATCTCCTTTGTTCTTCATCATTATGAAATACTTGACATAGGAATTTCTTAAAACTACACTGCTGGCGTATGAAAACACTGCTTTTGAAGCTTGTATTTTAGGTATGTAGTAAAGACCACTGGTCTGACAAAATTAGTAATTAGTTTTATTCATAATATCACTGAATATTATAGGACATATAATCTTCTTTTTGGAAGCAGAGGCTGAGGCAGACTGGTAAGTATTTGTTTATTTACAAGTTGGTTTTTTTTGTTTCAACTAGGTTAATATATTTCATTGTGGATGTGTCATAGCAGAAATACGTGACTATAGGCAGTCTGGTAACATGAAATCTCCAACGTACCAAAGCAAGCACATTCTTTTGCGTCCTACAATGCAAGTAAGAAGCATTTTAAGTCATTCTTCACTGTTACAGTAGTTCCTAGACTGGGTATGAATTATTACTGAACATACCTGTTGTGGTTTAACCCAGCAGGCAGCTAAACACCACACAGCTGTTTGCTCTCTGCCCCTCCCACCCCTCAGTGGGATGGGAGAGAGAATTGGGGTGAAAAAAAAAAATTTATGGGTTGAGGTGAAGACAGTTTAGTAGGACAGAAAAGGAAGGGAATGAAGAATAATAATCATCATCACAATGATCATGATAAAAGTGTATACAAACCAAGTGATGCACAGTGCAATTGCTCACCACCCACACTGACCACTGCCCAGCCAGTTCCAGAGCAGTGGTCACTGCCCCCTGGCCAGCTCACCCCAATTTATATACTAAGCATGACGTCATATGGTATGGAATATTCCTTTGGCCAGTTTGGGTCAGCTGTCCTGGCTGTGCCCCCTCCCAGCTTCTCCCTGGCATGGCATGAAAAGCTGAAAAGTCCTTGACTAGTGTAAGTGCTGCTCAGCAACAACTAAAACATCAGCGTTATCAACATTATTCTCACACTAAATCCAAAACGCAGCACTGTACCAGCTACTAGGGGAAAAAAAAGAACTCTCTCCCAGCTGAAACCAGGACAGTATGTTAAGAAATATTATTTAGTTGAAAGCTAATTACCATTATGTCTTCTTCCTCAGACTTTAATTTGTGATGTGCATTCTATAACAAGTGACAACCACAAATGGACACAGGTGGGTTAGCAGTTATTTTAAAACCTTACAGTGTGATGCGGTAAATACACAATAAAATAAAACTTCACGTATTTTTTTGTTTCATCTGATAAACGAAACCAATTGTTTTTGATTAATTCAAGCTGTCAGTGATGTGCATAGAGCTGCATGGGACGTGCTCCAGAGAGCTGCCAAATTAACTTGTTAATAGCATCTTCCTACAACATGTTGTAGAAAACAACAGGATATTCTAAAAGTTTTCAAGAATCAGACCTTAATTTTTGGTAATGCAGAATAACAGTACAGGAGTTACTCTACCTTACTTCTTCATCACACACCTTCATCTTAAACATACATCCCCAGAACAGCTGTTGAAGTCTAATGATAAAATTGCTCCTCTAGCATCATTTTGCTATTGATACTGTTACAGCAGAGAGAATCCTAAGTAACTGTGGTTGTACAGTCAGTTAAATGCTGACTAGCATGGTATATTCAATGTGCTTGTTCATGTTTCAGAGCCACAGTCATGCTCAAATCCATTTCAAATTGTAATTTAAAGTCCCAGGTAGATAATCTTTATGGCACTGATTGCCAGTCCATCAATATAAATCACTGACAGAAAATAGATTTCATTGCCACTAATACTGTCTTTAAAACAAACAAAGTCAGCACAAACAAACAGAACATGCCCTCTGCTTTTCAGCAGGATCTAGTTTCCTATTGGAAACCCCACCCAAAGCTCTGTAACTCATAATAATGCTTAGTGATACTTAGCTGTTGAATATTTTCTTTTGTTGACTATCCACACGTAATTTCTTCAGTTTTCTTTAAGATAATGTGCATGTATGCCTAGGTATGTATCAACTTAATTAATGTAAAATTCGTTATATTTTTACATTTATTAATAGCTGTGTATATTACAGGAGGACAAACTCCTACTTGAGAGCCAACTTATTTTGGCTACAGCAGAGCCTTTGTGTCTTGATCCTTCAATAGCAGTGACCTGTACTACAAACAGACTCCTGTACAACAAGCAGAAGATGAATACTCGCCCAATGAAACGGTAGTTTTCAGTGTGAAGCATGTTTAGACTTCCTTTGAAATTTTATTAAATGCTTCAAAGAAAAATATAAGCAATGCTTTATACAAAAAATTTGCTTCTTATATGCAGGGCTCAAAGTAATATCTACTTAAATATTAGGAATATGAGGAACAGTTTAAAAATTATATCTTATTTTTAAGTGCTCAGTATTGTATTTCAAATTAGTGGTAGATACTGTAATATTCTTGTTTTATATGACAAAAGAATGTTTATATATATTTTCTTAACATAATAAGTTATTGCAGTTTTAATTTTGTCCTTTTGCATAACTCAGATGTAAGCTGAGTCAGATGGCAGCTCAGTAGTGCACAATATATACATGGATATCTTGCATATTGGTCTCTGATTTGTTAAAAGCTATGTACAAGTCTAACCCTGAATGAGGAAATCAAGGGTACCACTGTACAACCAGTGGTAATGTCTAAAAAAAAATATAAATAGTGAAATTGATCAAGCTGTCCTTAAAATGAGAGCTTGGTGGGCAACAAACTTTCCCCTAGAAAAATAGGGAGAGGTGTTAAATGAATGTCCAGAACAGCATTAATGTATCAATGGGTTTGGCATGAGACAAAGAATGGAGGATAGTTACTATTTTTATAGCTTTATAGTTATGTAAGCAGTACACAGAACTTGCGACAGAACTGAAATCTATGGTAATATAGAAATATTTAAGCTTGGCAACTTTTCAGTTAGTTAATCATTTTGACAATGTACTGCAATTATGCATTTCAAAAATAACCCCATTCTTAGTGCTGAAACGTGAAGAGAATACTAGTATTTTTAAAAAATATGAAATCAAGAGTTTGAGTTGTACAGTGTAATCCAGAATAGCAATTTTAAATTAGTATTTCAAAACCTGTTGTTTAGTCTCAGTGTAAGTAGCATTTCCCTGCATATTTTTGTGTTTGTACACAGGCAGTGGGAAATTTCATTTTGATGGTTTTACAAGCTTATCTGTCATTTCACCATAGGTGCTTCAAAAGGTACTCACGGTCATCTCTGAACAGACAGCAGGAAGTAGCTCACTATTCAACTCCACCTCAGCTCAGACTACTTGACTACTTACAGAAAAGAAAGGAGAGGAAAGGAGCCCAGCAGTATGACCTCAAAATTTCTAAAGCTGGAAATGTAAGCGTTCTGAGACATAGGCGGGTATACTTCTAACTATTTATATAAAACATTTAATACACTAATACTGCTTTTTCATCTTCCAGTGCGTAGATATGTGGAAACAGAACCCTTGCTATTTGACTGCACCTTCTGAAGTGGATGTAAGTCCAGTTGTTGCCATTAGCAATTATTAGCAATTGTGTTGAATGTTGTATTGTATGAAGTGACTAAGGAGTACCCAGTATCAAAGAATGACCTTTAAGAAGTGGGAGTGACTTCGATGTTTAAAATGATTTTTCTATACTGTAAGGTATAAACACAAGCTAAACCACACGAGAATACACTGCAATTGTAACATGACAGTTTGGATGAGATAAACAGTGGAAACAGACCCTTAGTATTGTTCATCTGTGGGTTCAGTGAGCATGTCTATTTGAAGTCTTCTGATAATATAAAAAATAAAAGAAGAAATGAGGTAAGGAAATTATTTAAAAATGAGTCATTTAGCTTGGTAGAAATTCCTCTTTTTTGACATGTTATGATGCTATGGGATACAATGTTTTCAATAGTTTAATTTTTTTATGAGAGTTCTAGTTGGGAATTCTTCTGATCACTCTGTGTGCATTCTTCTCTCAGGGACATTCCTATTCTTGGTTTCTGGCACTGCAAAAATATATACTACTAGCATACGGGAAGGGACTTAGTAGACCAGACAAGATTGTAGCTTTGGACTTAATAGGGCTGGCAAGAGTGTGCATCACACGTGAAATGATGCTGCAAGTTTGTACAAACCTTCTCTTTCTTTGCACTTCTACTGTGTTGTACCTGACCTAATCAGAGACTTCAGGAGTTACTGGTATCGTGAAATTTTTTTTAACGATTCCCCATTGCAGGCAGTGATTTCAATCGGTAGTCTTAAGCCATGTTTCACACTTTCATTAAGTTTAACATAGCAAATATGGTGTAACAGAATAAATGTAAAGTTCTGAAGGTTCTCCAGTTCACTTTTTCTGAATGTGTAACACAAAGGGAGGACACTGTACAAAGTACCAAGCTATCCTTGTCTGTTTCTTGCACTCACTGTTAAAGACTAGCATGTTAGCCGCTGTTAAAAACAAGAAACTGTGCTAGATTGACTTTAACTCTGGCCCAGTATGACTATTGTTCTTTTTTCTAATATCTCCATTTTCAAGGTGGAAAAATATGCCAAAGTGGAAAAGTCTATCAAGCCTGATGACTCACAACCAACTGTCTGGCCAGCCCATGTGAGTAGTTTAGACCTTTGGCCAAACTTCTCTGTCTCTAGTTAAAATGCCTCTTATTTCAACAAAATCTAAGTAATGTGGGAATAGTCTTCCCTCCCCCAATTTGATTAAACTTCCATGTGTTATATAGACACAGAAGGATTACCACAGGTACTTGTACCTGTGCAGTGCATACAGTGCAGCATGCATGTGATCAGTCTTGTAATTTCCTCATGTTTTCCAGAAATAAAAGGAAGAGCAACTTTAATCTCCCAAGTAACGTGTGATGTTGCTGTGTAGTAAAGAAAGTGTAATAAGTTACAGAGAGCAGTACTCTGCTCAACAAATTACTTTCTTCACTCAGATGCTCAAAAGGTTGATGGAAAAGAGCTGCTAAGATCAAGATGTTAAATTTGGAAAGAGATTAAGTAATAGTATATACTTCTTACAAAAAGCTCTTCCTGCAATGTTTAAGTTGAAGCTGAAGATTTTTGGCTAAAACTACATGATTTGATAAGAAGTTGTCATTTAATACAATTATCCATAAATCAATTCATAATGTTTTATCTCTGAAATGACAAAGAATTAATCTTCGTTAACAGTATCTATACGGTGTCTTTGTCGTTTCATATTAGTAAAAAGTAATACTTTCCCACAGAACTGAATCTTCATCTCCAACGTTTTACTCTGAACAATTTTTGCATTGTCGTAATTTATATAAAACTTTCTATGTATGTTTACCTAGTCTGCCTTTCCATATCTTACATGATTGTTTAGGGTTTGGAATAGTTTTGTATTTTTGAGAGATGATTTAACTCTTTTTCCTTCGTCACTTTAGATAACTTCTCAAATCACTTTCATGTTAGATAATGAACCCCTTCTTATAGAGCATTTCTTACTGTATTGGCGTATTTTAGTAGCTGTTTCTGTTAGCACTTGTTTAAGATTTATTTGGTTATTTTCTTTCTTTTCAGGAAATAAAAGATGATTATGTGTTTGAATGTGAAGTTGGTAATCAGCTTCAAAAAACAAAACTGACCATTTTTCAGACTCTTGGCAATCCCTTGTACTATGGTAAAATACAGACACTCAAAGGTGATGAGGAAAATGACAACCTATTAAGTCCATCACAGTAAGTTACATGTTCTTTTAAACTGTGCTATGATCTGATAGGTGAACACAGTCATTACTTATTTACAGTCACAAAAATACTCTAGAGCTAGAAATCTGATTTAAGAGTTTTGTTTGAAAAATTCAGCTAATGAACCTAAATTTTATTAAGAAAAAAAAAAACAAAGCAAAATGTGTTCAAGCAACCATTGTATCTTAAATATATTTTGATATTAAACCTACATGTCCTTCTACATTAGAGATACTGTAAAAAAAAAAGGCAAAAAAAAAAACCCAACAACTCAAATTGTGGATACACCATGAGACATTGTTAGCAATTGTTTTCCGTGTTACTCATAATTTTGCTTGTCAAAATTTCCCTGATGCTGTGAAAATACAAGACTTCATTACATCGTTTACCCTTATGCAAAGAAATTTAGGCTAAATAAATTATGAAGAAAAACATAAGTTCCTAAGAAGCTTCATTTTGAATCATTTTGAATCTGCTCTTGTCAGCTGTGGTTCTACAAATAATTATCTATTCTTGGCTCTTTTTGTTGTGTGTACCAGATTCTTTGTATGGAGGGAACTGTGCAGCAGAATAGACCCTATAAATTTCAGTAAAGCAAGGAGCAGTGAGCCTGACCGAATTTTAGTTCTGTTAATGGAAGTTATTTTTATTGTCTAGTATGTAATTGCTATTTTTTATTAAAATCTTAAACTTCTTAATACTCAGGGATAAAAATACTAGGAATAAAAATTCCTAGACTGAGCTATTTACTGTTAGTTTCCCTACTGTTGTGGTTTAACCCCAGCTGGCAACTAAGTACCACACAGCCTCTTGCTCACTCCCCCGGGTGGGATGGGAGAGAAAATCAAAAGAGTAAAAGTGAGAGAACTCACGGGTTGAGATAAAGGCAGTTTAACAGGGAAAGCAAAAGCTGTGCACACAAGCAAAGCAAAACAAGGAATTCATTCACTACTTCCCATGGGCAGGCAGGTGTTCAGCCAACCCCAGGAAGGCAGGGCTCTGTCACACATAATGGTTACTTGGGAAGACAAATGCCATCACTCCAAATGTCCCCCCCCTTCCTTCTTCCCCCAGCTTTATATGTTGAGCATGATGTCATATGGTGTGGGGTATCCCTTTGGTCAGTTTGGGTCAGCGGTCCCACCCAGCTGTGCCCCCTCACAGCTTCTTGTGCACCCCCAGCCCACTCGCTGGTGGGGTGGGGTGAGAAGCAGAAAAAGCCTTGATGCTAGGTAAGCACTACTCAGCAATAACTAAAACATCCCTGTGTTATCAACACTGTTTTCAGCACAAATCCAAAACATAGCTGCAGACTATGAAGAAATTTAACTCTATCCCATTTAAAATCAGCACAAATGCTTAGTATTGATCTTCCTGGAACAGCAGTGCTACTTTACAGATGCATAATAAGGCTGGCAATTAAAAGAATTTATCGGTGTTAGATGCCTGGGTTTTTTTTGAAATCACGGCTGTAGTACATGACTTTCAAGACATTACTAGTTGCATTTGGATACTTCCTCATTAGGAAACTGTCATATGAAGTAAAAGGTGCAGAAGACATTTTTATTGTTCTGCTGTAAAAGAAAACAAAGTGCTTTTTTTTGAGCTAGAGAAACGGTCTGTAGTGTTTAAAAAAATCACTGAAATACTAAGTTTACAAGCTGTAAGTATTACACTAAAGAGAAATGCTTAGTTAAGAGTTCTGTAAAATCATGAGGAATCAGAATTTGTGTAAGTGAAATTAAACAATGGAAACTAAATGTCTGTTAAAATATTACAGGTAGGGCTGTTTTTGACATAACCACAGGACGTGGAAGTTTATATTTCAGTGTGAGTGGATTGATACATTGATTTATACATAACTTTTCCCTTGTACTTTTTACAGTAGCGATGCTGCAGCAGTTACCCACTTCCATTTTTTTGAAATTGTAAAATAACAAACTGCCATATTCTGCCTTTTGCTTTGTTGGCAATTTACTCTTAAAGGAGATCATATTAGACCATGTGTGTATATTGTATATGTAGTTATGAAACCAAGTTTGTATTTCAAGTACTAAATAATACCTGGTCTGTTAAATGGATACAGTATCTCATCTGTTTTCAGCAGGTCTGAAAAAGAGCAGCACTGAGTTTTATTTGAAGTTTTGTGATTATAAAAACATGTTCCTTTAGTCCAATTCGTGACTGAAAACATATTATACGTTTTATATTTCAGGTTCCTTATTGGCTCAAAGACTGATGCTGAAAGGTAAGTTAATATAGTATGTACAGCCATTTGGCTTCATGCCAAATAATGGATTTTGTTCGTTTTAGCCATTATGACTGCTAATATTGTGGTTGTGGAAACAGATGCAGAACAGATGAGGAAAATAAGAGGAATTAATCATCATAACAAGAAGTAGGATATAGTGTGCAGTTTCTATATTTAACAAGGAAGGAAGAGTAGAGGAAAGCAAGTATATGAGTACAGCTTGTCCCACTACCTAAATTCCAAGCATGTTGTTACAGTTATTGGGGCAATTATTCTTGATTACACAGGAGGAAATAACATTTTGAGAGCACTTAGCAGGAGTTTCATCTTGACATTTTGTATGGTAGATTAGCAATCATGGAAACTGTTCATCTGAACTTTAAGTGTAATCTAGGACTTGTATGAGTACAACTTGCTTTGGGGTGTTGTGCATTACTTGATGCGACTTTCCTAGGGAAGCAAGTAACAAAACAGTTTTCCAGTATGTATTAGTTGTAGAATGATTGAGTAGCAATTCTGGGATAACTGAGGCACCAAAATAAGTATTTCTTCAAATGTTTGTCAGTGGGCATCCCGTTACATATACCTGTGTTACTTTGTGCATATGAGCACAGAACCTTTAAAAAGCAATCTCTGTCAAAGCCACTTGTGGTTTTGTGCCTTCATAGGAGACTTCAAGGCGATGTACATGCCTTAGCTCTTCCCTCCCCCCAACGTGCTTGTCAGGGAGATGAGTCCTTGATTTGGTCAAAAATCAATAATAATATTCTTTGTTTTAATAGATAATTTTGATCATCAAACTCTTTGCTTATATTCTCTCCTGCCTCTGTTGTGCTGATAGGCTTTTGCTGTTTATGCTGTAAGCTGAATTGGGGATTGGTTGGGTGAAAACTAGAACAACGGTAATACAGGTGTCTAGTTGTAACTGGATCTGCTTTCCTGACCATGTTTGCCACTGGATTGCAAAAATCCTTCAACCAGAATAAGCTGGATTTCAGAGACCAGGACAAGAAGCAGCCATAGAAGAGGAAGGAGGGCAGGACCACCGTTTTGAGTACATGGCACTTTGTTACTTGGATTCCACTGTAATTTTAAGGCAATCTAAAACCTAATTGCTGAAAAAAAGTGCATTGCACCCTTTCCTCTGCCATGTATCTTGCAGCTCTTACTTATGTCTGCATTAGTTACACAGCAGCATGTTGAATCAGTGCTATATCAAAATAAAGTGTAGGTCATCACATTTAGGTATAACCTAACGGGAATATTCCATCAGTGTTTCGCTGAGGTTCATTCTGCAAGAGTATGTGACAACAGGTCCTCAGCTTGATTTTTTTTTTTTTTTTTTTCCCCCAGTCTGCGAGATCACTTTGTATATTCTGCTCATGTTTGTGAAACAGTGTTCCCTCAGCTTAGTTCTCTCAAATTAGTAAAGGTGTAGCATGTGATTTAGTAGAGCAATATTTTAAACCTGTTTGCCTGATGTTGATGCTTTAAATTCCTGGATACGCCACTGCTTGTTAGCCTCATAGAATAAGATCTGGCTGTCCTGGTGCTGAAGGAAGTGATCACTTTTGATGTGATAACTGATTCTTGGAGGAACATTCAGTATGGACCCCTTAATTCATCCCATGCTTCCAGAGTCCTCATCTGACATATATCTCAAATTAAAGGAGAATTGACTGTTCTGCAGGGAGCATAATCAGAGGACACAGCTTCATAGAAGATTCTGGACCCATGTGAAGGGAACAGGATCCCCACTGACTGACATCCCAAAGAACTGCAGTTGCTTTTGGGAAGGGAACTGTTCTGCTGCTGTTTTGCATAGTCCTCAAAAGGAGTGTTTCTTAAACTTGTTTCTTAAACTGTATTTTGCATTAGAAAAAAAGGCAGTGATTAAAAGAAAAGCTAAAATGGAATAAATTTAAGAGAGCCCAGGAACATAAAGTAGAAAGATATGTGAAGACACAGGTGTATTTTTATATCTGCATCTCTATTTCATGTAGATAAATACTTATATATACTTATGTGTAATATAAATTACTATGTAACATATACAGTCCTGTGTTTACATATACATATCTACTTTAGAAATTCAAAGTTGTTAATATTTTTATGCCCTCATTGTTTGTTTCAGAGTGGTGAACCAGTATCAGGAATTGGTGCAAAATGAAGCAAAATGTCCTGTGAAAATGTTTCATAATTCAGGTGGATCAGTCAATCTTAGTCATCTTTCTCCAGGGAAGGAAATGGAAGTGAGTTTATTGAGCCATACATGTCTTTTATCTGCACTTGATTATTGAATTATTAGAATAATTTTTCCTATCTGCATTTAAAAGTAAAATAACCTAAAAATTTCTTTCTGGATGAATTTTTAAATGCTTTATTGTCATAATCATTCAGATTGAGTATACTGGAAAAGTTAGAGGAAAGCACTTTCGTTTTCACTGCTCAAATGTTGTGTCTTTTAGCCTTTTCTTTTTTCTTTTTTTCAGCCGTGTTTAGTATAGTTAGCGCCAAGGTTTCGCTGTAGTGTTTCCCCCCGTTCAGATGAACCTTTCACAGAGCAGTATAGTAAAATGCAGCTTTGAGTTTTATTTTACAGGTCAGTAAACACAGAAGCAGATGTAGCAGTTGAACTTCTTCTCTTTTACCATTAGAAATTATTAAAATTATTTTTTCTTTAGTTTGAAGATGAAAACAAAAAAAAACCAAAACCAAAACCCCAAACCAAAAACAACACCAAAACTTTTAAAGTGCATATGTTTGTATGCACACATCCAGTAGAAATTCCTGCATTCCCAAATTCTCAGGCCTGTTGGCATGGCCATGTGTTTTACTTGGTGCTCCTGGCTTGGTTGGTCAGATTCAGTACTCTAGTGCTGAACTCTATTTAGGCTACAGCTAGTAAATGAATTCTGTATCTGTGGTGCTGTTTCCTTTGCTGCATCTTTCCCCTAAACACCTACTTTTAAATTGCAACAGTGTTGCTCTGAAAGAGGTGGGTCTTGGTGGCAGACAGAAGAAAGCATGCAGAGGCCAACAGTTAGAGAAAGGAGTATAGAGTGTTTCTGTGTGTGTATATGCACATACAGACATATGCATGCACGTGCATTTGTGTATATATATTTTTTATATATTACATGTATAAAAATATATAAATATAAATTAAAATAATAGAATAACCTAGGGTGGGCGGGAGGATACTTCTAGGAGTCAAGTCATCTTCTCTAGCTGTCCAAGCCCCCACCAAAAGCTGGACCAAAGTTACTGAGGTTACTCTACTTAATGGTCTAGTCCTCTTTCAAATGAGGCATTAATCTTTATTTTCAGAGTGAAGAAAGCAATTTTTAATAGTAGAAGAGAAAGGTAATCCTCAGAATTTTCCTTAAAAGATTTATTTTTTTATAAGCAAGCACTTAGAAACATGTAGGAGTGTCTCATAACTGAGAATCAGTGGAAGATAAGCTATCCAAACAGGTTGATTCTGCACAGTGGTGGATGTTAGCCCATGTACATCGAATTTAGGCTCCAGCACTGAAATATTCCATTCAGTGTATTGAGACCCTCATTTTCTGCTTTCAGCAGTTTTTTGAATTATATCTTTATCTAGATATTACTTTCATTTATGGGATATCTGCTTTATAGGTAAAATATATAGGTTATAAGTGTGAATGGGTTTCACTGTGGAGTCTTTTGACAGTGTCAGCTATTTGAATTACGGATTTAGGAGTCTGTTGTGAGTGACTGAGAACTGCAGACTAGATTAGCTGAAGCTAATTTGTGTTCAAACAACCTGATAATCAGGCTATAAGAACAAACAGAAAGGGAGCACCTTTCCTCTAAAAAGGTTGGTTAAGTTCAGATCCCACTGAAGTCAATGGGATTTTCCTGAACGTATTTAAATTCCTGCTCCCAGAATCAGGGAATTCCTGTTCTCTGAATCCTTATTGATTGGAAATGGCAGATGTACACAGATGGTAAATGAATGAAATTACGTAATTTTTCCAAGTCCGTCCAAGTTATCCTTTTATTTAAAATGCATCTCTCTCTTGCATTTGTGAAAAGTTACTAAGAAGGATTTCATAATTGCAGAGAAAAGTGAAACTCCTTAATTTTTTATCACTTTTTTTCTCTGTTTAAATTTTACCATCACTTTCAAGTTGCTTCTTGATAGTAAGCATTTCATCTAAGGAGAGTAGGTGATAGGCTATGTTTTTATAATAAATAAATAATCTGCAGTGTTTGAGGGGAATTTTGTCATTGTTTTGAAAAGTCTAATACAAATTAATTTGCCTTTTCTATCAAATATGTGGAAGCTCACATTATTGCTGTGGTAGTGTTAATTTCTCTTTCCTCCTAGCAGCCAGAAAGTATATCAGGCTCTGTTCAGTCTTCAGTATTGGGGAAAGGTGTAAAACACCGACCTCCTCCCATCAAATTACCTTCAAGTTCAGGAAGTAGCTCTTCAGGTAATTATTTATTGACTTTGGCATCGACTTCCTATGTGTTCTGCCTGTTGTAAAATGACATTATATCTCTTTAGTAAATATTTAATTAAAAAAAAATCAAGACCTTCCATATGAAAAGTGTGTCATATTGTTGATTTCTGATTATATTGTTCACAAAATTGTATCCTAATATTTGAGTTAACGTGTACTCAGAGAACAATAATGTACTTTAATTATGCTTTTTTTAGGTAATATTTTTAGTCCGCAACAGTCAAGTGGCCATCTAAAATCCCCAACTCCTCCTCCTCTTCCTTCTAAGCCTCCTGGTCTTTCTCGGAAACAATCTATGGATCTTAATGCAGTTAGCATGCTCTCTCCAGCTGCCATGTCTCCTGCGAGCTCTTCACAAAGTGAGTCACGACCTAAATTCTCCATTAAATCTTAGGCTTTTGCATAAATGCTTCCTGAGATAAACTCCTTAACCTGTGGAATGATGAAACTTAAGTGTACAGTGTACCCTAAATTGTATAAGTTGTGCAGCTTTAGGCAGGTCTCTTGTTCACTGTATGTACTTTATGTTTATTGTAACCGTGTTCGTTTTTTCTGTATATATGTATGCACCCTCTGTGTATACGTTCTAATACATTTTATGCAATTAGTATGATCTCCTCATTTATGAAAGGCTGGTAGATGATGTGATGAGATAAAATTCCAAAGTGTAGATTTTTTTTTTCCTCCAGTGTAAAAACAGTATGTTAGATCAGTTTGCCTTTACATAATTTAAGCATCTGGTTTTTCAAATGTTATAGGAGCTGGTGCAGTTGTATCTCTATGTATGTATATAATCTGATCAGTCCCAAGGTGGTGATACAATAAACGATAAGATGATTTTTTAAAACACTCCTACACTGTTTTACAAATCATTGCTGATTGCAAGTGTGGTGGTGATGCTGCTGCTGATAGCACCATATTCTCAGGTGTTAAAATGTAAATTTCAATACTAAGTGACATCCTAGTTTAAGTATTTTCATCAACGCTGACAGGATCATTGTAATCATAGCTATAGATCATAAACATTTTTTAAAATATGTATGCGTCTTGAGACATTTTGTGAACAGATTTGTACAAAGAGAAATCGTAGCTACAGTTTTTCAGTTTTTTATGAATAATTGTATACTGCACATTCCAGTATTCTCCACAGTATTATAATACGCTTTTTGCATTAAATAATATAAAATCTGGATAGCTCAAAAGGTGTAACTTTTCTGCCTTCTTGTTTTGCACAAAGAAAAAAGAAAACTTTTATAAAAGTTTTCTTCTAACATTTACTCTGGTTTTATGTTAGTGCTATGAACTGTGTAAATCTGATGCACGCAGTTGTTACTTTAAGGCTCTGGTCACAACAGCTGGACATTCACATATATTCTTTCTTTCTGCAGGACATGAAAGCTAAAAAAAAAAAATTAAAACACCTCAAGCTTTTGGGGGTTTTTGTTATGTTTTTCTACTGATAAAATGTGCTTACTGCAGCCACAACAAATACAGCTGTACATGCTACATATAAGCACAAGGAATTACACAGTAACTTTTAAAGATGCAGTATTATCCTCTGGTTCTTAAAAAAAAATATATATTTTTACTTGATCAAAATTTGGCAAATGGGAGTTTAGCTGTCTGAAATTTAGATAAACCCCGTGATTTTTGAAATAGTGTATGTTCTTTGTTGAATCTGTTGTTTTCCATGATGTGTTTTTAACACGATGCTATTGTGCAGGCAGTGCATATAGATTATATGTTTAACATCTTAGGACAAAACATTAATTAGGTTAAAATGGTCACTAAGGAATTGTTTTAAGTATTTCTGAATGGAGTTATGACTTAATATATGATAAATTATGGAAGGACTTAATGGAGGATAAACTGGTGTATGGCTTAAGGAATTAAGCATGGAGAATGGGTTTTCTGTGTGATTATACTGCATCCTTAACAATGAGTGTGTGCTGCAACACTCGTGTTGTGCAGAAATTAACACTTGCAGTCTAAAAAAATAGAGCAAATAGTCAGTGCTGAATAAGATTCCATTAACCTTCTTATACAAAAAGGACTGGCCTTTTATAACAAACTAGCACTTTTTATTTTTCTCAATGAGCAGGGTCTGGAACTCCTAAACCATCTACTCCTACTCCAACCAACACCCCTTCATCGACCCCACACCCTCCTGATGCTCAGAGCTCAACTCCTATTACCCCTTCTGCCACCCCTACTCCCCAAGATTCAGGCTTCACCCCTCAGCCCACTTTGTTAACCCCATTTGCTCAGCAGCAAATGTCTCTGAGCCAGGCATTGCCTGTAATGACCATTCCTCTTTCCACCATGGTAACATCCATTACTACAGGAACAACCTCCACCCAGGTCATGGCAAACCCTGCAGGACTTAACTTCATCAATGTAGTGGGCTCTGTGTGGTAAGTTGTTTGTTATGACGGTTTCTTAAATTTACCCTGGGTGGGTTGGCTGTTGGGATGGAGGGGTGGGGAGGGTGGGAGTGCTACAGGGCTATCCAGCATCCCGTAAGATAGATATTTTTTAGGATCTGCAGTGCAAAAAGATCATTCACTTTGTAATTATAAACTGATGAACCACTAGAAACTATTTTTATTTCTCACATATAAGGCACCATCAGAATACTGTGAAGGTCTTGAAAGAAAATTGTGCTTTCAGCTTTCTGCGTGCACATAGTTGAATTTCATAAGGCTTAACCTCCATTTAAGTGGTTTTGCTCTTTAAGTTTCAAAACTTTTATTAATCAGAGAGGAAATGGAATATCATATACAGACCTATACAGACATAAATGAAAAATGGAGAGATTTGATATTCACATGCCTATGACTGAAAGGCTGTATGTAAAATACAAGAAAACAACAAATCTCTTCTGGCATTTTCTGACATTGTAATCAAACATTGAAGTTAAACATTCTGTGATTCTTAAAACTCATTTTCATGTTTAAAAAAAATTCTGCTGTCAAGAATAGACTGTGTGGTATAATGTGAACTGATTTTTAGACTAAATGAAATTCTGTGATCGATATAAGGTGGTCAGTGTAAGACACAGGAGGTGTGCTTCAGTGCAAGTATCAGGCACTTAAATTACTCATCCAAGGTGTTCAGCAGTCGATCGCTGTTGATCAACACAAACCTCTTCCTTTACTTTTTGTTAGTACAGCCATCTTGAAGACTGTTGATTTTTTTCAGTATTTCTAGAATAAAAGAACCACTTATGTTTTGTTTTCCATAGATTATACCAAAGGGAAAAAAAGAGAAATCCATATTCTTGGCATATAGGTATTTGTTATACTCTAGGCATAACGATTTTTTTAAGCGGCCCTAATGCTTTATGCGTAATACTATTTACAGCAACCAATTAATTTACTTGTCATGAGACAGAGGGCAAAAATTTTAGTTACTCAGATTTGCTTGTACCACTTGGGTTTGATGTGTTGTCTTTCCTCTTCTACAGTGGAGCACAGACACTGATGAGTGGTTCAAACCCTATGTTGGGGTGCAACACTGGTGCCATAGCCCCTGCAGGTATAAATCTGGGTGGCATTATACCATCAGGAGGTCTGGTACCAAGTGCGCTGCCCGCTGCAATGCAGTCTGCCTCTCAAGCAGGTTAGTGTGAATAAGTTGAAAAGCCACTCGTCAGATAGGGTCAACAAGAAAACATTGTGAAAACAATGGGCAAAAGTAGTTATTTTGTGAATAGATTCTGTATTTGATGGCTAGAGCTTGGGAACAACGTGCATGTTTTTGCATTCAGAGGGTAGGCTCTGTTTGTGATTGTTTGAAATTGATTTTTGAGGAATTAGAACTGGGAAAACGTACTCTAAACCTGGATTGGTTGGTATACTTAGGAGGAAGTTTGAGAGAAACTCCAAATTTAAATGTAGTGTTGATACTGATGGCTGCCAGAAAATAGGCATGACTGAACTTAGAAAGAGGCATCATTTAAATGCATGGGGCATTCAGTTTTATCACTGGTACTGCTTTATTCTAGTAGGACAATTAGTTAGTTCCTTAATGCCTTCAAATATGCCTATATAAATCCACATGCCACAATATTCATTAAAGCAGCATTTAAATTCTTAGTTTATTTTTTCTGAAAAGTAATAAAGAGGGAAAAAAAACCCTAATGTATGATTATGGAATCAGATGTATAGAAGAGACTTCAAGATACCCATCCCTTACACTGAGGCAGTGTCAAGTATGTCTAAACCATACTGAACCAATGCTTATCTAAACTGGCTTTAAATACTTTCACTAAAGAAGATACCAGTCTCCCTCAGTAGCTGTTTGGAGTAGTTCATTATCTGTACAAAATGTTTCTTTCTAATTGCAGTGCATCTCCTCAATTGCAAATTAAATTTTTTTCTTCTGTTCTTTGCAGACATGAAAAATAGTTGTTCACCCTTTCTCTTTACCTTCTAAGTATCAAACATGCTGTCATGTCCCACATTTGTCTTCTCTTTCTGATAGGTCGTGTTTTTCAAACCTTTCATAATCCTGTCACTCTCTTCTAGACTGTCCAATTTGCTTACATCCTTCTTAAAATGTGATAACCAAAACTGGACACAAGCCTGAGCTTGGCTGATTTACCACTGTGGAGCACAGCAGAATAAATGCATCTCATCTCTTTCACAACATTCCTGTTAACATTTACCCAAATGAGGTCTGCCTGCTTTTTATTTGTATTTTTCACAACAGCATTACATTATCATAAGAATGGCTTTACAGATTTAGGCCAAAAATCTGTCCAGTTTATATTCTGTCTCTGACAGTTGCCGTTAGAGGATACTTAGGAGAGAGTTTAAGACAAGGCAAAGGTGTTAAGTGAAACATCCCTTGTATACAACTGTATCTCTTCTGGCAATCTACAGCTTTGAGACTTTCTCAGCTGAAGACCATCCATGTGGAAATTTGTGCTTAATACCCTGTACTAGACTTCTAGTCTGTGGATTTATCTAATTGGTTTTTTAATCCATTTATATTTTTGGCATCTACGGCATCTTGTGACAGTGAGTTTTATAAATGTAAACTGTGTGAAGAGGTTCTTTGGCATGTTCTGTAGTTTGTGATATGGATGATTTGGATGTGTTTGTGACTTCCTGTAACTTCTCACGTCCTTTCTTGCTGTGTAGACACAAAGCTAGTTACAATTTTGTACTTGTTCATTTGTCTTTTTTTAATTCAATGTTATTGATTTTTGGACCCTCTCTTCAATTCCCTAGGATCACTTTTAATTCTAATTCTGTCCTTTCAAGCACTATCAACCTTCACCAGTTTGGTGTCACGGATTTTTACATGCTGCGCTGTCGCCCACATAACAGATGGGAGTAGTGAGCTGAGCTAGGTTGGTGGCAGACCTCTGGGGGATTCTGTTTGACAGCCACTGTGTTACTGGAGCGTTTGTATCAGTTCTATACCCGACTCATAGTGTACTGCATATACATCTTTTTTTTTTAGCATAGCTTTGAAGAGTGCCATGTGGAATAATGCCAAAAGCTCTACGAGTCTTGCCAGAAGCCGTTGGTGGGGGTGGGCAGTTGGTAAGATTTTGGGTGGGATTATTTTCTGTTAATGATTGAGAAGCTGAGAGCCTGTTACTTCATTGAGCTCTTGGACATTTCTGGATTTACTGTACAAACAGTAAAACTTTATAAAGCTAGAAGAAAAATCACTGAAGAATAACTGCTATGAAATTCTCCACATTGACCTTTGTGTAAATGCATTAACAGGTTATCAGTTATGGGGTACAGTATTTACTAGCGATACAATTCTTCTGTTTAGTCGGCTCTCTAACTTCGAATCTGGATAACTATGAACTTAGGAACATTATAGAAAATGCAGCATTGTATTAAGTATAAAATTTAATCTTGCTAGTTTTCCAACTTCCAAATGTTTAGAAATGATCCCAGTGGAAAGGTGTATTAATTGTAATACACATTTATAATTAAAGACTTCATACTAATAAAAAGATGTTTTTTTTAACAGGCAGCCCCTTTGGTTTGAAAAATGCATCAAATCTTCGGCCCTTAAATCTTCTACAGGTAATTTATATACTTGGACACAATAATTTCTTAATTTTCTTTAGAGACGTGCTTAGTGCTGCTTACTGCGTTGCCCCCCATAGATATTTGAAGCCAGTTGTCCGGACACACCATTTACTGCACATTTTAATTGCTTATTTAAAACACTCAGAACAAAAGAAAAAGCTCCTTCCATAAAGATCCCAGGTGGAAAATATATTCTTAGCTCGCAACAAAGCAGGTAGTTTTCAGTAACAATCTAAAAATGCTGACATTTGAATTCAAGAGAGTAATCCTAAAATACAATCTTCTGTTTTCAGGATTTGCCCAAGCTTTTATTACAAATCATTCTTTAAACTGAGGTTATGATTATTTTAAAAGTACAAAACAGTACAGTAGCATCACTTGGGTTACACGTACAAGGCCCGAAAACTGAGCTGAACGTGCACAGGTAGGTGCAGTAATAGCTTTCAAGAGCTTCTGGTAATTGAAATAGAAGCTCATGCAAGATAGGGAGTTTAGAAGGTCTATAAATGTTTTCTTTCCACTAAACATACATAAAAATACAAACATGAGCAAAAATTGCTTTTTATGTCAGAGCTCCATTTAAAAGCAGAACAGGGAGTGTCTGTGGTACTGGGTGTGTAGTTCCTGGATCTTGAAGTCAAGTGGAGAAGTGCAGCTTCAGTGTTCCACAAATGTTGCACCATGCTTCAAAAGAATTAATACCAGTAAAAGATGAGCTGTAGCTCTGCTTCTTCCTCTTCCCACTCCTGTACACACTCCAGAAACATGGAAAAGGGCAGGCACAGCAGGCAGTTTTGCCACAGTAGAGCTCTTCTATGAAATTTAATGCTTGTATTTGTGGGATTCCACGTTGAAGTACATCCTTTCAAGCTACCTCTGCCACTCATATAAGCCAAGAATAATTTGGCTGAAATTGGTACAGTTAAAGCTGGGGTAAGGGAGACGAGTCAAGACTGTTTCACTTAAACATTGTTTTTTTTTTGCATCAGACTTTGCCGTTTATGGATTGGAAGCATCTATTAAAATTCAGTGGAATATTCTGAAAGTGAAAATAATATACAGTGCTTTTGAAGACTAGCCAATACATTCCCAGTATCAGTACAATCCCTCCTATTTTAATTAGAATAATAAAAATGTATTTTTCTCTGGAAATATCTTGCTATAATTTGATGCAGGTTTGTTTTCTAAGCAGAAGGCTTTTTCATAAACAGCAATTGTAAACGGATTCATTTTTGAAGGATTAAAACACAGAACAAAACAAAAGCAAACACTCCAAGGAGTACATCGTCATCAATGTCATGTTCCTCCTAGGACAGTGGGACATTCAGCAGTTTGATTGAATTATGCCTTTTGTTTTTAATCTTCAGCAGCTTCCAGGTGGTTCACTTATTTTTAACCCACTCCAGCAACAAGAGCAGCAGCAGCTGTGACAGTTTTCTTCACAGCAACAACCCCAGCAGTCTACAACCTGTAGCCTTCAGGAACAGGGAGGATGGGTGTGTGCTAACAGCCCTCAGTCTGGGGTGCATGGATGAAAGTTTCGCCGATGCTCCCCAACTCCACAAGTAAATGAGCCTTTACACAATAGATCTGAAGCAAAGTGGGAGGAAAGTCTTCCTCCAAAACCTTCTCAGACTGCAAAGGCCGCAGTGGCTTTGTTGCCGTGGCTGGAGCTGGTTATACTCCTTTAATTATATCCTGCACAGAAGAGCTGTAACAAAACACCTGGCCAAGCATTGTCTTATGCTGGTGTGAAGAGAGCCAGTCCACTGTACGAGTGGTGTAAAATCAGCTTAGTGTTGTCCTGTTTACCAGAACTAGCAGATGTGTCAGATGAACAGAGGAAAAACACAGCATCACTAGAGTGCTGTAAAACTTCTTACGTTGCTGTGAATTGGCTTATGGTCCTCACTGCTGTGATTCAACAGAATTGTTCTCTTTGCACTAGATAAAGTATCAGTTGGCTTTAAAGCTGTTATCTTAAGACAGTTGCTGTGCTGCTGCCTGTAATTAGTGGTAAAGGCTTTAATCACTGAAGAAGTCTAAAATACTGATAGAGACCAATCTGTCTGTTCTCAAAATGACAAGTTTTGAGTGGTTGGTTCTACCTGTGCCTAAAAGCCCTACCAGCACTAACGCAGCAATTTGGGGAAACTAGCTGCTCTGCTCTGTGTTCTTGATCTTTTGTCTTCCCAGGCACGCAAGACTTCTGTTTACCAAACAGTCTCTACTGGATACTCAGTTTGCCTGCTGTAGACTGTTCTTAAATAAGATGCCTCTTTTAAATATTTTTATGGTGGACATAGCCTCCTTGTCACAGACCTCATTCTGGAATGTGGGACAGCTTAAAGGGAAACTTTCAGATTTATTCTCAGAATCCAAATGTCAGTTAAGTTACTAGTTGAATTACTAAAAAAAAAAAGGCATGCAAGCTTGTACTATTGGGTTTCATTTTCTAGACATTGACCTTTAAGGGCATTTACAAAAAGGCTGATGTCATCCAAGTTCTGGAGGAAATCAATCTCTCTGCGTTGCCTAACTTGACCTGAGGAACTCTCTCTTACCACGCATTATAGAGTAAGACTAGGGTCATTAGCTAATGTGTTGTTATGGATACCAGATTCCTTACCTTTCGCTAAGAACAAGAATGTCCGTGTTCAAAGTGCTGTAAGCCAGGTGCTTAGTGGAGAAAAACGAAGCCCTAAAGGACCAAAAATTTTCTGTGCTGCCAACAGAATATATACACTCTCATCTCCTACGTAGGGTTTTTCTCCAAATGTTGGTTCTGAGACTTTTTCTTAGTAGTCTTCCTCAAGATGATGATGTCTTAATGACCAATCTTTTGGTCAAGTTTACCTGGATCTTAGTGGCATTATTTCACGTGGTTATTCTGCAGGAGCATTGCGACTCCTGGAAATGCACCAATGCAGAAGATTTTTTTTTTTTCTTGACTGATAAGCCATGCAGTTTGCTTGAATTGCATGTATAATACTTTATTGCCCCACTTTATAAATCAATGCATAATTTAAGTTCTAGAAAAGGTCATAATTCAGTAGCTTTGAGTTCAGTAGATACTAGAGCACTCAAATGGCATTAGTGGAGTCTGCTGTGAGAACGACTGCCTTCTGAAAACAAAATTTTAAAGGCAGGGTTTGTATTTTTTTATGAAATTAAGGACCATGTGGCACCATATGAACATGTGAATATAAGTTTCAGGCTTTTCACATTTTGATGGATTAGGACAGTTGCATATGGATGGTTTCAGGTGTCACCTGAAGACTTTGGGGTTGGGAGTGGGACAGGAAATGTCATAAGATTACAACAATAAACTGTATAGCCTCTGCTGACTGCAGGGAAGCTGATGACAAGACAGGACTTCTGCGGGGTAACAGGCGTAATATATTTCTGCGAAAACAGAGCTGTTCTGGGGCATTCAATGTCTGTCCATTCCACTTTCACAGTGACTATGTTATAGCCTGGATCTACACACACTGGAAGGTGTAGAATTAAATGTTTTTAAATGGCACTTTGAAAGTTTGCCTTCACACTGGCTTTATTTACTTATTCATTGATACCAAAGTTTGGTAATAAGGATCAAGCTTTTCATTTTTGCTAGGGGTCTGACCAAGGTCCAGCCAATCAAGACCAGTCATTATCTGCCCAACAAGCTGCTGTAATTAACCTGACTGGAGTAGGGAATTTTATGCAACCTCAAGCCACAGGTATGTGCTTGCTGAGCCTCCTGTTGTAGTTAAGTGCGTATCCTGAAAAACTCACGCTGAAATGAAGTTTGGTCTTGAAAAAGTCTTAGGTTAGATCAGAACAATTTGCTGTTATCAGCACATGAATTATACAGAAAACAGTGAACTTTCACTTTGAAAGCATGCACTTTTCTGCTTTGTTTGGCAGTTAGGTGTAGTAAATTGATAATATTACATGGAAGTAAATCACACTTGATACAAAAAGAAAGTACAGGGAACTTCCATGCCAAACTTCATTGAGGAATATTTCTTTAACTGTGCGCTTAACATCCAGTATGAGATACCTCTTTGTGCCTCTCCAAGCACTTCATACTCTAATGATGTTCTGAGTATGTATGTGTATCATGTATACTTTATTCTGCACTGTTTCCAATTTGACTCTGAAACTAATTCTGTTGTTCCCCTTTTTCTGTTACACTCTGTGTCTCCCTTGCCCGACCCTGAGAAACTCAACCTGCCCACTCTGACCTGCCTGCTTTCCCCTTCTCCTTTCTTAGTGTTGTCTCAGCTTGGCTCTGCCATGAACAGACCTGGGCAAAGCCTTCCTCAGCAGAGACTCCAGCTCTCTTCTGCCTTACAACAGCAGCAACAACAAGCCTTGCAGCAGCAGCAGCAACAGATACAAGTAATCCAGCAACTTCACCCTGACTGTGTTTAAAAAATAAAATTTAAAAAAACTTAAAAATACAATTCTCAGCTCCAAAACCAAAAATCTTGCACCTTTGACTTTTTTTAAACTGTCTTTATGGTCTCATAAATGAAAAACACATGAGGTTTGGCAAACTGTATCATGGAACATTTGAAATCTGTTGTTCCCTCAGCTTGGAGCACTGAATTTATTTTTATTCATTTAAGCCATCCCCCTTCCTGATTTGCTGACATTCAAGGAGTGCTTGTGGCACACACCTAAATCAGGTCTGCCAGGTGCCAGTGGATTTCAAAACAGCATGAATGTAAGCACCTGTAAGTTCAGCTGTAGCATTGCTACATGGAGGCAACAGCTCTGGCAAAGCATTCCTGTAGCATTCTGTCATTCAGATGCTTTATGGAAATATTTTAATATTTTTTTAGCACACAGTCTCCTCTTCGTGATATGTACAGAAAATACACACACTGAGAAGGTATTATGTTAAATGTGTACTATGTAACCCAAACATTCACTGAAGTTGCTGAGTTACTGCAGTTACTGCAATGGAGAGAAAGGGCAAAGAAACAAAGCTGTCCACATACATGTGTAAAACATTAGATATGCCCTCAGCAGGCTTCTGTGCCACTGGTGCTGCTTGACTGTAGTCATTGCCCCAGTATGTGGTGTTTTCCTTTCATCAACCTGGTGCTTCCTCATTTTTTTTTCCCCTTTTCATTTTTCCCCCCACCTTCCTCTCATTCTTCCTGATGTGAAACACAGCTTTATAGTCAACACTAACAAGCTTTTTCTCCCCCTTCTTCATGGCAGCAGTTGCGATTCTTGCAGCATCAAATGGCTATGGCAGCAGCAGCAGCGCAAGCAGCTCACCTGCATCATCAACAGCATTCAGGCAGCCACTCAAAAAGTAGAAGGAAAAGAGGTACACCAGCCCCTCCAAAATCCTGAGACTTACTTGCCTTTTTTGTCCTCCCCACCCTCTAAATGAAAAAATAATTGATTCAGAGGGGATTTTTTTCTTTTCCAGATTAAAAAGGAGAAAGCTTAAAAACAAATCCGTTACATTACTGGTGGAAAATAAACTTTTGACATTACATTGAAATAAATTAACTGTTTTTGGAAGCCAACCCTACAGAACTTAGAGATTTCATCTATAAAAGCAGGGTCTGGCTTCCTTAAGTCACTTAATTTTTTAACAGAACATTCTATCTTGTATTTTTTACCACTCGGCAGCATTGTACATAGGATAAGGGTGAAAAGCGTTTTCAAAAAAAAATGAACTTTGTAAATGTAGTACTGGTATTTGTTTATTTAGTGTAAAAGGTTTGTGAACACTGTAACAAATACAATTTTTACAAATCCATTTTCGAAAAGACCTCTCCTTTTGTTCACTTGGGCTTTATACTTTTTATTACTTTGTCTATCAGCTTCTTTACTTCTTTGTGTCTTGTAATTGCTCTGGTGATGCAGTCCTGAAGCTTGGCTCCTGTAAGAGGACTTCCACCTAAAAATTCAAGGGAACAGTTTATACTTAGTTAAGTGTTTCTAAATGCATTTTCCAAATGAGAGTACTAAGTAATGCAGTAATTCTCACGGCCAACAGCTTCCCCAACTCTAGCCTCAGGCAAAGAAAACAGAAGCAAACTGGAGGCACAACAGGAGACGTGCTCAAAATCTGTCCTTTGCTGTATGTAGGTCAAGCTGCGACTTCTGACCGTCAAACAGACTAGACTATTTCAGCTGGAAGGGACCTACAGCAATCCTGGGGACCTCCCGCTTCAGTCACGCTACCCTTTCCAAAATTAATTTCAAGAGCAAGTCATTTAATAAGCACAGAAGCAGCCAGCCTGTTACCATAAAACACCCACATTTTACAAAGAAAAGCACGTACATAACATCTGGGTCAAGAAAAGACTGTCACCTCCGTAGGTTCCTGTGTAATAAACTTGGAAGTACCTGGTTTGTGGACGGAACATAGTCTGCCTTCATCATCAGTTACAATAGTTACTGTTCCAGTCGCCAAGTCTTCCTCCTCAGCAGTTGGGTCAACAATGAGCAATGTGCTTGTGAAAGAACATACGCAGACACATCAGTATATGTCGCTCCATTAATATTACTGCAAAGTACACGTAACATTAATTTTTACTGCAGTCTTACAAAATACTTGTAGGTGGAGCTATTGCTCAGGCTTCTCTGTTTTCTTACCAAAATGCCCCAATTTAAGGAAAAAAAAAAACCACACACACACTAAAAATGCAGTAGGACATTCCACATATTCATGTGCATAGGGTTTAAAATACTAGCAGTTGAAAATACAGCTTTATGCCTAAGTTTCACAGATTTGTGACACCCATGTATTGCAGGAAAATGTCACTAAATTGCTATCTGCAATATGCAGTTGCTTCATTCATAGTTACACAGAGAAAATGGTGGTGGTTTTAGGTGTAGGCTGCACTTACCTCTACTAGGCCTTCAGGCAAAACTCATTTCCAATGATAAATACACCAAAGTAGTTCTCAGTTTCTTGGTGGAAAAACTCTTAACACCACACAGACTGGGAAAAGTTAAGCTTTACTGGGTTCCTTAAGGCACCCAAAATAAGCTGTTGCACATCACATGATGTAGCCCATTAACAGAGATTAAATATTGTTATTTTTGAACCATTTAATAAGTTAAAAATAGAGCAAAGTAATGGAAAGAGAAAAAAAGATCTAAACTGTAGGCTAACTTTGCACAACAAGAAAAACTTGAACTTAAGCCAAAAAACCACCAGTCAGCCTTAGTTTTCTTTTTAAAAAAGAAAATCACTGCCACGCCAAACATTCGGCTGAAGTGCAGGTACCATGACAGGAAAGACTTTAGCTGAAGTTTTTATGAAGCCTCAGTTTACACTGTTAAATTAGAATTTAGTATTGATGTAATCAAACTCAATTTAGCAGCTGGAGTACACCTGAACTACGCGATGTTTGTGACCAGTTCGCAGATGGGGAGTCAGCAGCAAGGCTACAGGAGCCAATTACACAAAACAGATGGAATTTCTCAATTCAAACTCACATGCAATGCGTAATTAAAGTTTTTTTGGGTAATTTAAAACTTCACCAATAGCTTCAGATTGCCATTTAATAGCAATAGCGTAACAAACACATCACTCCATACCTTCGCTACTCAAAAACATGGCTTCATTAAATCCACCCACGTGCACTGTGCAGCATCGGCCCTTTGCATGACACGGGCCTGGCACGCATCGAGAGTTTGATGTGTCAGACTTATTTAGTTACAGGTTGACTCTACAGGAGGCAGCCGTGGAGCTGCACAGCGCTCTGCACCAGCGTTCCTCACCCATGGCCATGCTATCCAGCAACCCAGAAGTTTTATTTATTCAAGGAGGCTTTTATGCAGATGAAAAATGTCTCTGGAAGCCAGAGTATGTAAAGCATGCTATTTAGAGGGCTGTGTCAACAGCTGTAGAAAAACTAATAAACCAGAGTTAACAAAAAAAAAAAAAACCAACAAACAAACCAACCACAGAACACCCCAAACCACACAACACAGGCACACACCCCCTCAATATTTAGTTTTAGGAGCTAAAGGGAGACTTAAGTAACTTGTTTGATGCAACAGTCTGTTTCAGTGAAGGGAACAAAGCCCAGCAGGCTGTCACTGAAAGCTTTCTTCCAAAGGCACCTTTTTTGTCTCTTGGTAAGTACGTGTGATTTGCGTACAGGTAATATCCTACTGACAACTGTTTGCCTATCGTGCTGTCCAAACTCTCCCTTTCAGTCTACATCAAACATCAGACCCACGAGAACTGGTATTAAACCAACTGACAGGAGCACTCTGAAGTACCGGTAACCTTCCGCTTTGATCCATTTTGGTAATCACTTGGTCAACATCAGAGTTTAGTGCTCCCTCAACCCCATCTCGTATTTGAACGAAAAGGCTCATTAATCATTCCTGTGAATACAGAGTAACATGCCATAACCCCCCATATCACTAAATATACCTAAATCTTAAATCAGATTCACAGCACAGTGAGCATCATCTTGCTTGTGGTTATCTGCTTTTCAAATGGATACCATCATAAATAACTGCATTTCTTATAAATGGCAGCAGATCGCATACTTAACATACTTGGACTAATGAAGAGACAGTAAACAGTTTCAGGTGAGGAGTCATGTTACCAGGTGTCATTATTTTGAATTCTCATAATCGGGTTCTTTACCTACACAAACAATGACTTACGAGCACTGGTCATACTTCACCTTGGGTAATTACGTTTTCAGTCACCCAGAGGTTCTGTTGTTCTGATGGGACCATTACTTCTTAATTCCTCTGCTCACTAAATCCTTAGTATAAACTGTTCAAAAACTACCATGTTTTATATCAGTTATTTACACAGGCTTCTAAAACATTAACTGCATTGGTAACATTCTTTCGTCTCAAAGATATTGCAAAAGCATAAACCAATACCTATTCCCGTACTTCAAAGCATATCTTTTAGGCTGGGAACCGGTTCTGCTTTAAGTCACAGGAAGAAGTTGGAGAGACTTCATTTTGTTCTGTGCGCTCATTCATATCACAGAACTACAGGCCAGTTCAACAAGAGAGGCTGCGGATTTCAGATCAAGTGAAACAGCGCTGCCTGAAACTGCACGTTCTTCACTAGCAGAAGGGCAGAAACATGACTGGTAGCACCCCGTCTTTCACTTCTTTTACACACATGTAAAAGAAGTTTTCATAAGTACAAAACAGTTATGAACTTACTCATCAAATATAGCAAATGATGTGGCAACTGGATGCTTTCTGATAGTCAAAGGATTCTTCTGTTTTAGATTAACTTCTGATAAACCAGTTTCTTCATTTAGAGTAACTGATGGCAATTGTACTGAAGAGATGAAAATGACAATGATATAATATTAAACGTTGCTGGTTTTAGTAGGCCTAGAGATGTCCAAGACTACTGAAATATTTAAGCTGTTCTACTGTATTGGTAAGCCACTGAAAACATCAGAGTAGAGTTTTGGCTGCATTACTGGTGTTCTGTACAAAAAATTTCTTGAATTTGAGGAAAGTATTCAGCATAGAACTATACATTTGAGAAAATATTCTGCTCAAGCCAACATTCTTCCTTACAGAGAAGCATTTTCTGCTTCCAAAACACCCTACAATTCCAATACCTTTAGAGTCATATTTAACAAAAAGTACTTTTCCCAAAAAAGCCTATGGGACATATAAAAATCCATGCAATCTGATCTTAAGAACCCATACAGTGTTGGAAACAAGAAAATCAAGAGCAAAGTAGCTCTAGGAATGCAGAGGCAAGCAACTCAAAAAAGGAGGCCTTGCTGTAAGCTGCCCTATATACTGCCTCCTACGTGCATTTACAACCCACATACCTGTCAATAATCAATCCATACGTTGCATGCATGAAAACAGTTTTTTCAAACTACAATGCATTAAGCTAGGAATATTCTGTCGTGACAAATAAGCAAAGCCCCCAACAACTTATTCTGCTACACAAAATGCATTAACAAGGTAAGACCCTGATCTAGACATTAAGATGGTTTATAACCACAGCTGAAAGACTCGGATCTCTGACACAGAACAGCACATGCCAGATAGCTATTAGTCTTATGAGAGAGCAGTAATACACATACAAAAAGATCCTGCTCCCCAGGTGTTAACACACCTATGGCATCCATACCATCACTTCCACTTTGTGTTTTAGTGATCTAGCACTCAAATGACAGGAAAAAAGCAGTCTTAAGGAACTGTGAACAATTTACCTATTCATGATGATTCAAAACTATCTTATTTCTCCAAACTACACTAATCAGAGTGTGTCTCTTGCTCTAGAGAAGACTTACCATTTTTTAATGCTGCCAATAAAGCAAAGGTGCTGGCATCCAAAATGTTTCCATCATAGTCCAGACAGATGATATCACAGTATAACACCCAAGCAAGCTATCAAAAAAGGTTTGCACATATGAGATACTACAGCAGTTAAGCAAATTGTGCAATATCTAAGAAAATGCTGGCTACATGAAAAGATACTTATTTCTATCATACATATTTTACACCTCAGATGTAAACCAAGCTACAAAGACTAAAACATAAAAGCAAAACAACCTATAACCCCAAATACCTTCTTTAACATCTCAACACCGTGATATTGTTAGTATGTCCATCTTCATTTTGAGATACAACTTACCTTGCCATTTGCAATGCATAGATCTTCCTTCGCTATCATCTGTGAACTGAAATGAAATGAGAAAGTAAACCAGGAAATAGAAAATTGTCTTGCAGAATTCTATGTGTTTTAAATGCATTAAGATGATTCTTACTTTTCAATCACATCAGCAATGAACTGGCTCGCTGCTTGAGCCTCTTCACCAGGTGGTCCAGAGCGAAACCTCGTTGAACAGAGGGATGGTAGTTCTACGTTTGGAACTAGGCAGCAAGAATCATTAGTCATAAACTAAAGAAAGCAGGCAATGGGATACCAAAAATAGAAATAATACACACTCTTAATACCATTTTATTGACCTCAAGTAAAAGGCAGGAATTTTTCAATAAAGCCTTCCTACTTCTCCCCTCTAAAACAGAGTTATGTACGAGCTTGTATTAAATAACTCTGTCCTCAGAAACGATATATATATTCCAGAGAAACACATACTCCTAACTACCTTTTTCCATTTGTAATCCTGCTACGAATATCATGACCCCCACACAGACTCTGCTTTAACTGTTAAGCATCCTTAAGTAGATCAAGAAACAGCAGCATTTTCATCCCATTGCCTGACTTTACTGGCATGATATCTGCTTTCCATCAACCATTAAAACCTGATGCTTTATGCATGTTTTTGCTTCAGGTCTAAACTTTTGTGAAAAAAAGCCTAAGCATGATCAAGTTTACTGAAAACAACATACTTTGGAGATGCTTTATAAAAAGGGGATTGAGTCTAAACTCTTAGTTCCACTGAATTATTTTATTTCAAAAGAAACTCCAAACAGGAGTGAGGATGTACCCCTGGGACTTCTACAGTTCGAGAAATACACAGGATTTATTTCACTGTTTTTAAGAGTCAAATTCTTTGCCTACTGGGACTCCAAGACAAAAGTTAACGTGCCTTTGCGCAACCTTGCACGCCACAATCTTCTATAGATGAACTACCTTACCCCTCTTAACATACATACTTCCCCCTGCTGCAGCTTTATTTTCAGCCTGGCCTGGAATCAGCCATAAGAAGATAGCTTTACATGGAAAACTCGCAAGCAGAGCACAGAGAATTCTGCAGTTTCCCAAGTACCACTTCCTCTATGTCAATTTGGAAACTGATTTTAAGGTACGTAATACAATTTTACCCACATTCATTCTTTTAAGAAGTCTTCACAACACACTCAATCTGTCCCATCATTACAGTCTTTTAACTGAAGCAATGCAAGATCTGAGTAAGAACCAGACTGAAAAGCTTACCAATATATCCCTTATTAGCAGAGTCTGCTGCAGGTGCAGCAAGTTCCTGGAGAAAAAAAAAAAAGACAAAAATGAAGAGCTGAATTTTGTACAAAAATATTTTCCACCTATTCTATATACAAGTGGTCATTTTCTTCCCATTTATCATTACAATGAGATTCACAAAAGCCATTTTTAATCAGTCCCTGTCTGTATTTTTCCTATAGGAAAACTCAATATGGGGATGTGAAGTGATTTGTCTCATAGGTCGTGGCAGGCCAGCAGTAAAGCTGAGGCTATAAGGCACTTAATAGTCCAGCCAACTAATTGCCAACGCACTTATTGATCAATGTTTGGTAACTCTTCAATTACATCACTTTCATCTAGAAATAACAAAGACTTTGTTTTTGTATATATCTTTCCCCACAAAAATACATGTTCTCAGACTATACAGGTAGGATAAGACAAATTATATACTAACTTTCACATCTGAAAGTAACTCAGGTGAAAGACTAACTGTGTCTGACTGGCATATTATTGTGTTTATAATGAATCTCTTGCAGAGTTACAAATGCACAAGTTCAGCTAACAGCCAAGTTGAAACAAAAACCAACCATACCGCTTTAACTCCACAAATCACCGTAGTATTTCCTAACTTCACCAGGGCAGAACCATCTGCAGTTGTAATTGAACCTGAAGATAGAAAGGGCTGTTCAATAAAATGTATTCTTCCATTCAAAGGGCCTTAATTAAATCCATCTTCCCAAAGTGTTTACTTTCCATCATTTTATACTGAAGACAGGCTAACCAAAGTCTCAATAAATCCAGGGTGGGAACAGAATCTCTCTGTTAAACAGTCAGTCACACAGAAACACACAGAATGGTTGAGGCTGGGAGGGACCGCTGGAGGTCATCTGGTCCAACCCCCTGCTCAAGCAGGGTCACCTAGAGCTAGTTGCCCAGAACTGTGACCAGATGGCTTTTGAATCTCTCTGAGGATGGAGACTCAACCACTTCCCTGGGCAACTGTGCCAGTGCTCAGTCACCTTCTCCAGGCTGAACAGTCTCACCTCTCTCAGCCTTTCTTCACAGGAGAGGCAATCCAGTCCCTGCATCATCTTTGTGGCCCTTTCTTGGACTCTCTCCAGTATGCCCATGTCTCTCTCGTACTGGGGAGCCCAGAACTGGACACAGCACTCCGGGTGTGGTCTCACCAGTGCTGTGCAGAGGGGAAGGATCACCTCCCTCGACCTGCTGGCAATGCTTTGCCTAATGCAGCCCAGGATAGCATTGGCCTTCTTTGCAGCAAGGGCACATTGTTGGCTCGTGTTCAATTTGTTGTCCACCAGGACACCCAGGTCCTTTTATGCAAAGCTGCTTTCCAGCTAGGTGGCCCCAGCATATATTGGTGCCTGCGGTTGTTTCTCCCCAGTTGCAGGACTTCAGACTTCTCCTTGTTCAACTTCATGAGGTTCCCATCAGGCCATGTCTCCAGACTGTTGTGGTCTCTCTGGATGGCAGCACGACCCTCTGGCATATCAGCCACTCCTCCCAGTTTGTTGTCATCTGCAAACTTGCTGAAGGTACACTTTTCCCCATCATCCAGATCATTAATGAGGATGCTGAGCAGGACTGGACCCAGTATTGATCCCTGAGGTATTTGTTTAAACCAGAAATCACAGAAGGTTACCATAAGCCCACCTTCCAGCTGACTTACAGCAAGACCTAATTAGAAGGCAGTGTAGTGTAATGGAAGAGACCTGCAGTGTCAAGTTTGAGCAATAATCAGCAACTGTTCCACGGTGGTACGCTAACCTGTATTTTACTTTTAGAAATTACAAGGTGCAAGAAAGGCAGGTAAGGTGCTGCCGCTCACTGTGTAAAAGGTATCTTGCCTCTGTTTGAGACAGGTGCTCATCAAGCTTAGAACAAAGCAGAAGCCAGGAGTCACTCTCTCTTTCAAGATGCTAGGGCATCAATTTTGGGCTTGTCAGTATATGCCTAGACATTGCCTTTGGCATCTATAACATACGCTGCTGATCTTAGAAAGAGACAAGCTTCCACAAACACCTAAATTATGATGTGCATATCAGCCCAGGAGAACTGAATAACAGTGCTCAAATATATTACTGTACCATGCATTCCCTCTAACGCTTGTTGAAACTATAAATAAAAATCTTTCCTTTTTCTTGTTTCAAAATGTAAGCACCAAGAAAACTGATTAGCAAGTCATTAGGGTCACTAACTATTATAATATGAGATTAATAATACCTCCCCCATTACTATTATTATTCCAAATAACCACTTACCTATGTTGACAGTTGTTGCCCGGAATTCACCCAACTCCCGTCCATCAGGTCGACAGTTCTCTTTCTAAACAAAAATTACAAAGCTCAAATCAGAAAACATTTTATTAGATAACACACCAATGCTAGACAAGTTCATATAAAATAGTATTCTTCTTTTTAGCAGAAATATGCAGTTACAAAAATGCTAGGGAAAAATTTGATCACATTCTAGCCAGCTTTTCATCAACTGATACTTAGTTTGTGGTTGTAGGCCAGCAAAAACCCTATTTTTTTAAATTTACAATAATTTATTTAGAAAATAAATATAACAACAGATTGTCTCAAGAGTAAGCACTACAGGCTAGATTCAGAATATCATCCAAGAGTGAATACTAACCAATACCTTAACATGAGAGTTTCTACCTGTCTGCATTGTTTAGATTTTGCAGGCAATCCCTCTTCCCCACCCCCACCTAGCAGAGCCCTTAAAATTAACATTAGAGTGAACTAAAGCAAAAAAACAAAGCAAAACACGCCCCCAAACACCCCAGTGTTCAGATACTGTCAGTCAGAAGCTGTACAATACCTGAACCTTAAGTTAGAGATTGCCCCAGTTCACCATCGTGTTAGATCTGAATTATTATTCATCACAATGTCAAGCTTCTCAAAAGCAAAGATTTTTGGTTCAGTTATGTCAGGGATTAGAAACTTGTCTCAGCATTGTCAGCAGGCAAGTTTCACTACTAAAGCCTGATCACTACGGCAGCTGAACAGAACAGTTTAATCACCAAGGTCGACCCAACAGGAATGTGCGCCCCATTACCTCGGAGTACTCATCCTCCACGCATACGCCCGGGCCCAAGGCGGACTGGCAACATGTTTGGGGGTGCTCAGACCCTCTAGAACTTTCAAGCACCTCTAGTGACAGTACTGGGTGTGCGCCCCACTGCCGAGTGGGAGGCGGGGGTGTGCAGAACAGTTACTGACTATGCAAGAGAGTAACCTTATAAAAGGGGGAACCAGCAGAGATGATGGGGGGCACAATCTGGAACATGCTCCCCTCCACTGGCTTCAAAGATGCATCGGATGCCCAGACTCCCCGCCCGGACTGGATGGACTGCCGCAGATCCATGGTGATAGCTATCGCAACAGTCCCACTCTCTCCCTCTCGTTCCCTTTTTCACCTTTTTTTTTTTTTCTCTCTTTCTTTGCTTTTCTCTCCTGTATCTGTTTTCTGGACAAATAATGTGCCTTGGTACTTGAGCCTGTTTTGAGTCTTAATTCTGTTTCTGAGAATGTAAACGGAACGTAGGTATGATAACACATTGGAGTTAATCAGAAATTAAGCCCAGCCACCCCCAAACTCCCAGAATTATCTAGGGTTGGTTGGAAAGCAAAGGGGTTTAACCTCTGCCAAATTGTTCAACCCAACAGCGGACTATGACAAATTATAAGAACCAAAAATTACTGCAATAATACTGGACCCATTTCTAAGTCAATCCTACCATAGTAATGGATAGACTAATTTAATATACAAAAAAAGTCAGTGTTTTTCCTTCAGTTATGGTGAGCATGGTTAGCAGCGGTATTCTCTGTTAGTCATTTTTAGTAGCATCCAAAAGCCTGGTCTGACACAATTTTGTATTGGGCACAAACACGCATCACCGCCTTGGTCAAATTTAACTCGCATTAACTTTGTTAAGTAGTGTTCGTTAAGTGCAAATAACTTTCAAGGCCAGCATAAGTGTTTAGCCATCAAGTTGACCAGGGACACAACCTGCTGCAGCATCAATGCCACAGACAGATGGAAAAACAGGTTCTGAAGAGTATGATTATTTTTCCCCTGCTCAGTGCGTTTTTGGTTTTCCCTTATAGTTTCAGGTTTCCATACAGAAAAAAGCAGAAGTAAGGAAAAATTTATTAAAAGCAATTTATAAATGCATATCTTGTTTCACTCACCAAAAATCTTCTGTAATATTCCAATGGTTCCACTGTTCTAAAATAAATAGAAAGAGAAGTTCACATGCAAGCACTCAAGTAGGTATAAGACAGCAAAAAAAGATAAGCAAGCACTAACCTACAATAATTTGAGAATCAAGATGGCTGGCAAAGCCACTTAACAATATGGTTACAGAAAAATGAGGAAACTCTAAACTGATCTAAGAAAAGGATATTTTCCCACATTCACTTCCAAAACGCTTCTTCCTTACAAGGAACCTGCCTGCTGTCATGGTTCAGCCCCAGTTGGCAACTAAACACCATGCAGCCGCTCACTCACTCCCCCCACCCCTCTGCGATGGGGAAGAGAATCAGAAGAGCAAAAGCAAAAGAAAAAAACCTTGCCGGTTGAGATAAGAACAGTTTAATAATTAAAATAAAATTATAATGATAATAACAATAATGGTAATATGATAAAAAGGAAAAGGGAAAAAGGGAAAAAAACCCAAAATGCAAACAATACAACCGCTCACAACCTGCCAACCAATGCTGCTGGTCCCCGAACTGCAATTGCTGCCTCCCTCCCTCCGCCAGCTCCTCCCAGTTAACATACTGGGCATGATGTTACATGATATGGAATATCCCTTTGCCCAGTTTGAATCTGCTCTCTTAGCTGTGCCCCCTCCCCTCCCGCTTCTTGTGCGCCCAGCAGAGCACGGGAAGCTGGAAAAGTCCTTGACTAGTACAAGCACTACCCAGCAACAGCCAAAGCATCAGTGTGTTATCAACATTATTTTCATACTAAGTCCAAAGCACAGCACTAGGCCAGCTGCAGTGAAGAAAATTATCCCAGCTAAAACCATGACACCTGCACATACATCTAACACAAACTGCTAGCTTTCACCTCAGTAACCTTGACTATTAGTTTTAATTCAAAAGGAGTGTTTATTGAGACAAGGGTGTGAAACGGTTTTGAGTAAATGAAGAAAGAATAATTTTATTAGTGTCTGAAATCTTCGTTAGTTCAATGGGAGATTACCCTCCCACTCTACTCTGCCCTAGTGAGACCACATCTGGAGTACTGTGCCCAGTTTTGGGCTCCCCTGTTCAAGAAAGACAGGAAACTACTGGAGAGAATCCAGCAGAGAGCTACCAAGATGATCAGGGGACTGGAGCATCTATCTTCTGAGCAAAGGCTGAGCGACCTGGGTTTGTTCAGCCTGGACAAGAGAACACTGAGGGGGAATCTCATCAGTACCTATAAATATCTAAAGGGTGGGTGTCAAGAGGATGGGACTAGGCTCTTTTCATTAGTGCCCAGTGAAAGGACAAGGGGCGATGGGCACAAGTTGGAACACAGGAAGTTCCACCTAAACATGAGAAAAAAGTTCTTTCCTGTGAGGGTGACAGAGCAGGGGCACAGGCTGCCCAGGGAGGTTGTGGAGTCTCCTTCCCTGGAGACATTCAAAACCCACCTGGACGCGTCCCTGTGCCCCCTCCTCTAGGAGTGCCTGTTCAAGCAGGGGGATTGGACGCAATGATCTCCAGAGGTCCCTTCCAACCCCTGCCATTCTGTGATTCTGACTGCATCCAGATGCACAAAATGGTTTCAAACAATTTTACAGTCTTGAAATGTTTTTCTTAGATTCTTTAAGAAAATGTAAAATTAAGAAATATGCTTCATGCAGTGCTTCAGCTGAGAAATAATGCTTATTATTAGTTATATAGTACTAAACTGTGTGTTGGTATTATAAGCACAGAATATGAAAGTAAAAAATACTCATAAAAGTGTAATTAATATTTGAACAAAGCCTTCTCAGTTTTGCTAAAATAAGCACTTCCGGGGGGGGGGGGGGGGGGGGAAGAAAAAAAAAAAGGACAACTGGAAAAGGCAAGTTTTCAAAATACAAACTAACATATAGACATATCACAACTCATGATGGCAAGCACGAATTAACCCGTTCATTCCCCATACGTTGGTCCTGTACTACTGTGTTTTTAACGCCAACACATGGCCTGTTCTCTTCCAATTCATGTAAGAGGACTTGCAAAACCTTATTTCACACTTTTAAGCCATAAATCTTGCAGAGGAAAGGACACTGGAACAGGTTTCCCAGAGAATTTGTGGATGCCCCATCACCGAAAGCATTCAAGGTCAGGCTGGATGGGGTTTTGCACAACCCAGGCGAGAGGAAGGTGTCCCTGCCCATGGCAGGGGGGTTGGACTAGGTGATCTTTGAAGGTCTCTTCCAACACAAGCCATTCTACGAATGCAAAAGGAGCAGGAATTCTCTACTGTTCTAAGCTCCTTGTAACCGTTCACTAAACTAGCTCTCCCCCTTCGTCAAAGGCTGCCCTCCTCCACTTCTAACGCCCCAAGAGCCACAGGACAGTTCAGCCCGGCGGGCCTCTGCAGGGTGTTGGGTCCGACCCCTCACCCAGAGGAGGCTCACACGGAGCAGATACATCGCTCGGGGCCTTGCCCAGCTGCGCTGCCGGTCTCCGAGGATGGGCTGGCTGGCCGCCCTTCACTGTGACCCCCCCACACACATCTGTTCAGAATCACGTTTCAACCTGTGGATATCTGTATCCACAGCCCACCTCTTCTCCCTCCTCCACACCCCGCCCTACGAGGCGGCTCAAGGCTTTGCCGATGCCTGCGCTTAGCCGTGTCTGCCTAAGGCCGAGCAAACCGAGCCCGCTCGGGGCCCCCTCGCACACGCCGGGGCCCCAGCCCCCTCAGCCCCCCGCCGGACGCCGCTCCGCCTGCTCACACCCTTTCCCTACCGGGACGCCCCAAACCGCGGCCGCCGCCCCGGGCCTGAGGCGTCCTGCGCCGGGCTACCCCCACCACCCACCCGCGGCCGGCAACACGGGGTTCCCTCAGCCAGCGCCTACCGCCAACCGGGCGCTGGAAGGGGCGGCTGCCGACCGCGCCGCGCACATCGCACGGCGGCAGGAGGCAGCGGCGTAAAGAGAATAGTAACAGTTAAGGAGAAGACGCTGGAGCGCCCTCCCCTCCCGGCGCACGCTGGCGGGGGCAGCAGCGGTAACGCGGTGAAGGCCCCAACGGTCCCCGCGGCACCGGGGCGGCGGCGCCTCGGCTCTCAGGAACGGCCCGAGGGGCGCCCGCCACAGGGGAGGCGGAAGAGCGGCGGGACACCCCCGCGGCGCGCAAGCCGGACACCACAGCCGCCGGCCCGCCACTTACTTGAAAGCCGTCGCCATGGCGCCGCCGCTGCCGGAGGTGCCGATGCCGCCGCCGCCTCGTGACCCGGCCGGCCGGAAGCGGCTGCCGGCGGCCCGGGGGCGGCCTGCTACAGCGGCGGCAATCAAGGGGAGCGGCGCCGGCGGGCCCCGGCCGCTAGGGGGCGCCGGTGGCTCCGGGCGGCGCTCGGCGCGGCCCCTCTTGGCGGCGGGGCGGGGTGAGGCGCTCGCTTCCGCCGCGCTGTCGCCGCGCGATAGGGCGGTACCGCCCCCCCTCCCCCGGCCCCGGCCCCGGCCCCGCCGGCGATGGCGGCCCCGCTGCCCCTGCCCGGAGCCGCCGCGGTGCTGGCAGCCCTGGCCGCCCTCCTTCTCCTCCTCCTCCTCCTGCTGGTGAGAGCCGCGCCGCGGTCACCGCGGGCCCGGGGGGGGCCTCCAGGGGCGGCCCAACCTACCGCCCCCGCCGTGTGGGGCAGGGGCGTCTCGCCGCCCCCCCGGGCCTGCTGAGGGGGCGCGGCGGGCCCCGGGACCCCGCGGGGGCGGCGGGGCGGGCCCGGGCCCCGGGCCCCGTTCCTGCAGCTGCTGGCGGGGCTGTGCTTGTGCGTGGTTTTACGCGGGGACGGTGTTTTCGCGAGGCGTGGGGTGAAAGGCCACGCAAACCAGGTGAAAATGGAGCAATTTCACCCTTACAGTATGTCATGTAAAATACCCTGGTAACGTGCTTTCAGGGTAACCGCTTGTGAGTCCTGCATGTTTCTAAGTGACTGAAATACCTGGCAAGTTTGAGAAGCCTGACACCTGGAAAGCAAAATTCTGCTGCCCATCAACAGTACCATGTCTATAGAGTACCCAAGTAAAACTACTCCAAAAACCAAGTTCTACAGATTTATTTTACCCATGCATAAAAACCATCCGAGCTCAGTTTTGCAAGCACATATGGCTGACTGGTCACGAGCAGTGCCATTGATTTCAGTGGTTCTGTGCAGGATCAGAGGCAGCACCAGCTTGTGTGGCAGGGATTACTTGGGGAGGGGGCAGTGGCGCTTGGACCACGAGTTTGGAGGCATCTACATGCTTTGCAGTTGAAAAAGCAAGGAGCCAATGATGCTGACAGTGCTCAGGGTAGGTGAAATGGAGTAATCAGACGGCATGAGAAGGTTTTGGTCTTGTGTGATTTGGTCAGCGGATGAAGTAGTGCACTGCTGACCCACCTCGTTACTGAAATATGTTTGGTTGCCTCTCGTAGCACATCCAACAGCAAGGTAAACGTTTAATAGAATGCTCAACGATTCTTTTCTTTTTCATCACAGGTTTGTGTGATTGCTCACATAACTGCCAGAGAAATGCCAACCCTTCACCGATACGAAAAAGAGAAATTCTTCGTAAATGCTGAAGGCAGGAAAGAATCTGTACCAAGTATACATGATCCCGCTACAAGGGAACTCTCTGTTGTTGTGCCTTCATACAATGAGGAAGACCGGTGTAAGATTTTTCTTGTTTTGAGAAAAAGAAGAAAATCTATCTGTTGTTACTCTAATAATGCAGAGGTCAGTTTATGTTAGCAGTAGATTCTGGCAGGCCAGATTACATATCTGATTTTGGACACAGTTTCCAGAAAACAGTCCAAGTACATTGAATTTCAAAATCAAGACCCTGTGTAACTTGATTTCTGCTGCTAAAAATATCGTGGGGCACTTGTAAGAATCCTCTTTATTCTAATGAAGTCCAGCAGAATGACTGCTCATTGCCCCTGTAAATGCTGTAAGGCAAGAAGCAGAAGAAAACTTGAAACTGATTTGAGAGCTTCCCACTCTGTAAACAACAGCAGCAGCTTCAGACAAGCAGAAAAAAGGATGATCTCATGGGTTCCTGTTTGGCTTGGCCATATATATGAGTACCTGAGACTAAAATGTGAAGACTTTCAGATGCGATAGAAATAATCAAGCTGTAAAGCTGTACTCGGGCTTGATGTGGTAGTACACATTGTCATTTCTTTTCTTGGTCAGTGAAAATGCCAAGCTGTTTGGGATTCCATTAAAAGAGATGTTGACAAATAAAGTGTATCTGGAGACAAGGTTGGCCTGGCCCTTTCTTGAGTCCAGTGCCTGTCTTAGTCCTGGTTCTCACATGCCTGTTTTTTGTAAGCAAGGTCTTAATATGCTTCATGTGAGTTTCACTTAGCTGTCTCTCTTTGGAGATAGAATAATCACCTGAGATGTGCTCAGGAATGAACATATACTGCAAAGACAAGGTCGAACGTCTTTCTAACCTACAGATAAATCAGCTGCAAAAGTAGCGCCTGTTCACTGGCCGAAGCATCGTGGCCAGCAGCCTTAGTAAGAGAAGGCATGTTACTGACTGGTGTAAGGAATTTCTCTTGTTGCCTTCTCTGTCAGCTTGCTTAAATAGATAAAGTCAGTAAGAATTATTTTTTTCCTTTAATGTTGTGTAGAGAATGACATATTTAAAAATGAAAAGTTCGTTCTTATCTTCAGAAGAAATGTTTCTCTCCTGTCTTACGTGTGTGATTTTCTTCAGTGTTCTTTTTGCATTCAGAAAGGACAGGACTTGGGAGTTACAGTGCTAAGCTTGTTTACTGAAGGTAGTGCTGTATGAAAGAGGCAATTTGCTCAGCTTTGCTTTGTGGTTGTTTTCGGCTTGCTTGTGCGGGTGCTTTTGGTGCTTTGCCTGTTACAATCTACTAACCTGACCTCCTCCACCTTTTCTTTAGTACCTCTTATGATGGATGAAGCTTTGGATTATCTAGAAAAAAGACAGGTATTTTCACTTTGCATTCAAAATTCATTATTTTTCTATTGTTTTTGTATAATAAGTCAGTGATCTATTAGCTTTGTTATTTTGCTGTATGTTAAAACAGCATTACTTAGCCACTTAGAAGTAATGCTTTTGTCTATTACCAGTTATTTTTTGATTAAATGCCAGAAGGTATTTTTTAATTAAGTGAAAATTTAATATACTACTATATGATGAAAAATCTTTGTATGTATGATAACTCTCTAAGACAGAGATTAAGGATTAACCATACATTTAGCTTTCTAGACTAAAGCCTGGTTTGTCCCAATAAGTCTCTTAAGCATTTGCTCTTCATTAGAATTTGTTCCGTGGGTAAGAAGCCCTTTGTAAAGGTTTGTGGGTTTTGTTTTGTTTGGGTTTTCTTAACAGTGATGTTGTTCTAAGCTTTCATCTTTTACAACTGAATTGATTTTTCAGTTCTAGATGGTAGCTGAGGAAAATTATAACAAGCTAATATAATGGAACACGCATCAAATACGGCAAACTTTAAGTATGCCGTGTGAACAAATGTACTGCATCATATCGGTGTCTGTTGGCGACCATGAATGAGTTAAAAACTGCTAGGGAGAAAAGAATGCTGATGTTTGAAAGACCTACTCCCTCCTTAAGAAATTGGACAAAATGCTTGATTTCTGTTTTTATTTTCAAGAAACGAGATCCTTCATTCACTTATGAAGTAATAGTGGTTGATGACGGTAGTAAAGATCAAACTACGAAGGTAAGAAAAAGAAGTGTCTTACCAAGTAATCAGAGGTGCGTGCGGATTTTTGTACAATGCAATGTTTTGCATTTATATTTTGATACTTGAAGGAGTTGACAATTAAAATTCATGTTTCCAAATACTTTCTGTCATTGTCCTATATGCATTGTGGGTGTCCCATGCACCCACGCATGCACATATAAGTCTTTTGCAGATATGAGTATTCTTGATTGGCAGCTATGACAGCCATTCTCCTGCAGCTGAAATTCTAAAAATTCTTATCTTCAATAAATTTCTTATTAAATATTCTACATGTGCATAGTGATATGAATGTGAACCTGAGGAAGCTAAAAAGCCTTTTAAAATAGCTGATTTATACTGTGATTGACAGAACAGCTGACATGTTGTGTAGCTCTTTCCCATACCCTTCATGGCATTGTTCATTTAAAAATCCTCATGCCATTAGTAGTATTTTCAAAATAGTTCTGCATTCTTCTGGTTCGACTTTGATGTATGCCGCTGGAAAGGAAGGCTGGCCAACTTGAGGTTTTTTTTACTACTGCTTGGAAGGTATTTGAGTTAGCTACTAAAATAAATGCTGTGTTTTCATTTATTTCCCTTAAGATTGTCCGTTAAGGATTGTTCGTATATATTTTTGACTGCTTTGCATTCCTTCTAGCATAATTTCTAACTAAGCACACTGTGGCCATGGGTGTCTAAACTTACAAAGACTTGAGACAACCTTCACAAAAAATTAGAGGGGAAAACTCATGCTTTCTCTTCCCCACAACAAGGAACAAAGTATGCATGTCCCTGCAGCGTGAATGGGATTTTAGATCACTGTGAATTTCTTGTTTAAAACCACAGATAGCAGCAAAACAAGTGAGAAATAGGTAGTAGTAGTAGAAAATTATTTTTCTTTGATTAACTGTTGGTGTTGGTGTAAAAGGTCTGTAATAGTATGATATAAATTACATTAGTATTGAGTTCTTTGGACTTGGGTCAGTGGGCTTTAGAATTGCTTGGGGGAATGTCCTGGTTTTATTGAACATAACTAGCTTCTTCAGTCTTCCTGTGTTGACTGTGAACTGGTTTTTATTTTCCCAGACAGACTCCAGCAAACACTGGCAATGTATTTGTTCCGACTGAAGTGGTTATAACTCAGTGCTATTAAATTTTTTTTAAAAGGGTGAGCAAATATAAACTTCTACCTTGATTCCTGTTTTTGTTTTACGCTGGTTTTTTGTGTGTCTATCAGGTTGCAATGAAGTACTGCAAGAAATATGGAAGCGACAAAGTGCGAGTGCTTTCTTTGGTAAAAAATCGAGGGAAAGGAGGAGCAGTCAGGATGGTAATTGATACTTTCATCTCCTCTGTCTGAACTACCTGTGCCCAAATGTGCAGAAGATAGAGCTGGGCTGACTGATGTTTTGAATTATCGGAATTATTGGAAAATGAGTGCAGGTTCTATAGACGAAGGCAAAAACTGTTTTCAAAATAAGCTTGGAAGCAGTATTCTCTTGCCCTTAAGATTGATAACAAAGAATTTTTTTATATGAGAATTTGAAAGAAAAAAAAAAGACTTGAATTTCATGTTCCTGTTAGTTCCACTTAGAAATAGGCTTGCGGTTAAAAAATCCAACGAAACAAAAAAAAAAAAAAACAGCAAACCACCTTTACAGATTAAAGGAAAGCTTTTGTAGAGAAAATACAGCTAAATTTGCAAACATTGCTTTCCAGGTCACAGCTATGGTTTTAAAAATGGCTAATGAACAAACATTCTCATCCAGCAAAGTCTGCGTGTCCCGAAGCCCACTGCTATCACCCACACTCTCGATAGCAGAACCAGCACAATTTATGCTTTTGCATATTAATTTTCACATAGATATTATCATCAAATCATCACCTTCTAAAAATAAAATAGCTGTTACACATTTAGAAGGAATATTTTTTCCTAAGATGAATGGCACCTTAATTTTATGAAAAAGGGTGGTATCATGCGTGGGTTATCAGTGGCTGTCTTTATCGGTGTTTTAAGCTCTATCTTTAACATGTCAATTTAATTTCTTTTGTGAAACATGAGTGAGTTTGGCAAATAGAGAGAACATTAAATTAGAATATATGGAGCTTTTGTAAGGGATATTAATTTTGAAATTATTCCAAGTGAAGGAGAACGATTCTCTGTGTGGTGTAGTTTTGCACTGCAGAGTAGAGTGGGTGTATATACTACTACTTCCTTGACATTTTTTTCCAGTCACACATGCTTGTTTACGACAGTGCTTTTGGCAAACCCATGGTTAATGGTTTTCCTGTCTGGACCCCTTAAAAAAATCGTCAAAGATTTCTGATCAAGAATATGGTAAAACAAGCTGAGAGACCTGTGTATCACAAATGTTTTGCAGTGATACTGTGACTTAAGACTTATTTTTCAAAACTAATTTAAGATTATCTCTTGAATTCTCTTGAAACAATGTTAGGAAAAAATAGCACTGCATCCTCCTTTCCACAGTTCAAGTGACAAAGAAAAGCTCTCCAGTGCAGTGGCAGCTGCTAGTCACTGCTTCTTTGTCCTCCCCTGTATAGCTGACTGTAGCAACTAGTAACGCTTTAGTTTGCAAGCTTCTCTGGAGAGGCGTTGTTAACCTTTCCTGTTCATGCATTCTGTCACTGTGGGACAGTACTCAGTGTGTGAAGTCTCTAGATGCTATTGCAATATAACTTGATAAATTGTTGTTAGTAGCAGAATATTAAGACTCATCTGTTGTGCTGAATCCTTGAGAGTCTGCTGTTCTAGTTACTGTATTAGGGTTTTGGAGCGTCTTGCAGCTAGCTTAAGACAGATACTGATTTCAAAGGTGTTGATTTTTATTGACTATTTTGATTGCAGGGTGTCTTTAGTTCTCGGGGGAAAAAAATTCTTATGGCTGATGCAGATGGAGCTACAAAATTTGCAGATATTGAAAAAGTAGAAGAAGGTCTAAAAAACCTTCAGCCGTGGCCTGTGAGTATCAATTCTCATGGTTTTTGTTTCATACACATGCATACAGATTGATTTTTGTAATTCTTTTCAACTTTTTGAGCTTTTTGAGATCTGGTTGAAGATCTAGGTGTAAGTCTGAAGACCTAGGTGTAAGCTTAGAAGCTGCAAGAATGGGCTCTCAGAAGGTAGCTTCCACAGAGTTCTTACCTCCTTTGCATTCACTGCGCCTATTGCAACGCAGTACATAATGTTCTATTTACCATTTTTCCTTTGAAGTTGTTCTATTTTGTCTAAATACCATGTGTTACCTTCTCAGTTAAAAACCAATTTTTTCTTTGTTAACTGTTTTGTATTTTCTTTTTATCTGCTGTCATCCTATATACCTTTAAGGGTGCATCTTAATTTCACCCTATTTTACAGAGGTTCACTTTTCTCAGAGTTGTTAGTTTAATGACAGTATTTGGAAGAACTTTTATTTTAAATAAAAATTCAAAAACCTGTGGAACAAGAGCTCCTCCCTGCATAATCATTCTCTTTTGGGTGCTTGACTTGAAAGAACTGAGGTTTATTTTCTGCTTAAACGCAGGGGAGTGAGGTACTTGTAGGTCGTTTCCCGAAGTGCCAGAAGCGATGTGCAGCTCTTCCAGCGGGAGCTGCGAGGGGTGCGCCTGTGCGAGTGCAGGACCACAAGTGTGGGAGCCGCCGGGCGGCGGTGTTTCCCTGATGCTCTCTGCTACCAAGGCAGCGGCAGCTGCTGGTTCTCCAGCATCAGACCTGCACTCTCAAATATAGTAGATTTGAGAGATTTCTTGTGAGAAGTAGTAGCATGAGAACATTTTGATCACATCTTTTATTTTGAGGTTGTATTTTTGGCTGATACCATGGCATTTTATTTGTTTGAAGGTACATCAGTGCAACAAGTACTTTATTCTGTTAGCCCTTCCACAGTGGAATATTTAGGGAAAACTTATAACTTTAAGTGCCTAGGAATGCTGAATGCTTATCTGTGGTGTGTAACACGTTTACTGTATGCATACCTCAGAGGAACAATGTAAGCTAAACCAGACCTGAATAAATTGCAGCAGTTTGTATGCACCTTATGCAAAATGTAACAAACTTTAGATGATCTGGTAATTGTAGAGAAGACTGGTTTTAGCCTCAGAATCTAGCAGCAGAAAAAGTGCAGCTACAGGAAGCAGAAAAGTATACTGCTTTGAAGTTTTTTATTATACAGTTCTCGGCACAGAATACCACCAATTCAGAAAATGTTAGTTTTAGAATAACTCTTTAATTTATATTCCTGTACAGAACGAGATGGCTATTTCCTGTGGTTCTAGAGCGCATCTGGAGAAGGACTCAATAGCAAAGGTTTGTTTCCATTTCCTGCTGTGTACTAATACCCAAATACCTCCATTATTTGATTCTGCTCTACAGATTTTACAATTAAATAACCAATATTTGTAAAAGAATGAAAGCTAAAAAATAGGAAGAGCTTGTCGTAAGTACAGCATGTGATTCATCATATGCAAGGGTCGTGTCATAGATTTCAGGCACTTTGAACTCGTGTCAGTTAGTGTTCCAACTTCTGGATTTAATTTCCCTAGCTGAGAACACCTTACAAGCAGAGCTTCTAATCCCTGACAGAATAGGTAGCTAGTAACGAGTACTGGGGCTGGAGTGGAAGGCAACTGATGTGTTCAGTTTTATTGATTCCCTTCCAGTGCAAGAGCCTGATCTGCAGATCTTGAAACCTGTTTAAAATGAGTTAGGGATAATTAGCAGCAAGCTGAAGAGTATCTCAATTCGTGGGAAAGTACTGAAATTTTTCTGTATTACTCATAGTAAAATTTTTGAGTTTTGAACACACAGACAGTACTGTTCTGTGTGTGGCTCTTGTGGAATAAACAGTGATGCATAGGCACACGGTCTTATCTGGCATCTGGTTTTCTGATGTCTTGGCAGACAGTAGTTGACAAAGCACAGGCATGGAACTTGTGTTGCAACAGACGCATTGCTGGACTAATTTTTTCAGCATCATTGGATGTGCTCATCATGTTGAATGTTCTCAAGAGTAAGCTTTGTTTATACTGATGTTTAATACTTGAAATTATTCTAAAATGTATACACAACCACTAAAATAGTTACAAAAGTTCAAAAGTAGTTACACTGGTAATGTTCAGCCTCTGGTAGATCTTTAATTTTTTATTCTGGTTTATCAGGTACTGTCGGAGTGGTTCACTGGAAAGACTTCTTGTAAATACTGCTGCGTGTGTGTTAGCATCCTCACAAAAAAAAAAAATCCAAAACCTTCATCATTATCAGAAATTAGGATAAATCTTTGACATGGTATTTGCGTGCTTGTAGTACAGAATATACTATTTGCAGTTACTTGTTATTTGTGCAGCCAGTGTATCCTGGAAATGTTGCTGCTACATGAAGACCATGTAGCTGATAAATTTGAGCCCAGAAAAAATACTTCATTGTGTGGTCAGGTACGGAATATAGGTAAACCTTCTTCAGTGCATTCATATTTATTTTCATCATTGAAGGTCTTGCTACGTGAAGGAGAGGAACTGGAACAGGACTTTATCTTTTAATGCAAAAGTACAAGTTTTAGGATGTGTCCATCCTTTGCTTCCTGTTTCATCCCATATTTCTGACTTGTTGATAAAGGAATCACCAACTGGTTAGGTAGTACTGCTCTGTTTGAAATACGTAGCCTATTTCGTCACCCAGCTGTTGGTAGACGGGAGAGGAAAGACTGCCTTTACCATATTGGAAAGAGATTCTTGTGTAGTGCAGTAGATAAAAAAAAATTGCAGAACGATCTTTGAGAAGTTGGGGTTTTTCTCTGGCTTAGTGGCATTTACAATGTTAGAATGAAGCTGTGAGAAGCAGCCATATGGGATTTATTATTAAGACCAGAATTTCACCCTTAAATTGAGTCTCAAGACATCAAGAATTCTGTTCTGCCTCCAGAATTGTTAATGTACATTAACGAATCCCTCGTATGACATGCATAAATGGTCTCTTTGTGAAGTAAGTGCACAGTTTCATTGGCTGACAGTCATGCAGCCTCTTAGAGCTTCTCTTTTGGGACTAGTAGCCTTGTGTTCTTGTTCACACAATGACTTACCTTCACCAAAAGAGCCAAAGAATCCACACCAGAGCCACCATTAACCTAGGCCTAGAGTACTTTTCTGAGAGGCACAAGCTAGGAATTTTAATTTCCTTAATCACAGAATCACAGGTTGGAAGGGACCTCAGGGATCATCTAGTCCAACCTTTCTAGGAAGAGCGCAGTCTAGACAAAATGGCCCAGCACCAAGGCCAGCCGAATCTTAAAGGTGTCCAACATGGCCGAGTCAACCACTTCCCTGCAGAGATTATTCCAATGGGTGACTGTCTTCACCATGAAAATTTTTCCTCTCATGTCCAATCGGAATCTCCCCAAGAGCAACTTGTGTCCATTCCCCCTTGTCCCCTCCATGTGACTCCTTGTAAAAAGGGAGTCTCCATCTTCTTTGTAGCTACCCCTTAAGTACTGGTACATGGTGATGAGATCCCCTCTGAGCCTCCTTCTCTCAAGGCTGAACAAACCCAGTTCTCCCAGCCTATCCTCATACAGCAGGCTTCCCAGTCCTTCAATCCTCTTGGTGGCCCTTCTCTGGACCCCTTCCTAAGCCAAAGGCTATTACATAATAAGCTGAGCATCCTCTCAATTTTCAAGTGAGGTTTGAAATTATTAGCTTTAAAGGCATCTCTTATCATCCAGAGGTGCTTACCAGTGTCGGCTCCTAAAGGTTTTGCATGGTATTTTGACTTGCAGTCAAAGATACAATCGCCTAAATGGAGCTTAAGACCATCAGTGAGTTCAGAATCTGTTTGTGGATCAGAGCTCTAGTTGTTCAGGAGCTGTCTTGAATAAAAGACTAGGAGGGGCCTCTGCAAACCCAGAGTCCAGCCTCCGGGTTCCATGGACAAACTTACCTGTATGATTGTTATGTCAAGAATAAAAGCGTAGCCAAAGAGTAGGCTGGGAGAACATTGACTAGGAACGTAAAATACATGTGTGAAAGCAAAAGAACAAAAGAGGTGGCTGTGTAACATTGCTGGAAATACCAAATGAAATATTATCTTGCACAGCAGCTGTTACTTTTGTCCTGTTTTCACTTGGTCCATCATATACTGCAAAAAAGTGCATTCTCTAATTGCACTCCCTTAAGTGCCTTAACATGGTGTGTGCAAGCTCTGGAGATCATACAGTCTTGAATGAAAGAAGTGGGTGGCAAACAACACGAGATGCTCCCATTTGGTTCGGTTTTTTTAATATAAAACTTTTTTTTAATTTTTCATGTCAGAGTAGCAGCTGGAACCTGTTTAGTTTTTAGCATGTATTCTTAAGAATAGCAGTCTTTATGCAGTCCTGCTGGCTTATTCTCCATTGTTTGTCCTAGTAACTTTGGAGTTTGTTGGACCTGTTTAACCAATTTTTGGGAAAACAGGAGGACTAGACAGAGGGACAGAGGGAGCTGGTAAGTGTCCAGTGGAATAGAGCATGTAGCATGCCATTCCCCTTCTCCTTCAGTCTTCTTTTCCTGGAGGAATTCCGAGACAACCATGCAGAAGATACTGTGGCTGTCCCACTCATTAACTGACATCCAGGTGCAGGTTCCTGCTCCACTTACTAAGGCATTATCCAGAATGAAAAGCTGCTCTGAATTAGGGAAGCAGAAAAAAGAACTTGGACTTCTCATATCCTAGGCCAGCATACTAACCATGTGCTTGACTGGCAAGTCTTTCCTTTTCAGTGGTAATTTTGTTTCACTGTAACAATTGAAAAGTTCTGGTTTTATTCCAGTGCAAAACAAAAACAGTTTACAAACTTTGAAAGCTATCACAAAACGGGATTATTATCCTGTAAGCCAGGTCTGTTCAAATACTTCACTCATCACTTAAATGAAACCATCTAATTTCTTGCCTTTTGTCCACAGCGCTCTTACTTTCGAACTCTTCTTATGTATGGGTTCCACTTCCTGGTATGGTTTCTCTGTGTCAAAGAGATCAGGGACACACAGTGCGGATTTAAACTTTTAACCAGAAAAGCTGCCTCAAGGACCTTCTCAATTCTTCATATAGAACGCTGGTAAATTCTTTCTGTTTTTTTTCTTTTTATTTTTTCTTTCTAATTGAACATGGTTTTGAAAAAGTAATTTCAGCATTGCAGCTACTATGAAACATTTGATGTCTGTGTATAAATCCTAGCTGCTCAGTTTAACCAATTATAGCACTACTTGCTTGGCAATTTAGATTTCTTGTTTTGCTAAAATATCCTGGTATTTGCTAAGAATTCTATTTTATTATTAAGATATACTTTAGGAAATAGTTGAGTATTTAATTTTAATCTTTCTACTCATGGTGATAGGGAGAAGGGGAACAGACGGGCTTACTAAGTTTTAATTTTAAAAGAGCATCCAACATAAACTGCAAGAAGGATTTTAAGACTATATGGCTGGATTTTACGTGCCAAGAGTTGACTCCTTGGCTCCTTGAAAGTCCATTTTACTTTGGCAGGTCGTATAGAAAGGACTGTGTAATACTGAGAAGCGGGCCATTTTGGTTTTGCCTCGTCAGAGCAACTGGTAATTGATTAGGGGAGCAAACAAAAAGAAAATCCCAAAGACTCTTCTCTCTTCACTTCTGAAAGAAATCCCAAAGAAACAATTTTTGATTGTGTTGTAATCCACTCCCTATTTCTGAGAGTCCTCTCTCCTTTACAGATATGAGCCATGCAAGCAGAGTAAGAAATGGAGAGAAGCTCTTATTATAATATGGAAAGTTAAGAGTTATTAATCCTATTCAAAAATTTTATCAGTCTATTTTTATGCATTGCAACCTCACAGTTCGGTGCTGTTTAACCAAAACATTTTACCTAAAATCCATATCTGATGTTCGTAATTGCTGAAGGCTCAAAGTGAAAGGAAATGCCTACTCTTAGCTTATTTTCCTGCTGGAATATTTCATGAGAGAACTACTGATAGATCTCATTGGTGTAAGACAGTAGAAAATGATGCAGCCTTTGAGTTCCTTTAGAGCTCTCTTTCATTATAATTTAGCTAGAATAGTTCCCTTAGGAGAGTGATACAGCCATGACGACTGTTGTGGGACTGAAACACTTTTTCTGCACAAATACCGTAATTTTTGTAAATTTCCTACACCACAATTACTGCTGAAAAGGATAGTGACAGTCCCCAGGCTTAATTAAGTGTAATCAAATCTTTTCAAACTACTGTCTTTATCCAAGAAAATCTCTCATGGGCTACTGCTTGCTGACAGGGAACAGAATTACTGAACAGTGTTCTCATATGAAAATGTGTATAAGCATGTGGGGAAAGTGGGTTGTTAAAGGAAACAGTAGTCATAAGTGAAATGTCTGTGATGTACAGACAGTTGGGATAATTGCAGTAGGAAATGATACAGGGACATCAAACATTCATCCCATAGAACCATACATTGTATTCCTTTGTACATGGTAATATAAGAATCTGAAATAGCCCAATAATGGAAACTTGTTATTTTAAACAAAAGTGGCCCCTAATATCTTTCCATTGCATAGCTTGCATGTAAAAAGGAAAATAAAAACTGGTTAGACATTGTGCAGTGGAGGTTTTGTACATGTCACGAGAATGAAGAAGTAAAAAAAAGAAATAGTAGTCAGTATTATATTTCTGATGACTTGGGACAACGGTGAGTCCCTAACTGGGCCACAGAACGACAGGGAGTTGCAGAGAAAACACTATCTTGATATTGGACAAAAGGCTCTGAGATCTGGGGTTTTTACCTCCTCTGCATCACTACACTGGGGCTGTTTGACAACTGAAGAAATTATTTGATTCTTTTTGAATCTTAAAGTCCCATTAGTGAAGTGAAGCTCCATTAGGTATTGAAAAAAGAATTCAGTTCAGTGTGGTCGGTGCTCAGGTGTTCTGGTAATGGAGGACAGTGCTGGGGAATATACAACAAACAAGCAGCATTTAATGGGATAAAAGCAATCTGAAAGCCAGCACCCCAGTCACTGAGTCTGTCAAGGGCTCCCCTGCTGCTGCACCAGAGCACGTGGTGAGCTGCTGAAGAGAATGAGCACAATCCCATTTCTGCAGAAGCCTCATCTGTCCTGTCTGCTCAAGTTTTGTCAGGCTAAGATTGTTTGAGGTACTACAGTGTTAAGTGAATTCTTATGCTAGGACATAATAAATATTTAGACTAAATATTAATACATAACATATTTACTCATGAAATTAGTATAAAATGACTATAAAATTGGCTATCTAATAATTCCTGTCCATAACTGTCAAGCTTACTGCTCGGTTAGAGTATAAATACGCACACACAATGGGCAGGATTTGCTTCATCGCATCTAGAGTGCATCTCCTTGTCATTTAGCCTCCCTCCTTAGACCAACAGAAGGGACAATTTTAGAGTATAATTCATTTCATCCTAATATAGGTCTCTAAAACATGCCAGATGAAGTGCAGCCAACAAATGCCCGTTTCCTGCCCTCGACTGTAAAGGCACTCTGGACAATTTGTACAAAAGGAATTATCTCTGCTGTAGATGACTGAAGTTCAGCAGGGTAAATTCAACTCGTATTGTAGTAATATGTAGAAAAAAACATGTGTCAGCTTGCTAGTGCCTCAACTGCGTCAAAAGAATAAACTATTCAGTAAATGCAGATTTTATTTCTATGTCTCTCAGCAGGCTGATAACATACTCAGTCAAAGAGCAAGTGTTAGGAGCACAGTCTCTTCCTTGGAAGCTGAACATCTTACACTCTGGTAATAGATATATCAACAACATAGCTATCGTGCAGCTAGGTTGGACAGGCTGAAAGATTTCTAAGTTTCCGTACTTAAATAGCCATCAGGGACACCAAAAATAAATGCGTATGGTGTTTTCAGTGTTTCACCAGCACCACCAATAAAATGAAGTCTTGTGTTTCCATATTCACTTTCCATATAAAAAAGAAGGGGAGAACATCAGGAACTTCCTTATGTGCATCTTTGACAGTTTCAATATGAGTTTAATCATAAGGAAATAACCAATATCAGCTGCATTAAGAATGAAAAACTAATTGCTTAGACCTTCACTTTTTTCTGCTTTCTTCATGCTCTTTCTAGTCCAGTGGATGTTGAAGATCACCTCTTTAACGTTAAAAATACTAGAAAACAAACCTCAGTTTTCTTCTTGCTGTGCTGAATTTGATTTACAGTTGCTTTTATTTATGAAATCTTAAAAGCAAACTGAAATATACAAGGAAAAATACTGTTTTATTATGGTTATCACATTATGGTGATAAGGATCATGTAACACTTTTTAAAGATAGACCAAGATATTTCCTACAATATTTGGTAAAACTAACACCAAAGTTTAGAAAGCATTTGAAAATTAATAGATACTGGACACCATTCTTATATTTGAGACTAAGAAATAAGCTTACATCCTAAACTAGCTTTTTTTTGGTGAGTGTTCTCACTGACATTTGTTTAACTCTCCTTTGGAGATCTGGCTGTGTATATACAAATACAAACCAAACATTCTTGAAATGTACTTTCTAAATAGCAAAGTTTTGACATTAGTACGAAATGAGAGCAACCTTTTGAACAGAAAGCATATGCTTCGCGTTTTAGGCTCTGAATCTGATTACACCACTAATCTGTTTTTCAGAAATGGATGGAGCACATTTTTTAAATTAAAACTTAAAAGAAAATTAAAAGGGATATTTTAAAAACATAATAGAGACAGTTGGAATTACTCACTTTCAGGCTCCAAAAAAAAGCTCTGGTTCCGCATCTACAGTCTTGACCTGAGAAATGTAACTGTTTATGTTAAATTGTAATGCACAAGAGGAAAACTGGAAAATTAAATGGTATCACTGGCAGAATTTTCCTATCCTAAATTTGGTCATCAGGTTTTTTTCCGACTACAAAAAAAAAATCATAAATTTTCTTCCAGCCAAAAAATGCCTTTTCTTACCTAGAAGAACTAAACATAGCAGTAGTTATGGTGCTGCCTGGAATATTGATAGAATGAGGGGTAATTCAAAACATAGTTTTAGTCCTGGTTTGATTGACATACTTTTGTAAAGTGGCAATTTATAATGATATTATGCAACTCAGCAAATCGCTGATTAGATCAAATTGTTGCTGTTACTTTTGTGTATAAAAATTGCCTTGCACACTGAACCACCCATGCTGCTTCATGTTTAAAACTCCAAAGCTCAATATAAAAAATTAATGTTTGTTTCTCCAGTTTGTCACTAATCTCTACATGTGAGTCTCTATATAAAAAATACAGAAAAATAATCATTCATATTGCTGCAGGGACTTTTTCCCACTTCTTTGGCATTGTAGACCAACACAAGCAGTGGAATGAATAGTTTTTTCCTGATTTTGTGCATGACAAGTAGAATTGTTTATGAACATCTAATCAACACAAAAAATATTTTGCTGTTATAACTCTGTCTGTTTTGTCTTGTGAAAAATCCTGCTCCTGGCAGACATATGTGGAGTTTCAAAAGCCCCAGTACAGCTAGAGCAGCACTGGCAGTCTAACCCTCTTGGCATCCAATTTCATTCATAGACCTCTTTGGCCATTGGAAGTTTTCTCTGCCCATTAAGAGTTTGCTGGAACAACATATCCTGGGTGTAGAAAAGTCCTGAATTCCAGTTAAAACAGTATAACTGAAGGCTTAATTGTGAAGTTTGAAAACTTAATATTGGACCAGAAAAAAAAAAAAAAAAAAAAGAGTCCTAATGAAATTTTAAAATACAGAATAACTGTGCAGGATAGATATTTTATAACCTGAAGCATTTTAAGGGTTCAGTTTAAAAGGGTTGAATTCCATTAAACACCTACCAGTTTGTTGTTCAACTGAATTTAGCCAGCATCATCTTAAATTGTAACTTAACCAAAAGTACTGCCTCACTGTAAACACAACCAATGGAGAAGTTTTTCTCTTTCTGTATTTTATACTTCATGTTTGCGGTAATTAACAGATAGTGGAGCCACTATAAGAAATAGTTGGTGTATTGTTCACACCATGTATTTTTGGGTATCTAACTTCGGGCATTCTAGATTGGAGCCTGAATTCATTCAGGCTGAAGCCAAACTTAGGTATTCTGAGCTCTGTTCCCCCTCCCCAGACACACCTACTTTCACTCTCCGCAGCAGGGTCTGGTGAAGTACAAGGTGTGAATAATCCCCTGCTATTTCTAAAAGCAGTTCTGTCACATGTTAGCTCGTCACAAATGGCTTCATGTCAAAACACATGTATTGCGCTCACCAACTCATGCACTGGTATTCCTTTGATCTCTCTAGGGTAGGCTCCAGCTGACATACCCACACTTAAATCATTACTATGGCAACTTCTGTGTGGTTCTTCTGGATCTGGTGATTTGCAGGACGGGTCTAATACTATCAGTGTATTGAATACATTGTTATCTGTATTCCCAATTAACTCTCACAGTATGCATATGAGGTGTACTGAAAGGTGGTGGGGCGCAGGGAAGGAAAGACGTGTAACCCAGCAGAATACTACGGAAGTCATTCTCCTTTCAGCTTTGAATAGGGTTTTTTTTAAATTTCAGGAAACGTTCACTGTTACACAAATGGCAACGACATGTAATAATGTTAGTGTTCGACCTGATTAATTCCCATGCTTTTAATCTTTTACTTTGAGCGTTGTAGTTCACCAGCCTATTTAATGTTGTTGTAGTGATGTATATGCTGACATTCCAGTAGGCAGTTGTCCATAGGAATTGTTGCAAATAACTATTAGTTCGCTAGGCTAATACTTTATGTAGCAATATTTTTAGAGCAGCTCATATAGTATAATTCATCAGACAATTATTCTGTCTCTCTTAAGATTTTTACTCAGTTAAGTAGTAAGTATTACAAAATTAGATTTAGTCTTAATACACATGACTCATAAACATTCAAAGGTGAATACATGAGGGTTTTGGCTTACAAATGTAAAATGTCAGCAAAAAATTAAATAATACCATTTCAGTAGAGGAGACCATGGCATAATTAATAAAATAATATTCGGCCCTCATTTAAAGAAAACAGTGAAATGGCAAGGCTGTTTGGAGCAGATTCAGTTCACTGAGGTAAAAAAACCCTAATTTATTCCTGTAACTTTTTTAGTGACAATTAAAAGGCCTGTGTCCTAATCAAAATCAGATTTACAAAGTGGTTCTAAATTCTCTATACACAATAACCATAGTCTCTGTAGATAACCTCTGCTTATGCTGCCTTTGCATGTTTTAATGCTGTCCAGAGTGATATCAATAGCTTTCCTGTAACATACACGTACAGCGCGAGTTCAGGTTGATGCATGTTTGGTAATGATTTTTCCAGCAAGCTGTGGTCTGTACTTCAGTGGGAACCTACGTGTCATACCTACGTGCACATTTCAGAGTGGCCTTCTGTTGTTGTATTCATTAATAGTTTTGCAGAAATGCACTGCACTGCTTAAAAGGAGAGGGTTGTTTGAAGTAGAGGGAAATAACATCTGAACTTGGCTAGCAACCTGCTAAAGTTTGTCTTTTTGCCTGCTCTTGATCACCTGCCTGCCCCTTTCTACCCTTTCTTTAACATCAAATAGGATTACCAACAACTTGAATTCAGGCAACCCTTGAAGCATGAAGGGGTAATGTTACTTTTTTGTTGCATACATTTTCTCCAGTGGCAAAAGATTTCTTTTCATTTCAAAAGAAAATTGTCTTGGACTTAGCAATGAGCATTTGAGGAAATTCTAAACTTATGAAGTTACTGAGAGAAAATGTGGACTAGTATTGAATTGTACTTGACTGCCTCGCAGCTGCATTTTCAAGACCTGTGTAAGCTAGTTCAGAACATCTGTTCCATTGACTTCAAACTGGAAACCTTATCAACAGCTTGGCTAAAACGTTTCCAATTCCTTAACTTCAAGGTTTAGTTCCCTGGGAAAAAAAAGTTTGTGTTTGGATATGTATTGAATCTAGTAGAAATCAAATGTGGATAGCCATTGACAGTTTTTTTCCAATACAGACTAGTATTTTTAGAAAAATTTTTACTGGGGACGGGTTGCTGTTTAGCTTAAATTCCAATTACTGGTATTCATTTAAGGAATAAGAACGTCCCTGCTGGCATTTGAAGACCACAAAGAGGGATAAAAAAAGACCTGGCAATCAATGCATATAAGAAATTTAACAAAAATCACCAGAATCTTCATAATTGTGATTTGCATTCACCCTTGTCAATAGTAGCTACTGGTAGTTTTGTATGCTGATTTCTACATGAGCATTACAAGCTGTAGTTGCCAAAACTTTCCTAATATCAAAAGCCTCAGTGCCTCAGATCCAGAAGGCTCACTTGATCATGCAGGTGCAAGAATGAAACACACAATTCTCTATGCAGAGAACTGAGAGGATTTAAACATATTTGGGACAAACTGGGCCGGAACGGGCAGCTGACTTAGAGTAGGATCACTTCCCCAGTTCCTATTGCTGCACAACCTGCAAACAATTGTGCCGGCAAAAAAGACAGGTCTCTCGAGGGTTTTTGTGTCATACATTAAGTGGTCACCAGGTAAAGTACAACTGTTGGTGAGGTTCTGCTATGTACAGTAACATAAATAATTTCTCACTTCTGTGTTGCTGCCTTTATTCTTGACTTAGAAAGTACAAGGAGAAGCTATCAGATCAGCGTCAAGCCACAGCAGGTGGTTGTCCCCTTTGATGAAACTGCTAGACATGTAGATTGACACTCCATGTTTGACTGCTTGGTCTTTAAAAATGTTTAAATCATGGTTGTGGCAGAATGAAAAGTGAGCGGTGTTCTCAACGCAGCGTGAGCTGTGCCTTCAAAAACAGGACACAGGGAAGTATTCTTGTCTGTATATTGGCTATGTTCTGAGCCATTCAGTTGGGGAAATTAATTTCCCTTTTATGTGCATCTGACCTGTAGAGCATTGGTATCAACTTCGTAACTGAACACCAACCTCCTTAAATCAGGCTAGGGATTTAATTAACAGTGCCACCATCTTTCTTTTGGAAATAAATGTGACTGTATTTGCTATTTCCTGTTCTTCTTCAGGGCATTTGATGTGGAACTTCTTTATATAGCTCAGCGCTTGAGAATACCTATAGCAGAAGTTGCTGTCAACTGGACTGAAATTGAAGGTAGGGGAATTGTTTATATTCTCATAAGATTCCTTACATGACAATCAGGAACAAAATATCTGAGTGTCTTCCCATATTTTACCCAGTTTTGATAACACACAGCTGTCTTTCCATAAAAATTTTGAATTTCATGTCCTTGCCAGCCTTCTGCCATGGCATGGTACGGGAAGAGGTGAAGGGGTAGCAAGGGAGAGGAACTTTTCACTCTCACGGGAGACAAAAGTGGGTAGTTCATACTGCTAGGACAAAGCACTGCTTTGGCACATCCTCTTGCTGTAATGTGTTAATAAAAACATTGACGCTGTAGAACACTGTCAGGAAGTCTGATCATCATTGTTTATTGATTCAACTCCATATCATTGTGTCTTGCCTTCCAAAATTCTTAGCCCACCTATTAAGGCTTCCTCTAGGCACCGCCTCTTCTTAAGATGTGATGTTCTCTCACACCTGTAGGGAGGTCTTTGTTACTGGGTTACTGGAAGGTATAGCTCCATACATGTTTCTTCATAGCAAAGCCAGCTTAAGAGGTACTGCTTGCTTCTGCTCACTTCTTCCCTCCCATCAAATGCAGTTCCTTCTTTTTTTCCCTGTCATTTTTTTCCTTTTTTAAATCTGAATCTCTTCTCCTCTGCACAACCCCTAAACAACACAAAGTATAATGAACTTCAGTGGTGATGCAGGGTGCAAGTGGACAACATCCTAACCCAACTTTACTAGAAATGTTTTCATTTAATGGAGTTCCACATGTATATTGCACATAACACAAATGTTGGCAGAGGTGGAAGAGGGCTTGGTTTCGTAGCATGGGTTCCTTTTACCTAGCCTGGAGATTGGCACATTCATAATATTGCTGTAAGACAATGTGGTGGTCCTCTTCTCCAAAGTTGCTAAGAAATAATATGCTTAATTATTGGTGTTCAGGTTCCTATTTACTGGAACAAAGCCGTGTAGCAGAGAGGACTGTGCATCTTGTGACGAACATGGAATTACTGTGCTGCTTGCAAACTAGAATCTCCCACCTACAGTATAATGTAATTACTATAAAGCAACAACTTTCGCAATATAAATTTTTATTAATGTTAAGGTCTAGGTTGTGGAGCTGAATGTGCTGAGAATGCAGAGGTTCATGACTACTTAAATGTGTGTCTTGCCAATGCTCATTTTTTCTAACAACGTCCTTCTGATTTTCTTCTTCATTAATCACAGGTTCTAAGTTAGTTCCCTTTTGGAGCTGGCTGCAGATGGGCAGGGATCTTCTTTTTATACGACTGCGATATATGACTGGTGCCTGGCAGCTTGAAACAAGAAAATGTAATTAGGTTATTTACATTTTCCAAATATATTATTATACTTAATGGAACATGAGAACAGTTTCAATCAAGTGAAGTGGTGATGAAAGCTGAGGTAATTCTTCGTTGCTCCTGTTGTATGTTTTCATTTTTGCAGCAAGTATATGTTTTATAAGATTGTCAGCAGGGAACTTGAACAATGTTTCGAAAAGAGAAAGCATTTCCAAAAAGATTTTTCTTATCTGGTAATCAGGTTTTTATCTTATTAAATCATAGCTTTAACGTGTCTTATAAATTCACTGAAATAAATATATCTGCTTTTGTCTCATTATACACTTGAAATTTCCTTATAGATGTTAAAAAGAGGCACTCAGTCCTACGTTGAGCAATATTGTGTTGTGAATGACCACAACCATTTGTTTCTGTAATATCTGGAAATATCTGGCCATATTGCAACGTGGCATTATCAATCATGGTTCATGCTGATGCATGTTTAGATTCAATGTTACGGGAATGGGTTTTACTGACTTACAACAGTAATGTTCATAAGGCTGTTCTAAGAACTTTCAGTAGTCTCTTGACATTCCAAATGTTTTTGTCTGAAGCTGAAATAGTTTGTCTGAGATCAAACTGCAGATCATCTCCAGACTGCAGAAGGCCCAAGAGAAAGTACATTTCGTTTTAAAACATTGTCTTTTATAAATATGTTTTGTTCATATGTACTAATTAATACTGCATGCTGAAGTCCTTGGCATCTACAAATCTGTAGTGAAAAAGATATAGAAAGCTAACGGAGAGCATACAAAAATGAGACCCAATGTACATTGGGGGCCTGTTTATAAGCAACGCCAATTTGAAGTTCTTATGCTTGATATGGGATCAGAGAGGGAGGGAGGGGTCTTGAGTCTTTCATAGTAATGTTCTACTCTGTTTCAGTACACAAGTTCCAACAGTGCTTCCAAAACAGTTGTGGGTTGCCAACAAACTAAGCCGGTCTTTCTTTTGGAAAAGTAGAAATTTGAACCAATTTAAAGAATGAATGATGTATGGTTGTACTTTCACATACAATTTCACTGGTGTTTTTTCTTATTCCTTCTGCACTACTGAGTTGAGTTTTGCTCCTGTTAGGGTTACCTCAGTTTTCTATAAATTGAAGTGTTGGAATAAATTCTCAAAAAGTATCTTCAGTTTGATTTCACAGGCTTTATTCTCTTGCCTAGTCCACATACTTCTCTATCATTTCTGCATAATCAGTCAGATGACTCCTTGTTGCCATTGCTAGCATAAAATAGCAGCTTCTCAGTTTTTCTAAAGTGAATTTACCTAATCAAACCTGGACAATAATAGTTCTGTCTATAATTAACTAAAACTGCCAACCATTTCTCAAAAGCAGATTCCTAAAATTTTCCCCATGTCTTACATTAAAATTTAGCTTATTTGAAATTTTAACAAAAATACTTTTTTCAAATGATGAGACTTAGGTCACAAATTATTTTCTGCATGATAAGTAAACATCTGGGGACGTCTTTAAGAAATTCTGCTTTTGAATTGGATGCCGAAGCTTGGAAGGAGGGTGCTAAATTTATTATTTTTTTTAAATTAATTTGTACATTTTCTACAAAGTTTTTTCAAAACTTTGCAGGTAAACTCTCCAGTAACTCTCTCCTTATTGAGCAGTTTCCTTTAGCAACTATGCATATGTCAGCCCAACAAAATACTGGATATCTTCCACCTCAGAGATGCAGAAGTAAGTCTAGATATACCATCTTTGAGCTTTGCGGGGTTGGATGCTTGAACTTGTTGGCAAGGAATTCTGTTATGCTTTCAGTGGATTTAAGCCATGGATAAAAGTCACTACGTGTCTTCGTAGTCCAGAGTCTGCTCTCTGGCTCTGAGGATGATAGACATGGCACCAGTCACATCCATATGCCTACGTCTCCCTTCTCAGCTGCCTTTCAAAGCAGGCTTGCTACATCTAAGCTCTCTGTTGGAGATAGTCCTTGACCTGCACTGACTACCACATTGTGCCCGAAAATATTTTGAGAGGAGGGATAGGCAGCTGTGGGACATCTGGCACAGGGTAGTTTACTTGTAGAGGTGTAGCTAGACACATTCCATTGCAGTGGGAATAAAAGCTGAACTGGGATGAAAAAAAAACAAAAACAATAAACTGGGACAGAAGGGGAATGGGGAGAAACGGAAAAGAGACTTGATCTGGGGCTGAGATTGAAAGCCGGAGAGTGAAATGGAAGACGGAAAGTACTGAGACTGCGTGAAGAATGGGGGTGGAACAGCAATGGACTTGGCAAAAAGACTGGAGCAAGGGAATGGGGAAGGAGGCAGATCAGTTAAGGACGGAGAAATGTTGCTGATGAAGGAAGGGGAAGCTGAAGGACCTCCCTAAGCCAAGTCCTCCACAAGAATAGGGTTAGAACAGAAATTGTCTAGAACAAGTTGGGTCTGAGGATATAGTGATATTCAGACCCTGGGCTGGAACCCAGAACCCCTTTTTCAGTGTTTCTCAGTCATTATTTAACCTCTACAAAATCCTTTGGCAAGTGATATCTCATCTTCTTTCTGTGCCAGTCCGTAGGGTAGCTGGATACCGGTATCAGTTATTCTTCCAGCCCTGGTCACTGAAATCTGCAGTAAGATCATCTAGAGGCTCCAATTCTGAACTGCACGAAGGAGCCATGGAATCTTTCACAAAGATGTGGGAGATTATACAAACCAAGTTTCAAGGAAAACTCACTTTTCAGAGTTAGAAAGCCAGGTATGAAGAACATAGGAAACAGAAGTAGCCTTTCTGACTTGTTCCCACATTGTGTACATGTGCAACAAGAAGAGATACTTGCTTATGTAAGGACTACTTTTCCTAAAAGACATATTTTTAGTGCATGGGATTGATTCAGGAATCAGTGCATCGTATGGCAAAGCCAAATTGATTGGTGGCCTTCTGTTTAGAAAATGCAAGTTCAGATAGAGTATAAATGAGACAAAGGATTAAAGAGAGGCAGTATATTCGCCTTCATCAGGTAGAGGTAAAATAAGACAGGCATGTGGTTCTTTTCCCTCTTGCCCAAATTGTCAGCACATTCGAAGAGGGTGTTAGAGGTACAGATCCAGTTCCTCTATAGTTTAAGACCACATCCAAGCCCACATCTTAAAAAATGGTGAAAGAATTCTCAAACCCTGCTGCAAATCATTTCAAAGGGATATTTGGACACCTCAGTGATGCAGATGTGTCACTGTGCCTATCTTTCAGTAGATGAGAATTCAGAAAATTGAGTTCCAAGTCTGCCATAGTGTGTACTGGGGTTGAAGCATGATCGGTTGCTTTTCTGAGAACTCTTTTTCTTTGTGTGTAATAATCTCAGGTCTGGAACAGTTACCTGCACTTGTTGAACCAACTACTTCAAGCTTTCTCTGAAGCAGAGGCAGCAAAGGAGACTTACTTTAGCTGAGAAGGATGGTTGGCTTTGCCTTCTGTCACTCCTGTAGTGATCACAAGTCTTCTGGGTAGCATACTCAACTCCTTGTATTTGCAGATTATGAAATACAAGACACAGTTTGCCACAGGAGACCAGGACTCCACCGGGCACATGCTGTAACAGAAAGTTAGACTCACGCTTGGTTTTAGGTTTTTGCACACAGTCAGTTATCAGTATTCCTCTAAATGCACGTTGGGCAGGTACATGTAAACATCACACTCCTGAAGCAAAAGTGTACCTGCTTTGTGGGTCCCAACAATGAGCAAATAAAAGATTAGCAAAAAGTGGCTTTTCACTGTCAAAACTAAAGTGCGTAAGAGCCTGTCCCAAGCGAAATTTAGTACACCTCTGAAACTTCAAAAGATTTTAAAATTCATGACTTTTACATGTCTTCAGGTCACAGAATCACAGAATGGCAGGGGTTGGAAGGGACCTCTGGAGATCATCGCGTCCAATCCCCCTGCTTGAACAGGCACACCTAGAGCAGGGGGCACAGGGACGCGTCCAGGCAGGTTTTGAATGTCTCCAGGGAAGGAGACTCCACAGCCTCCCTGGGCAGCCTGTGCCCCTGCTCTGGCACCCTCACGGGAAAGAAGCTTTTTCTCATGTTTAGGTGGAACTTCCTGTGTTCCAACTTGTGCCCATTGCCCCTTGTCCTTTCACTGGGCACTAACAAAAAGAGCCTAGTCCCATCATCCTGACACCCACCCTTTAGATATTTATAGGTATTTATAGGTCGGGCCACAGCAGAGTCAAGATTTTGAACACTGATAGATTTCGGTTTGGGGTCAGAGGTCTTAAGTCCACTTGTGTCTGGAGTCCTACATCAATATGTAAATCAAGATTACCTTAATCCAAATACTTACTGAATGCAGAGAATAGAAGCACAGTGATAAGTATGCAATGAAAACTATTAAGCACATGTGAGGCATAATCAGATATTTTGAAAAGCAGCTACGCAATGGCTATGAATTAAGAGATGACCACATGGGAGAGACCCCAAATTACAGTATTAATTACACAAGCAGCAGTCTCTGACACCAAAACTTTTTACACTAACCTAAAAGTTTTATAGAAATATCAGAGGCAGAGTGATGGGAAACATAGCTCATTTAGAATTGCCAGAAATCAGATCCTTTAAAAGTAGAAAGTCGTAGCTGTCAGAGATCAGAGAAGCCCTGCCTTTGTATGAAATATGTATCCTAAGAGTCATTCACATCCTGATCTTCCCCAAGCTTTTACCTTAAAAGGAAGAGTTAGCTGTTCTTGTTAAAGCCATAAATTTTTAGGTACTTACTAGTTACTTAGTTTAATATATTTCCAAGTTTGTTTAGTTCATTACCAGTTTTTTTTCTGTGTAGCTATCAGAACCAATGGGAAGATTGTAATCATGTATCTTGATTTTCCCATGAAGATCACATCAAGTGACAGAGGTTTTGGACCAGACCCAATATGTGACTTCAGAAGTTAAGCATCAGGTTCCTGGGTGCCCACATTTAAGGTTATTGGAATCCAGAATCCTGAATGAGGCACCCTTTACCTGCATTAAATACTACACGTCCAGGCCAACCTGCTGGCTTTAGTCAGAGTTATCTAACATCAGCCTGTTCAGCATGCCGGGACATCTCTCTCTGCTCATTGCACAGCCCAGAACCCTTTTCTTAGTGTAGGAAGGAGTAGAAGCCTTTCAGAAAACAGGTCTAAGCTTTCCCTTAGCAGAGCAGAAGCCTGCTTACTCGTCTACTGATTCAACTCTGTATCTAAGAAATGGGAGACCAATATTCCCACACTGGAGGGAGATCAAATCCTTACGTCCCATGGGGTGTTCTCTAACTGCTATTTAAGCTGTTCCGCTGTGCACTGCTGTGCATAACGCCCAATAGTGAAACATAACTCCGTCTCATTTATCATGGCACTTAACTTACCTGAGGGTGAGGAAGACCTGGGTTCCAGCCCTTCTCTTTGGGATATTTACTGTCTGTTTACTATATATTTGCTATACTTACTTCAGGTATCAGCCAATAGATTTCTTGAGAGCACTACTCTCCTCTGTGTTCCTTCAGGCCCAACGTATCTCAACTGTTGCACAGCAATCCCAGAATCAGTGGAAGATTCTTCTATGTACCATTTCAGAAGCAGCTGTGTTGGTTTGTTCAAATGAAGCCATAAAGAGAAATGTTCTGCTCCTTCTACACCTGTTCTGGGGCTGCTTGGAGTCTCCCTCAAGCCAGTTCAATTCAGTAGAATGGCAGGATGCCATCTTCCACTTCTTTGGGGTTTTTTCCTTTCTTCTGACATAGTTTTCTGCCATTTCAGTGATGTAAAATTACTCACTGAGTGGTCCAGCAGGCACGGAGTGCAGCAGCAAAAGGAGCACTTCCCCTTTTGACAGCTGTGAACTCACCGCAAGCTTAAAGAATGACTTGTCACCTGGAGGCTAGACACTTTCCTATGGTAGGAAATGTGAATTTAAATTCCTCCTTTTTTAAGCCTAGATAAGACATGAGGTCTTGTTGCCCCCTCAAAATGAGACCTTTAATTACAGAGCTCCAGCAAGAAAGTCCTGGCTCCATCTCTTGAAGTATTCCAGAGCCCCAACCTGATTTCATGGAGTGCTACAACATGGAGCAGGAGGCTCGAGTGGAACATTTCTTGGTCATTCCTGCTAGAAGAAAGGCTAATTGATTCACATTTGATGCAGTCCTACTTAACTACAGAGACTGCGTAGAGAACCAGGTTTCTCTGAGTGCATGTAGACTACTTTCCTGATCACAAAGCCAGTCATTCAAACCAGTGCTCTGCCTAACTTGTCCACACTCTTCATAGACTTACAGACATACAGAAGGTCTCCTCGTTTATGTTTCAGCGGAATCTTAACCTTTACTATTCCCTCCTACCCTTGCATTTGCTGGGGTGACCCCTGCAGATACAAGTCTTCTAGATTACTCACTGTCCTGCATGGCCGTCCAAAGACACATAAAAAACAAACTAATTTCACAGACTTTGAAAAGGAAATAAAATCAAGGAGAGAAAATCTGCATGGTAATTCTGCAACATTCTTACCAACATCAATGCCTGCATAGCTAGTGCTTTCATAGATTTAGATTTCAATTTAAAAAAAAATATTTTGATATTTCTGCGTAAAGAATGTTTCTGCACCATTGTACTAACACTTCATAAGAGACTTTTTCAATAGCCTACTTAATATCAAAGAGTTCTCTTTAAAAAACACATGGAAAAAAACAAGTTACTGAAAAAGGTTCGGTAGTTTACAGCAGTTTTCTTCACTGTTACTATTTTTTATTGCAACCCAAAGCAGCAGCAATGCAAAATCCCCTGATACACATTTAGCTTTTATGCTTACAAGCCATTCTTTTACTCATGCTTAAAATATGGATTGGAAAAGACAGTAAAATTTCTCTCTTTTTACTCTCAGACATGTCCTGCTGATGCGCAGTGTGTTTTCTGTGACAACGCCAGCAGTTAACTCAATATCCCTAACTGGTTTCAGTGACACTGCAGCATTATCACAAAGCAGGGTAACTCTTAAATGAGTGATAACACAGCTTTGATCAGTTTTAATCTATATAAAGTACTCGGAGGTCACTACTATGAAGGGTAAACAGCCAAACATGGAAGACAGCTCCAGTTCATTCTGCAGAATTGTGTTCAGTAATACATGAATTTACAACTCTCAAAGCCTCTGTGCAGACCCTTCCACCACCACAAATACAGAGGAGTCCAGGTTAGTTTTTCACAATGGAAAACGAAATTGTATTAATATGTTAAGCACAGTAACATCTCCAAGCCGTTGAATATTCCCAGCCAGTATTTGAGTTGAATCCTCTGCTAACATTTAAGGCTCTGGAGACCTATCCATAATTATTTATGTACCTATTGTCCAAGTGTTCCTAGGGTTCACAGTCATAATGCTGACTGCAAACTAAAAATAGTCCAAATGAAGAGACAGGCAAAGACAGAAGGCTGCAATGAAGTTTCTGTATCTCAGTGTTTATTACTTAAAATAACATCTAACCTTATTTATGATCCGTGTATGTTTCTTACGGATGCAATGGCATGTCTGTTATAGCTCAAGGGGCATGAATTAAAGTAGTGTTCCAGTGTTGTTGAAGGCTGCACCCTGCCAGCTGAACCGTAAGTTATCTATCTCTTTGGGATAGGGATTCAGAGGTTAAGAATTGGATGCTACTGCGTCGTGCCTATTGCGTTAGCCAACAGCACATAAGGGAGTCTCAGGCACACTAGCCCAAGGGGTCATCTAGACTCAGGGGAGAAGCTACAGACAAACCTTTGTTTCTTACTGGAAAAAGAGACGGTATTGTTATATGACCGAGCTTAAGTAATAGTTGTGAGATCATAGCTGAGAGGGGTGTGCTAGAATATCATGTCATTTAATAGATCCATCAGAAAAGAAAGAGCTAACTGGCCTCCATATTCCTTGGTATTTTTTAATCCATTTTTCATTATACTGTTCATAGATCTGTTCAACTGCCCTAACTGCATAATTAGACAATTCCCTGGTGTAAAAAAAGGCAACAAACTTTTCCAGTCCCACTTGCTTGGCTCAGTCTTCCAAGTACCAGTACACTTTTGCAGATAACAGCAAATCAGTCTGTAAGTTGCCCGTGTCCCTGCCCCACTTGCTTGGTGAGAAGCTCAGCATGACCCAGCAATGTGTGCTTGCAGCCCGGAAAGCCAAACGTGTCCTGGGTTGCATCAAAAGAAGCGTGAGCAGCAGGTCAGGGAAGGTGATTCTCCCCCTCTGCTGTTGTGAGACCCCACCTGGAGTACTGCATCCAGCTCGGGCCGCCAACATGAAGAGGGCATGGACCTGTTGGAGCAAGTCCAGAGGAGGGCTCATCCAAAGATGATCAGAGGGCTGGAGCACCTCTCCTATGAAGACAGGCTGAGAGAGGTGGGGTTGTTCAGCCTGGGGAAGAGAGGGCTGCGGGCAGACCTTATAGCAGCCTTCCAGCACCTGAAGGGGGCCTACAAGAAAGTTGGAGAGGGACTTTTCACGTGGGCATATAGTGATAGGACAAGGGGTAGTGGCTTTAAACTGAAAAAGGGTAGTTTTAGATTAGATACAAGGAAGAAATTCTTCACTATGAGGGTGGTGAGGCACTGGAACAGGTTGCCCAGAGAAATTGTGGATACTCCATCCCTGCCACTGTTCAAAGCCAGGTTGGATGGGGCTTTGAGCCACCTAATATAGTGGAAAGTATCCCTGCTTATGGCAGGGGGGTTGGAATGGTGATCATCATTCCAAAGATGGAATCTTTAAGGTCCCTTCCAATCCAAACCATTCCATGATTCTATGACAGATACACACACAGAGCTTCAGTATATGCATGTTAGTGCAAAGGGTAGATTTTTTTTTTTGCTGAAGCAATGTGCTCCATGTCTCCCTTTCTGCAGAACGAGATGAACCCTTGCTGCATGTGGAGTCCACCGGTAATAACACTCCATACCTGACAAATGTAGGACACTCATTTTAAAAGAAATAAGTTAAACTGTCTAGTCCATTTCAGACCAGCAGCCTGCTCAGCAGTAGCGCTTCAATGCACTGTAAATGCATGACTGCAGTTATTAGAAATAATCTGCCTTACTTGAGGCAAATGGCAGCAACCAAGCTGCAGCAACACAGGGCGTGGGCCAGCTGGGCATGTTGGACAACTGCAAAGTAAGCGCTATTACAGCAGCTCAGCAGGCCCAGAGGAAATGCTTCCAACTTCTCTTGAGGAAAGCCACACTAGCAGGGAATACTTCTCTTCAGAATTCCTGCAGGTCCCAGGTATTGCATTAAGGCCTCCTAATTCTCACACCTTTTCTAAGGACACAGTCTACCATCAGTGAGCAGTAATTCAGTCATAAGCTCTCTAACAGGCTGTGGGTCGTTATCCTTTATCTGCATTTACCACACTTCCCAGCGCTCCCATGCAAGTAGCAAATGATATAAATAACTTACTCATACTCACAGTCTCTTTCTATGTGTACACTTAGTATTCAAGGAACAGCTGCAGACCAGACAAACATCCTCCCAAAATGGCTTAGCCACAGGTGACCCTTCTTTCCTACGGACCTTAATTCCCTCTAAGGTACATGCCTTTGCAACAGTCAGGCTCTACCTTCCTTGGGTCTTCATGTTCTGCTGTCAAGATTACTGCCCTCCTTTGAACTTTGAGCAGTTTGTTGTTTTAGCAGAGTGCACTTCAATATCTAGACTGAATCCAAGACTTTGTTGCTGGTATGTTCTATACAATATTCTTTAAGAATGAGGTGACATTAACTCTGGAATTCCCATCTGTTTTCTGCCATGTTCTAATGTTTCATCTGGGGCTATTCTGAAGCCATATAAAGATCCCATTACAAAACAAAGGGAAATATTGAGTGTCAGCTTTTGGACTGGAGATCAGAAGAGCTGTTTGAACCACAGGATGATGAAGAATCATTGAGTTCTGCAAACAGTTTTGGCAAATTCACTTTGCATGGTCTCTGGAAAGCAGCCTTCCACATGTGGGACAAATCTTTATCTTCATATCTTTGTAGAGTAGAGAAAGGTTTAGCTAATTATGTCAAGGACAGGCTTCATCGTGTAGCCACATTACAACCTCAGTTGCACAGGCTGTCATAAACTACCCCACTGCATACTCTCAATCATCTGCTGTCAAACTAGGAACTAGGTCAAAACCACAAGGAATTTCTAACTCTTTTTGGCTGACTAGGTCTGATGCCATTTAAGGTCTCAACAACAGAGCTGCTGATAACTTTCATGTCTTGATGCCAAAACACAAAAAAAGCCAAAACCATATCCATGGCCATCTTCCAGTCTTTAAGCCAAGTCATAAGTTTTGGAAATGGTAATAAACTGTGTCAGCTCTTCCTTGAATAGTTTTGCAAGTCTGGCTAGGTTCTGCCTGGTAGAAGGTTTCATGATAATAAGAGCTTAAGCGCAGATGAGGTTAGAACAACCTTACTGGGTTTTGATCAAACAATAAAATTTTGGTCTCACAAAAATGTTTTTCTGATGTTATGTCTAATTTTACTATTCTTGACAATTTATTTTCTCAATAAAATGTTTCATAAGAACAGGAACAGAAGAAAAATAACCAGTTTTCTGCAGGAGTCCTGCAATGGGACTACAAAAAGGACCAATTGGTCCCATAAAGGAGACAGCAAGCAAGAGGCGGCAAGCAATTTCATTCCAGTGTTTGCTAGAAAGCTAGAAAAAAAAGAATGGTTAACTGCACGAGAATATATTAGATTTAAGCAACTTCTGTGTACACTATTCATGTGTTCATGCATTGCCTCAACTTCCATGATACCTCTGAAATTCTTAAACCCACACCCAAATCTGCATATAGTGCAAGTGATCCCACGGCAAAAAAAAAAGCTGGACCTTTCCAGTTCACTTATCAGATGAACACATTATTGCAAAGGACTGTTTACCAAAATGAATAAACACAGCTAGACAACTTACTAGAGCCATTCATCTTTAAGTGGTAAATAAGGAATGCTGTGATTTGTCAGACACTACAGAAGTACTGCAGAGTGGAAATGTTACTCACCATTTTGTCTACATGTACGATGTTTGTCTTTCACGTACTTGCCAGTGCCTTCCTAAGCCATGTGCTAAGCAAAGAGCTAACTTCATGTCCTGGACGTTGCCTTCTCCAGAAAATGGAAGAGGATCACAGTAAAGTCCCAAATACAGGGTCATTGCTCAGGTACCCTAGAAATTAATTACATCTGAACGATCATTCAAAGGGGGGAGAATGTGCTCGCATCTTACACTGGGAAGACTGAAGGAAGGAAAATCCAGTGCAAGGCCCGCTCCATTCCCTGAAACCATGGTTGCTCTGCCTCCCACACTGGAACAGTTTTGGAGAAAGTAGCAAATGAAGGTTGGTCTTGCTGCATGCACCCTCCCCCATCATAAAGGAGTTTCAGGAGTGGCTTGAACAGACCTGCATGTTTAAGGGAATCTAATTTTACATGTACTGATTTCTCAGAATTGTACAATAATGAAGGATTCTTTCTATTCCTGGCTACTTCTGATTTACTCAAGATTATACAGTACATCAGTCTAGTCCTAATCTGGAAGATGGGCATGATAATTTATTTACCCTTAAAAAGCCCCTACTGAATTTTCCAGTGGTAAGGCAAGAGATTTTAATATGTTAGAGTAGAAGCTCCTCCCTGTGAACAGCAAACATTCACGGGGGGTATGAAGTGATTTTGTTGATTACCCAGGACCCCAATTACTCTGCCTGCAGGCTGCACTAAAAATCCTAGGGTTTTAGCTTATTTCCTCTTAAGATGTTCTCTATTAATGTAAGCATCGTGCATATAGCTCTGTAGGTGTGCAGTCAACACCAAGCAATTACATTTCCTGCTTTAAAGAAGTTTTATTATGCACAGTGACTACTTTGGGGAGAATACTGTCTTTGCTACTAAGTGCAAATCTAGTGCATAATATAGTTGCACAAGTCTGAGCAGTGTGCAAGAACTTTTATTTTTCCATCAAGCAAGATCTTTGGGAAAAACATTTGCAGAGTGCTCATTCATAAAGCCACTGCTGCACTCAATCACATATTTAAGAATTAGGAAAAGTCAGCAAGCATGTAGCAAGCATGCTATTCTCAGCTGTGCCTACGTAATCATTTACAAGGACCTAAAAGCTTCTTATGAAACTCACATTGCTAGCTCTGCAAAAGGTTCATTCTTCCCATGTTTCTTCTGCAGACTTGTGAACATTTTGCCCCTAATTTAATCTGCATTTATACTCCCTCACAGTTGAATGCCATACAGTCCTTCTAGATAGGACTGTGTCCTGTATAGATTAATTCTTCATTCTCAAAGAGGGGGACAGATCAAAGTCAGCAATGCACCTAAAATGGCTGTTGCCTTTGTAGACAGTAAGACACTAAAGAACTTCAAAATAAATTGGCTCACACTTCCCAGAGCTTTGCTTAACACAGCAAAAAAGCTTATAGGAAACATTCACTGGATGTGAAGTCAGTGGCAAACATTATCTTTTGTATCAAACAGATGATGTAATTTTAAAAAATGAAGATGCAAACCTGACATCAGAATGTTATGTGGCAACACAACATTTGCTTGACAAGCGCCACTAAGTCAGAGGGAACAGACCTTCACATAAAATAAGGGTTTGCAGCACAGAAGATGTTTCACGCACGAAACTCGGCAAATGCCAGAACAGAGCCACAACATGGTAGTGCTACCGGTATTTTGTTTTCTATTGTAAGGCATTATACATGCACACAGTATTTCAAATATAGATGTCATTTAGTATATTGATTACATTAGTGCAAGGCTTCTCAAGTTTTATGATGCCATGGCTTTCTCAACAGCAGGGAACAGTTACTCTTACAGATGTACTACATTTTTGCCAGAAAACAAAAGGCTAATGTCTTGAAATATGAATGCCACAGTAAGGCACATGATTAATAGCCACTGAGTAATAAAATCATTGCTGACAAAATATGTCCAATGAAAAGTTTAAATCTTTTCCAATGAAAAGTTTAAATATCCCCTTGGGAAAGGAGTCCTCAGTCTTGTTTCCAGTGCTGCAGAGGCATTTTATTCAATGGCTTGTCAGGCAAGTGTTGTAAAGCAGTTCCCAGCACACGGACAAGAACCAAGACTTCCCGTTCTCAGACACATTCCTCTGTAAAAGAGGAGGTTGTGTACCTCTCCACTTAGTCTGTGTCCTCAAGAGTCCTGCACTCCTTGCTGAACAGCAGCCCAATTTCAACAAGAGTTCAGTGACCCCATGCTAGACCTTTCATAGCTTGGTGGCTATTTCAGAAAGGAGGTACCACAGATTAAATTCCTTTAAACTAAGGAGGACCCAAACCCCTCTGCTCCATTTTGCTGTAACCATTATGTTGCTGTGGTAACATAGTCCCTACTTCCTACCTTCCTCAGGAGATGGTCTGGTGCTCATTCTTCTATGAAGAGGTGCACATCCCTTGTGAAGCGCTGAGTCAAGTGCCCCTTGAAGCACACATTTCAAATGCATCATTTGTTTTTCTAGCAGCTGATTCCAAATGGTTTTGCTCCCACACACGTAAAAACAAACCAGAAATTGCTGTACAGAGGCATATGGATCCCCCAATACCTTCAAGAGAGAGCCACGTTACTAAGCCTACATAACGTTACCCTACTGCTGTAAGGTGTGGTCTCAATCTTCTTGTCTGTCATCCTCATCTCTTCCTTCACGTCAGTACTGCACAACCACACCCACATCAGCATGTTGTCCGGCTGAATGCTAACACATTTGAAGCATGCTTCGTTTTCAGATGGACCTTTTAGCCATCAGACTAAACATGGAGACCCAATTATAAATGCCTGTACAAGGGAAGGGACAGGAAGGCACAGCCAGGGAAGGTGGGACAGTCGCTACTGATAGCAGCCCTGCCTCGATTAGCTGAAGACCGTCATGCAGTTGCACACACACTGCACTGACCCCACTGTGCGAGCACCGGGTCTTGTCCATTACAAAGAGCGCAGCCACCTTCCTTACCCTGCTGTGACCAAGCACCTACTCTCATGCTTAACGACTTTGAGCTGAGGGGCCAAGGCAGGCAGGGAGAACTGTTACCACTACCATCAAAACTTCACCAGAAAGGGATTATACAACCATGTTGTGGAAATGGGATCCATTCCCAAACTCTTCATTAAGGCATAATTAATTGGGAAACCAGTTTTGTAGCATAAGATTAAAAGCAACAGAATGATCAGTTACTTCTGCTAGAGAAAGCTGGACTGGGAGTATCATGGGAAAAGAAAACAAGCTGAGCAATGCAATTTTTCCAGAACATGCTCAGTTCATGGTCTCATTCCTTCATCCCCTGAAGAATCACTGTGTAGTAGTTGTTTATAGTAGTCAGTCACAAGTCACAAGTCAGTCTTGTCTTCCCAAGATACACAGTATAATACCCCAGTAAATGGCACCAGCCCACTGGAAGTACCGAATAACCTTAAAGAAACCTAAAGGGAGAGGTTGCTTCAGCCAAGAGGAATATGGGCCAGGTGACAGACTCCATCTCATGGAATGTCTGCCCCACCAGAAGACTCCTGACACTGTCCATCACAGTCAGTCAGAACACAGTCCCCTAAGCCAAGGCAAAGGTCTGACCTGACATCTAGAGATGTGGGGTATCACCACCACGCCTGGACCTCTACCCTCACTCTTTTCATGTTCTTGGCATCCTTGACCTGGTGCCACCCCAGTCTAGGCCCAGCTAACTGGGCTATAAAGGGGAAAGTAGCATCCAACTTGTCTTCTAAAGCTTTTGGTCATTCTCCTTGTTCACATCAGTTGGCCTCCTGGACCAGATCCAAGAGGGTACAAGCACTAAGTGCTTCCCGTCATCTTCCCTATCCATCTCTTTTCCCAGCAAAGCCCCACAAGGCTGCACCCATCCCACTACCTGTTAGTCGTAGTGCAAGCAGCCTGGACAAGAATTACTGCTGGCTCCTCATTGCTTTCAGTGGACCTCTGCAATGACTGTAACTCCCATTACTGGACCAGAACCCACAGCTGCTGCCGCTGCTCTTCCCACATCAGGATCTCTGAGTCCTTGTTTCCCTAAACTGCAACCTCTCAACCTGCATTCTCCACCACCTGGAGGCTGTTAGTCAAGACAGAAAATATCTCACATATATTTGCAACAAAAGTCTTCATTATTTTTTTATCTAACCCTGCAGGAGAATAAGGTAGCTCAATCCAAATACCAACAGTGGTAGAGCAGGCCCTTGCCCCATTCACATCAGAAGTGCCACCCTTCTAGGCAGCCCTCCACTTCCCAGGACTTCGCCACATAATCTTCAAAAACCAAGTAAACCCAAAATCACTCACCTCCAGGAAGCCTTTAAAACCTGCCAGCAAGGACATAAATTCCCATGCCGATTCTTTAACACCTGCAACCTACTTTTCCTACACAGCTGAGCTGCCGGTGGTCTAGATCACTAAGGGACCTAGACACCCTATTGCAGGCACATGTCAATACAGGCTAGCATACAAACTGAGTTAGGCATACAGCCCTTAGTACAACAAATGGTAACTGAATTGTGGCACTGCTGCAGTATATATTAAATACAAGGCCTCTTTGCCTGGGACCTGGTATTTTACACAACGTTGGGATTTGTTATCCACACCAAGGCAGAGATGCCCAGGCCACATCATATTTTCTCTCTCGTAAGAGCTTAAGAACTCTGGCTTCCCTAAATGTAAATGGAGAGTTTGAGGAAACACAATCCTTTGATGTGTGTGGGGAGATGTAATGCATTTACACAGAATATTTTAATTATATGAATTACAACAGGGCAGCCTGCTCTTTTTTCTTTTTTGCATGCTGAGTCATTTCCACTTGGACTCTGCAAACATGGACCCATGTGCTGAGTGTTTAAGTATTTGGAATAAACTGTTAATGCTGTGCTCTAACTTTGGCAAGCCTTATGCAGAAAAAAAGAAATCACTCCTTTTCTTCTTTATTTCCCTGCGCTTGTTAGTGCCTCCTTTGGAAGAGACTGGAGCTAGTAGAACGTCCCAATTTGAGATACACAGTGCCAAGGGCCAGTTATGCTGAAACTATCTCACCCAGTTCCCAGGGACCAACTTCTGAAATGTCTCTGAGGCTTTCAGTTGCCATCCAGTCTCATTTGTGTACAAAATATGGAGAGATGAGTCAGAGTAATTTCTTGCCCTTTATGAAGAAAACCTGATACCTTGTGCATAGTTGTGGTATTTCTATACACAGTTTACATACTTGCCACCAAGCTAGCTTTATTTTTCTTTTGAGGCTTTTGATTTTTTTCATACAGTAATTGTTCTGCTGAAGTCTGTAGCTAAATGAGGTGTTTATTCAGCATCTGTGCCTTCTAAATATTTACTAATGAAGACCTTTTTAAAAACTTTTTCCCTCAGCCTGTTCACTAGGCAGCGTAAGTTTTTCCATTTCTTTGATCCTGAAGCCCCCCTTATTTTTAATTATTCTTCCCTTGGCAGCTGAAGGAAAATGTGGCAATATATACCGAGCCCTTCCCCACCCTTCCGGTTAACAAAGATACCGGTTGTAGATCAAAGAATCCATCAGAACAAACTGCTTCCTATGCAATAAGCCCTCTGTCTCTGGAATAAGCAAGTTTATCTTCATTGTGCATTCCGATAAGATGTTATTATAGTAGTGACTTTAATTACATTTCTCATTATTACATTAGTGTGCAGTAACATAGGGTTTCACTGAATCTAAATGTGTTAGTTTGTGGAATATGGTGCCTTTAAGTCTTGTGATGGAGGCAAGTAAAAATTTAGAAGCCACAAAACAACAAAAAAAAGGTTCAGTTTACGCTCAGTTGGGCAGATATCCCTGTGGAAGGAATGAGGAAATTTTTCTGGGATATGGACTGGAAGATGGATAAAAGTGAAGAGACATCACAAAAAGGAAACAGTATATGCACCCCTGTACATCCCTGTAATGCAAATGTGCTAAGATTCTCGAAAATAAGTAGCCGCTTTATGACTTAAGGAATAAATACTTTTTTTGTCCAAAGCAATATACCTAGAGGCACATCTTTAAATGTTGATCTGTTTTCCTCCATAGGAAAGCAGCTTTTTTTCTCCCTATTCATTTCTTTTTATGGTAAGATTAGGAGCTGTAAGACTAATACACTATCTCAAAGTATTTCATCTTAGACATTGAGTGGGTTAAAAAAAGTTTGTAGGTATAAAAATATTATTTAAGATTGTACATTCTGGATGTCTAACAAATAGACACTGAACTGATAATAAAACAGATTTTCATGTAACTCAACTTCTCTGATAACTTGATTAAATATGAGACCTGGTATTTGGTGCCAGGTGATTCCCAGAGGAGTGAATTTATCGCATGCTTAGTCGTGCAATCCTTATTCAATAACTGCTTGATCTATAACCTATTGAAAATGGTGGTAGTTCCCGTGAACTGCAGTCAACTTTAAATCAGGGCATAAATTACCAAATGCATCTCCCTTTGAGAGGCACAGGCCTGCAAACAGACCATTGCTACTGGTCCTATGGAGTAGTAATAACTTCATGATCTCCAAGACAACTGCTGTTATCATATCTGCAAGGAGTGGATTGGAGTACAACGGTTTTCTTCCTAGAGCCTCTAGGCAAAATATTCAGTCGGTCCCCAACTTGTTTTAAAGCAAACATGTGGTAAAATGATGCATTGCTTGACCCCTATTGCTTGAAGCAACTATAAGTTTATGAGGCTCTTTTTACTTCTGCCAGATAGTGAAAATACAGATAAATCTGATCCCTATAAATCAAGCTTTTAATTAAAATACAGTGAGTTTTCTAATACAAATGGCATTTTACCTTCTACTCGCTGCATTCTGCTTTAATGCCAACACTGAACAAATAAGCTGTGCTTATCGGTACAATGTTCTTCTCTGTCAAATATCACTGAGCATTTTTTTCCTCTCATCATATTTTGAGTTTTATATAGTCTAGTTTATAAAGATGTCTTTCCCACCTCCCCAGAAGCCATATATACTGTCTTTGTTTAAACCATGAGAGTGTTTTAAAATAAAACATTATTAAGAAGATGTTTGCAATCAACCTTAATTGTGAACATCTTTTAATGTTTTCATCTGGAGATGGAAGTCTAAGGACACCATTTAATGAAAAGAGTTTCGAATGGCATTCCAAGACGGGCTTTCTTAGAAAGTAAAATACATCTTTACAGTCTCTGTTTTGAGACTTTTGTTAATGAAGTAGTAAGTCCATGAAAAAAAGGGGGGGGGGGGGGGGGGAGTTAAGTGGCCTGTTGTTGTGGCTGTTCTTTTCCCCTTTCTACAGCAAGAATATGAAGACACCACATAAGTGTATGAGGATCCAAATAACCATACCTTCTAAATAAACACAACACACAGGGCTTTCTAGGGAAAGCACTATGGCTGGCTTATGAAGATAAAACATGGTGAGAACTATTAAGAAGTTGACAGGCGACTTAGGTAATGATGCCATGTGCCCATCCCTTAACATTATAAAGACAGTAGTATTTTTTATTATTTTGCACCAAACTTCTGTAGGTGGACCTGTTTAAGCTGACTTTCAAATGGAAAAAGACCCACAAGAACTGAAATTAGCATGTCAAGATGACCCCAGTCTTAATATTTCCAAAACATGCTGATCTTCCTCATACCTCTTCTTCATTGATTACACGGCCAAGTGGAAAATCTCTCTACAGACTCACTTTTAAATGTACTTTCAGGAAGGGTCAGGAAGGATATCCTGTCCGGTCAATAATTTCTTGTGAAAAGTCCTGCTCACTAAGGATGGCTTTCCTAGCCCCCAAAATTCTGCATCTAACATGAGAGGAATATGTGTTAGACTCAGTCTTCACTGGTAGAGAAATCTATCACTAAATTAAAGAGATTGTTTAAGTGCAAGGTATCATGACTTGATTGCATTTGTGATGTGTGACCAGAAGACAGTTCAGACAGCTATACATGTTCTTGGTAATTAAAAAAAAAAACCACAACAATCCAGTCTCACAAAGCTGAAAACAGTTAAAAGCTAAATCAGCTGAAAAGAAAGAAAATAAATAGAAAAAGGGAATAATAATTAGAAACTGCTTAAAACGTTCTAGGAGGTGCTTTAAAAACCACAGTCCAACTGAGAGTGGAGGCTATTCTGGTTAACAGAGAACATACGGATTCCGAAGGGGTATGAACGCAAATATATTCTATAAAACACAGGAGACAAAAAAGAAATAGAGATTTTAGAAAAAAATGGAAACAAAAGGACAAGAAATCCATGGCTAGCAGAATTAACAGTAAGAAAGGAGTTAAGCATCCCATAAATTAAAGTAATTCAAATAATTATTTGTATCAGTACTAGGTGGAAATGATGGAACTGTGAATAGTAAAGCAAAGAGTTCAAAAAGTATCTGGGAAAAAAGTTAAAAGATACATTACTTATACTGCAAGGTAGTAACATTTTCTATTTTAACGGTAACTGAAGATGATTTGTGTTCAAAAAAATGTAGATGTGGCACTTTGGGAAATGGTTTAGGAGGCAGAGTGGTGTTGGGTTGACAGCTGGATTTGATGATCTTAGAGGTCTTTTCCAACCTTTATGATTCTATAATTCTGTGATGTTAAAGAGCTAACTTAACTCCTAACTTAAGACCTTTTGAAACCATCAGGTCCTGACACCTTGCTCTCAAGAATTGTAAATGTGAGTGCTGAGGAGCTCTCTGACTGACACAGGTTGCTTCAACAGATTTTGGAAGGCTAGGAACATTGAAGTGGAAACCAGCTAATATTATGCCAGCATTTTTAGAGAGGTGTGGAATAGGTGGTGTAACTAGAGGTCTTTCGGAGCTAAAACCAATTCCAGGTAAAGCAGTGGAACAGTTTGCATGGGTGATAGGCACTAAAAAATTCAGGGAGGACAATGAAAGAACCACCAGCCAACAAAAATATCTGGTGAAATTAAAACTGAATTAAAAGTTTAGCTGGTAAAGGAAATGGGTTTGATATTACAGACTTTTCAGAGGTATTCAGCTTCATGCTACCCAATATTTTAATTAGGAAATTAATGTAGGCTGTATTGAATTTGTATTATTCTAAGTTGATTAAAAACTGACTAGCTCCTAGGTCTGAAAATGTCACCATAAATGGGAAAAATTTTATCAACTTGATGGGTTTTTAATGAGGGCTCAAAGAGATCATTTCTTGACCTTACAGTGTTTAACTATGTTTTTAACGATGGTGCAGAACAAACTATGAAGTTGTTACTGAGATCTTTGCCAGTGACACAAATTATAGCACTGTTAAGAAGGGGAGAGAAAAAAGTCAAGGGGATGATGTAGCTAAGATTGTCAATAGGGCAGCTGAGGACTTCAAGGTCACTCCACCCCTCCCCACTTCCAAGGAAGGACCAGCTGTTCTGACAGATTTTTGCCTAATCTGCTTGCTGGGCGAGAGATTCCCCCCCATCCAAAGGGAAGTTATTCCAGTACTCGCTTGTAAGCCTGGTGCAAGAACTCAGTGCACATTTCTGCACACTCAAAAGTAAGGTGACCTGCAGGAGTGAAGAATGTTTGCAGGCAGAGGTATGGGGAGATGGGGAGTCTAACCTGGAATCTAAAGAGATCACAGAATCACAGAACCACAGAATGGTAGGGGTTGGAAGGGCCTCTGGAGATCATCTTGTCCAACACCCCTGCTTGAGCAGGCACACCCAGAGCAGGGGGCACAGGGACGCGTCCAGGCAGGTTTTGAATGTCTCCAGGGAAGGAGACTCCACAGCCTCCCTGGGCAGCCTGTTCCACTGCTCTGTCACCCTCACAGGAAAGGAGTTTTTTCTCATATTGAGGTGGAACTTCCTGTGTTCCAACTTGTGTCCATTGCCCCTTGTCCTGTCATTGGGGACCAATGAAAAGATTCTAGTCCCACCCCTTAGATATTTATAGTTATTGATGAGATCCCCCCTCAGTGTTCTCTTCTCCAGGCTAAATAAACCCAAGTCTTTCAGCCTTTCCTCATAACGGAGATGCTCCAGTCCCCTGATCACCTTCGTAGCTCTCTGCTGGACTTGCTCAAGCAGTTTCACATCCTTCTTAAACTGGGGGGCCCAAAACTGGGCACAGTACTCCAGATGTGGTCTCACTAGGGCAGAGTAGAGGGGGAGGATAACTTCTCTCAATCTGCTGGCCATACTCCTTTTAATGCAGCCCAGGATACCCTTGGCCTTCTTGGCCTCAAGGGCACAGTGGTGGCTCATGGTCAGCTTGTTGTCCACCAGCACTCCCAGGTCCTTCTCAACAGAGCCACTTTCCAGTAGGTCAGCCCCCAAAATGTATGGGTGTATGGGGTTGTTCCTCCGCAAAATCTTGGGCATCATCTCAACAAGAGCCAAGATTATTAAAATGCTAATGTCATCTCTGTAGGTTGAAATGCAGGCATAATAAACGAGACTAACAAAGCTGGCTGAGCTCCGTGCATGTCCCCTGATGTCTGGTAGAGCTGGAGAACCCTGGGTTCTTGATGTCCACGATTCATAAAGATATTAAGAATTTGGAAAGGGCTCAAAGGAGAGCCCAACAGCTCTTAAGATGATTTAATCACCTGATACTTAAAGGCCATTCTCAAGTGTGTGAAGGAAAAGGTAGCATAAACACAGGCTGTAAAGGGACAGACATGTATTAATAATGAGCTTTTAGCCTCATGTATAAAGATATAAGATCAAATTGCTAAAAGCTGAAGCTAGAAAAATTTAAAGCAGAGAAAGCCATTTTTTATTACAGCAAGGATAAGTCTAACCATGGAAGAACTTAGCAAGGCTTGTAACGGATTTTCCATCACTAAAGATTTCAAAACCTATGTTTTTTCCAGAAGATTTGCTCTAGCTCAACCATAGCTATTGGCTTTGATGCCAAAGTTCAGGGAAATCCTGGGACCTCTGGGTATGCATGAAGTCAGGGGATGGTGGTTCATTCTTACTGTTTATGAATCTTTGCATACTGTTTCTTTTCCATACCGTTTCTTTTCATCCAAGCAAATCCTCAACAACAAGAAAACTGTTCAGGCTAGTAAGATAAAGAGTGGACTCAGATGGCATGGCTGACAATTCATCTGATTCTTCCCAACATTAGGTGTGAAGTTCAGAAAGTGATCTGAAGGCAGGGGATTACAGTGGTTCTTGAACCAAGGCCAGCTGAGACTGGGGCACATAAATATTTCAGCCAGGCCAAGTGAACAGCAGGGAAGTGATTTCTTATTACACAGTTCAGCCAGTGGTGGCTAAAAAGAATGGAAACAGAATCCTTCTAGAGTTCACCTTATAAGGTTTACTAAGTCTTCAACATTGTTATGCAAAAGGTACAAGTGCAAAAGTAGGTTGCCTCTGTCCTCTTCCTCCACATCGTCTCATAGTTTTGAGGAGGAAGCAATAGACTCTGTCAGCTGGAAGATCTTGTACCTCAAACTAATCTCAGCTAGTCTGGGGTCAATCCACATCTCTTGGAATAAAAAGACATCCCAACAGTCAATTTTTTCTGAGCATCTCGGAGTCTTATTCTCTGCAGCAGAGAGCAAATTCAGCATAAATGACAAGACAGGTGGCTAGATCTCAATGCATTAAAAACTTTGGTGGATTAAAGTCAAGTCTTTGTGTGTGGATCAAAGAAAAGGAAAAACGAGGGAGTTTTGGTATAATAAGATGACAGATTTCACTGGAATTACTTAAAACTTACGTTCTTGTATCTCAGAGCAGAATTTGCCCCCAAAATCTTTAATCACAAATAACATGAGCTCATTCTTGTGCAGCTGCTTCAGCAGGTACTTACATACACACAGTAACAAAAATCTTGAGCTCAGTTACAGTGCTGGGTAGAAAATTATCCTTTCCAATGCTATAAACTGTAGCAACCTGGCCAGTTCAAATATTTTCCTTAGTCTTTTTTTCTCAGCATCACAGTGTGCTCATTCAATTCTTGACACCTCTTTCAAATCTGGATGAAAAGTGTCGTGAAAGCTAAATGATAAATTTTAGATCTCACTGGTCGTCTGACCCAAAAGGAACAGAATCCAGATTCCGGTGGCAGTACATGAAGCCACTGAGCCTGCTCACCCCTGTGTCTCCCAGTATTTCTGAATTTTGCTTTACAGTCTTCTCAGGTGCTCCTTGTTACATGTCCACCCTACTGCTGATTCCGTTTTTTACTTCTCTCCCTTCAGGCATGCATCTCCTAACCTGCCTACCTCCTTCTTCTGCCTCTCTAAATTTATAGCTTCACTTTTAGAATCTGAAGCAAAGAGTAGTGAGATGAGCGATTCTAATGCCTTTGCTGTGAGGGAACAAAGAACCCAGCTGTCCAGCACAGTATCTGCAATGCTGCATTCACCAACATGTTGCACAAGATTGCAGCTGCTTTTTCCACCTGTTTTTCTTCTGAGAACTAGCATCTTAAGTCCCAAACATGCAGAAAACTGATGGGAGTAGCATGAAACATATTTGTACAGAGCAAATGTTTTATCCTGCTTGTGCTGGAAAAGATGTGTGACAGAAGGGTCCCTGATGGTTCAAGTGTTTATTGTTAAACCTGATACAGATGTGTCCAAAGTGTTCAGACCTTAGTTAGGATACTGATACCCCCAAACTGCCTGTGAATAAGAAGCAGGGTAAACTGAGCAAGCTCCAAGCTTCTAGACAGCACAAACAATGTCAAACTTAGCCAAACCTGAGGGTGAGGGGTTGGGGCTGGACCAGTCCTACCCTGGGAAGGGGAGCAAAAGGTGTCAAGCTAAGCATCCTGGCAGGGTTTGGGCTCATTGCTGATGGGGGAGTGAGATGGTGATTGCTGCTGCTTGAATAGTCAGCTTCTCCTTCTCAGCAAAGCTGCCCTGTACGTCTGACTCCACCCTTCCATACAGGAACAGCCCTTGCTTTCCAGGGCTCTGGCACAGGCAAAGTGGGCAGCAGAACCACAGCTATGTTGCTGTTCCCAAGAATCTGCTGCCTGAGGCAAGTGCCTGCTGAGTCTTTGCCTAGAGAATGCCCATGAGGAAAATGTAACTCACACAGTAAAACCATGATACTGTGGCTAGAAGTCTTCTAGTGCCCACGCCAGCACACTTGGAGACATTTGAAGCATCTCCATCATGCAGCATATGACACTGCTGTTGCAACAGCTATTTCTCGTTCAGTGGTGGACAGTGCCAGTACTTCACTGGAGCCCTGGAGCAGTACATACACAGAGATGATATATTTACAGCTCTTAGGAACTTGCAGTTCCCTCCAAGTGGAAAATTCATGTTATTCTATATGTTTTGCACAGTTTCAGTGCTAAAACCCTTCCTTCCCTTTCACAGCTACATCCAGTCTTTACTATTTTCTGCATATACTTTTACTGATTATTTTCTTTACAGAGCTATCCAGCACAAAAAGACAAAATACAGACCAAAAAAAAAAAAAAGGAGCATACTCTTAGATCAAGTTTTGGTTTATGAGTAAAGAAGGTCGGTCCATGTTTTACAGGGTGGGATTTGAGAAGGAAATTTACACCATGTTCAGGCTAAGGGATGGCGTTTGCACTTGCAAGGGGCAGGATGGGAAATGAGGCACTCAAGAGGGATAATGGCAAATGAGAAATGGAATTAGCAGAGCCCAGGCGGTGCAGAGGAGTGACAGGTGATGAGTCACGCTGGCAGGAGGAGGGGAGAGTGGAGCTTTACAACCAGGACACAAGCTTTGAAAACCACACAGATGAAGATTTGGACTCAGGGATGGGTCTGAAATTGTGTGTGGAGAAAAGGGAAAGGAGAGGTGGGATACATGAGCCCTGCTCCTGAGGAGATACGTAGTTCAGTAGGTTTAGCAGATCACACATAACACCAGCATATATTCAGCCGTTGCGGTAAAACAGCTATGTGCACATGCCATATGTACTGAAATACAACTGTAAGCAAAAAAAAAAAAAAGTGTTCCCTGCTGTATAATATAGTATATTATAGGCAGCAGCTCTGCCGCTATCCCCCACTGGATGGGATTGCTCCAGTAGCAGAACTGGTGTTTTAATTCACCCTGCCCGCAAAGATGGGCTGGAGCTAGCACAGGAGGCTGTGCAGCAGCTAGGTGAGAGTACAGACCCACCTTGTCCCGCCACCTCTTTGCTGGCAGCAGCAACTGTGAGCAGAGGCATGAGAAACTGGAGGTTCCAACACCTGAAAGAGATGCAGTGAGACCCAGCAGAGCTTGGGTGTGAGACCCCTCAGATTCATGATCACAAGCCATGCCTCAGTAAGTTACACACCACACCTCAGCCAAGCCACCCTAACTTCTCATGTGTAGATCATTTGCAGTGGGGTGTCTTAAGTGCATAAGTTAAAAATAAATAGCATTATGGATATAAAATCTCAAGTCATGCTGAGTTACAATGTGTGATTGACACTTTATAAATGTTTACAGTGATCTATAAATAACAGCATCTCTTCTGGTAGTCATCTGTCAAGAGGTCTCCTGTCGGAGAAGCGAGACAGCAGTGGGGAAGCCGCTGGTATTTTAAAATGTTTGGGGCCAAAGTGGGAAAGAGAGGTATTTGGGGTGTTACATTGTATCTCCCTATTCCACCACAATCCTCACACACAACATGCCTTGGTAAATTTGCGCTGTGGAGGTGTAATTTCATTGTGGCTTTTTGATGTCTACTCAAACAACGTTAGCTTTTCTGTCATGTTTTACATTGTAAAAAATTTTGGTGAAAATGTCAGCAGGATGGTATCTTAAATCATATTTATTGATTGACCTCAAAAGGCTCAGTGCAATTTAACTGGAACCCCTCAATGCAACCAGGGTCAGGTTCAGCCGGTACCTATTCCAAGCCCTGCTTAGAGCCCCAGTTTCATGAGTAGCTTTTATTTCTGGTGTCCTTGAAGCCACTTGACTTGCCTGATATTTCTCTTTCCGCCCCTCCTTATTACAGCTAATACAATGTGCTAGATAGCTAGAAATGGTTACTTCTAGGTAATATGAGGGTTTAATAGGTAATATCCAGAGCAGAGAACACATCTGCTCGCCAACAAAGGCTGCAGTTTGCTCTTCTCTGACCAGTCCCATGAACTGATGGGACCATTCAAAAACCCTGTGCAGGTATTACTCATCCTATTACAAATGGTTGTTTTTTGGGTTTTTTATTTTTGCACTGCAGTTAAAAGCTACGTGGAGGTCCTATGAATCCAGCTCACGAAATCACCAGGAAGATTTTCAGGACAGCAAACTCAGGATGCTTATTCTGCAGTGGGAGCCTAGCAGCTGGCTGCCATGGCCCCAAACACCAGTGCAAATACCGGTGGAAGGGGATTTCTGCAGGACACACCATGCAGGTGACAGCCTCGGTGCGCGGTCCAGGTGGAGAAGCCAAGGGCATGGTTGGGGAAAGCCCTGGGCGGCCTCTGCACAGCCCAGTGTGGGAAGGCACAGGTCCCCACATCCCTCTGCTGTTGCTCAGCTGCCCTAGAGGGGCATCTGCCCAGCCTCTCCCCACAGCCAGAGTTTGTCCCCTGTGTCCAAAAGCTGGGTCAGCATCACCCGGAGTGGTGCAGGACGGAGGTGAAGTCACCCCGTGCCCCGCTTGGCCACTGTGGCCACCCTCAGGGTGCCCGGAGGCTTGCGTGAGGGGCCACAGGCGAAGGGTTGGCTGTGGAGGCACCGGGCATATGCTCTGCCCCGTCGGTCAGGTACAAAAGCCTCGCCGACCTCACACAGCCCCAGGCCCGGTCTCTGCCGCCAGCCTCGCCTCGGGCCCCGGCGGGCTGGGCGGGGGTCGGGGAGCCCCCTCAGCGGGGAGCCGCGGGGCGGAGAAATGGCGGCGCCTGAGGCGGCTGCCCTCCCGCGGGACGGCGGGCCGGGGGCGAGTCTGTGTGACGGGGCGGGGGGCTGTGGGCTGTGTGTGAGACAGGGGCGCGAAGCGTGGGTTCTGTGGGTGTGGGTGTGTCTCCGCAGGGCGAGGTCTGTGAAGGGGGTGAGCGTGTCCGTACGTCTGAGGGGGCGCCTGTGGCGGGGGTGAGCTCGGGGAGGGGGACAGCGTGTGGTGGTGGGGTGAACGGGGTGTGCGGGTGCTGAGGGGTGCACTCGCGGGTGTGGGTGCGCGGGGTGTGCGGGTGTGTGCGCTCGCGGGGTGTGAGCGCGGGGCGGCGCGGCGGGGGGGGCGCAGGGGCGGGCCAGCGGCAGCGGCGCTGCTGGCCGCGGTCCAGCCCGGCGCACTAATACAGGCTGGCGGCTCCCGCCTGACTGACGCCGGCCGGGGCTGCTGCTGCCGCTGCCGCTGCGCCCTGGCCCCGCCGCCGCCGCCGCCGCCGCCGCGCAGCTGCAGCCCCGCTCCCGCCCGCGGCGCGCCGAGACCCCAACCCGCGCCCGGTGGCAGGTAGGAACCGGGGCTCCCGCATCCCGGGAAGGGCCGGGGAGGGGGAGAGACACACATAGGGGGGACGGTCCCGCCGCCGCCACCGCCCCAAACTTCCCGCCGGGGCTGCTCCGCATCCCTTCCCGCGGCGGGGGGCCGCAGCGTGTGTCCCCCCGTCCCCCCCCGTGCGGGCAGCGGGGCAGCCCCGGCGGCGCCCCGGGCCGGTGTCCCCGCGGCTACCGGCCCCGCCGGGCTGGGCTGGGCTGGGGCGGTGTGCGGGCGGGGGCCGCGGCCGGGGCCGGGGCAGCGGCAGCGAGATGAGACAAACCGACGCCAGGACTGCGAGCGAAAGGAGGAGCGCGGGGAAAAAAACATCTTTATGGATGGCTAAGCGCTGACAAGTCTTCCCGCTGTTAGGATTTCTTCCCTCCTCGTTTAAGTAGGAGGGAAAAAAAAAAGAAAAAGCCCAACAAAACCCCACATGACACGTTTGGAAATACTTTTCCTTTCAGAGGTTATTTTCTGTTCAAGAAATCCCGCTCCTGGACGCGCTCCCAAGCAAAACGGAGCAGAATTGCTGGGATTTGGGTTTGTGTTCCAGCTGCAAACGGGGACTCTCTCTCTTTTTTTTGGCTCCGAAGTTAAAACGCTGCTTGTTAGCAAGTAACCAGCATTTCCAAAAACAATAGTCCTCGATATGGCACATTATGAATTATAATAATTTTATCTCCATGCCCGGGCAGCTCTAAGTGGAGGGAATTCAAAGCTCGGCTCGTTTTTAACAGTTCCGATATTGTGCGGTAACTTTGTGTTTTCCTGCGTTGATTTTATGGGTAAATTTATTTGATGCTAGCCAGGTCTGTTTTAAAAGAGGCATTAGTGGGAATAAAAATAAACGACACACACACGGACGCGCGCACACGCACGCACACACACACACCCTTGCCTGCTGTTAATTACTTACGTTTTATAAATTAGTGAAAAAAAATTTTCAGCCCGGAATGGTCAACTTTCCAGCGAATGAGCTCTCCCTTGGCAGAAGTGGGAAATGATGTGCACGGCTCGGGAACGTATTCAAGTTTGCAGTGGTTTGGGAAGGACACTGCAGATAACGCAAGTTTCAGTACTTTATATCTTCAACGTGTGGAAATGTGCATCTTTATACATGCGTGTATTTGTGCGGTAGGAGTAATCCTCTCATCTTCAGGAGTATAAGCTGAAGAAAGCGCTGCAAAATTCTTCCCCTCAGCAATGGTAGGACAAATGTCATCACTCAAACTAACCTCATCCGTTTTAATCCAACCAGACAACTCCCTTCTTTCAGATTTGATAAGTACCAGTGTCTGGCTGGTTCATGTTTGCTTCCTGTTAGATTTTAAAGCAGGGGCTGGGGATGTTTGTGGTTTGTTTGTTGTTGGTTTTTTTTGTTCGGTTTTTTGTTGGTGTTTTTTTTTAATATTGAGTTAATTTGCCATTGTAGCTAAAATAAACAAGCCCAAAAAATATATTTAAAGTGAGCTGTATCAAGAAGGATACCTCGTATTATGTTTACTGAGTTTGGCAGTAGTTCCCGTTCTCATCTGTTCTTTGTGATGGAGATAAAAACATTTTCGTCTTCACTTTGTTAACTTGCACATAAGCTGATAAACACTAATTCTGCAAGAATGACTGGAATAAGGGTCAAGTGTATTTTATCATGAATCCTTTTGATAATCAGGATTTGTAAAGTGATAGGAGCTGGAAATAGAAGCTTTTATTTACGTGCAACAACAGAAACGAATACGCACAAAGCTGTCAGCCACACAACTTTGTGAAGAAGTTGAGTATTAATATTTTATTAACGCGCTTGCCCAAGGCCAAAAGGCATGGACACACGTGCCAAATATCTGCAGGAGGTGGGGATGTGTGTAGAGGAACTGCGTGGCACCTCTGGTTTGGAATCTGCTCTCATGGAAACTGGTAGTAGTGGCCCTCGTTGTCTTCAGTGGGTGCATGATGAGGCCGAACTCACTAAAACAGGAGTGTAGAAGTGTCAGTATAACGTATCACATAGCATTTGGACAGTTAATCCTCCTTTCTCTCCTTTTATTCTTTTACAGACTTTCTGCATCTCACATTTGAATCCTTAGCTCTCTGCTGTTATCAGCCCGGGAGATAGTGTGTCATGTAATCCTCTCTCCTGAAGGCTAAAGTGCTGTAATTTTGATGGCCAGGCTAATCTGTCTCGATAAAGTTTTATTTTTCCATTGTTAAATTCAAAGGACAATGACTACTAATTACAACTGACCTCTAACCAAAACACTAGCTAGAGTTTATCACCGGTGCTGATACTGGCTAACAGTAATCCCAGCATCAGCAGTACTAGGCACTCTGTTTCAAAGAAACTTAACAGAATAAGGGGAGCCAGAAGGGAAAAAATATATATGCTCTGGGTAATTTGTCTGCTGCAAAAAGTATAGTGAACGTGTACAGAGATTCCATTTGCTATGTAATATACCCCTTACAATTACTAATTACAGGGATGGGGAAGAAAGAAAAAAAAAAAGCATCATAAATATTTTAACTGAAAACAGCACAGCAAAAACATAAAGGTTGTTCTGGTAGACTGCCTGGTTTCCTGCTTCAAGCAGGTATAAAGAATCATTAGTGTTATTGTACGTTAACAGCAAAAGATAGTAATAACAATGACAATTTGAGAGAACAGTTGCTGTCGTAATACTCTCTTTGAGAAGTAAGGAAGCATTAGACTCTGAATACAGTATAATAAAATAATTTTTTCAAAAATATCCCAATTTTTTTCCCACCTGATATTTTGTCTGTAATGTTTTAATAGTTAACACTGTGGGAATTTTACAGATGAAGAGGTGAATTGAAGAGTCTAGGGCCCTGTGTATTTATTATAGCAGCTGAAAACCTTGCTGTGCTTTTGCAGATGAGTGGATCTAATAGACTGTGGGATCAGAGCCCAGACTGAGATCCTGGCTAATACATGTATGTGTTTAAATCAAAGCAGGTGAAACGTATTTGCCTAAATTTTGTGCAGATACCTGTGATTTTCAGACAGATTTTTCTACAGGACTACTTGCAGGTTTCTGGAAGAACTGTTGCAACATCTTAGACAGATGTAAGGTTGAGAGGTTTGCTTTGAGGTTCAACTCCTCTGGGCAAGGGCACAGCAAGGACACAGTGGAGGTGGACATGGAGTAGAGCTGATTTCCCAGTTTACACAGTTGTCCCTACGTAAAAACACAAAACAGAAGAATAAAATCTGATAATGGATCTCTCTTTTTCTGAGACAGCATTAAGATTGAGGTGTGTTTCTGACTGGGAGGAGAAATGCCTTATCTTTCCTGCATCCTTCTCTCCAGAACTTGTTTCCTCCCTACTCTTTTTCCTTGTCAGCAGCATCACCATCCTCCCCTCTGCCAAACTTAGCTTCATCTTTGATTCTTCTGTTTCCTGACAGGTCTTGGTACTCCCAGATCTCTCTTGGCACTTTTTGTTCATGTTACTTCTTACATTTTGTTTGCAGCTGCCAAAGCATTAGTCCACACTGGCAACCTTCCAGCTTGATACTGCAACCTCCCGTTTCCCAGCAAGCTTTTTTCTCCCACCTACGTTCTGCTCCCAGTCAGCATGACCCCTGCCAAAATAGTGCGTCTTTTGCTTTTCTTTCTGAAACGTCTCCATGCAGATTCCTGTTCTGGAGTCTCTCTAAACACCTGGTCTTTGTTTAGGCTTTGAAAATGTTCTCCACTTCCAGAGTTCCCCAGAAATATTGGCCTCAAACTCGCCGTCTACTGGAAGAGAGAAATGAGGAGGAAAGAAAATTAACAGACCCTTGGGTCATTGCAGTTTGTTCTGCTTCAGGCTTCCTTTCACCCTCATTACCTGGCTACAATAGGAGCAAGATTGGTCATTTCTTGGTAATGGTTGTTCTGTGTTTGTTCGGCCTGGTGGTGTACTCAGTCACACGGCTGTGCTGAGAAGAACAGTAGGCAGGAAGCCGGCAGGGAGCCGGCCGTACCCGGTGTACCCGGTGGTACCCTTTCCAGAAAGTGGTGTCTGCTAATAGCAAAGCTCTGTGTAATGAAGAATCCTTTATAACATCAAATAATCCTGCTGCTGAGGTCAGTACCTTTCAACAATACTTAATCTTTTTTTGAGTGTGTTTTCTTGCTATGCTTTTCCTAATGAAAAAAAAAACCTTCTTTTTTTAAGCATTCCTGTGCAGCGTTCCTCATCAGGAGGGTTCACAGTGTTTTACAAAGCTGTCCCTGTCAGGGTACCAATATGACTTATGCAGAAATTGATGCACCTGAGGGAAAACCATTTACCTAGAGGCCTGTGGCAGGATGCAATCCCACACACTGCCCAGTAGGAGCAGAACTGACCGGAGGCACAAGCAGTTCACATGGCTTTTTAAGACTCCCTTATGGTTATTTGCTGGCTTGGCCTATCCAAAGCTACTGTCTCTGTCAAATTACTTTGGCCCAGCTGCCAATGTGCAGTTTCTTACCCTGCAGCGCATATGAGGTAGCTAATTTATCTCTGTCTCATCAACAGATCTTGAATTACTTCACACAGGGCATGAGGCCTCCACTGGGACTTCTAGAGTAGAGAAACCAAAATTCATTCCTGTGCAAGGCAGCAGCCTGCGGCTCCCTTGCCTGCCCTGCTGCATGTCCTACAGGACTGACACTGGGACCAAGGCTTCTTGGTGGTAACCTGCTTGGGACTCTTGGGCTGGAGGGGCTGCGTGGGACAGAACTGAGTGCTAGGAGGGAAGAGGAAGGGGAGAAACAGCCCTGGAGAGATGGGATATTCTTCAGACTACTGGGGTGGGTTTGCAGAAGAGAGATGTTTCTTTCAAAGACTCAGGGCCCTATTTGTGCCTTTTGCTCAGTATTAGGTGTTTTCTGCAGCTGGTTGTTGGCATGCCATGTCATCTTACATGCTAAAGAGAATCCAGCCCTTGTTTTATACTCCCAGGCTCAAATGTAGGCATATGAAGCCTGTTTAATCTCATAAGCAAGTGTTCTGGTTTGCAGAGAAGCTGAGCACCCACATCTTCAGCTGAAGTCACTGGGAATGGCCAGCTGCCTCCTCCTTTCCCCCCACAGGAGGGAACTAGATAGACAAGTTCTTGCTCCTTTTGTTCTTAGTCCTGTTGTTGTGAAATAACTTCCACAGAGAGTCCAAGCATATCCAGATATTTTTCACGGAAAATGCCTCAGTGCTGTTGCTTGGGAGCATTGGTCCCTTGTCCAAGGCAATCCGTGTGACTGAATCACACCTTTACATGGATAAAACACACTAATATTAGTGCTTACCTGTCCTCCACACTCTTATTTTTTGCAGTTCTCCAAGGCGTAGGCTCTGTGGACGCTCCACCCTTCCTCCCCCTTGCAGGGTTTCACAAGCCATTGAGGGCTCAATTAGCACAGATTACTGCGGATGCTCATGCAGAACATATATGTCAATCTTATTGCATTAGCAATTTCCCACAGTGATGCACAATGAAAGCCTTTTAGGAAAAACAGATTTGAATGTGGTACGGTTTGAACACAATGAAATGCTAATGTGATTCCATGGAAAACTGCTAACATGATGTATATGGAAAGCCTTTTGTGTGTGAAATATATCCCCCCATATGCACTTGGCCAGGCTTTCTCACCTGGGAGGAAGGAGAGGTGGCCGGCAGTGCTGCTGTTGCCTCTCCAGGCCTGCTGTCAGTCAGCGAGGAGGCACTTCCGGAAGTTCTTCCTTTTGAGTATTTTATTGATGATCTATATAATGCATTGATCTATATTTCACTTGCCAAGCTGTGTGATGCCTCATGTTCAGCAAAAGATGTCTGTTGTGTTAACACCATAACTTAGTAAATAACCCTTTAGGCAGACCTTCCAAATGTCTCTCTCTGGGACCTTGGGCGTTAGACAGGGAGCCTCTGGGCCAGGCTACAGCTGCAGCTAGGAGCGTGGCTGGGGGTGCCCTGTCAACATGGGGTGCTTAGAGGCAACAGACTCCCCAGCTAACTCCCAGTGTCACAGGTTATCTCTGACTTTATGGCATCAGATTCCTGGCACAACAAGGCAGCAGATCTCAAAAGCATGAGATGCAGTCCTTGCATGGGGAGAACCAGGGACTGGAATTTCCATTGCCTGGATCAGACCTCACAGATCTGCCAGCAGGAACCAGTGTCCCATCAGTCAGTTCTGTGAGTTCCCCCAGGAAATTAAGGTAGTTGTCACTGAACCCTACTTAGCTGGCCCTCAGGTGTCCTGTTAGGTAGATGGGATGTGCTGCCGTACACCACGAGGAGAACATTTGCTTTATCCATTTTCCCTGTGTGCACTGTAAATGTACCAGCAGATCTCCAAAAGTACATTCCTTTCTAACAACTTAAGACATTAAACTTCTAGGAAAGATTCCCATCTTATTTGAGCAGCACATCCTTGGTAAAGTAATTGTTCTTTAGATATATCCTTGTTCACAACGTTCTTAATGTCTAACTCTAAGCAAATCCTTTTCCTAAAATGGGTATTTGGGAATGGCTCCAAGAATGCCAGTGATTGATAACGAGGATTACAGGATCCGATTAGTGTGGATATAAACTTTAGGCCAGCAATGAAGCTGAAATTCTTTTCTAGTCCCCTTCTTCCTTTGTGAAGTGTTTGTTCTGGAGGCACTTGGCTGCATGCTTTGTATTAGAGACGAGTCAGCGTTTATTTTAAAAGCAGGAACTCTATTTTTTGCGTATTTCCAACCGTTCCATTTTTAGAAACACCGATGGGCTTTGCTACAGTTTCCCTGGGAATGGTGGGTATGTGAGGAATGCAGGACTGACTGTAAAATGGGGATAGCCAGAGCCATGAGAAGACATTTTGGCTCCCTAGGGCAGGTTGATGCACCTCCTTGTCATACCCCGCTGCCCCCTGCCTTCTCCCACAAATATGTCCTCGGAGCTCCCCCATGGCATGTGTCCTCCTTAGCCTCTGGCTCTGAGGGAGCAAGGCAGCTGAGAGAGGAGCTCTTCCTCGGAGCTGCAGGTCTGAGCCTGAGCAAGGCAGCCACAGGAAGGGATAAGGCAGGGACTGTGTGAATGGGTCTTCTTCCTGCCTATGGGGAGCAGGGCGTGGGGCAGAGAAGAGGATGTGTCCCCGTGGGATTGTATCTCAGAAACTTCGGTGTGGCCCAGCCAGAGAACACAGTGCAGTTCACTCCACATAAACATCACAGTCATCGGTTTCCTTTAAAAATTAATACCAAGGAAGGAAGTACAGTCAAAGAGAGATCATACTGGTAAATTGGTCCGGTTTCACATTTTTGCACAGGCTTTGGTTGTGTTAATTTTGTGGGGTGCCTTCAAATATTGTGGGAGATGTTCAAAGGTAAAAATCAGTGAGAATGTCCAGCCTTCTGGTTTGGGTTTACCCTGAGCGGCAGGATGCAGGTAGCCTAGGCTCCAAAGTCAGCGTAGCCATGTTAGCCTAGCACTGTACCTGAAGAAGGGGACTCTTTTGCTTGGCCACAGTAGGCGACACAGGATTGGAAAGGCTTGTCTCAAGGGTTCTTCCAGTCCTTTCTTCCTCCCCAAGGCCAGTGCAGTTATTCTTGAAGAAAGCTGTGTAATCTGCACTTGCAGACCTCTAGCAGCAGTAACTATCCCAATGCATAGCTATCCTATTTGTATGTTCTCCCTGTTTCTTCAAGTGAATATGAAAGACAGATTGCCCCTATCCTGCTTGCAATAGCCTTTGGCACATTGGCATACTATTATCATGTCCATGCCCCCTCTCTTCTCCCCATCTTAGGTTACACTAATGAAGCTTTGCTGAAGCATCAATGTGCTTACCCAGAGCAGCCTCACCTCAGGAATTGGTACATCCCTTCACAGTCAGGCGTCATGGGCATACCAAAAGTGAGTTGGATACTTAGTTTACTTTTATGATGGAATTTACGCCTCTTAAACACATCCGCAAGTGTTAGGCGTATGGAAGTGTATGTAGCTGTGTTAAGGTGTGCAGCTTATATACTTGAATCTTTCCTTCTTTATATGAAATGAGAATGTGTTATTCCCATCAAGAGAAGCTGAATGATGCTGAGTAGATGAGGTAATATCTGAATGATTCCACAAGCTCAGAGAATTTATTTGGAAATCATAGATTTTTAAGCACTGGCATGAAATTTCATCCTTCTTTATCCAGGAGGCAGTGAGTTCAGTGAAGGCTCCACAGTATAGACAAGTGGCCAGAGAGTCATGAAGTGCTGTGAGATTTGCCTTTGACATTGATGACTTCAGATTAAGTTCAGTGTAGAAGGGCTTTCAGAACACACTCGAAAAAAAACCTGAGAAAGTGAGTTTCAGAAGTTTGCATTATTCATTTAAGCTTATAGGAATAAGCAATGAGATTTTGCCAGGGCTGTGTGAAACATGGATAAATTTGAGTCTCAAGTACTTTGCCTCCTATCATTGCAGCTGTTTTCAGTTGGAGCAGTCCAGGGTCAAACCAGGAAGAAATTTAGTTTCTTAATTAAAAAAAAAAAAAAAGAACAACCTTCTTTACATCCCATTTAATTAAAACCCTGGGTGTCAGGTTCTGTGGTTGTGGAAGAACTCGGTAATATTGTAATGAATAATTCACTCACCCTATTTTGTTGGGTGCAAAAGCCAGTGGTTTCAGATAGGTTCATAACAGCACCCTTGTCTAGCTGGTCCCAAGCACAAGAAGAAGCCCCAAGGGATTCCAAATGATGTCGTGGGTGCCACAAGTGGAACATGAGTCTTCTCAAGTGATTTACATGCATCAAGAGTAACGTGTGGCCACTGTTCCTGAGCCACGAACTGGTTACTGGAGTGGCAGCAACGGTGGCTGTGCAGCTCAGGGACTTCCACATGGCTCTTCTGGAGTGAATGCACATGTGAAACCTCTCCTGGGGCCAGGATTGGTGCTTCAGGCTCAGTGTGCAGGCCCAGGGCAAGGTTACTGAGGTTCCTGGCTCGTTTGAGGCCTGAGTATTTGTAAATGCATTTTATTTATGTATTTATGTATGTATGTATTTATTTATTTATTTATTTTAAACCCTTTTTTCCTGCTGAGGTGCGGAAGATCCCCATAGTGAGTGGCAGTGATGAAGTGACGTGGGAAGTTCTTTGCCAGCGCTGGGTGCACGCTGACTGCTGCCAGCTGGGCATGTTTGAAGCCAAATCAAGACTCGATTACACTAAGAATACTTGCGTCTGTCTTTCATAGTAGGTTAAAGTATCTGAATTCGTGCTAGGTAAAAATAACTAACCAAGTGTATGTTCACAGCCTGTTCTTTACGTTGTTTGACTGAAATAATTTTCTCCCTTCCAGTTCTGTTGTGATGTAGTCACCAAGCGGCAGACTTCCAGCTATAATTGTCTCACTACTCCATTTTCCAGCCACGTGCATCTCCGAGAACTGCACAGCTTATGTCTAGACGACCCTCTGAGAAATCTCCCTCTGTGGCCTGACTTAGCTGTTGCAGTGACACCGAGAATGATGATGTCAGCCATTTTCAAGACTGATAGCCATGCCTCTCACGGCTCAGTTAGCCGAGGCAGGCACTCCAAGTGGAGGCAGTGTCTTGGATTTTTATTCCAAGACCAGATGCATACACATGCACTTACACACACATGCACAGATACGCTTTTGAGGGAGGTTAGACACTGTGCTTTTACACAGTTTTGTTTTAGGCCTGCTTTCACTAGCATCCATGCGGCTTTCCTTTTTGACTTCTGGATAAGGCTTAGAGTGAAATGTAATGAGCACTGGTGCAATTCCCCTGCTATGCCTATGGGAATTGAATTAGAGGGGAACTTCATCACCGTGTTGGCCTGCACAGACATTCTGCTGAGGGGTGATGTGAATGAATCCTCCCCAACGCAGTGGATCCTTTTTACATTAAGCAAAATCTAAATTTCCCAAAATCTTTCTATAGTGGAAGTGTCAGCATATTGCCACATGAGACACAGAGGAGGGCGCATTTAATTTTGATGAGCTCTGGAACCCCTCTTAATGTCTTCAGCAGGACCTGGCTGAGGTCAAGAATCAGCACACCTGTGATGATGGTGTTTCATCTGTTTTCTCTGCTCTTGATGCATCAAGCTGTAGTAGCACAGTGGAGTTACTGTAGTGGAGTTCCTTGAAGAACATGTTTCTCCTCATAACTTGACCTACAGGCTAATGCTACGCTGGGGGGTGAAAAATGGGCTTAGGAGTAGGAAAAAGTATCCCAGTCCCCTTCAATTCATGTCCCCATTGCTGGGTCCTAGCCTGGCAATCATTCAGACTCGAGGTGAGACTCGTATCACCCAGCATTAGCTGTATGCGGTGCCTGGTTTTGCTGACCTTTTTCTAGGTGTTTACTTTTGGGCAGAATTGTTCATGCCATGTACATACATGTTTTTATCAAGTACATATTTAGGGACATTAGGGTGACTGTATCAAATATGAGTGTCAATAATGTTTATGTGGCTGAGTAAATTCTAATGAAAGGCTGTTTCCATACTAATAAATGAAACATGCCTGATACTGCTCTTAGCCTTGAGGCCAAGTGGGATGGAGAGGGTTGCTTCTATGCAACGGCTGTCTCACCTTCCAAAACAGGGTGGCTTTATGCAGAGTTCTTGTTAGGCATGACCCCTGGTCCCTGCTAACTCCTGAACCATGCACAAGAGTTATTTGGGAGAGTGCTGCTGGCACAGACCAAAGCCATTCCAGATACTGTGATAATTTGTGCTATAGATAATGAAGTTTCCATGCTCAGAAATGTTCCCCAGCACTAGTGTAGCTGCAGCTAAGGTAGGCACCTTATGCCTAGGGATAATGGAGCAAGTGAACTGGTCTGAAGCATTTCCAGTCCCACCTTCTCCTGTTCCTCCAGATCACAGAAATGAAAGGGTGAGTCCATGCTCACATGCCATATGTCTTCTGTCTCTCCCCTATAGCAAGCTTCAGATCTTAGGCTAAACTTGTCAATGGAATAAAGATTCACAGCATGGGAGATTGACTGTATTTGGACTTGACCAGTCACTTACCTGACAGACAAAGCCTTCCTTGTAGTCCCAGTGGAGGGAATCATGTTAGGGATGTACCCTGAATGATGCCTGACTCCTACTGCAGTTAGTACATCATATTGTCACTGAGGGAGATAGAGGTGACCATACCAGAACTTCCGTCATGATATGGCCCAGGGCTTCATACATGTGGTGGGGTTATGGATCAAAACTGTAACACTTCCCTCCCCCCACGCCACTCTCAAGCAATGAGCACTGAGAAATGTGATGGATCATCAGCACAGAAAATACATCAAAAGTAGTTTTGAAATGTTTCAGTGCTGGAAGTTTCCATTTGGGTGGGCAAGTTGCCTGTTACAAAAGGCATACAGCTTAAGCAACTACTGACCTGAAAGACTGTTAAAATTAAATTGTGAATTGACATCTCTATCGTTACAGCCCTGGAGCAGAATGTCTGCCTAGGTATTTCATAATGGAGTATCCGAGCCTAGCAACACATGGCTTAGGCTGCTGAATAATATGCAGTATTATGTAATTTAATAACATTAAACTAGGATGCTCTGATAATAGTATTATTTGAAAGCTGTTTAGTTTATTTAATACCATTTATATTTTGTATGTCAATTGAATTTGGGGAAAAAAAAAGATTTTAGAAGAAACTGGGGGCAGCGCAGTAGGAAATTGTGCAATGTACTTATCTGAGACTGCATCACATGGTCTGCAAAGCACGGCTTTTGCTTTTATACACATGGTCTTGGCGACTCTCCCACTCGCAACAATAGTGCTCAGACTCATACTGATGTCACTGTTGAGTTATTTAATTTGACTGAACGAGATTAATGTGTTTATTTAAAACCTTGGTCAAAATGGAAAAGAAAATCTTGGGACAATACTTTTACGTGAACATGTATGTTTTCATATCTGATGATTGTAAGGTTGCATTAACTTATCAGGAGCAGTTGTTTACACACACTAACGCCTGGGAGACCCCCTCAGATAAGAAGTGTGAGCCATTTTCCCTCTCAGCCTGGAGCAGAGACTTCCACACCGCCACTGGTCCTGTGGGCTTTCATCCCAGGCTCTCCTTGCTTCCTGCTGCTGCATTCAGGGCTGATCCACATTGATCCCACCATTGTTTCATTTTCTTGTGTGAGGATGGGGTTGGTGCCACCAAGCAATGCCAGCAATGCGGTGGTGGATCCTCCCCAGGTTCTCACCATGGCAGTGACAGACAGACCTCCACTGCACGGGATGCCTAGATGGGGCTGGCGCTGGGCTCTGTAGGCTGAGCCTGCTCCCACAAAGGCTGGAGGCTGCCTGCCTAGATTTTGTCCACATTATGTTTTACAAGCAGCTTGAGTGGGTTTTTGTGTGATAAATCATTCTGAACTTATTTCATTCTCACACGTACCCTCTAAGTGTTTAGAATAGACTTTGGTATTGACTAAGAGGCATTAGTAACTATGCAGTTAAATGCTCCAGGTCATTGGATTTTTACTAATACAGAGTGGGGAAAAACTCTGGAACCTGAAACTTCTCTTTGTGTGGTGGGACAAGTTTGGGCAGTTCTGCAGAATCGATCATTGATTGCTGAATGACCCTAGTGACAGGATTTCTGCCATGCTCTGTTAAGACACTCTCTTGACAGTTGAGGACAACTGGACATATACATAGATTGATAATGTAGAAATTGCATAAGCCAGAGCTGATTGCTGAGGTGGGTGCCTGAAGCAAGAAATTCCTGCTCTTCCTTCCAGTTTTGTAGTCCCTCTGTTCATATTTTCATGCAGCCTCCTGTCCGCTGGTGCTTGAAATATGAATCTCCTGGGGGAACAGCAGCTGCTGCTGGGGCTTGTGACAGACCAAAGAGTCACTTTTATGCTTTCTCTTCTGTGGGGCCAAGTGCTTCCATCTCCCCAGCTCTGTGGAAGGCTTTTGGGATTTTGAGCCCCTGCCCTCATCGTTGCTGCTCTCATGAAAGAAGGGGAAAATCTCCATGTTTGCACATATCTGCATTTGTCAGGGCGCTGAGTGTCTTAAAGGGGAACACAGTGGGGCAGAGGAATGGACATGAGAGCAAAACAGAAGGGCGAGGAGGAAAACAGCTCTAGGCAGTCATTGGTCCTCAGCAAACACTGCATGTTGTCAAGAGGCTCTGATGCCCTGGGCCATGTGTACTTGCCTTGCAGCATGTTCCAGAGCTGTGTGGTGCTGAGCATATCAGACTATGCCGAGGAACCAGTCTTTCGGATTGGCCTCCTATCTCACTGTGTTGTACCTGTGCCTGCACTCGATGTCCCCAAGTGCCCTTTGAACTCTTACAAGAGGTGTGCATTTAAGGGAACTGCAGGATAATATGGTTTGTGAAGCCCTGCTGCTCCCAACACCAGGTGATATGTCTCTGTCTCCTCAGTGGCTGCATATAAGTAGTGCTGAGGACTACGTCCAGGCCTTTACTGGTAAGGGGTAAAAAAGACCAAAATCCTCCCACAAGGGTGGAGTAGGGCAGTCACAGAGTTGCTTCTCTAGAGGCATCCATTTAGAAACTGTCCCAGCTCCTGCTTTAAGTGCCCTCCGTACAGTTCAGACCTTTGGACTTGGTATGCACAGGGGGTCCATGAAGTATATTTAAAGCAGCAAATAGCTTGACATACAAGGTCGTTTTTCCTCAGAGTCGCAGTCAGTGGAAAGATGTCATTTTCAGCTAAAATTAGACTGGCTCCAGCGACATTTAAAAAAAAAACAAAAACAAAAAACGCTCAAGAACTAAACTCTTTCTGTTGGACTTTGTCAGATGTAGCAACTCCTAGCAGAAATAACTCAGGATCCATCCAGCACAAACTGTGTCCAAAAGTCTGATTTTCATCCAAAACACTTTGAATTGTTGGAGAGAGTGAAGCGGACTGGCTAGGCAAAGGCAAACAATGTTTTCTCTTGCATGTGAGACAATGTAAATAAGCTTAGAGAATAGTGATAGATCTTTCAAAGGCACTAAGTGAAATTTGTAAGTAGTTGAATTTTAAATAAATTTTGCAGCTAATATTTTACAACTCTTGACAGTCAAGTGAGATTGGAGGGGCAGAGAGGGTGTTGAAGTCAGACAAGTATTCTAATCATTACTTCCATAAAATTTAATATTACAGATTTAATTTTGTACCAGATGCTTGAGCTGAATCTACAGCTACCAGTGTAAAAAGTAAAAGAGGTACATTTTCTTTTGCAGTAAATATAACCCCAACCCTGCAACAATTTGACTAGTGCATTAAACTCACAAATTGACGTGACTCGGCACTTAATGCAACAATTTGACTAGTGCATTAAACTCACAAATTGAAGTGACTCGGCACTTAATGCTTTCCGAGGTCCAAATCTAAAATGACTGTGAAGAGTAACGGGCAGGAAAGGCTTGGACCCAAAATAAACAGCAAAAACCAAACAGAAAACCATTGAAAATTAAACACACATTTTGAGTCATTTCTCTTCCAAAAGATTTTATTGAAGGAACAATGAAAAGAGTGTGTGAAGCCTAACGATGTATTGTGTTGTTATTCCAGGCTTCATCAGCAGTTTCTTGATGTTTGGAAAGTTCTGAGACCCACCCTATTGGACTACTTGTAACCAGTGCCTAAGACTACAAAAATATATGTGTGGAAGAACCTTTCCTTGAAGGAAGTGTCCATCTCAATAGTGTGGGAGCTCCACAGTGTGCAAGCCTTGCAAGGCAGGAGAGTGATTTGCGCTTCCGTTGACGCTTGTGTGTAATCTCCGCTTCTTATGCACTCCAGCACCCCTATCAGTTCCTTGTTCTCCTTCACCAGCCCTGCAGTGAAAAGGCTGCTGGGCTGGAAACAAGGAGATGAAGAGGAAAAGTGGGCAGAAAAAGCTGTCGATTCCTTGGTGAAGAAGTTAAAGAAGAAAAAAGGTGCCATGGAAGAACTGGAAAGGGCTCTGAGCTGCCCAGGTCAGCCCAGTAAATGTGTCACGATCCCACGTTCCTTGGATGGGCGACTGCAGGTGTCTCACCGCAAGGGGCTTCCCCACGTCATATACTGCAGAGTGTGGCGCTGGCCTGATTTACAATCTCACCATGAGTTGAAACCACTGGAATGTTGTGAGTTCCCATTTGGCTCAAAACAGAAAGAAGTGTGCATTAACCCCTACCATTACCGGCGGGTGGAAACCCCAGGTAATTATATCATCTGCAAATGATTCACATCTCTCTATTAGCTCTTGCACTGGCAGGTCTAGTTTTGGTGCACCCTACTGAGTTGTGCTTTGAAATCTGAAAAGGCAGACTCCATTTGATGGGTCTTTCTGTGCCCAGCGGCATCACAGCTCTGGCAGCCGGGAGTAAGGAGCACCTCGCCCGTGGGGTCTGTGTCCCACTGGACCCCTGAGGGTGCTCGGATCTTGTCCAGGGTGCTGAAAGCAAGCTTCCTCTCCGTGGACGTGGGTGCTGGCTGCCCTCTGAACCCTCCTTCTGCAAACTGGTCTCCAGTTGTGTGAAGTCTAGGCACCATCCTAGGCTTACCACCCTGGCTAGATTTATGTCTCATTGTCTGAAAACCAACAATCAACTCGTTAATCCACAGGAAAAATGTATCACTAGCTCTCTCTTTAAAAATCAGAGTTGCAGTAAGATGGCTTATTTTGCTGTGAATATGAAGTCAGGTCAGTTGATTCTTCCTAAAATGCCTGGTGTCTTGCCTTCGGTGGGATTTACTTACCTGAATGAATAGTTTATGTGAAATAAATCCCCCAAGTTCCCATTAAACTTTGAATTTTTCCACTGATGACCCTCTTTAGACTGGATTTGGTCAGCACTGAAACTTAGGACCTCACTGAAGGGTCATTTAATTGGGCTTTGTGTCAATTAAACAGCTGTTAAAAAATTATAGTGTTCAGTGTTGACCTCTGTAGGGATCTTAGAAAGCAGGGCTGGCAGAGATCTTAAGCAGTCATCCTGTTCTCCCCTGCTCCTACTCCCAAAACAAAACAAATTACAAGGTACATTCCTGACAGATGTTTGTCTAGTGAGCTCTAAAAATCCTATGTGATAGAGGATCCACAGCCTGCCCAGGCAAATGAATCTATTGCTTTGCTATCCTTACAGTTCAAAATTATTTCTAATGTCTAACCTAGCTCTCCCTTGCTGCCAAAAATCACAGTAATTTAATTTACTAATGGATACAGTTGGTAAGTGTATGCTTATTATTCTGTGATTACTCTTTGCTTGGCATGAACTTTACTCTGAGGTGACATCAGGATCGGATAAGTGAACTGTGGGATGTTTCTTTTCACACAGATGAAATAAGGAAAAGGCATTTTTTAACATTTATTAAACAACAGGGGCTGCTCCCTTTTCAATAGAACTTCCACTGCAGCAGAGCTGTCATTTTGGAGTTGTATCTGAACTGTTGTAAACATTGGCAAAACTAAAATTTTACAGCTGCAGTGAGTGGTGGTTGTTGTCTACAGTTTTCAGTGGAAAGAGCTGATCTGCCTTGCTAAAATAAACTCTTCAAGAATCTAAGAAAAGATGTTCATGAAATATCCCATTTTGTGTATTTTTCTATTTGAAGGCTGCAGTCTTTTGTGTCTTCTCATTTCTTCTGATGTAATTCCAGTGCAGTTAATGGAGTCCTCTCAGCGCAGTAGCTGACAGCACTGCACAGTGCTGTTTTCAACCCCCGTCTTCTGATCTGTACAGTGCTAGCTAACAGACGCTAGTACTGGGATAATCCAGCAGCTGCTAAATGGCTGCCAAAGCTTGTTGTTCTGACCCTGAAACTCAGAAGGTTTTGGCTGTGAACATGTCTTTATTGTTTGTCTCTGCAGCAGACTGACTACATCTCTACTAGAAATGAGATGGGGCCGAGGTGCAGGTCTGAGTATTGCTGAATTGGTAGCATGCTCCCGGGCGCAGCTTTGACACATGGGAACTCACATGGACTAGCAGTTCTCAGGGTGCAGGGGTTAGCCCACAGGAGGGACTCTGAGCACTTCAGACACAACCACCTTGTTTTGGAGGTGAAAGAGAGCACAGCTGCAAGGATGCAAGCTGCGCTGTGCCAGTTGTCCATGGGAGACAACTCCCCAGGAATAGTTCTTATAGATTATTCATCCCTACTGCTCTTCTTATGGGGACAGCTTAGAAGCTGAAGCTCACAAGTGGGTCAGCCCCCTCCTAGAGATGCAGAACAGCAAGGAGGACAACGTACTCAGGTGTGCTGGCACAGCGGCTGCAGAGGTAACTTACACCACTGCAAGTGGCAGAATGTAGCTCCAGGCCAGAGGCAGTTAGAAAGCAGTGCTGCAAGGAGGTGATGGTGAGGCAAGAGAAGAAATGAGCTTGCGGAGAAAGTGGTAGCAGTGAGATCACCACAGAAAAGGCTGGGAGCGATTGATCTAGGTGCCAGTCTGTTTAAAGAACAGTATTTAAAACTACAGGAAATCTTCTGTGTCTTGGATGTTGGTGATCTTTGGCTTATGTGAGATTCTCTGAATCTCATCCTCTGGAGCTAAAGAATCCACCCATTAATTTAGTCAGCAGTGCATTTCTGTATAACCCACAAGTCAGTATTATTTTCATACAAAGGTCCATCCTTTTGGGGCTCACTTTCCATCACTGCAGTCTGTCTTGCTGAGTCAACCATTGTGTGACCAGAGCCATTCATTATTCAGAATGAATGAGCTGTGTCAAAGATGGGAGGGCCTCACCCTTTCTTTAATGGCCCAGCAGATCCCTAGACCTCTATTACTAGAGAGCAGCTTTAAGCTCTGGCCTGAGATTCAGGGGTTTCATTGCCTCTGCTGTGTGCTCAGGCTGCCCAGCTGTGTCCTAGTCTATGCTGACCAATACTGCACAGATTATGCATAGCTTTTATTGCTGCTGCCTTTGCCCCTAGAAGATTTCTTTCCATGCCTGCTGATCGGCATGTGCCATTTAGACAAAAAGCGGCATATATTTTCTCTGTTTGTGCAACATTGCACTGCAGAGGGGGGTTAGGCCACCTACCCTAAAGGAGGTAGGTATGGTGGTTAGGCTCTGCTTCCCCCTTCATTGTTTTGCCTCAAAGAGCTGGTCAGAAGAAGCTGCAGTTTCAGAAAAATATAAAAGCTGCCTAAACATTTGCCCTATTATTTTTATGTGATATCATTCATGTGTAGATAGTGCAAATTCTAGAGTGCATCATTGCTGTAGACGGCTGGAGTCTAGATGAACTTCTGACTTAGACTGATTGCTTTCATCAAGCTCGAATGGGACTAAGATGTGGTAGCCTCCCAGGTGGAAGATCACCTGATGATCTCACTGTTGGCCATGTATTTGGTGTTTGTGAATGGGCATAGGGAACAGATGGATCTCACCAAAGGGTAGGTCTCCAAAGGTAGTAAAGTCTGCCAAGATGGGCTGATGTGTGAGAAATCACAGGGTGGATGTTGTACCTGGAATTAAAATGCAAGGCAGATAGTTTGCTTGCTAGCACCTGAAGTCGCAGGCTCCGGGCACAGCCAGGTTTCCAGCAAGAACTGTTGTAGCTAAGGGGGACAGGAGAAAGCCTAGTGTGGGAAAGGCAGTGGCAGGACTTCAGGCATAACTGTGTTTGTCTTTGGTTGAACAAACATCATCAACGCTTGGGCATGCATAGGAGGAAGGATCTACCCCTGGCTCTCAGGTAGAAGAAAAGGACTTAATTGAGTGGAGACCATGCAGGTAAATTATGAGGACAGACAGGTCCCAGTGCACTCATTCAGTTTTGTGCCTCTGGTCACACTTCCTTCAGAGCTGTTGAGCCCTGGAGAGTGACATCTGTTACCAAAAGAGCAGGGAGAACAAGTCCCTCTGGGGAATTTTTAGCCACAAACAAGAAAATCTCTGAATTCCTCACCACCACAGAGGCTTTAGCCCTCTAGGCAGCCACAGAGCAGTCAGTGGAAATATTGAGTGAGGTGGCAAAAACTGTACAGCAGAGCAGAAATTAGAAGTACCCTGGTCAGAGCTGGGAAGGCGGTCAAGGCTTGAAAACTCCTCTTGCTGACTCATTCAGGGCGAGTCAAAGGCTTTTCCTGGCTAGTGCTGTTCACACATCCAGATTCTCAGCTTTCATTTAGAGGAGTTGCACTGAGTTCTCACAGGGCTGAAGAAAGCCACTTCCTTAGTGGTGGTACCCACAGCAAGGTGCCAACCTCCCAACACTGCATGGGATTGCTGTAGCACAGCTGTCCCTTGCTCAACACCTCTGGTGGGTGCAAAGGGATCACCAGTTCCCCATTTTCTAGGACTGCTGGTTAGGTCTGGCTGAGCAGCAGCAAACTTGGCAAGCATCATACCACTTTCATGGAGCAGCCTGGAGCTGCTCACAGGAGCATGGGATGGGAGAGATCCAGCTCACCAAAACCACATCTGCAGTGGTGGTACTGGCCTTGTCCCAATACAGAGCAGATGAACTGAGCACTAAAAGAGTCTGTTTCTCTCCACTGGCTATGAAGATATCCATGGAAGACTGGGCAGTGCATCTTAGTTTTGAATATCTGTATTGCCTGTATGAGTCCTACCTGGGGAGTCTAGGAAATCCAAAAAGCTATAGAAGCAGTAAAGAAGCAGAACTACCTTTCTCTACCAAGGGATTTAAGAGGGTGGCAACAAAATTTTCATCCCACGGGTAGGGGCATATCAGAGGCAGAAGGAAAGGAAGTAATCTTCAGAGCACCATCCTTCTCCTGGCCAGAAGCTAATTAGAAATGTGTTGGGCCAGAGAAGGGTCTATGTACAGTATCTTAACAGGTATCTCAGTGCCTGTGTTTCCAGGCAGGTAAGAAGATAACTTTGACAGTGAACCCTCTGTCACCAGTCCGATCTTTTGTATGTTTTTCAGGCTCGGTTCTTCAGTTCATGGGTGACTGGCAAATTCTCAAATGGTATATGCCACTGGGTGGGCAGGACCATGGTTTAACCCTGCCCTGGGTGCAGCGTAGTGCTACATCAAGCAAGAAGCTGTAAATCTGCCATTGGTACCAGGCACTGGTCTTCCTCCTCCTGCTTAAACTGCCTCAGCTCTCTGAGCAATCGATGTGCACTGAGGGTACACTCTAGGAAGGGTGTTCCTACAGCCTCTTCTCATGCACATTTTACATTATCTATATATTGTTTGCTTTGTAGCAATTATTCCACTCTTTCATTATGCTGGATAAATGAGAGTTCACTATAATTAAAAGGTGTTAGCTAACGTACCTAAAAAGAATTCGCCTTACCTAGACAGAGCTTTTGGGCCTAAATAATATGTTAAAACACGTTCAAACCATATATTCCCGTCAGCGTTTATAACCAAGAGTACACAGTGCTATTTGTTTCCGTAAGCAAGTAAGGATAGACTGAAAGATTACGTGCTCCTGGGTTTTAGGCCAGAGGAACTCTGGACACTGGGTTAATCAATACAAGCCTGCTGAACTGTTCCCCATGTTGGGACAATTCATCCTTGTCACAATAACTCAAATTGCCTCCTTCTCTTCTCTGATGGCTTTTAGATCTGTACGATAGCAACTGGAGATTCATTCCCTCTACTTCTTTTTAAGGCCTTAACTAAGACAATTAGGCATTACGTGAGCTAGTTACTAATACAGAAACCTTGGGGTCCATGAATCTCCCTTTGTAGGTGCCATTCTCCCCCAACGACTATGGGAGGCCCACATAAAGCCTCAAGTTGAACTCCCATATGCAAGCCTCTTTGTGTTCCAGCTTAGGGGCTGCATCTTCATAGGTAACTCAACTAGTTGGCTTTTCTAAAGTGTTTTGACTCTAATTCTGCGCTCATTCCTGATATGTCAGAATCCAGAATAATTTGGGTCAACTTTAGGTTTGGCAGTGCAGCAATGCTATTAACAGCACTGACAGTATGAGATGTAAGTAAAGAGAATTTGAGAAGGAAGGCGATATCTTCTATCAGACCAATTTTTACAGAGATTAATTTGGATTTCAGTTTTCTGACCTGTGTTTTTCATGTCTTAACTACCAACCATTGACATTTGCCTCCTCATGCTAGATCTTTTCTAACTATATTGCAAGACCTAAATTAATATTGCTGCAAAATTTGAATTGCCATTTACATTTCCTTTTAAAAATCCCACTGTCTGGGTGGCAGCATTTTCAAGTACCTGAAAACCTTTTAAATCTGGTGTCTAGCTTCTGGTCTGTGCTTCCTTTTGCCCATCTGTAAAACACTGGTAGTAAAATATGCAGTGTACTGCGGAGCACTATTAATTGTTTTTAAACCTGGCTGTGGTTTTGGCAAATCCTGGTGATAATATCTAGCAGGCTCCTGATACGTTCAGTCTTTCAGGAAGGGAGGAATAGGTAATTTTGAGAGGGAGAAATGTGCCACTTGCATTTCTGTAAGAGGGATGTGTGTGCATACTGTACCTGTGGATTTTATGGTACCTTGCTCAATTCAGGAATGAGTCTGTATTTTGCATATGGAATTGCTGCAATTGGCTGCAAATCTGGAAAGAAAAGGTCCAAGAATCAGCTTTTGATTCTTGTTTTTGGACAGGTTTGTTGCCTTTCAATTACTTCTATACAGACAGCAATACTGGGGCAGCGTGGAATATGCCTCTTTTAAACTTACAAAGAGATATACTTTCAAGAGTGCATTTTCAACCAGATTTTTTCTGTTGTTTTTATTTTCAGTCCTACCTCCTGTACTTGTTCCAAGACACAGCGAGTTTAACCCTCACCTCAGCCTCCTCGCCAAGTTTCGAAACACTTCTCTGCACAGCGAGCCGCTGATGCCACACAATGCCACCTATCCTGATTCTTTCCAGCATCCTCCATGCACCCCTTTTCCGTCATCACCCAGCCACATGTTCTCCCAGTCGCCTAACAGCATCAGCTACCCCAACTCACCAGGAAGCTCTTCTGGACCAGGAAGTCCCTATCAGCTCACAGGTAAGAATGAACTTTCAGACATGCTGACTGAGGTAGTCAAGGTTTTTGCTGGGGCTTGGGGTCAGGTGCCAGTTCTGTGTGCTTCCCCCAGGCTATAGCTACAGATTGAAATGCTGGACAAGACGGATTTGGAATGTGATTTCTTGTGACTGTCTCTTAGTATTATCTCCCAGTCCTCATGTTGGATGCTAAAGGGACTAAGAGCTGTAGTCATCCCACTCCTAGAAGTGCCTGGATGAGATTTCATGATCACTGCAAGGGGACAGTTGAGGAGATGAGCAGGTGTGTCAGGCCCAAAAGCTGCCCATCCAGGCTTATGATAAAATCCATGGAAAAGAGCACTTGCAACACTTAAATTAGGTGCTTCTAATAGAGATAGTCAGGGTAGGGACCTTTAGAAACTCCATCAAGAGAGACAGGATAAAATGGGGGAATAGGTACACAGAAATATTTTTTAATGTATGGTTATCTCACTGACTGTATAAACTTCAGGAAATCGAGGTGTTTAAGAGTCTGGTCCAACACTTGGTGAAGCCACTAGGCAAATTCCTATGACTTTGGAATGTGTTTCTTCAGCTCCACAGTTCTGAGGTCAGCAGGTTTAAGGCACTCAGATTGCTTGTGTTGTGAACTCCTTACTTAGTACTGCTCTAATTACCGAATTACTATGCTTTTGCTGTTAAATATATCGAGAAGGTGTCAAGCAACACATCTGAGAGCTAGCTTTAATACCAAAACATGGTTCAGATTCACTTCCGCACTTTGTTATAACGCTCAATTAGTTTCAATGATCTCAGCTCTTTCACAAGGATGAATTCATGTCAGAACCGTGTAGCTTAATGTTTTAATGTCTCAACTACAAAGCATTTAAATCCATGTCTTTAATGTTATGCCTATTCTGATTTTAAGTGCAAGAAGGGTGTTTATGTTTACAATGTATTTGTAGTATTTGAACTTCCTTTTAAGCTGAACACTTTCAGTACAGTGTGATGTTTTTCCTTCTCCATTCATTGGATGGATCTTCATTTATTTCTTGTCTAGATCTATACTTCAGATTAAATCATATTTAGCACCATTGAAACATTTCAACAAGTAGTAGGACTTGTTTGACTTCTTCCATCTTTTCTTTCACCTCTGTGTAACCAAGCTGGATACAGTGGAGCTGGTCCTGGCAGGCAAATCAGGCCCATTCCAACTATGTAATGACTCTTGATTCGTGCATTTAGCTGAACTTGGGATGTTGCAAAGCTACTTAAAAATGGAAGTGGCTCAACCTGAGCTTCAGTATATCACAGTACACGGCATGCTAATAAGCATAATTTGCCTGTGTAACAATCAGGGATGTAAGACTATCTAAAGCAAACTGGAGTAACATCATGAACCTCTACTGGGATTGGTGTGAGCAAATATAGATGTCAACAATGCAAATTTCTGAGCATCTCGAGCAATTGTCTATACCCTCTCTGTAATCAGTGGAGAAAAACATACACTCCTGGAACAAGTTTAATTGCATCTTAAGGTATATGTCTAAAGGAGCTGAGATGCACCATGTCTGTAGTGCCTGTTTTTCTTTAATGAGTGTAAGGAGAGCTTATATGGTGATTAGCTTAGGTGTAGACATCAAAACCACCTGTATAACCACATTATATTCCTTTCTGAGACTTGTATTCTCTTCAACTCTTTCTTGATTTTGTTTTTCTGTTCCAGCTTGTTGCCTTTTCTGTGGGAGAGTTATGTCATCTGTGTGTTAGAAATGTCATATAGTGTATGAAATTCCTACATCCTGACCAATGAGTGCTTAAATAGAATAACATTCCTGTGAAGTATTTACTTGGAAGGTTCAATGATTGTCTTATGAGGCAGTCCACATTTATCCATGTTGGGTGAAGTTGCTCAGGTTTGAGGGCCAGCCGACAGACCCCGAACACAAGAAGGAATTTCAACCTGGAACCAAGTTAAACCCTGGTCTTCTTAAAGACACCTTTAGTCCTGCAAGCTTGCATATGGCTGTAATTCACGCATAAACCCACTGAGTTTCTGTTCAAATTAATAAACCTACATACTTTTAGTGCTTCTGCAGTGAATGTCGGCATTTTCTTATATAAAAATTAAGTCCCTTTGGCTTTCTAAAACCTCCTGTCTTTCTTGCGAATCTCCACCTTAGAGTCTCCTTCTGTTTTGTAGCTTACAGTGCCATATATGAAACAGATCAGGAGGTGGGCGGGTTGTGAGTTGATAGATGTTCTCCATATTTTTTCATCATGTCCATTGCTCTTTGATGGGAGAGTGAATAAACCAGAAGTGGACCAGCCCTCCCATGTAGGACAGAGGTAAAAAGGACAAATCTGGAGGGTTTTGCCAAGTCTGATTTTAGAATATAAAGGCTTTCCATAGGACTTTTCTATAGCCTGTGAAAAAAAGAGAGCTTTTTCCCAGATGATCAATTAAAGTTAGCTTCTGCTCTTCAATCATCCTCTTCAAGTTTTAGATTTGGAGAGAAGTCTGGAACTGAAGGATCAGACTGCATTACTTTCTTAGGGTAACAACTCATAGTAACAGAGAGCTTGACTGGACACTGGTCTAGGCCTGAGACACTGTTGTGATTGTCCCTCACTCTTTCAAGTGCAGCATGTCCAACATGACAGCCCTTCCTTCCTGTCCTCCCTGAACATGTAATTGTCTTAATCTGGAGACTGAAGGGAGGCCAGGGACAGATTTGTGCTCTGTTTCCAGCCCTTCTCTAGCTAAACATGCTGAAAAAGTGCTAAGTACTCACCAGGAACAGCTGGAGAGAATTTACTAACGTGTCGATTTGGGTCTCTTTTCTTTCTTTTCTTTCTTTCCTTCTTTCTAATAGTGGAAACTCCACCCCCGCCTTACCATGCAAGAGAACCTCCAGGAAACCACAATGGGCGGTCAATGGATGCAATAGCTGAAAGTCAACTAGTGCTGTCTTTGCCCAATGGAGGTAAATCTGCCGATGGAGAAGCTGAAAGTAAATAACCATTTGTACTATTCTTCAAAGAAAAACTGTTAAGCAGAAAAATTGTTATTTGAACAATAAGGTTCAGTGATCTGTAATAATAGGTTTCAGACAGTTTTATGGTAAGGCTGTGTACTAGACCCATCCATTAGCTAGCAGAATGGGTTGATTTAAGCATTTAGCAAATTATGTGCGAAGTTACAGAGTTTAGATCTTATTTGCATCCATGGACTATTACGTTTAGAAAGCTGTTAATGAAAGCAAGCACTGTTATCTGCATTGTAAAGACAAAGATATCAAATAAAGCATGGTGAGGCAATATAACACAAAGGAGCACTATCAATATCAGAACTGATTTCTTTATCACCTTTGGGTTTCAAGTACTTTAAAGCCTTGTGGTTAGGATCTTTCTTACTGCCATCTTTGTATGAATGTTACATTACCTGCTGGCTAGAAAAGAAAAGGGCATGTTCTAGTGAAGTACGAAGAGGATTTTACAGGAGGCCAAACTCTTTGTCATCCGTAAGAATCCATCCATTTATAGATGCATAAGCATCCATAAATGAATGCTTTAGTGGGAGAGGGCATGGGTGGTCAGACTGGATGGGACTGGGATCCTCCTCGCTTCCCTCAAAGAAACTTCATGACCTCTCCATGGTCTCCGCTACCTCCAGACTAGTAGCAGCAGGTGATGCCTCCACCATTTGAAGCCCATTGCTGCCAATCAGCATGGGAAAATGGAGTTCCTCTGCTGGGTTTTCCTTTGGCTTCCTGCTACTGCAAAGGGAAAATCACCATTGTTCTTTTAGCCCAGCATATTTTACACCTAAACAAATGTCCTTTATGGCATGAGGACTGAACACTGTACACACACATGTACATTAGAAAAATAATGCCAGCCTCTGAAACAGTGAGGAACATATATGTATCACAGAACTGGAGCAGAAGGAAGATAAGGGTGATAGTGCTAATTACAGATGGGTACACAGAATGGTTAGATAATAACTAGTGATCAGACACGAATACTTTTAAATAAATTGTTGAGATACTTTAATCTCTTTACCAGAGTTTACCATCTGTGATCACTGCCCTAGTGAATATTAGCTGGAAGTTTATTAGAGGTTATGCACAGAGGTGCTCTGGGGGCAGGGGCTCTCACATGCCTGTCTCACTATCCCGCCTGTGGGGGGCTGGCAGGATAAGATTCCCCACTAATTCCCATAGGACGAATGAGGCTCAGAGATTCTGTTACATTTCTGAGTCTTTCTCTGTGTCTGAGTTAGAAAACCCGGGTGGGAGTAGAACCAAATGAAATGACCTTGCTGGCATTTCTGCTTACGGTCCCACTTGGAAGCGGAAAGCCCCAAAGCATGCAAAAAATTGGGGGGAGTGATTGATTACTTCTGAACTGCAGAGTTCGGTATTAGGCTGAAGGCTTGGCTCAGTTTTGACTTGCCTTGAGCCCATCTGTCATCCCAAGCTCCTGCTGGTGTGCAGAGCAGATGTGTCCCTTACTATTTTCAGTGTAGAAACTGGGCCCCGGTTCAGCAAGGAATGTCAGTATGTGCTTAATTTAATGCAGTGGAGTTATCACTTTTAAGAACAAGTGGGACTCCTTAGAGGCTTAGAGTTAAGCTGGTATACCAGGCCTTTGCATGCTTGGGGATTCAGTCATAAAATTAAGAAGAACCAGAAGCTGCTGTTGAGATAAAGCCTGACATAAGTGACTGTTTAGATGAAGCGCCAGTGGGGTGGGAATGGGAGGGAGGGAGGAAAGAAAACAGAGAATAATTGTTTAAAATATATTACTGAGACTTAAGCAGATGATTAATTTTATTTCCTACAGACTTTCGGCCTGTTTGCTATGAGGAACCTCAACATTGGTGCTCTGTTGCCTACTATGAACTCAACAATAGGGTAGGGGAGACTTTCCAGGCTTCCTCTCGAAGTATCCTTATAGATGGATTTACAGATCCCTCAAACAACAAAAACAGGTTCTGCCTAGGACTGCTCTCAAACGTAAACCGCAACTCTACTATAGAAAACACCAGGAGACACATAGGAAAAGGTAAGAGGAAATCCCTTCTCACTGGGAATATTCAGAGCTTGAAAGAACTGTGCACTGCATTAACAAACCTAGCTGACCTGTCAGATGTGCTTGTCTTAAAACGAAAGCTCTGAGATTACTTCTGAAATAGAAGGAAAGCAGCTGATTCTTTTCTGACTGGATAACAATCAGCAGAGTAGCTCCTTACAACAGCTATTTACTTGGCCAGCAAAGAGAAAAATGTTGTTTATAGTTGTGTGTTCTAATTTAGCAGTATGTATTTTCATTTTATTTATTAGAGCTTCTGGCAACTGGGAATATTGCCATTGAAATGCCACTAAAAGGATAATTGCTGGTGCCTCAGGGATGGTTCTCCTACCACCAAATAACAAAGGGAGATGGATGAAACACTTAGTAGTTGAGTTATTTAGCTGAGGAACTCTACCAGAGTTGCCTTTGTAGATTTTTCCCTCCTACTAGTGTGATTCCCTTCCTTGTCAGCTTCTCACCAGTAAAACTAAGTCTTGGGTTCTCCCATCAGCAGTTCGCCTTGTATGCTTCAGTGCTGGTGTACATACACCCTGTGCACACATGAGCATATGCTGCTGGTGACAGGTACGAGAAGACCACACCTGGACATGCGTGGCCGCACACACTCCATCCCAGCTTACTAGGGCTGCGTAGTGCCTGATGTTCTCCCAGAACTTACTGTTGTTTGTGACAGTGAGTCAGAAGCCCTGTACTGGCCACTTCTCTGTGCAGATGAAGGTTTGCCTGTTCTGGTATATCCAGTCTAGACTTATTATCTTGCCAACTCAGCCTCTCACCAGTAGCTGCCTGGGAATGGATTTCCCACTGGGCTAATTAACTCTAATTGTTCCACTCCTATTATCTTGTCAACCTCACCTCATTTCCCAGGCCTAGAGCAGTATTTTAATTGGCTCTTGATAGTCTAGTGTTGAATGACTGAATATGAGGAAGCTCAGGTATAAATGTGACACAGTTTTACAAAAAACAGTGAACCTGAAGGCTAGTGCAGGAGTTGTACTTAGCCTTTGCACTTTTCTCCCAAAGGGAAAGTGCTTGTGTTGCAGAGGCACTGTGTGAAGCCAGTGTGATGCTACAAGTGTTTGTCATTGTAGTTTGTTGTGAGTTGGAAGTGAGTTGTACATCTAGTTCTGACTTACTCAGGAAATAAAGCAAAGCTGCTCTATCAGCATAAGCTGTCAGAGGGCTGTAGATCAAAGCTGAGCCCTGCCCTAAAAGAAGAATGACAAAAGATCCCAGCTAAAGCTGTCATTTGAGGATGTTACATCCTGTAACTTTCTGCCCCAAAAGAGGAAGAGACAGAACAGGAAGAAAACGAGGTAAATGCTAATTGTCCTCATCCATTCAAATTTGAAGATCTGTCTTCATTGACTTTAAAATCTTAACACTAGGAATCTGCCCAAGGGAAGGGAGCAGATTGCCCAGAGAGGAGCTTCATATATCAGAGATGCTTAATTTTACTGCTCTTCCCTGGTTATGCAAATCTTAAAAAAACATGTTCAAATGAAATTGAAGTGGCACCAGTACAGGCCTGCAGAAGAGCACAGAGCAGCTCCAAAAGTGTGCAGTTCAAAGGCATGCTGGACAGATGAAAGCTACTGAAATGGATACAAGTGTCACATGTTAAAAGGGGAGAAAAAAGAATGAGTAAACAAGATTAGCTCAGTAGGATAAGGATATGTGATTGAATTGTCATCTAGTGTATCAGCGTGAAACCGTTTCCTGGAAATACCACATCAAAGCTAAAAACAATCCAGAACACAATGCAACATCTACTAGCAATTGGACCTGTTTCAGCAGTCAGACTTCAAGGACAAAAAGAGGACTTCTGATCAGTGTGTCAAGAAGATGTGGATGTTTGGAGACTGCTGAATTTCCAGTTTCTGCAGCGCGCAATGAAAACCCACTAGAACATATGTACCCTTGATTTGGTCTTCTACAAATACGTATTCAGCTGCTTGGCTTCCTTGAGGGTGCTTGTCTCTGGCAAATGAATACCAGAAGAATGGAAATACACACTGACATTTCATTACTGCTGTATTTATTGCTTTTAAAAAGTCCGCAAGGAAAAAGCAAATTGTAGCCTCTGCTTTCAGAAGTGACTTTGCTGTTTTTGTTATTGTAGTACACAGTTTGGGCAATGCCTTTGAAAGCATTTTTTTTTTTTTCAGAAGTTGAGTTACTTCATATACTCTGAAAATCCAGCCTTTAAAATTTTTCACCTTAGCACCCAGAAGCGTGGTCACCCTAAATCAGTAGCCACACCTGAAGATTTGAAATGTGGTGAACATTTATGTCCTTATTCTTCTCTCCCTACCCAGTGTTCTCACTCTATCTGTTAATTTCAGAAAGTTATGTTTTCAGTCCTTCCCAAAGGGAAAGGAGACTTAGGTCAAGTCAGAGCAGTCACAAGGTGCAGCACCCCAGAATGTCTGGTGCAGTTGGACCGGAGCTGACGCCTGGTCTAACGGAGCTCTTGTCTCAGCCATGTTCCCAGCGCAATACTAGCATGAGCTCCGAGCCACACCCCCTGCCACTCACATTTAATTTGAGATCTCGTGGGTGCATAGAAGTAAAAGTCAAGTGATGGCTTGAAGACAGACTTTAAGGTTCCCGTCTGAGTCACCTTGGAAGTCTATGGGAGAGTGTATTTTTCCCAGATTCCTTTCCCACTCAACCTGCTTTTCCCCGAGCCTTTCCCACTTCTGTTTAGAGGCTGGTTTTGTCCTAAGGATGTGCTGCTGCCCCTTGCTGTCATGACCACAGAATGATGAACAGACTGGGAATATGTAACCAGTCTTTTTTGTATGAAAGACAACAGGAATAAAACTAATTACAACTGAATTATTAAAGCATAGTTATCACTAGCTTTGCAGGCAGTCCACTGAGACGCTGTGAACATGTGCATTTGTACATTTGTACCTGGGAATAGAGAGGAGGATTTTATTTTTATTTAGTGGTGGTTTTTATGAGAACAAAGAACTGAGTTCTTCCACCTCTCTTGGCCATGGGAGGGGTTCATCTCACCTAATCTAGCCATGGGAAGGGTGTATGTCTAAGCATCTTCACAGGATGACTCGCCCCCCTTCAGGGTGTGGTTTCATGCTCATGTTTAAGCAGTCTGGGTCCCCATTGCCACCCTTGCACTGAGGAAGATATCACTGCAAAAACTGCAAATCTTCTGTTGTTTTGTTTGGTTTGGTTTTAAGTTTATTAGCTAGTTCAGTCCCCCAATCTGGATGGCTGCCGAGTCCCCAGCCTTGCTGCCAGGATGAAAGCAGGTGTAGGGAGAAGCAGCAGGGGCAGGGAACGAGAGAGCCTTTTCATTACCTGCACAGACTTCCGTCAGTTTGAGCTGGCTGTGAGCCTGCACTGTGTAGCAGATGGAGTGAATCATCCAGTCACAGTGTCTCTCATCATCTATCAACTAGTGAAAGCACCTACACAATTAGTTTACACAAGATCCCTAACTTTAAGGTTGCTGAATTGAGCTAAGATAAATTCTCCCACCAACTTAGGTATATTTTCATGCAAGCAGACATCCTGGGGTGACCAGAGTCTTTGAATGGATAGAAACACTTCCATCTTCATTTCCCCAAGGCATGGTAAAAATTTGAGAGTTAGTGTTGGTTAAGTCACTTGGGCACTGAGAAGTCCAGAGAAAAAATCAGTCATTTTGTTGTTAAAGGTCGCTTTGAACAGGATCTGATGAGTAAGTCACATCATGTAAATGCAAATACATGGTTCTGATGTGGTGAGTAAAGTAAAATACAGAAAAGCTATTTTAAGTACACACCATGTTGCGTTCAAACTGCAAGAGATAGGATCCTTCTGTAAAAAAATAGCGTGCAATGAAGTGTGTCTTGGTCAGCATGCATGTGCTCAACAGTGAAAATCCTTTTAGATGTGTAATGTGTAACAGATTTGTCAGTTCCTTGACAGTTTTGATCCATGCTTTGTATATGGTTGACATATGTTTGATATTTATGTGTGTGTATATATATGTGTGTGTGTGTGTCTTGTCATAAAGTGCTATGATGTTGGGTTAAAGAAGTAAACCAACCTTCACTGAGAAACAAAGAAAAACATCATGTGCCAAGACTTTGTTCTCTTAGACCAGTACCTCGATATAGCGTTTATGACAATTTCTTCTTAAGGTAGGTGGGTCCATTGTACAGGTACATGGATATGCACACAGTTTACTGTCTTTTAAAAAGCAATGTATAGGCACTGAGTTCCTGGAATGACCCTGGGCTTGCATGCCCACACCAGTAAAATAGATACAGAACTACTGGTACAAAGTGTGTTGTGAACAATGGAGAAATAATACACATTTTTCTTTTTCAAGGTGTTCATCTTTACTATGTCGGTGGGGAAGTTTATGCTGAATGTGTCAGTGACAGCAGTATTTTTGTGCAAAGCCGCAATTGTAACTACCAGCATGGTTTCCACCCAGCCACTGTGTGCAAGATCCCCAGTGGCTGCAGCCTCAAGATCTTCAACAACCAGCTCTTCGCGCAGCTGCTTGCCCAGTCAGTCAATCATGGTTTTGAAGTGGTGTATGAGCTGACCAAGATGTGTACTATTCGAATGAGCTTTGTTAAAGTAAGGATTCTTTTTTTTCTCTTCCATTTCTGAAAAGGCAGATCCCATAACTTGCTAGGTTTGGTGAGAAACTAGACTCTATCAAATCCTTCCCAAGTGGGGATTTAGACACCCAACTTGCAAGTAGCAATTCAGACTGCCTGTTTTTCAGTCTTGCCTTAAACTTCTAGGTGCTTAAAATCAGTAGCTTTTGTGGTCAACGTGGAAATCTATTAAATTCCAAAAATTAGGTATTCCCTAGTCTTTTTGTTCAAAATAAGCAGAGACTGACTGATGTTCCCCCACTGATTACATAAAGACCTCAACTTAGAGGGGCTTAGCAACATGTAAATGTTGTAGCACATATCTTAGGCAGTTGTGATCTCTCCTATTGTTACTGGTTTGCAATAGAGCTTGGTAGAGCCATAGATCTGAAAAGAATGTCCTTATGTCTCTAAACTAGTTTACAGTCTCAGCATTACTGTAGACTGGTATGTGTGGTCTCAGTCAAGAAACACCAGGTCCTCCTTCAGCCCCCATGGAGCCTCCTGGGAATTGTTGTTGTTTGCTATCTGTCTGATCCCTGGCAAGAGATTGTCTTAATTTCTGATGACATTCACTCTGGCCAGCCACACTACCCGAAGGGCTTCTTGCAAGCAGAATTCAAAATCCAAAAGAACATCTGACATTCCCCCTATTGTTTGGAAGAGACAGGAGGCCACCAAAGCCACTACTGTTTCCATGTCTTTCATATCAGAACTTTGCAGTCGGACTTCTCTGTATGCAATGTATCAGTCTTTGTGGGAGTTTCTTAAGTCTTCTGAATGGCCTTCTTACCAGGATGAGATCTCAACTCCTTTTAGCACTTAGGTGCCTATTGTAGCATCTAAACACCAGAGAATGGTGAGTATTTCAAGACTGTTTACAGATGCGCTAGACTGGTTTCCTGTAGTACTGCTGGGGAGAGCTGGCAGCAATGTTCAGCCTGCCAAATAGAGAAGTTGCACCATTAGAAGCAAGTCGGTCCTGCTAGGTACCATAAGAAGTGGCTTGAGCATATCCCTTTGTCTTGCAGATTTGGTTCTATACAAATGACTGAATCAAGCTGATTGAATTCACATATAAGATACTATAAAACTGCTTGAGGCTCAAGCCCACTTCCCCTGTGTTCTGCAAAGCAGATGAGTTGAGTCCCACGCAGCTTTCTTGTTCTGACTCTTTCCAGCCATCCTTGGGGACCCATCTCCTTAACTCTGAGAGCTTCAAGGTGTCCTGTAACTTTTCCCAAGAGTCCAAGCCAAAATCTCTCTGCCTGTGACCACACTGTTGCTTTTTTCTTGGGAAGGGACTGACATCTTGTTCACACACGAGGATTAGGGGGAAAAAAAGAAAGCAAGAAACCCAACAAACAGCATTTTCTTTAATGGAAGACATGAATGGGCATGTTGTTTGTAAAGGCAGTGTAGCCAGTTACGCAATATTTTCATTATCTCGGGAACTCAGGGGCAATCTCTTTGATGTGTTATCTGCCTCCATGCCCAGCATGGCAGCAGAAATGGTGGTGTTGATGCACTAAATAACACTGCTTCCTTATTATCACCTTGATTTGTTGAAACAATAGCAGTCACTATAGTGCCTCAGGCACCAGAACACCAGTGCAGGGAGTTATTTTGAACCCTTTCCCATGACCTTTGGAAAATGGCTATGCAAATGTCATCTAGGTTCTTCTTTCCTGGCCTGTAAAATCCCTTTCCTGTACTCAGTCTTCACAAATTATTTCTCTCCCAGTGTGTGAGTCCTGGTGTGTTCAGTCTGGGGACAGGAATGCCCCTGGGTGTTAGTATGCAGTGCACAGAGGAGCTTGTTGTCTGTCAAAGCCACACACCAAGAGCCCCTGGGGCCAGGGCAGTCCTTTGGCTTCTCCCCTGATTCGTGACCAGATGCTGCTGGTTGCCTACAGCCCACAGGGCAAGCAGAGCCAAAGGTCTGGAGACCTTGCCTCCTACACCGCCAAAGCTTGAGCAACCAGCTAGGAGGCAGAGATGTGTAGGGATGAAGACATGAGAAACTTGCCAGGACTGTATCATCTGGAGGCAGGACATGGGATAGAGGGAAGTGAAGGTCCTTCCCCTCTGATAGCCTTTGTGTACCCACAGAGCAGCTGGGAGCAGCTCAACCCTCAGGCAAGTGTGAGTGTATCATCAGTAAGAACAGACAGGGTTTTCCATCCGCTGAGCGCTGTTGATAACCAAAGCAGGATGGCTGTTGTCGCCTCTCCACAGATGAGGCGCAAAGTGGAGAGACTGGGAATTTCTCCAGGCCAAGGTCTGAACCCAGTGCCCTCCCTCCCACATTTCCCCAGGTGGTGGGGCTAAGGGGATAACCCAGCAGATTTGGCGTGCTCCCCAGCGTGAGGCAGCTCAGTGCTCTGGGACATGGCTGGACCCTGGGCTGGAGAGAACTGTTGCCCACAGAAGGTGGGAAGGGCTGGCAGGAGCAGCAGGGCCCCATGGCTGATCTCCCCCATACCGGAAGGCGCATTTCTGGTCTCCCTGTGGGGTTATCGGTATCCTCTTCCCACTGGCTGCTCTAAACACCACCACAGCTTTGCAAGTTGTTCTTGTTTTATTCTCTCGTTAAGAGAGTTCCACCTCTGGGTTTATTTCAGCCCCGGGGATGAAGGAAGCTACCTGCCACCCGACAGTGATGTATGGGAGGCACAGGGGGTCCTGTCCTCCTGGCATTGCCCCTGATGGGAGCTCCAGCCAGCAGCCTGAGACAGCAGCACGGTGGGTGTTTGGGAGTTGCCAGCAGAGGGAGATGGCCAGCCACCTGCACATGCTGCCAGGCTCCTCCAAATCGGGCAGGTTGTGCTTGCAACCTGTAATTCCTATTACTCTGGATTTCCCGTCCTGCCAGTCAAGAGAGGTGCACCAACTCCTCAGACACTTGCCCTTCTGGCGCTGTATCTTCACTGCAGCTGAGTATTTAAGACTTCACAAACTCAGAAGCCTGACTGCACTGGTTTAAAGAGTGGCATTTTACGCAAATGTTTCCAGAACATAAATCTGAGGTGTGAACACAGGCCCTTTCTAGCCTGATAAATGCTCTGCAGGTCAGAAAAATGCTGCCTGATTAAAAGTACTCTTTGGGCTTTGGTGGTTCCATATCTTTCTTTTCTGCTTTCTTCCCCTTTTTCTTCATGAAGTAGAAATGGATTTTATCCAGACCACTTATTATGGCATCTAGTTTTGGTGTTGATCCTAGTTTTGCAGGTGATTGTCTAGAGAAGTGGGTTCTAGCAGCCACAGTTGTCTGAGTTGTTCAGCACTCTAAAATTTAGGTACCTTTGGCAGGCATCAATCTTAATAAAGCTTTGCCTTCATGCCCCTTCTTCATGACAAGCACATAAACCAACCTGACTAGCATAATGATAGGTAAGGCTCAGCTTCTCTGATCAGTGGCACACAAATGAAGACCCTCATCCTGCTGTGGGACTGAATTTTTACACATTGCCCTATGGGAATCCGAGTTCAGTTCTGGCAGTGAGACTGGCGATGAGCTGTGAGACTTTGGGCTGTGGCTTGGATGTCTGTGTTGCTGTGAAATCAGGCTGCCTGCTTAACAAGCAGACACTGTGCCTGCTAGAGGTGCAGGGACTTTTGGTTCTCTTTTCTCCCTGCCAGCACTGCATCCCCATCTTCCGTCAGATGCTCCATATCCCTTATCTCCCCAAAAGAGCTGGAGGAATTGCTGCAGGACTTCCCACAGCAGACAGCTGGGAACTCCTGTGGGAAAAGAGGACATATTCAAGGATACAAAAACCTATGGAAAATGTCTATGCATAGGTTAGGTATGGTACATAGGAACCTTGCTGGAAGTTTCCAAAGGTTCAGATAAATACCTAGAGGTTCAGATAAATACCTAGGAGTTCTAGAGTCTCAGACTCATAGGATGCATCTCTATGGATAAATGAAGCCATGCCCAGGATCATTCCCAGTTCCTGTTAAAGTGGTATGACAGGGCCTGGCCTGCTTTTCGTCTGTGCCAGACAGCAGTCTGGCAGACTTTCCTGGGCATGCCTCTGGGGTGCGAACAGCAGGGACCATTCCCCATGGGCTGTCTGCAGGCAGCCAAGCATGGAAACAGGCCTTTCCGTGCCAGTTGGTCTCAGCGCCTGGAAGTGTGACTGAGCATTTTTAATTCAATAGTATAGAGTCCCTGATAACTATGATAACAATGACCTTAAAAAGGAGCAAAGTTTCTAAAGAAAATTATCCTAGGACAAAGCATTAAATCTTGGGAACTTGGGTGATGGACTATGTGTAGTTGTGTTAAACTGTCAGCACTTGGGTTGTGATTTAATGTTTGGGGTTTTTTTTAATTTTTGTTTTTTTTAAATCTCACTTTTTGGTCTTTTGATGCTTTTATAGGGCTGGGGAGCAGAGTATCATCGCCAAGATGTTACAAGCACACCCTGCTGGATTGAGATCCACCTGCATGGACCATTGCAATGGCTCGATAAGGTGCTGACACAGATGGGCTCACCTCATAACCCCATCTCCTCAGTCTCTTAAGAATCATCTCTAAAATTCCCTTAGGATGGATGCTATTGCAGGCAGTGGCTTATAGAATTTCCAGTGAACAGAAGCTTCTATATGTAGATGTATGTAGATGTAAATATATCTATATATAGTCTAATCTTTTTTTTTTTTTTTCATGCTACGTTTTGTGGTTTCTAGTTACTCTGATGCCAGTACAATAAGTTTAGAAATTCAGGTATAGCATATCTGTTCTCTAGTACAAAATAAGCCAAATTCCTGCAAAAGTGTCAAACATTTCCTGTGAGCATCTTCATTCCTCAGCCAAGCCAGTAAAACGGTGCGAATTCTCAGCACTTTCATTGGGTTCAGAAACTTGGCTGTAGCTGTTCCTAGTAGGTGAAATTCACCCCTTTGCAGGCAACCAAAGTCAGATCTCTGCACCGTTTATATCCATTTTACATCCTAATTTCAGGTCTAAAAGAGGACCTTAGGTGGTGCACAGGACTTATGCATAGAGATGACTTTTATCCAGTGAACTGAAGGACTAAACTGCAATTCCAGTCTGTCTCCGTACTGCAAAGCATGATGGGACAACAGATCCTCTGAGGAGCTGAGGCACCCCTGTCTCCCCTAGGATTTGGCAGGAGGACAGAGCCCTCGGGACGCGTTCAGCACTGGAGCCTTATCAGAGCATTCTGGACACATCCGAGTAGTCTGATGCTGTTAACGCAGTAGCGTACAGTACTGCTGCACTGAAAAGCAACAAGCTCCTAAGGAAAAGAAAAAGAAAAAAAGAAAATTTGAAAGATATGCCTACAAGTTTAAAAACTAACTAACTTCCAGTGCTTTTTTGTGAAGTACATACATACTTGCATATGTATCTGGCATGTAAATTGAATCCTATCCATTATACAGTATTGATGTAGTTTGTTTTAAAGTTAGGACTGTCTGTAGTTAGACTACTGTGCTGATATCAAGGGTACATCTAAAAGGGACTTGAACTGTGATTCAGAAAAGGGAAATGAAGTGTGCATTGACGAACTGAATAATTACTTTATCATTCATCTTGGGGTAGTCTTTGTACTGGGTACAGGAAGCCCCACACTCACAGGGTGCAGTGAGAAGGACGCGGGAGTCAGCCACATCCACCCCTGTGCTGGGCCAGTCCTCAGGATCTGACTGCAACGCTTGAGTTTGACAGAGGGGGCTCCCTGCCAGTCACTTCATACATCCCCATGGATGGGTTCTCATCTTAGATGTAGGCTTCATCATTTGCAGTGCTTTTGCCTTGCCTGCAGAGGATGGTGAGGCAGTGCAAGCCACGAACAAGCCAAGAGTGAATCTATGCGCAGAATTTTTTTTAAAAGCTCCTTGTCTGTGGTCCTTCTGTAAGCAGGGAAACTTATTGCCCATACTGTCATCAACAGAGTCAGCCTTACAAAATGCTGTTTGCTTGGTAGCCTTTTCTGAAGAGGCAGGTGAAACTTACTACATTTTGATGGTCCCCATTACCTTGCTGAAAGAGTAGAGGACTTTTTCTTTCCAGGCATAAAGGCCACTGAAAATTCTTTTGCTTTAAGGGATGGAAAGGGTGATAACTTCTCCAATCTCATTCCTCCTTAAAACACGCCAGAAGTATCCTGAGAAAAAAAAATAAATTTACAGAATGTGTCTTTTCTTCTCACACAATATTTGGTGCTGCACATTTTACTGCATAATTAGAAGAGGATGCCTGAAATCTTCAGCTACATCACATATGCAAATCAAATAACATTCACTGGAGAGATCTCTGTGTGTTTTAGATGCTATGTAATACCTTTTGTGGGGTGGTAATTATGAACAGAGCAGAAGAATCAGTAAACTAGCAGGGTTACTTCATTTGAATGCATCTTCAACTGCCTGCAGAATTTGTAGGGCACAGAAGGATAAACTGTTGTTAAGTTTGAGCAGTAATAGCAAGTTGTATAGGAAATTTGTAAATGCAAAGAACCCTATTGTGTCACCATTTGATGTCAGCAGTGCCACTGTGGGATAGGAAAAGCTTTACAGTCTCCTGCAGCAATGAAATCCAACAATAATGTTACACAGAAATTCCAGGTGTGCCATTTACTGTTTAGTAGACTTGAGAGAGATCAGTTTGGAAAAAGATATTTTTCTCAGCTCCCTCAATCATCAGTGTCACTGTACTGAAGTACTGGTAACACCGTTTCTAGCATGTTTATTACACCTTTTCTCTGGTAATTCCTCTGTGCTTTTCATGTTGTTCATCCCTTTGCTTTCGTAGCAGCTAAGGACAGAGAAAATCACCTTTCCTGTCCAGGATCCAGTTCTGTCCTTTATCCTAGATTCTTCCTAGCCTTTTAGGCTGAAACCTCCTTCCCTCCTAATACAGAGAGGAGCCTAGGGGTTCCTTTTAGACACTCCCAGCGTTACCATCTTCCTTGCAGAGAGCAAAGGGGGACATCTGAGGTGCACCTGCTCTTGGGCAGCTCCAGAACCCAGTTTCCTGCCGATGCTGCAGAGGAAAATTGGATGGCCAGTGAAAGGAAGCAGGTTCTTCAGGGGCGTCATTCATTTCGTCATAAGGCAGGTATTTCAAGTAGGTGAAATACATAGTGCTCTGAGCATGCTTGTGTCTTCCCAGTGAACTCAGGGTCACTAGCTCAGATGTGGACTGCTACGATGGACATATCCAAAAGTAGTTGAGGTGGGTCCTAGGGAAGATGCGGTGGCTTTTCCAGCCTAGTAATTGTGCTTGTTCAATGTCTGTGTTTAAATGGAAGTTGGCAAATTCGGAGCAGTTTTTCCTTTCCTGTATGTCCTCATACAAATAGGATTTGGCTTCAGTGCAGTCCACACATGCTTCTCATTAAAGACAGTCACCTTAATATTCCCCTACTAGTAAGTGAAGAGACATTTCTGGAGCATGATTCTTCTGACCTGTTTAAAATGTCTGCATTATGCTAAGATGAATTTCAGTGAATTTGACTATTTGCTGAAGGTTTGATTGAAGCACTTGGTTCTGGCCAATCAAAGCCAACAGCCATGTTAGCATTTGGGATGGCTGGTATCACTGTGTGAACTCTCCTATTCTGATGGCTTCTAGGGGCTTAGTCCACTGTATGAGATGCTGCACAGACACAAAGCAGCTGACAGCTCCTTCCCAAGAGAAGGGGAGATCTCACATCATGAGGGAGAAGTGGTAACAGTGGACGAGGCAGACAAGTAAATAAGAAGATGATCCCTGTCCAGATGCAGTGATAAAAAGTAAGGCCCATAAACCATTTATTTCCGTCTTTCTGAACAAAGTCTCTCTTGCAGGCTTCTCTACTATGTGATTTGGGATCAGCTGAAAATCCAGGTTTCTCATAATTTACAGCAATGTAACTTTGTATCTCACTTTAATGTCTCCCCATTTTGGAAGGAGATATTTTCTACTGAAAGGTCTTCATGAACCTATCAACCTGTAGTCAATTTAAAGCCTTTAAATGCACTCATTAATACTCAAGCTTTGGAGATAGGCTTCCTGAGAGATTTAAAACTACTTACGGCGAGACTACTTAGTCGAAGGCAGATTTTTTTTCAATGTTTTTTTGAGCCATCAACAATTCAAACCCTCTTGAAAGTTTCTGTGGAGGAGTACCATGCATCAGCAGGCAGTGGTGGGAGTTTGATCAGGCAGTGGCATAAAGCACATTCATGATGGTACATAGACCACATGTTTTCCTATTAAGTAGCCAAGAGAGGAAGACTGCTTAATTGCTGCCAGTTCTTCAGCAGCACCAGTGTTAATGTGCCATCTGCATCCAGAGGTGATGGAAGCAAATCTGGCACACTGACTGCATGGAGCCATTCAGCGGCACTGCTGCTCTGAGGGCTCAGTGCCATGACCTTGCACTGTAGCAGCTGATTCAGGTACGGTATAGCAGCAGCTGTAGCATTCAGAAGTGCAGCATGTGCTTTGCCTCCCCATCAAAGGCTACGCCACAAGAATCTTTTCGCCTCATGAGTATTTCATGTTTTGCTGTGCTCAGTCAGAAGGATAATGTATCAGCAACATGCAGGGGAACTGTGGCCCCAAGTAACATTGAGTTGTTCTGTTAAGGAAATTCCTTCCGTGTCTCCAGCAGGTACCGTGTCAAGACTTGCACCGCCCTGAGCAGCCCTCTCCGAGAGGTGCCTGCCTTGCGCAGGGCGTCAGACTTGATGCCCTGCAGAGATCCCTTCCAGTTTACATTATTCTGTGGGTCTGTGCAGAGATTCAATCATAAATGGCCACCACAGGCAGGTGCTCTCTGATAGCAGAGATAGTTTCAGGATGAAGCATGTTTATCCTCAGCTATTTCTGCATAAGTTCAGTACAGCGCAGAGTTAAGAAGTACTAATGTTCCCTCAGAATATAATCAACACTACAAACATCTCTCTCTGTAAACATCTTCTCCACCACACAACTCTTAAGATGGAGAAAATCAGCTATTTGTGACTGTTACTTTATCTAATCTGCCCTTGTTTTTCCTGGCTTACAACACTCACCTTTGCCTATAAATGCTGCCAATCAGAAAGCCTCACCAGCGACTAAGGCATTGCACAAACAGCTGGATTTACAGAGGCAGCTCAGGCAGAGACTGTTTGCTTCTTGGCTGGATGGAAACAGTTTAGAAAGAAGCTTGATCAAATTCAGTCACTTTGAAGGGGTCTCAAGTTTATGGCCAATTTGCTTGGCTCATGAGAGACTGTGCAGCTATAGCTTTCAGGAATACTTGAGCACTACATGGTGCTCAGCCCAGGAAAGAAACATTACATCCCCTCTACTACTCACCTCTCTTCCTGGCTCCCCATAACCTAACTTAGTAAAACCAAAACCAAACACGATAAAGAAAGATTAATGAGTCATAGGGTAGAGTAATTAAATACCATTTTTCAAAGTTGAGAAGTGCTGCCCAGAATATAGATTTATATAATCAGAAATGTACCGAATGTAACGTCCCATGTGATCTCCAAGAACAAAGGCCAGCGCTCCTTGCTCTGGAGAAGCCTGGAGAGCAGGCTGTTACCTGAACAGCTGAGCCCAAGCCCTTCTGGGTGAGTGGAAACTCCAGTGATGGGGCTGAGAAGATTTTTAGAGGATTTCTAGTTCATGGTTGGTTTCTGTAGCCAGAGGTGCATCGAGAGGATGAAGGGACCGGGGAGGAGGGAGCATATGACCAGATACGCTCAGTGGTCATTGCAGGAGGTGTGAAGGCAGTACATGCTTGGGCAGCCACTGTGTTCACTAGAGCTTTTTACATTCACATCTAACCTAACCATCAAAACCTGTTTTATGAGCAGCTTGGAGTACCACAGACCTTGATCTGGTGCTTCTATACACACAGCCTGGCTGGGTGCACCAGCCTCCTGAGTAAGCCATTAAGTACGATGGGGAAAATGGTGGCCCCTGTGGTCCAGGGAGTTGGAACTGCACTTGCAAGATTACCCTCTGCCTTGCTGCAGGACTGATGAGGAGTTCCGCTTTGGGCAACCATTCAAGGGCACTGTAAGCACATCCAGTGTGTGCTCCCCAAAGAAAACTTCAGTCTGAACAGAAACTGCACAATGGAAAGACACGGATTATATAGAGTGTCCACCTGGGAATTGCAACAAAGCAACTCACTTCATGCACAGGTGGGAAATTGCAGTGCCCAAAGGAAGATGGAATCAGCAGGAGCCTTCACAGGGACTCCTGACAATGGAATAACATTTGTAACAGGAACTAAGAATGGACAAGTGTCCTTTCCTGAGACCAAGAGGTCAGGTCACCCCATCTTGCGGCAGGGAGAGAGATTATATGAGTCTCAAGATCTGCGAATAGAAAGCTTCTCAACCTGGAGGCTTCATTGCAGTCACCAAAATGGGGCTTCTTAATGGCACCTCTGGGAGTACCTTTCTGCAAGGTACAGAAAGCCTGAGTGGGTATTTAGTCTTTGATCAGCAGAGAGAAATTGCTTCGCGTCTCTAATGCAGACAGACACTTCTGTATGTTGTGCACCAGCACAAAACAGCCTTTGGTTTGTACTGATCATCTACTCATAGGAAGCTCCAGAGTGGCCAGGATCAGCCAGGATCCTGTTACCTGTTGACCCCAGGGCTTTCCAAACAGCTTGCCCCGGTGTGCCTTAAGTTACATTGCCATATTGATGCCACAGTTTCCTGCCAGGGAGGTGAGACGTTTGAAAGTCCTATCGAGAGGACACCTCCACTTGCACCTGGGCCATGCTTGCAAACTTGGTGCCTGTACAGATAACGAATCTTATTTGCAGGCTGTGTCTCTTATGCAAGGTAGACATAACCACTATGTCCTCCAGAGTCAGCTACTCTTCCATTATAGCCAATGTGAACATTTGCAGCTAATCGTGAACAGTTTTTAGATCTTCAGTCGTAGTGTTTTTATTATCCATGGATGCTGCTATTTTATATTCTATGTTAGTATTCAAATAATATTGCATATGAATAGCATAGGAAGAAATAGACCAACCAGTTAATAATTTTAAATACAGACCTCATCAGCAAAGAAAAGCTAGAAAAAACTCAGTAAAGTCTGACCCCTTGCACTTTCACAGTAGTGAGCACATCATGTTTCAAAGTGGTTTTTTGATGCTAAAGTGTGTGCTACATCTTATTAATTCAATGGCCATGAGATGCTTTGCAAACAAGAGAGCAAGGGAACAAACACATTGATGAGATAACGCACATTCAGATAAATTTTCTTCTTTACTCAAGCAATTGGAGTTTTTAATTATTTATAATACTAAGTACGAGTACCACAGCATACTTTCTGCAGATAAATCAGTGTTAGCAATTTAATCCATCATTTCGGTATCAGCTCTGTGATATAAATTGGGCTGAGAAGTGAGACAAGAAAGTGGAGAAACAGGCCTTTTTGTGTGGATCAATGAAGCCAAAAGGTTACAAAGTTCTATGCAGTCAAGGGGCCAAAATGGTGGATTTGAGCAGGGTGTGGTTTTTTTGTGTGAAGTATGAGCTATCAGTCTGGTGCAGAAAAGAACCATGAATCACAGATACAACGACTGCTAATCGCATGGACATTTTCACAAGCATTCCTCCTACTGCATTTGATTTCAGGCACTCTGAAGTCAACATATTTAGTCTGATGTTTGAACAATACACTTTTTAACACACTCCGTTTTCTTTGGCTGGAATTATTCTATTGTAAAAGGGATTATTCACGTCTTGTGTTTTACTGTTAATAAAGATATTTCTGATTTAAGAGCTCTTTCCCCTGTTGTCTCCTATTTTTCTCTTTCAAAGAGATTGGTGTTGGAAAGCTGTAGCTCCCAGTCTGATCACCAGCGACTTTGGGAACCAGAGCATTTAGAAAGTCTTTACTCATACAAGTCAGTGTTGGGTAAGAGGAAGCAGTAATTTCACTGAGCAAGTAATGGGATGAGGCAATGCTTCCAGCAGAATGGGATGCTAAACACTATAAAATGGATTGAAAATTAATATAGCATAAAATCTGCATGTTATAAAGTATACACATCCCTCACTGTCCTATGGTGGATGTGATTATTCAAGAGGATGGTTCAGCTTCCTTTTGAAGGAGGCAGCCCAGATCCACCAGGCAGTTAGTGAGCAGTGATGCTGCCCGATGGCAGAAGCCCTAGCTGTGGAGCAGACTGACCTTAGCGGACAGACTTGCAGCTGTGCAGGTCTCAAACTGCTTAAGGAAGAAGAGAGATAGTAAGAATGTACTGTTACAGGAGTCAGGTTTTAACCTTCCTAAAATTGAGATTTTGTTCTGCAACAGCAGAAGCAAGGGAGTAGACGACTTAACAGTCTTAGAGCCACATGGACACTGCTGGGTTCACACATGGTTTGGGAATCCCATCGGACAGGACAGCCATGGTACCAGCACCTCTCCTGACACCTGCACCAGCCTGTCAGGCACTGGTATCACAGACCCCCAGAAATACAGGAGAGGCAAGCTGCACTGTGCTGAATACCTCTATGAACATCTTCAGCTCACAACTTGGACAAGTGCACTCTGCGCTGGGTTAAAAACTGGCTGGACGACCAAGTCCAGAGAGTGCTGGTGAATGGAGTCAAATCCAGTCGGTGGCCAGTCACGAGTGGTGTTCCCCAGGGCTCAGTGTTGGGGCTGGTCCTGTTCAATATCTTCACTGATGATCTGGATGAGGGGATTGAGTGCACCCTCTGTAAGTTTGCAGACGACACCAAGCTGGGTGGAAGTGTCGACCTGCTGGAGGGCAGGAAGGCCTTACAAAGGAACCTGGACAGGCTGGATCATTGGGCCAGGGCCAACAGTATAAGATTCAACAAGGCCAAGTGCCGGGTCCTGCACTTGGGTCTCAACAACCCCATGCAACGCTACAGGCTTGGGGAGGGGTGGCTGGAGAGATGCCTGGAGGAAAAGGACCTGGGGGCATTGGTTGACAGCCGGCTGAACATGAGCCAGCAGTGTGCTCAGGTGGCCAAGAAGGCCAATGGCATCTTGGCTTGTATCAGGAATAGTGTGGCCAGCAGGAGCAGGGAGGTGATCGTGCCCCTGTACTCGGCGCTGGTGAGGCCACACCTTGAGTACCATGTGCAGTTTTGGGCCCCTCACTACAAGAGGGACATTGAGGTGCTGGAGCGTGTCCAGAGAAGGGCAACAAAGTTGGTGAAGGGTCTGGAGAACAAGTCTTATGAGGAGCAGCTGAGGGAACCGGGGTTGTTTAGCCTGGAGGAGGCTGAGGGGAGACCTTATTGCTCTCTACAACTACCTAAAAGGAGGTTGTAGCAAGGCAGGGGTCAGTCTCTTCTCCCTAGTAACAAGCGATAGGACGAGAGGAAATGGCCTCAAGCTGCACCAGGGGAAGTTTAGGTTGGACATTAGGAAAAACTTCTTCACCAAAAGGGTTGTCAAACATTGGAACAGGCTGCCCAGGGAGGTGGTGGAGTCTCCATCCCTGGAGGTATTTAGAAGAAGGGTAGACATGGTGCTTGAGGATATGGTTTAGTGGCAGACTTGGCAGTGATAGGTTAGCGGCTGGACTCAATCTTAAGGGTCTTTTCCAACCTTAATGATTCTATGATTCAGCACATTTCACTTGCTTTGAGGTAAGGTAACCAACTCATTCAGCACTGTCTTAACAAACACTCCCCATGCCCCTTTTCTACCCAGAGGGTTTGGTTTTGTTTTTTTAAAAAAGTTTATTCAGACCTGCTCACCTAAATGCTTTCATAAGCTGACCATTTAAAGCAGAAGCAAATACTTATTCTACAGTTTCAGCCCATTACATTTTCACATATGTTCTGACACACTGAAAAGAGTAATCTGATTTTACTTAAAGCTGAAATAACTTTCTATAACCAGACCCGTGGAACACAGCAGTTTTAATGCCACCTAGTCAGAGCTAGCCATTTTAGTATAAAAAAAATCCCAACACACAAATTTAACAGAACAAAAGAGAAGAGGCTTGCTTTGTTTTTTTAAAGAAAACAAAAGATTTTACTCAAACACTTATTGGTCCAGAACTGCTGACGCAAAGTTTTTACATTTTTTTTAAAGAACAACTTGCACAATGCTAAATACAATAAATCCATACTGAACAAGTTCTATACATACACAGAGCAGGTTGTAAAAATTCGTAAGACTAACAAATACTCCTGAAGAGAGATTATTTAGCAGATCAAACTGCTGCAATATCAAAGCAGTCCTTTAATAAGCACCTGCACCACTCAGATAAACCACATTTCTGAACAGAGGTTAATTCAAAACTTTGTTTTAAAAACAAAACATGGCATAGTATTTGGATTCTTACACCCATTCAATTGCAAATTCATCTGAATTGGCTGAAAACCTGAGAAGTCCAGCACTAGACCTGATTAAATATCGGTTGTCTTAATAGACAAATTTTAACTATACCTTTTTTAGATGAAAAAGGCTGCATAAAGGAAAAAAAACAGAATTACATTCTAGTTTTTGGACGCACTTGCTATTATGAGTTAAGCGCTTTAAAATTTAATTTAGTCACTTAAAAATGAGTGATATTCTCATCTGTAATTAAGTTCTCATGTATAAGAGGTTGGTCCTTACAAGTAACTCCACAAGACAAGGCCCAACTCTCAGCCACATACATTCCACCTAATTCTTCTCTAAAGCCATTTATCTCTTTTGGAACTTTTAAACACAAATTCTTTTTTGTGCTTTGCACAGACAATTAAGCATTTCAAACCTACTCAACTTGCACACAACAAATATATAGCAGGAGGATCACCTGATTTGCCCTTTTCTGAGCCACTGGATCAACTTTTTTGTTGGCAGGTTGTCTTTAGCCTGTAGTGCAAGATTCCACTGGACACAAGTTTCTCATGCCCCTGAGCAACTGCTGTTAGGTCATGCCACTGGACTGGCTCAAATTCAGGACTTTATTTCACAACTTCCATAGAAAGTAACTGATTTCCTTCAATGATTGTCATCAAAGAGTGACTTGTTTAACAGTAAAGCCTTATATAGAAAAATGTTAATTTAGTGGAAGACTTTGGTAGGAAAAGGGTGTACAGCTAAACATTACTATAAACAAATTTCTATTAAAAATTAAACATTAAAATGAAGTTTTAAGAAGAATCAAAAAATAGACTCCTCCAGATTTTCTCATGAGTTTGCAGACACCCAAGCAGCTCAAAGCCTCAAAAGTGCAAACAACAAAAAAGCAAAACATGTAACAGCAGCCACTTTAGTTTTCCTTTAAACACTGAGATTCTTTGTATTTATATAAAATACACCTCCTATTCCTCCTCCAGCACCAGACTCATCTGCAAGTCATTGATCTGTTCTGGTTACCCAGGTGCTCCTTGAAACTGTTGCTGCCTTTGTTCCAAAGCCTGTTGACTTAAGAGTTGCTGTTGTTTCTGGAGAAACTGCACTACCTCTGGACTTCTGAGTAGGGACTGTAAGAAAAAGAAAGCAGACTTTTCTTTAAAGAACTCACATAGAAATTTAATCACTATGGTAACTATTTAATATATTATAATATTTTTCCACTAAATCAATTTGTGTATTACCCATTGCTATGGTTTAACCCTGGAAGGCAACTAAGTATCACACAGCCTCTTGCTCATTCCACCCTGCAGTGGGATGAAGCACTGTTCAGCAATAACTAAAATACTGCTATATTATCAACACTGTTTTCATCACAAACCCCAAAACACAGCTCCATACAAGCTACTGTGAATAAAATTAATTGTATTTAATTACAATTAATAAATGGAACGAGCAGCTGTGTGGTGCTCAGTTGCTGACTGGGGCTAAACCACAACACCCAGACAAAAGCAGCACCGCCATACAAATGAGAGCTGAATTAAATGCTGAAGAATTACAAAACTTGCTCACAAAACACAGCTAGAAACTGTTTCAAGATATCAGCAGGTAACCAGAATCAGCACTAATACACCTCCTGAAAACAGATTCAGCATGTAAATAACATGCAGTATTGCAAAAACCATAAAGATAACACACAGGAGTGATCTACTGACATATTGAAAACAAACACTTTTCAATTATGCTTCAGTTTTAAGCTAATATCTGCATTTCCTACTGCAGAGAGCTCAAAAATACTATAATAAATCAATAAAATACTGTAATTCTACAACAAAGTTTGTGTGCCTGTCAGAGTTCAGAGTTCAAGCATCAAGAAAATGCTTTTAGTCGTATAGTTTTGTTTTCAGCAGTACTGCAAGGAACAGGGAACTGGAGTCTAACGATCCTTATGGGTCCCTTCCAACTCAAAATACTGTATGATTCTATGTTGACTGAGATGGAGCAATTTCCCAACATTTCAAAACAGCAGCACAGCCACAGGAATGAGTTAAAAAACCCCTCTGCCTTCAGTTAAAAGACAAAAGTATCTAAAACTATTTACATCCGGCTCCTGGCCTGAACAGCTGTGATACAACTCTGGCTGTTCACTCTCATTCCTACATGGTGGCAGCTCAAGAGTTTATAAGGTCAAATGGCAGATCAGGTTGGGAATGGATCCTTCCAGAAATTAACACAGGAAAAATGTTATTTTTCAGCTGAATTAATTCCCTAGACTGCTTGCTCATTATGTATGGTCACTTCACTGACGCAACAAAAGAGGTACTGCAACCCTGTAATCCAGATTTACATTCAAAAGGACCAGCAGCTTCCAGGGCAGGGTCTAGAACTTATGCTATGAGGGGCAATTCTGCAACAATTATATGCAGAATGGTTTAATTATAACTCACACCTGCAGCAGCACTGAACAGGTAAGTGCATCAGCCACTGAAAGCAGATGCTAACAACAAACTGTCTCACTGAACAGATGCACAGCCACCTCTTCCTTACTGTATGTTAGCTTTATCAAGTCACTTCACTGCACAGGGTAGCTCTGCAGTCAGTAGTTCTTTATCTACAGCCAGTTTATAACATTAAGGTGCTTCAGGCTCTCCATCCATAGCCTGCTGCTTCTCAGCCCCTTGCCTCTGCTTTCTACACCTTTATCCGGTGCAAGTTGCACATCCAGGCACACAAGGGCACCACAAAAGCCTCTCCTCACAGAGGTCAGTCAAACGCAAGAAACTTACGAGCAAGCACAAAGGACTTGGCACTTCTAAGCAAACAACCTGCAGGCAGCTACCAGCTACATGCAGTAACCTTCACGAGCAGGAACGCAACAGCTACGAGATATCTTTCTGGGTCACTGCATGTCCCTCAGGCCTTCTGTTGTGTAGTTACACACAAAACAAAGAAGAAAGTCCAGAAGAAATGCTGCTGAACTACAGAATCTGAGTCAGCAGAGAGAGAAAAGCAAGGACCAGATCAAGGAGAATCTGAATCTCACTTTGCCAGAATACTGCAAGGAAACCTCAATTCTTGAAGAGCCTTCCCATAACTCTGCAAAAGCTCTTAACATCTATTTAAAGAGCTTCTGACAGCTATATTTCTAGAAGAAATAACGCTTCATTAACAAGATACCTTTCAAATTTAACCAAAAGCCTCATGAATAGAAACAGCCAGGAAAAGGGACAACAATTCAGTAAATGGGGCATGAAGAACAACAGACAATGTGAAAAATAAACTCCATAGTTGTCCTCACTTTGGCTGGGATAGTACTAATTTTCTTCACAGCAGCTAGTACGGGGCTATGTTTTGGATGTGTGCTGAAAACAGTGTTGATAATGAGGAGATGTTTTAGTTGTTGCTAAGCAGTGCTTACACTAGTCAAGGACATTTTCAGCTCCCCATGCTTTGCCAGGTGCACAAGAAGCTGGGCGGGGACACAGCTGGGACAGCTGACCCCAACTGACCAAAGGGATATTCCATACCATATGATGCCATGCTCAGTATATAAAGCTGGGGGAAGAAGGAGGAAGGGTGGGGTATATCTGGAGTGATGGTGATTGTTTTCCTAAGTAACCGTTAGGTGTGGTGGAGCCCTGCTGTCCTGGAGATGGCTGAACACCTGCCTGTGATGGGAAGTAGTGAATTAACTCCTCATTTTGCTTTGCTTGTGCACACAGCTTTTGCTTTACTTATTAAACTGTCTTTATCTCAACCCACGAGTTTCCTCACTTTTACTCTTATGATTCTCTCTCTCATCCCACTGGGAGGGAGTGAGCAAGCAGCTGTGTGGGGTTAAACAACAACAACAGTTCATTAAATTTTTCTTGTAAAAACTGAAGAGCTACAGATACCTCTGAGTTTTAGACATAATCAATAAATAGGTGCTATTACTGAGAAAGAAATTAAGAAAATAAACCTATATAGCTGTATACTTAAGACTGTTATGATGTTTCTTTAAAGATGTTTCAAATTTCTGAACAAGGATTACCGCACTCTAATGAGTATTGTTAAATTGCTTTGCATAGCTAGCAGAGGGAACAGGCAAACAGTCCTATTAGCTTTTGTTGTAAGAAGATTGTAACAAGAATTAACATTGACAGTAATGAAGAAGCCCAAGGAACAGTAAATACCAAATTATTTCCCTTCATTGGGCTTAATTCTTTAAATACACTTACAGGAACAACAAAAGCATTTCAAAACTTACAACACATGCTATCCATGCAATCTACAAACATTACAAGTCATACTGTTTGCTTACACAGTTTGCTTTATCAACAAATATATACAAAATTTTAAGTGTGATATGATAGGCTTACCACTTTCAATACACACTAGTTATCAAAGCTTACATCAGACCTAAAGTCCATGCATTGTTCTATCTAAAGCCTTACAGAAAACTTGGTTTAACAACTTAAAAACATCTCAGTTATACTATAAGCACTATTTACCCTAAAGAAATGACGCCTATTTAGTACTACCAAAATACTCAGCTTCATTTAACACAGCAGCGATCATTAGATTTAGTCATCCTCATATTCTTCACACACAGGATGAGACATCTGCTCTGCAGCGTATTTCTAGTTTGCAAACATGCACATGTAGTGTATGATCATTAAACTGATTTCCATCTTTCACGAGGGTGAGTTAGACATTGTTACAATGCCTTTATTTGAATTCAAAAGCTCTAAGAAAACAAAACTTACCAGCCTCTTTTTATTCAATACTTGTTCTAAAAGCGTAGGTCTTGCTGGGCGATCTCCAATGGATCCTGTTCTCTGTTTTGTAGCAGAAACTGAACCTTCAACACTATCCTGCACACAAAAGAAAATTAAATAAAAAAATAGAGAAGTGAGGCTATAAGCTCTGGCATAATGACACATTTACTTTTAACCACAGAAAGTCCCGAGAGTAAAAAATGTTTGCCTCGTTAATCTGCAGAGGAAAATAAAGGCACAAGAATGGAAACATATCAAGAACTGGCCTCTTTTTTCTACATTATTTTTACTACTTCATCACAGTGAAGCAACACAGCTGAGTTAGTCTTCTAAACTGCAAAACTAACCAGGTTACTATGGCTAGTTAATGGCTTGAATGTATTTGCATTTCTTAAAAATTAAGTAATTCACAACAGTTCCATCTCCAGCTTGTGGAAGTGAATGATATTTAACATTTGCAATTGGGTAGGCATGACAATAATACTTTTAATAGCAAAACAAAACATACTTCAGAATACTGTTATGAACTTGTCAAAGCCACAGGCAAGAGACAGTGAAATCAACATGTTGTTTTCATTGTAAGTTTATTCTGTTCCTTGTACAGTCACATGAATCAGACCGTCTTCTAAACAATGTTGCTCTACAATGTGCTGTAGAGAAAAATATTAATTGTTTGGAGAATTTCAACCAATGTTGAATGCTATTTGTATTAAATTAAAAACTTACTGGCACTCCTATTTACCTGGAAGAGTTCAAGCAAAAACAATGACAACAACAAAGTATCCCGGTATCTTTCACTTCAATCCTGTCCACAGAAGTGAAAAGTGAAACTTCTGTCAGGAATCTAACTCTGACCCCACAAGATGACACTATCTGGTGGGGCCCTCAGACACCACTGCAAAAAAGTACTCTAAGTTTAGCACTAAATATCGAGCTTTCTTCTGCCTTAATTTAATAATATTCAAAGCAACCTGCACTTGCAGAAACTGAGAGAAGTAAAAGCCAGGTCTCTTCCAACATGCAATAATCACTATTTCATGTCACACATCAAAGTCTTAACCCATGCTACATGAAATGCAGCAATTTTACCCTTCTCCCACACTGCCCCTTTTCTGAACTAGCACAAGTATTTGTGTACACACATCATGAACAGAGCACAACGCATTATTAGGAAAGGAAGAGAAAAGTGGGGAAATCATGCCATATATAAATCTAGAATTTACCCACATCCTGAACACTGTATGCAGTTTCTGTTCTCTCACCTAAAAGAGAAGTAGCTACTAGAAGCAGAGGAGGTGCACAGAGCAGCAACAAGAATGATAAAAGTACACAACTTTTCACTTGGAAACAAGCATGCTATGCCTTTTCACTGCAGGTAGGAAACAACTTAGAAGCAAGCCTACCAAGTAAGTGTCACAAACTGAACAGGAATTAGTCCTTCACTATGTCTTCTAATGTAAACACTAACTGGCAAATTAAGTTAACAGCAGACAGGTTCAAAAAAAAAAAATCATTCAAACCAGGCAGCAGACTTAAAGAAACTATCAGAATGTAATGGATGCTGAGCATCTACAAGGATTTAACAAAAATCAAAAAAAAGTACTCGGAACAGAAATCACTTAGAGTTACAAAATACAACAGAAAACCCACACCTGTCTCAGAAAGTCCTTTGAGATGAAAGAGAAAAAAGCTGAAAGAATATTCCCTAACAGCATCACGTACGCTTGCCTTTTTCTCATGCATCTGTTTCATTGTAGCTTTAACAGCTAGACAAAAAAAAAAAAAAGATTATTTTGGTGTGACACCCAGTATGGTTGCTATTACATATATCTGAAAGAGAAAAAGGAAAGTTTTTTTATGCTTAGTTTGCAGTTAGATCAGTTCCCTGTCACACAACTCCAGAGGCAGCTGTGCTGACAAAAACCGGTTCCTTTTAGCAGGAGTGCCAAGTAAGATTTTTTTTCTTCCAGCAACCACTATTTTATACTTGCCCCTTCAGGCACAAACTAGCCAGCACCTTCAAAAGACAAACCTCTTTCTACCTCATCTAAACACAAGACCTTAGAAGCTAACTCAGTACAAGCGACCATCAGAAACTATATTATCCTGCTAAGTCACAAACAGTAGGGAAAAAACTATCTAAGAAGTTGAACGTTGGCATCAGTTCTCCCACTGACAATACTTCCCCATCTAAACAATACGCATAAGCGTATTGACTTACTGTCATGACCATGAATTAGTGGTCTAAAATATTTAACTACTAATTAACCTAGAAAAGACAACTGATTTTTATAGACAGTATAATCTGATACCCAACAGCCTTTATTACTTTAAACCCCCACATTTCAGTGCCAACTATGGAAGAAGAGGCATCTCTTAGATCTCTAGTTTCATCTTTCCTCCTTTGAGATAAACACACGCTGCGCAACGAAGCATTTTTACCAACATATATTTTTTTCCTGGAATCTTCTGGTATAGTTGTAAGTTGCTAGAATTTATACCAAAGAAAAATGAGGCGGGCTTTGCTCTTGCACCAGAGAAAGAGCGAACGCCAGGACTGTCCTTCGCTGCCGGTACCGGAGATTTCTCCCCTCTCCTCTGGCCAGAAAGGTCCCATTCCGCCTGACAGAAACCGATTTTCCACGGGAAGCCCCTGCCCCCAGGGGGCCCGGGCTGCCCACCCACCTCGCCCCTCGGTGCCTCACCTCGGCCCGCTGGCCGCCCCCCGCGGCGGCCGCCCCGCCGCCCCCCAGGGCCTGGTCGCTTTTTTTGCGTTTGTATTTGTCCTTGTAAATCTTGTTGCGGTGGCGCTTGCACATCCAGGGCTTGCGCTGCTTCACCACCTGCGTGGTGGTCTCGCTGCAGCCCTGGTAGGTGCAGCTCTTGCAGCCGCCGCCCGCCGCCGCTTCGCCGCTCGAAGCAGCCACCGCCGCCGCCGCCTCCTCCTCCTCCAGCTCCTCCGGACTGGCCGTGCTCTCGCCGCCCGCCACCTCGGCCTCCTCCCCCCCCGCCTCGGCCTCGCCGTCGCCGGGGCCCCCCAGCTCGTAGAATAACATGAGGCCGCCGCTCCCGGTGGGCGGTAGCGGCGGGTCGGCGCCCGGCAGCGGCAACACGCACCCCCCCGCCGCCGCCGCCGCCGCCGCCGCCTCCTCGCCGCCGCACGGCTGCATGACGAGCAGCGCCAACTGCGGCGGCGAGGAAGAGGAGGAGGAGGAGGAGGCGGAGGAGGGAGCGGCGGCGGGACTGGCCCGCAGGGCGCCGGTAAAGGTACTCGCCGAGCCTGCGGCACCCGCCGCCTCAGCCCGCGGAACCCGCCGCCTCAGCCCGCGGCCCCTCCCCCCCGCGCACCGCGCAGGCGCCGCCACGCCGCGCTCACCGCGCATGTGCCCACCGGCCGCGCACGCGCCCCGGCGGCCGGCCGCAGGGGCCATCTTACCGGCGGCAACGCGGGGCGAGAGCGCATGCGCTGAGCATGCCCAGGTGCGAGGAGCGGGGGGCGGGGCCGTGTGCCTGGTGGCGCTGAGGGGAAGGGTAAGGGGGGAAGGGGAAGGGGAAGGGGGGAAGGGGAAGGGGGGAAGGGGAAGGGGAAGGGGGGAAGGGGGAGGGTCCCTTTAATGGCGGCGCCTCCTCCCGGGAAGTCTCCGGGACTTTGCCTTGAGGTTACGACAGTGCCACTGTCACCGGAATCGGGAATATAACTTTTTAACGCCAATGTAGTAGTAAGAAGCAGACATTATTACGGTGCCGGATGCGTGGGGGATAATTCCTCCTAGCATGCATGCTGCAAGTCACAACAGACAAAGCTTATATTGCTTAGTTATATAGATTAGATTTCCAGGAATAGTTATACATACCCATTCACAGTGTGTTGCAAGACGTGTAGGTTTCAACTGGTGTTCTGAGTTTTATCTAGGTGTAGATGTCCTTAGTTCCTTTTATTTTGGTTTCAACTGACATCCACTGCTAGGTTGTTCGCATCCCTCCTAGGTGTGCTGATCACATTTGCGAAGATGATGTTCTTGGGTGCATTCTTGCCCGGGGCCCCTTACAACACCACTAGCACGAAGCCCTTGTTCCTTCCCCAGTGCAAAGAACCCCACTGTGGCCATGTCACAGCCAGCTGTGCGGTGTGATCCTGTCAGCCTGCTCAGCCCCCAGTCCTGGTGCAGTCCCATGATGGCTGTCCAGACCCAAACTGTCCTGGCTCTGATCTTTGCAAGTGCTGTCCCTAGACTCTGCTTGTGTCGTCGCTCTACAGCCACTGCCAGGTGGAGAGTGGGGGCATGGAGTTGCAGTTTTGTCACTGAAAACAGGGAATAAAACTCCGTAACACTGGGCGTTTTAAAGAGCAGGCATAACTTTATTCAGCGCTGGGTGCATGGGGGAGCTCTCCTCCTAGCATGCACACTTACTGGAATTCAATTTGACATTTACACATGACAGTTTCACCCCTCAGTCGAGCCGGTGGTCACAATCTCCCCCTGCCAGAATTACTTTTTCCCCAATTACTGTGACTCCCTGGTTTCATTGTTTCATGGTTGTGGCATCCCTCTATTTTCCTTGCAGGAGAATGTTTCTGCTTTCGGTCCTTCAAGTTTCTCAGCTGGTGAACCTTGAATTCCTTTTACAAGTTGGCTCTTTGAGTTGTTCGTATTTCTCAGGATGTGGGTTTATGTTAATAATGGCTCAAGCTGCTAGTTTAACCCTTTAGTTATTTACAACAATTTGGCTTCCTCTCCCACTTAATCTTTTTATTGCCTTCAGCCTGCTATTGCTCTTGTAGCTTTCAGCTTGCTGCTCCTTGCCCTTTCTTTCCTTCATTTAAGTATCAGTTCTCTTCTTAGCTCACTTCTACCTGACTCTTTGAATACTCTTTCCCTATTACAAGGTTCATCTGAGCAGCTAAGATCATCCTCACCCAATTTGAGGTATTGCAAATATGTTATTCCTAAGTAAACGTTTTTATTCTGCAATGTAAATGAATGCTGTATCTGTAATCTTAGCCATTTTTTCACTCTCAATCCAGACCTTTTTTCTGCAAAGGTCTTACATTTTTTATTCCATGAAAAAAATTATTTGTAATGCAACTATCATGCCTATCTTCAGTTTTCCTTCTACTTCCTCCTTCTGTGTCACAGGCATTAAATTTTTCTCACTCTTGCAGAGAAGTCCCACTGACCTCCATCTCCTTAATCACCTGCTGTTTGCCCCGCTTAATTTTTCTCACCTCCCTCCTCTCCATGGGTTCTTGCCTTTCTCATTGCACATGTCAGTCCATCCCATATTAAAGAATGGTGCTGACCCCATTTGTTCTCTGGCAATTACCACAGTTCCCTTTTCCTGATATTAAAGTAAATTATTATGCTGTTTACATTTGTAGCCATTTGGTTTCACCCTTGACCATGTCTTAATACAGTTCTCCCTCATTTGTCAAAATAGCTAATGACATGGTATAGTCCTAGACAAATCACAGTGAACTGAGTAACTCCGTCCTCATTGCCTTTGACCCACCAGTCACCTTTAACATTGGTGAGATGACTCTCAGCTCTACTGTTTAAAATGGAATTACAAACTATTTGTTTTTCATCAGTGGAGATTTACTTTCCCCATACCTGCCTCAGTGCCTTTTCATCTCTGCTACAGCCGTGCTGGGAGGACTTACAAGACCCTCTTTAGGACACAGCCTTACATCTGTGCCAGTAGTGAAACAGTGTTGTTGTCCTCCTGCCTCTTACCTCTTTAGATGCGAGCTCCTTGAGGCAGAGGTTGTCAGTAAATGTTTAGACTTTTTTCAAGTTATAGTTCAATTGAAATAATTTTAGTTTATTTCTTTTCCTTTAAATGCATCTTGAAAGAATGCCTACTTAAGTGGTCCTGACATTAATTACAATAAAATACAAAGTAATAATGCATCAATAACAGTAGCATTTTTCTCCAGCCACACTCCCTGCACATATCCACACTATAACTAATTAAAATCTAAATAAGAAATGGGAAGCTGATACCCTCTAAATCCCAGGAAGGACAGTTGCTTGTACACTTCCCCAACACTTCTCTGAAGCCCCACTGAGACAGCTAGGTTTGGCACAGGCCAGTCAGACCAGTAGATTGGAGCAGTTCAAGGCTAAATGAGAAAATTACTTCTGGAATGAAGGATTCCAAGCAAATGCTCTGCTGAAAGCTCACTCTTTTTTTGAATCAGATGGGTTCTACCTCAGACACCCTGATAACACATGGGATCTTATTGGAGAGTGTGTCTGGAAGTGTACTTCAGCTCCTTAGTTCTCATTTTCGTCATCTAGGGAAAAAAGAATAAGAAAAAAAAAAACACAACCCAGAAAATGAACAATGAGGGGGTTAATTGATTAGCAAATCGATTTGATATTTAATGAGCCTATTACTGGACTGCAACATGAAGTATTATCCAATTCTGTTTACCCCAGAACCTTATAATCTGCTTGCTTGAAGGCATAGAAACATAAACAGGAATTAAATTAGGGACAGCTAACAAATGAAGCCCTCCTTAAAAAGCTGCTGTTGATGCCTTTTATTTCACCTGGTTTGCTCAGAAAAGAGAATCATTGTGATGGAAAAGAAATCAAGCAAAGTATTAGTTCCCTTGGGCTGCACTTCTGGCAATCCATCTCTTCAGGAAGGAAGGTCATGTTTGGAAAATTTTGTCACTAGTGTCCACATCATTGCCATCCAGGCAGGAGTAGCTGGATCATGTTTTGCCTTCCCAGGTGCAATTAAGAGGAGATGCCAAATGTGATTGTTGAAATCTAGTAAGTTCATTCGTCCTTATGCTGACAGCTTGTTGTTTAAAAAGGTTCTGTAATCTTCTGCTGTGAAATATTTCATTTTAATATTCTAGATTTCCATGCCAGTTCTTAGTATCCAGTTCCTAATTGTCTTGGGAACCAACATGTATTAAAATAACAGGTACAGGATAAGATTCGGGAAGGTAATCATCATTGGAGAGGCTGATGTATCCTACTTATAGACCTACAGCTGCAGCAATGTTTTAGAATTGTGAAAGTTGTTTCAGCATTTTGCTATGAGTGATGATATGAGTTCTGTTCACTCATTATCTGTCTGTCTATCTGTTACACAGAAATGCATTTGCCTTTATCATGTGTTTTAAGAGCGCAGGCCATACTAAGAACTTCTGTGAGAAGTGGGACTATGAAATTCATACATCCAGTGTTGTGATACCCCTACAAAGAAAACATAATCTAAATGCAGATTATCTTGTAACCCTATTGCTCTGTTATAAAGTGAAAAGGTCGAGTCAAGGAGAGTATTTGAGTTTTTAAAACAGCTATAAAAGGTACTTGAAAGATACAAGGGAATTAAGACTGCTGGAGGAAGCTGAGAACTAATAATTTTTAAAGCACATCTCTTTAGAAACACATCATTTGATGAGGGAATCACAATGCGAGTATATAGGCAAGAGAGATTTTTCTACTTTATTGTACCTCTTACTGCTTAGCAATCTCCCCATTTATTCCTCCTACCTGCTCTTGGGGTTCAAGTCAAATTGCACAGTGATACAGTCATAGAAAGGTTCAGAAGCTCAGCAGCCTCAAAACAGATCTCCCCTCAAGGGAAGGCGAAGTGCAGAGTGACCAATGTGCCCAGTGATACGGATTTCCAGGTGACAGTGAGCGCTGAAGCCTTACCGTGACTGGCAAAGCAAATGACTTTAAGCTACTGTAGTCAGTTTGTTAAAACTTGGTTTTCAGATAAGTGTACAAAAGTCTGATGCCAATTTTATCAAATCTTATAAACATCCCCTTTTACACTATTCAAATATTTCTGTTCCCAAACAATACTAGGAAGTCAGAAACCCATTAGGCTTTATGAACTACAGATTCATTTATTTTTGCAAATAAAAACCTCTAAATAAACAGAAGTTTGGTCTGCATTATGGATATTTATTCTGGTTTTAGTATACGTATGACATAAAGTGGCCTTCAGAAATGGGTTTCTTTCCCCAGGCCCTTCTTATTTTGCATGGTCACCTTTGTCCCATGACAACAGATAAATTAAATAAGTCTGCTGAAAGTAAGCCTTCCCTTTCATCTATTTACATTTACTTAGACATAAATTAATCAGCTAATAAAAAAATAGCATCCACAATATAATAAAAATAATTTTAAAAAGCGCTGAATAAAAGTGTGCAGGACAGGGTTAGAATATGCCTTGAACCTCAGCTGGACATTTATTAGCCCCTGTGCTCTCAACAGCTTTAATTACTAGAAGACTTCTAAATCTCAGAACAGTGTTTCTTTGGTGCTCTTTTCAATTGCTGAAGTAGACCTTATCTGGAGCCCATCTTATTAGTCTTGGTGGTTTCCATTCACAATGAATGGATGGGTGGTTATTGCTTTTAGCACCTGAGCAGGATCACTATCATTGTGGATGTTCTGCCCCCATGCAGAGCCTGCATCCTTGAATGTGTCCTGAGACGACTCCTATTCTGTGTGAGTCATGATACAGTTATCACCTTGGCAGAGGTCAGTATCTGCTAATTCTAGTTATTACTGTTTCACAGATTGATTCCTTCTCAATCTAAATCATTCAGTTCAGGCCTACTTTAAAATAACGTGCCAGAAGATCTCTCTCCTTATAGCCAAGAAAGCGTGAATAACAGAGAAGAAAATTGCTGCCGTAGCAAAAGTAGGCATAGTCATTCTGCTTAATGAAGCAGTAAACATAAATAATGGGATAAATTTACAGAAATAAAAAATGTAATGAGATCAGTTTTAGACTATGAAATATTATTTTCCAGTAGAAACAGGGAGAGCCTTGCTTATTAAGAAAGTTAAAACTAGATGGAAGCAAAGCTCTAGATAAGGGAAGCAATCCTCTGTTGGCAGGGAAATATGTCAGATTAGCTGCTCCCTCCGTTGCCAACATCTGTGAGTGCCAAATACAAGCAACACATACCTGCATCTAAATGTCAGCATCTTTTCCTTCCTTTCTTATTTCAGGTGGTAACATTGCTCACATTTTTTGACCGTAGTGCTGACATTCTTTCATGATCTATGGGAGTCATGTCTTGGGGTCACTCCTACCGTACAGTTATTCGCTCTGGTTGTGCTCTGAGTAGTCTTTTGTCACTTTAATCAAGCAGTGAAGTATTTCCTGTATAGTTCTCATACATAGATTTGCATGTCATTTCAAGCAAAAGTTGGAAGATTTACTTCTGGCATAGTTATCTGGGCAGCAAGATTTATATTTTCTATTTTTGGCTTAATGTCACATATTTCTCACATTTAAGTGTTATCAAAAGTGTCTAGTTTTTCTGAAAGATGTATTTCACACTTGAGAGTCCCCTTCGTGGATGAGGATGAATCTAACCCATTAACAGGAATCTTGAACTGGAGCTCTTTTTGCATGCTTCTCGATCACTTCGCTGAAGCCATGAAATAGCAACTTTACCAGTTCTACACAGTCACAGAGGTTTTTCTGGTTTGTTTTTCAGTACGAAGTCAGGGATTTTTGTTTTGATTGGTTCTGTTTAAGCCACCGTTCTTTAAAAAGTAAGAGAATCACAATCCTTTTGTCTTTTTTGTACTGCAGCAATGGAGAGAGCACCCATTCTCGGAGAAGGGGAAGAATAGAGGCATAGAATGTTCCTGATGCAGGCAAGTCAAAATGCCCTGGTTTATGAAATGCATGTCAAGAACTGTCAGTCAATAAGATTTGTAGGCTTCTCATTTACATGCTTTGCTAGCCCACTGCTTTACAGAAAGTCAGGGGAAAAGCAGTCAAATTCATGGCTTTTTAAATCTTGTTATATTCTGCTCAATAACTTATTCCTGCTCCCTTTGAAATGCTTGGCAAATACAGGTACAAAGGGAGTTCATATACAGGCACTTCAGTATCATCAGATTCAGCCTATAAGAGATAGAAAGGGACTTATTTTTGCAAAAGGGGAAGGAATTAGCACTCTGCAGGACTGAAGCATGGCCTGATCCTCAGAAAATAACAAATCTGTGCCTAAGAAGATCTTTCTTGTCTCCTTTCTCAAACTGATGTTGCAAGGCTTCTATATTTAGGAACAGGAATAAGATATTCTAGACAAGTATGCTGTCTTTGTACTGCGTGCACACAGCTATTCTCTGCCTTTCATCTTGTCAACCAAGAACATGTCTAATTTGGACCTGAATGCCTGCCCGCAAGCATCCAGGATTAACAACAGCCTGTTGGAAAGTCCTTGGTGGCCCAGCTGTTTACAAAGCCATTCTATTAAAGCTGGGTGTTTAAACAGTTTAATTCTAGAGGAGTCAAGGCCCAGACTTCCAGTTGGATCAAGTTGGTTGCAAATACAGGAACCTGAGATTTGCACTCAGAGAGCTCAAAAGGGAGTCATTAATGGGCCATCAAAGCACTCCTTAGTCATTTGCTTACATTTCTTAATTCTGGTTGCCTTTATCCTTCTATTTTGGAGATTGAGGACCAGCTCCTTGGTTAGTTACTAGATGCCCTAGGCCTGCTACTTCACAGAAAACATTTTTCTCAAACATTGAGTTTCTTGGTCCTGTCACGAAACCTCACCTCAAGCATTCGTACTGATTTACAGTCTTTTTACCACATTGGTATTGTGGCCACATACACCTGATGCCAGTGTTTCTGGGGCCATATCACACACAGACTGTCCATGAAAAGCCATTTCCAGGGAAAAGGGTTCCGTGTATTTGTTTAGAATTTTTTGGGAACTCAGAAGTCCTGTAGCCTGCCAACCCATTTGGCTGGGGCACATCTTTTTCTACATAATTCTTACCCATTCCAGCCAGAAGGATAAATGCTGTGATTCACAGGCTGAACTTCTCCCAGTTGGGATCAATGGCTTGTGCTATTCAGTAGAGTCAGACTCTGTCCAGATCCTGGTTATTATTTTAGAAGCAGCTATTGGCATACAGAAAACTAGAAGTTAATTTGGTCACTGCAGACTTAATGGCTGTGCTGAATAATGCTACTGGTTGCATATTCTGGTACAGGAAAATTAGCAAAGATTATGTTGCTTTTTACATTGGAGATTGTCAGCTTCAGATCCAGAATTTTTCCAAGAAGTATCAGATATTCGTGGAACTTTGTGAAGGAATTACCATATTACTTCAAGTCATAGCACTCCTTAAAGAAGCAGAGCACAATGTTCCCCTTTGAACAGTGCCACCCTGACTGCTGCAGATTTTCAGTAATTCTGTTCAGCACAGGAAAGTCAATCTGTTTGCACTGCAGTGGTGGAGTGTTGTGTAATGGTTTTTATGAGTTGATGATAGGTAATAAACATTATGAATGGTACAGAGTAAGTGTCTTGCAGAAAACTAGAATTTCTAAGTTCCCAAGGGCCATAGGTACTGTCCTAGAGGAGAAAATGAGTTGTTGAGTCTGCAAGTGTGAGACTTCCTTACAAGACAGAGGGATTAACAGATAACTATATGGGAAGCATGGGAAAAGTGCTGAGGGGTCTTGGCATATTAAATGTTGAGAGAAGTAAGGACAAGTCCTTCCTAGGGACTCTGTATATATAATTATGAAGTTTATTTCATGTTCTAAATGGGCGGCATCTTGTAGCCTTAATGAATTGTTAGCATTCAACGTCCTGTTTTGTACTGTTTTGCAAGCAGTCTTATAGCGGTCTGTGCCACATGGTCAGACTCTCCCGATCATCCGTTGGATTGTGTTTGGAAGGGAAGGGAAAAAAGTGCAGCCTAGACTTTCCTGCCCTCCACTCTCAGTTTTCTAGCCCATTTTGTCCATCCTATATAGAGTTGGGCATTTAAATTATTGAAAGCAGAGTAGGGAGCTTAAAATGCAATTTGAACATACTCAAACCGTTGAGGAGTCTTGTTTAGCTCCCCATATATTAACATAAAGATACTTATGAATTATTCTTTCTTCAACAGAATAGTTTGTATAAAAAAAATTCTCACTACTTCTGAATGTTCCTCCTTATATTGCAGCTGTTGTACAACGCTATGAAATAAAGAAAATGGTTCCCATGGTATTATTTTCTTATTATAAATTATTCTTCATACAAGGGTTTTAGTGAAGACAGTTTTATTCCAAGTAATGTGTGAAAGTTGACTGAGAACCAGGTAATTCTTGCTCAGCTGCTTTTTCTCAATAAAGAATTATAAGTCATGTTTAGAAACACGTAAAAGTCTGAAAACTGTGCATCTGTTCCTCTTTGCATCTCTGGCACTGCCACTCCACCAAGAGGTTCCTCCATTCTTCTTTATCCTAAAACGAGAAGGGCCAGTAGCTTCAGACCAGTGCTTTGAGGATAAAGCTAATTGACAGTCTGCGGTGTAAGGAATACACAGATGCAGGTTTTGAACTTCATTAGTGGTGATGAAAAATGCAAATGCTGTGCTTTATATAATAAACACAAGCTGGAAGTTTAGATCATTGTGCTCCTCTGAAACTGCCTGTATTACAAACAATTTTTAGACGCAGGGAATCTAGATGTTACAGTCTGCCCTCTCATCTGTTTTAGGTAGGCACTATTGCTTTGACTGCTTTAAATCAGTAATAATAAAGTGAACCTATGTCTATATATCTTTGTTTACTGTCTAGTCTGAAGGACAGCTAATTGCCAAATTCAGTTCTGATTTAAAGCCTGAAATTGGTAAGAACAAAGTCAGTCCTGCCAATTTCCACATAGCTATGCACCACTCAAAGCAGAATTTGGACCTACAAGCCAATTATTTGTTGTCAGTCTCTTCTATAACTTAAGCCTTACTGTCAAGGAAATCACAATGACTTTACTTACTCAGGCAGTGTCTGGAAGATCCATCTTGCTTGTAGAAAAAAAGAAAAAGACATATTTACACAAAAATCACTCACCACTACTAACTGCAGTGATATCCCTGAAGGCTAATAATTTATTTTACTGTGCTTAGTCCTCCTCGTTTGCCCATGACCTGGATCTCTTGTTACACGGGTAAGTGTGTCAGATGTTCGGAATGACGTGACCAATTGCAGCTGTGTTTGGCCTATTTCACCAGCATCAGATGTGAGCTTGTATCCTTGTATCCTTAATTTCTTGGTAGCTTGCTGACATGCAAGACAGCCAGCACTACTTAATGTATTAGTGTAATCCATGAGAGTTGCTCTTTAACCCATGTCTAGCCTTGTTAGTCTTACCTGCTTCCTTACTCCCACATAATAAAGTGATTGTACTTAAAGTAATGGTCTTTCAAGCACGTCCTTGTCAGGCAGATCAACAAAACTTTTGATCTTTTAACAGTTTATTCTATAACAATTATGTCATCCTATTACATTAAAAGTGTAGAACACCAAGGAGGGAGGGCTCACGACTTCCAGTGCTAAGACATTGTTGAACTTTCTAAAAATTTGAAACAGCAATTTTCTTCCATGAGAGATGCCACACTGTTTAGTGCCTGATTATGATAAAGAAGAATTAGTCACAGGGTGGAAGACTGATGGACCAGGAACCAAGACTAACTGCGCTCAATGTGGAAAAAAGATTACCCTAAAGAGTAATTATAAAAATAGGTACTACACAAAACCATGACACATGTGTATGAGAGTTAGTTTTTAAAACAGAAAAAATTGTGAGCAAAATTATGTAAAAAAAATGGCTTAAAACAAGAACTTATTAGATGGTTAAAAAAGTTCCAATCGATCAGAAAGGACAACTTTGGCTTAGAGCTAGTCTTGGCACTGTAGTGAAGCCAGAGCAGGGTTTGTTAATAAAAAAATGATATGTAATGAAAAATAGGTAGGGAGTTATGGCTAGAAATTAATCATGAAATGTAGAAAAATTGCTAAAAATGGTAGCATCACATAGAAAAAGTGAGAAGCCGAAGATTATTAGAAAATAAATTCTTCTTAGGCCCACTACTAAATGGAGATGATAAAATTATTATTAAGGAAAAAATATAGAATTTTAATAAATATTTCTGTTAATCAATTGGAAAATGTATCACACTTTTTTCCCTTTATAAAAGGAAACAAAAAGTATTTTCCAGTTCAGTAGTAACTGAGGATGATATCAAACATCTGCAAAAGAAAAATTTTAAGTCTACAGGCCTGTATAATTTGTTCCCAGGGACCTGAGTAGCTGGCCAGGTAGACCTCTTGTCTGTTGAAATTCAGTTTTAATAAGTCTTGGAACACTACAGCTGTTCCAAGAGACAGGAAGACTCTTAATGCTGCAGCGATACTCCAAAGACAGGGATGATGGCTCAAAGTAGTATATAGTGGTTGTCCTGAAGTCACAGGTATATAAGACTTCAGTAGTGAAGACTAGACATGAATTATAGCTATTAAAGAGTTGGATATGAAACATAGAATAAATGCCAATGAAGATTCTTTTTAATAGGAAATAGGCCTTTGAAAATGAGTCCAATTTTGGTTTTGTTTTGGGTTGGGTTTTTTAAATTCTATCTTTAAGATAGTGTATGTTTATTTAAGAAATGTACAAAATTTAGTTTATTTAGGCTTTGGTAAGAAATATCACAGAATCACAGAATGGTAGGAGTTGGAAGGGACCTCTGGAGATCATCTTGTCCAACCCCCCTGCTTGAGCAGGCACACCCAGAGCAGGGGGCACAGGAACACATCCAGGCGGGTTTTGAATATCTCCAGGGAAGGAGACTCCTCAGCCTCCCTGGGCAGCCTGTTCCACTGCTCTGTCACCCTCACAGGAAAGAAGTTTTTTTCTCATATTTAAGTGGAACTTCCTATATTCCAACTTGTGTCCATCGCCCCTTGTCCTGTCATTGGGGACCAATGAGAAGATTCTAATCCCATCCTCTTGACACCCACCCTTTAGATATTTATAGTTACTGATGAGATTCCCCCTCAGTGTTCTCTTCTCCAGGATGAACAAACCCAAGTCTCTCAGCCTTTCCTCATAAGGCAGATGCTCTAGTCACTGGTATATGGCAGTATACCAGTGCATTCTGATAAAGATCAGTATTGTATACAGACAGTAAAAGAACAGTAAGAAAATAGTCTGGGAAGTGATTTTTTTTAAACAGATGCCAGTGATGAGTTGTCCACATAGAGTCCTAGCTGAATATGAATCTCTACAGTGGATTTTACGTAGAGTTGTACTAATCCTGATATTTTTCAACATCTGAGTTGATGTGGAAGTAAATTCAAACAGCTGATGAAATTTGCAGAGTGTAGGAAGATATACAGTATGGTAAATTACAGTGAGGCTGTGGCTGTGTCCCTGGCACCCTCAAAAAGTGTGGTCAGTATCCCAGTGCAAAGCTAAGAACATGAAATTCAAGCCAAGCTTACAGAGTGGTGAACTTTTACTGCAAAAGATGGTTCTGAAAATGATTTAAAGGTCACAGTGTGCAAGTATCTCTCCAAAAACTCCCACTGTGATGTTCAGGGAAAAATATCACTTTCAATACTCTCAGTTAGGGAGACAAGTTCATTTTCATGTAGAACACTTGTGAAACTTGATTCTGAAATACTACTAACAATTCTAGCTTTTCTGTTTTAAAACAAGTATATAGAAAATTAAATACATGCAAAAAACCCTTCACAACAGAAGTGAAAGTGCAGGGATGGCTTTAGAGTGAGACATGAGCTCACTTGAAAAGAAGACCTGAGACACGACATCATTATAAGTACCTTTTTGAAGAGAAAATAATAGTAAGGGACTTGAATTAAATTCAATTAAATAGAGAAAACCACAGCAAAAAAAAATAGTTTCTGGAAACTAAAGTCGTACAGATTCAAATGGGACATTAGGCACAAATTTTTAAGTGAAGCTGATTAACCACTGGTTTAAGCTAATAAAGCACTGGTGGATTCTCCAGCTTTCTGATTCTTGGGTTCAAGCCTGGCTAAATTGCTGGAGAATGTGTTGAGCCAAACATGATACCACAATAAAAGGGGAGCTAGGTGATATGTGTGTGAAATGGTCTGTGAAATACTGGCCTAACAAAGAGGAGGGCTTTCTTACAGACAAGTTGTCACTGTAGTGACTGTCCAGTAAGCTGAGACCACAGCAGTAGAATCGGAGTGAGGGGCAAGTTTTGCAGATCATGTGGGGAGAATAGAAGAAACAGGCAAAAATTTCTGTCTCTGTCCTTCCTAAGTGTTTCAACATTGCAAGCATGGCAACCCCATGACACTGCTGGTTCTGGCAGCCCTTGCTGTGGAGGGACAAAGCAATCTCAGAGCAAAGGTCACTTTCTGAACCTTTTTATTCCTCAAGTTCCATTCCCTCCTAAAAGCACCATTTCAGCTTGCTCTTTCCATGTATATGCCAACAAATAGGCTTTGCAACAGAAAGGCTTGGCTGAGGAGTTTATAGCTGGCAGGAACCAGGAAGCATAACATATATTAACACAATTCTCGGTCCCCTGCAGCCTGTAATTTCTAGGTTTCAAAGCCGTCTCCTAACTTCTGGTCCAGAAGAAAGAAATCTGACAAAACTGTATTTCAGAAAATTCTTGACCTAAGCTTTCCCATTAAAGGATTTGTATGAAAACTAATTATTTTCTAGTCCCACTATCTCACAAGAATCCATACTGATATTCATATAAAGTAATGCATATGTTCCAAAATTAAAGATTAAAAGCTTCTAGCTTGAAGAAAACGGTTTCTATGGCTCTAGTTATAGAATATTTGTAGAAAAGAGACCTGTACTTGACAGAGAAGAGGGAGGGGAGGAGAGGGGAGGGACGAGGTATGAGCCATCAAGAAAAAATTCTTGAAAAGAAAATGTGTTAAATTCTCACTTCCTATTCTCATGTTGGTGAGGTATGTCTTACCCACTGATCGTGTTCTGTCTGGTACTTACCCAGAAATTCTTGTGGCACAGAGACTCTCTCTGTCATTTGCCGTGCTGCACCTACCAAGAGTCCCAGAATCATCAAATGGCATTGCCAAGAATCATCATAAGAAAAAGACATAAGCTAAAATTATCTAAATAAGCTAAAATCTGTTAAACAGGCTAAATAAGCTAAAGCCAAAGACAGGGAGCTGAACACCTGTTTGTAAAATGCCTGAAGGCAAAAAAAAGTCTAATAAATCAACCCTTGTCACTCCCTCAAAACACAATAATAAAAGACTCAATTAGAAAAATGGAAATAGGAGTACAATGAGGTACCATTGATCTTCTGCTCTTGCTGAGTGCATAGCACAGTATGCTTCTCTCAGAGTTCGTGGGGCCAGGAAGAAAACTACAGTGCAGTAAGGTAGGAAGGTCATTCACAATGCTTATATGACCAGAAACTCCACCACTGCTGATTACATTCAGTAGGAATGTTTCCTTTCTTTCCCACCTCGTTTTTAAAAATCTAGAGTGCTATTACTGAAATAGCAAATTCTAGTCTTGATCTGACATGAACTTATCTTCTTGATCATGAAGATAAGGGAGTTACATGTGTCTTCACACAATTCCATGGGATTCTCCAGTATTTATATAGAAATGTTCCCAATTTCCTTAGAAAAGGATGCCTGAAATTGTGAGTCCTGCAGGATCCTGGTGGAGCTGTGATAGGTTAGTTTACTTAGTCTAAAGGTAGAATGACATATGAATAAGTAAATATACTGTTAAAACTTTTCATTTTTTCCAATTCTCCTCAACAGATCTGTTCTGTAGATGAGGCCCAAGAATTGGAAGTGATCCTTTCAGCACCAGCATCTCTGAACAGCTTTACTAAATCAAGTCGAACCTGGTACTGGAAATGTTATGGATCACCCATTCTGAGTTCTAAATTAGTCCTCTCCTCTTTGGCTTCTTTTTCCTTTATTGGTCATTCTCAAAAGACGTGTTTCTCTCAAACTTCTCTTTTCCCAGTTTTCTTGTGTATGCCATAAAAATTCTCAGCATTACTCTCCAAACCTATGACAACATGACCATGGCAGTTCTGTTTTTGCTCTCATTCAGTTGATGCTAATTGTCTCTGTTCTTTTCTTTACATATTCATTTTCTTGTTTTCTTGATTAAAATTCTCCTTGTCACAACTCAAAATTCAAACCCTAATTACTTGTCAAAGCCATGAAAACTCTGAGAAGAAGCCTCCTCACAGTGCCTGTCCTCCAAATGGTGCCATGTGTTTGTGTTGACTCCAAACGAATCTGGATGGAAAACACTGAGCTAAAAGAATTACTTCAGTATTCAAAGGCTTTCTGCTGAATAAAAATTAAATCAGTCTTGATCTTTGTAATTACAAAATGTGGAAGCTGTTCCTCCCAAATTAAAATCCTGCAATTGCTGGAGGAGCATTCTTCTGGGTGGGTAGCTAACAGTGGCAGAAAGCGGTCCCCTCACATGGCCCACCTTCTATGCTAGCTAATTAAAGCTCCTTAGGAGGCTATCCCCAGCTGAGAACCGTAAAGTCTCAATCTAGATCTCCTTCTGGCCCAATAATTTATGAAATAATACCCAAATGGCGGCCCTTGGAAATGCCATAGTCCTTCCATAGAGCAATAAACGCTGCCAAGGAAAGCACAAGCTTAACCAAAGCATTATTTTTAATAAAAGCTCTCATTTAAGGCAGTTCCTTAGGGTTCAGTAGAAGGCAGCAGTCTTTCTATGACTTATGAGGATGTGTGACTTCTTTGCCCCTTTAGCAGCTTTGCTGCTTTTGCACTTGTTATGCCAAGATCAGTTCATAGCTCATTGGTGCTAAGAGATAATCTAGGCTATTTCCTTTTTATTTTTCTAATATATTATTCATTGTTATCTTTTTAAGCAAAAAGCAAGTAGTGTATTTAAAATTATTAGGAAAGCAAACTAAACAGAAAAAATATGCATGGTGTGCCTCTTGGAGGTGCTCAGTAGAGTTCTGGCTCTTCTATCTCAAGGGAGATAGCAAAACTGGAAGAAGTACAAAAGTGAGTGATAAGTGCAATCAAAGCTATGGAACTGCTAAATAATAAATAGACAAGTGAGTAGACTGGCAGAGAGATAACTGAGAGGGTAGAAAGGCCTATGAAAATGAGTGGCTAGAAAAGACAATTACAAATTGTTATTATAAGCTCTCTCATCCAGTACAAAAGCAAGAGAACTTCAAATGAAGATAGCAGTTGACTAGATAAAAGCAAACAAAAAAGAGGTGAATTTCCATACACTATTCAGTCGAGCTGCGGAACTTTTCACTGCAGAAAGTTATGAATGCTACAAATTTACATAGTTCAAAAAGTGACTGGAAAATTAATGAAAGGAAACTTCAACCAAAGTAAAATGCAGATGTATTGTGTTATGGCCATTAGTCTGTATGTATTTACAGCTGGATCAACAAGGAAAAGCCTCCAGACTTGTGTCTGTAAACTAGGCTTGAATTCACAGCTTCATGCCCACAGCAGAAGACTTGATTGGACCCCAGAGGTCCTACAATAGTCACAAACACACTAATCAGTGGTTCTCACTGGACTTACAATGAAAATATCACAGATTGTCAGGAGCTCTATCTTTATTTTCAGAAGCTTGAGAGGAGGAAGAATAACAAAACACTTAATGCACTGGCCATTGTGAAAGTGGTACTGCGAAGTTGTGCTATGGTGGATTCCAGAGCTGAATGTAAACTGTAACGGGCACTTCTGGCTTCCTGATACCCTCATATTATATATATAAATTATGGGAGGAAAAGACTTCCTTGCAATATTTTGTGTTTTGTTGAAGCATACAACTAGAGCAAAATTGTCACTAGAATTTCTTCCATCTGCTTCCTTTGGCTACAGGTACAAGGCTGTCAATTCATCATACACAAAAAGAAACGTGGGGCCAAATTCTCTGTTGGCATAACTCCATGAAAGTCTTGGACTTGGCCTTCCCCCTGAAGAACTGACTTTGAAAGATTCAATGGAAAAACAGGAGAGAAAATGGAAATAGCAGTATGCGACCACCATTTCTCATAGTTCATTTGATCACATAAAAGACCCCATGGAACTGTTTACTGAAGATTTCTGAGGCAAATTTCTTCAAGAACCAAAGCAAATAACTTTATGCACCAGGAAAACACTGAAGCAGTAGGCCATGCTTATTTCTATATGCAATAAGGAACGTATGGCATCGTATCTGTAGCAGATGCTGGATACATTGTCCTTGCATTTTAATACTTGGCCACCCCTTTTTGCAGATGGCTGCTTTCTCCATCAGGAACACATTTGGTCTCTGTCTATGAGTCTGTGAAATGCCTTGGAATAGAAGATGGACAAGTAACTACCTGATGGGGTCCCTAGTGTTTGATGCCATATCTAATAGGAAACATTTTAGAAGAGGAAAATGTTCCCTCCATTGCCTTTTGTGCTTGAAGTCTATTGTGTTTTTCAGCTATAGGATGAGAAGATTTCCACTATTAAAACAATTTGATGAAAAGTTTCTCATTGTTAAGGAAAGTTACAGAGAGCTGCACAGCCAAGGCATAAACAGTACTCAGGCAGAAAACACAAACTGCAAATGCCACATGGGGTACCTTAAGACTTGAGGTTTTTGTGTGGAGTCAAGTCCATCTGCATCCACAGTAGGCAAAGGATTTTCCATTATGGTCAGTGCTGTCTCACCTGAAGAACTTAAAGCAAACCACATGGCAAATAATGTTGATACCAAAAAGAGCTTTTCTATATAAACACTGCCCTATATCATTGACCTACTATTATCAGTTATGGTAAATATTAACAGTGACTAAAGCATAGGCAAGCCTTGAGTCTGTAAAAGCCGTTTGTGAGAAAGAGCAGAGCATATGAAAACTCCAGGAAAACCACTTTGTGTTCAAGTGCTGGTATTGGGATTATAGGTGTGTACTATAAACTGCAGATTGCTGTTTGGCTTCTAGCACCAGATCTTCCAGCACAAGAATGTACCTATTTGTGAGTGGCCTACGCTGAGAAGACAGTACCATCTGACTGTGTCAGTTCAGGGAAAATGAAATCTATCCCAGGAATCATAATTTTTCATAAGTTACTGCAACCCTAACAGGATCAGTGTCTCTTTAAAGCTGTAAATAGGCAGTTAATTGTGCACAGCATTTGGCTTGTCATGACTCATGATTGACTCATAATTCTCTTGCAGATGCAGCCAGCACCAGCCCCAGGAGAGGTGACTGGGGGTAAGAAATTAAGAATCTTGGCATGGGATCATAGGATTAGTAATGGACTGAAAAGATGGGCAACAGGGATTTTGAAGGACCTGTGATACAGGTCCCAGTAGCAGTTAAATAGCTCTTTTATATTGACATTTGTGGAAATTTGGAGTCTAACTACTACAGGGAGTTTGGACTGAAGTTGATTAGTGCCGTGACCAAAGCCAATGAGACTTCTATTTTTAAGTTAATTTTAAAAAGGTCCACAATACCTGCTGGTATGCCTCTCACGTTACACACTTTAATGTATCATGCAATACACAGGCATTTATATATATAATATATATATTTTATATAATATATACAATGTTTATGTACATATACATATCACGCAAAACACAGGTATTACATTAGCTAAGAAGTAGCTCTCCAGCCTCAGCAAATGAGCCAGAGCATGTAAGTTAGGAGCCAAGGCAGGCAGTGTGAAGAGTTAAGGCATGGAGTACATTATGGGATGATGCAGGAGTCACAACTAGCACCATCATTAGAGTGAGGAGGTGGAACCCAAAAGTGGGAGAGCATCCAGCATTTCACTCTCTTTTCTGCACATACAATAGGCATATCCCAGGGCATCACCAAAGAGCAATCCAGAGAGCCCAGGAGTTAGCCGATGGGAAAAAGGGTGGTTGAACTCCAGTCTTTCTCTACCTTTAGAGATAGGAACCTACATTAAGTGCCTCCATCCGCTTGAGTGCTACATCCACACACAAGTACTTCAGAGAGCAGAATTCACATTTTCTAAGAGTTGAAATCATCCAGGAAGTGTGCAGTGGAGTCGGCATCTTTATCAATCTCAGAGGATGCGTACCTTCCTGTCAACAGCGTGTTGACCTCCAGGCTGTACATGTGAGAGTGGCAGGGTACCCACAGCACCCCCCTCCAAGTGAAGTCTCTAAGCAGCCAGGAAGGCAAGCACAATGGGGTCAAAAGATGAGTCCCCAAAGAGATCCTAAGTCTCACAGCTGAGAAGTTATAAGGTGAAGACCTGGGTTCCCTCCTCTGAAGTCATCACACAGCTTACAGAATCCTTTCATAAAACCAGAAGTTACCCTGTGAACCGTAATCACAACCCCCAGCTCCCCACACCCAACAGCATATTATTTCTATCCCACATCTTCTATAAAGTGAGCCTTGTCAGTCAGCACCAAATTCTGGTATGGTAGCTTTCACTGTCTGGGGATTTACAGAAAAACCAGGCATCTAGGTCCCCTGAGCAAAAAAAAGTGCTTAAGTGCAGGGTCCTGGGGAAATGCTGGAATAGCAAGCTGTAGGGACCTGCAGGATAAGATTGCTATGGGAGCTGGGGCTTTGGGATGACCTTGTGACATAAGTTTCTAGCCCATTCAGCTTTAGATTAAAAAGCAAGCAAGCACATGTTCCAAGATATTCTTAAAAGTGATCATTCTGAGCTATCTCACCCAGATCACTAGCAATGGAGAATTTGAAGGGTCTTTGTTGATTTGTGTGGAGAGAGAATTGGTTCAGTCCTAGACCTCTTGTCTTGCCGTGTGTGTTAACTATTTCAACAGAGAAAAAGAAAAGGATTTATAAGGATAATAGGGGAGATTCCCTCTTGCAAATATAGATAATTCTTTCAAATTAGGCAGGAAGTAGCTCAAAAAAATAAGTCTAAGGAAACATGCAATAATTTTGCTGTACCATTAATGCTTGTTAATCTAGCTACTTACGTAAGACCACATTTCCTTATTAAGAGGCAGCAATGATTGCTCAGGGAGATGGCCAAGATCACAGTAAGGATCAAATAGCAGCAAGGTAACAACAGGAGTCCATTTCAGAAGAAATTGAGGAGGAGGCAGCAATAGCTATTGGACTCACTGTTTTACAGCAAATGTAAGGATGCACACAGGTTGCACTGAGCACTCTGCTTGAGTGCTGCCATTGCTGCACCACCACGTGCTATCATACAGTCACCCAGTGCTATTCAGCAAATGGAGCTATCAGGATTGCTTCTGTAACAGGGCGGCTGGTGTGTTCCCTGTCAGCTCACACACTCATGCAGCAGCATGTAGCTGGCCTGCATCAGACACGAATTGTGAAGATGTCAGATGTCAGTGGGGAGAAAGCAAAATATCCTTCAATTTCAGAAGGATCATCATCAGCTGAATGCAACCTTCAAGGCTTTGATTCATGCCAAGGGTTCTGCACATGCAGCGGTTTTGTATACTGCTTGATAATGCATGTCGGAGGCATTTTATTGGAACCTTTTTCAGGGCATGCCAGCTGTGTGATCAAGTACTCTGAAAAGTTCAGTGATTACATTGTTTAGGCTTTCAAGGAACCAAGCCATCAGGAGCGATTTATAGTCCAGCTCTCTCTTTGCTCCCAAGTTTTGCTGCTGATGAGATACAGACTCCCTGAGGGTCTGGTCTTATACTGTGTTAGTGAGTCAAGCTTTGAAAAATTGATGTTTTATAAAATCCATTCAACTGATAACACTACCCACATTCCAAGCTTCCTTGACTGTCCCACATCTCTCATTCTGATTTAAAATGGATTTTGTTCTTCAGGAGTGCATAGTAATTCCCAGTGGTGATTGTTACTGATAGCTTATAATAGAGCTCAGCTGTATTGCTCCTGGATTTCTAATCAGCTTAGCAATGATAGAACTGCTGTCAGAGAATTTCAGTAGGTCTATTTCATATTCAAAACCAGACAAGCAAAAAAAAAAAAAAACCTCCCATAAAATATTTTAATATACTTTATTAAAAAAATGGGATAAAATAAAGAGGTGGGCACTTTTCACCTATGGGGCATGTCTTCTGCTAATCCTTGGAAGATCGCAGAAGGACTGACTGCATGAACAAGTTACCACAAGGCAAGTTTACACCACAGTAGCTATTCTGCTGGGAGAGCCTGTGAGAATGTTTTCACCCCGCAGCAAACATGAGGTAGCTTATCCTGTACTCACCAAGGCACAAACCACTTGACACTTAACCACAATTTAAAGAACAGTCGCTGCAGGGAGACTGGTACTTTGCAAAGTCACAGCTTCTCTCTCCTGTTAGTAGCTTTGTTGGCACTGCTGCATTCAAAGTATCAGAGAAGTTATCATTGAAGTGGTCTCCTCAGGATTCCTAAATACTGTAAGCAGAAGTCAGAAACAGTGCTTGGTTGTAGTTTTGGATTCATATCTATCAGACTGAAGTTCTTTTTCTGCAATGGTCACAGACTTCCTGGTGACCTTTAGCAAATAGCTTTGGCTCTGATCTCAGAGATAATTAGTCCCACACTTCCACTGAATTCACGATTAATCATCTTTGAGGATTTAGGATTAATCCTTCATTTCCTCAATTGCTGAACAAAGGCAGGAAGCAATAACAGCCCTCTTTACCCTTTTTGTCTATACAGCCTTTGGTCTTTTGGGGTAAACCACAATTACTGCAGTGACAGCAGTGTAGTGTAGATCTGCCTAGCTTTGAAGTAGGTGTTTTTGTGGGGTTTTTTGTTCCCCAAAGTGATAGCTCCATGTTGGGAGAGTATGGTATGATGTTTTGTAGATACAAAGTATTTTTCTCCTCAGATGACTGTCACTTTGAAACCAAACCAACTCATTTAAAATTGGTAAAAAATGCCAGCAACTGATTATCACATCCATACATTTGGTCAGCATTCAGTAAGGAACAAAGCTCTCTGTGACACTGATTTTGGATATCCATGACTAAAATAATGGACTTACATCTCCTGAAGTGGATGTGTAGCTACTCTGAAATAATCTAACCTTATTTTCATTCTAGGCACATTATGGATACCTCAGACCATTTAACATTTGTAAATCAGTGAGAAGATTAATTTAAAACCTGAACTGGATGCACTTTTTCTGTCTGTATTCTCTGTAATAAGCCACAAAACTGCATTTCAACATGACAAATTGTTTCATTCATGATAATTATCTATACAGGGCTGAGATACCTTCTGATTGGGTTTCATCTCTGTGAAAAGGCACTAACCTTTTGTGAAATAAAAGCTCTGAATGTGATGTAAAAGTCCTCACAGAGGAGGGGACAGTTTCTTCACAGTTCCTTTCTAGTCCCCTGCTTTCAGTGAACCTCATTCTCTTTCTTGGTTTTCTTCTTAGCAGTTTTTGCAGTAAGAAGTATCCCGTTTTCAGACTGGAGATGTTTGAAGGGTATCTGTGTAAATGGTTGGGATATCTGCCACTTGAGGCTTGACTTTCTGTCAGCAAAGTGTGATCATCGTAAAATAGACCACTAAAACCATCTGTCCATCGTGCATGCCCTCACAGTGCCTGTGTTTCATCACTGGTAGTAAAGGCAGCCCAGGGTGCTCTGAAGTAGGTACCTAGTGCACAAGGTAAGTGAAACAAGACCTACTCCACAACTTTAGTTGACAGAGGCTAGCATTTTTTGTATCACCTAACACTGGTTTTGTTGTCTCTAAACCCTCTTACGACTTCTGGCATTACAGCTTCTCTAGGCATCTAGCTATTCCTTTCTCATACAAGCTTCTATGCTCTCAACATTACTGCTTCTTGGGCAGGCTCCAGTTAGCACTTTAGCTGATGAAGGGAAGAGCACATCATAAACAGTTGCTGCTTTTTTTGAGCCCCTTTCCTGTGGAGAGACAACCATACTTCTCTGGGTTACTCTTTTTTTACTTTCAAAGCTGAGAAAGCAACATGACCAACCACAACAGGGGAAACAGCAAATCTTTTTTTTCCCTGTGTTACTGAAGAGAAGGGGGAGGGAAAGCTCTTGGTACAGATGCATTCATTTCACTCACATGAAGTCCTTCAGAAAAGGTTCATTTTCTAGGGGAAGGTGGCTTCTTCATTAAGCAAAATGAATAAAAATTTTAATTGGCATAAAGATATCTTGAATGCAGAAACACATCATTAAGGCCTGCTATTTTTTACCATTGTATATCCCAGTTACTGAAAGTAGAATTTAAGACATTTTCAAGGTGACAAATGATGTAATTAATCACTGGCTCAATCTGAACCCAACCAGTTAGCAGGGTGAAAAACAGAGGTGTATGTTATGGCATGCTGTGGCATAGCTGTACTATTGTGTTTCTGGGTGTTAAGAAGACTTGTCTTACCTTATCTGACTCTTCTTTTCAAATAGCCTGCTGGTTACACTGGGCTGTTGGATTGGCTGCAGGATCCTTCCTACAAGGGTCCTGATATTGGCTGCCACAGAAGCAGCTCAGGTTTGTGAGCTGTCCTAACATCAGCTGCCCATCTAACAGCACCACAGATATCATCCTGCGTCTTGGAACACTGGAGGAGAGCCAGGTCATGGACACATGTGGCCATTAGTTTTATGAGCTGTGTTGTCAATGTTATGTGATAGGTTATAGTAATAATACATTGTAATAACAGTGCTCAACAGAGAGCTGACCTGACAAAAAGGTGAATCGCTTTCTGCTAGAGCAGTGAATCCCTTCAGATCAGTGGGACAGTCAGGGAGCAGTGGTAGCAGGGCTGTGCCAAAAGGGAAGATGAACCAGGAGCCAGGGTGACAACAGGGCAGGTAGAGCAGAGACCCTGCACCCCTGTCCCACGGTGGCCAAGGGAGGTGAGCAGAAGAGACCCTGTGATGGTAGCTGCATTCAGCCAAGAGCCTGGATCACCTAATAAGTCTGTAGTGATGGGGCAGGGCCTGAGGTGAAGCCAGGGAGTCAAGTCCATGGGCCGTGGCCATGTCAGTGAGGTACATTGCTGGGCATAGGCATGGCTGCAGAGGAGCTCCAGCAAGGACCAAGACCAAAAGCATCATTACCTTAAAAGCCTCTCTGGAGAAAGGGGACGATGACTCCAAAGAGGCATCTTGCAGCTCTTTCTTACTTAGCTCTTTAAGGCTGCGCAGCTGCCTGACATCAAAGCTGGGCATGAGCACCGGCAGCCATACTCCTGGAAGTGGATTGAAGGTAGTAGTGCACTCGGGGCCCTCACAGGGCTGCTGCATAGGAAAGAGGGAGAAGTCAAAATTCTCACTTTCAGCAGCAAAATGTTAGATGGACTCAGCCATGGTAGTTAATTTCATCTCCAGATGAAATCAATGTGGTCCTAATGCAAGAGCTATTGTCCAAGAACTGCAGCTAATTCTATCTACCAGAATTGAACAGAAATACTAAATCTTGATTCTCTGCTATATGCAATACTATTTTAAAGATACTTTATTAAACATCAAAAGTATCCATTTGACAGAGGAGCCTATATTTGTCTGAGGAGCGCTGGTAACTCCTTTCAGGTGAGGCTGACAGACTGTAGAGTATTTGCAGTAGTTTCTAAATAGCTTGCACGCTTTATTAAGTTATATACTTGTCAGTAATACAGCCAGCTTACTCTTACATGACTTGGCAATCAATTCACTAATGTACTTATTATAACATACAGAAACAGTAGTACAAGCTACGCATTAATTAAAGACCTTCCTAATCAAAGGGCATGTGTCTGAGGCTGTGGTTCAATGATGCTCTAAGGCCATCACTGGATGGGAAGATGCCATCTTTCCCATCCCTAGCCTTTGCTCCACCAGGCAGCTCCCCTACAGTTGTGCTGGCAGGGCTGTTTGTGAGGTGAGTATGACAAGGAACTAGATCGAGCTTAAAAGAAATTCAGAAAGATACATCTTTGTTCAGTTGCCTCATCCAATCCACTAGAAGAACTGGGAGGGTGAGCTTCCAGCTGTGGAGAAGGGAGCACCTTAGGAAGAACAGTGTTTGACTTGTGGAGCCCTTCAGTCAGTAACCAAATCTGATGTTCGTCTGAAGCAAAACCACCATTGTCTTTTTGATTGTAGTAATACTGAGTAAGAGCTTCAGGATTTACTCATAAAACCTCTGAAAGGGACATTAAAAGCCCATAGAAGCAGAGGTACTTTCAGGAAGTGAATTCCCATGACACAGTTGTGTGCTTTGATCACTTTGTCCATGTAGTGTCCTTTGTAAATTATTAATGCTTTTCACTGCTGATTTATTCTGATATAAGATAGAGTGACTTTGGACTTTATTTTTGTTGATGATATCCTAAGAATATTTGAATGGCAGTCAAAGAGCTTTAGTATCCTGCTTTGTTATTTGAATGATGAAAATACTAAAGAGCCTGTTTTAATGGTCTTTTAAAATAAAAATATGAGGCTGTCATGAGTATTTGTGGCTACTGTGTATGAAATTTTACTACACAGCATTTTTCTGAAATCTGTTTAATGAAACAGGACTTATCACCCTTCTACTACCTGTTCCATCACTGAAGGACAAGGTAGTCTCTGTCAGGATCTTGTTTTGTTCTTACCTGTGGCAAGTCAGCATGAAACCCATGACAGGAGAAAATTTGGGCCAAAAAATTTAAAGGTATATATAGTGACTATTTTGTCTTATCTATTTTTGTTGCACAAAAAGACATTACAAAGCAATAAAATCTGAAAGGAGAAGGATTTCAGATGCCTGCCTGACAAATGGCAATCCCAAAGCACCTTGAGCCTTTAAGACATAGTGTAGTATACTGAAATGGCACTTTGTTAAATTCTACATCACCACGTCCCCCTCAAAGGTACTGACACAGATTCACAAGGCTTTTCTAGGTGCAAATCTATTTAGGACCCCTTTATGTCACACTTAATATCCTATTAAAAAAAGATACCTTGCCACTCTTTAGCGTGCTTCTTTCCCCTTAGATATCTGAGCAAAAAGAGGCTGTATTTCATGCCCTGAAGATCCAAAATTGATTTTAAAAAATCATCCTGAATATCTGAGGCCTCAGGTTCAAAGATCTCTCCTAGTTTCCATTAGCTCTGTGTCTAGATCTTGTGTCATGCCCACACTGATGAGATCAGAGGATATCTGAGGCAGCTGGTGAACTTGAAGTTTTTCTCACACTGACCTACCTCTCCAGTACTTTTTTCAAGGCACAGAAAGTAAAAACTGGGCAACAAAGAGTTAGTGAGAATCTGTCCACACTAGCGTTCTGAGTAGCAAGTGGTACTGTAATTTCCCTAACAGAAGCTGGCAACTTCCCACCCAAGGAAAGTGTTGACAACCTTCATCAACGATGGGCCCATTTCTTCCTCACTAGCCCATAACTACCTTCACTTCAGCTCCAGGTTTCTCATCTCTGTTAGAGAGACAGTTGATGAGAGTGACCATAGTGGACATTAAAATGCTCTACATGTCTGCAAGGTAGAAGAACCCTAATTTTTTTCACCTGGTATTATAGAAGTCAAAAACAAATGTAGAAAAATAAATTATTGGTATGCTGTAAATTTTTTTATCACTTGATTCGTGTGGCTCATTTTTTTTGCCAGCAGGTAAAAAATAGGATGTAGGTATTGTAGCCTTGTCAAAGTTTTCTTATCTGCTCATTTGGAAGCTATGTTAAATGTTAAGACTAAAGGGAACTTATTAATTTATGCTTACATTGTGTGAATATGATTAACTGATTTTCCCATCTTACCAGCTGTTTCTCACAATCCTGCTGGTAAAGGCTTCACTTTTAAGAATACAGCTTTGGGTTCCAAAGTGTTGGAAAGTGTTACTTTGATTAAAAATCTCTAAAAGTCTGAAGATTCTGTTTCCATTTACTCTGATTTGCCTACCATGTATTATCAACTTCAATGCAAGGATTTTTTTTTTTTTCACTTGGCAGTGAGCAATATAACAAGCAATCTCTTGCATTCTTTTGCAGGGAGCTCTGCACAGTGTATGCTGTAAGCTTTCCTGGTGAAGTCAATGCAATAGTAGTGTTAGAGCTTACCTGGAAGCACATTCAATCCTGGGGAAATCAACAAGCAAGTTTAAGGCAAGCTAAGCATGTGTGTAGAACTGAGTTGGCCTAATCGCGTGAAGTTGCAGAATTATGCAGGGATGTAGACAACAGCACTCTGCAAGAGAAATAGTGAATTTATGTCTCCCTGGCCTACCCTGAAGATACTAGAGTGACTTGTCTTCTCTTAGTGTCAAGCACCAAATTCAGAGTGATTCTACTGCTAGAATACACTGATGATATCTGATCATTTTCCGTCTATTTGATGTCTTTTGGTATGAACTAGCATAAGCTTTAAAAACTTATGAAGTCAGACTGATGAGGTATGAACCTACAGTCTGCCAAGCTGCAAAGCCATCTGCTTAGTGTTTCAACTGTCCAGTGCTCCAGATAGATAGATCTGAATTTCGGTTCCCAGTGAGCCAATATGGGATTTACCTTCACTGCCCGTGTAGTTTCAGAAATGATTACCCCTTAGCAAAACTCTCAGGGACTTAAAAGGCAAAATTAGATGCTTCTCCATTGAGAATTTACTGACTCAGGAAGATGAAATCAACATGTTTTCCTGGATTTAAGGCACCCAACAAAAAAGGAATACGCATTTGTGTTTATTCCCACACTTAAAATGAGTAAAACTCCATCCCAAAGTAAGCAAGACATGCTTTCTCAGCAGACAACTCATTCTTGGTTTTAAAAAAACCAGCTAGAATAAATATTCTTAAGGATCCATGAAGGAGCTAAAATGACTGTGCATCCTTTGTGATTATCATCACAGAGAACAAAATAGCTGGCATTTAAAGAAACAGTAAAATACATCAGTTTAGCAAGTGTACATATTGATTTTTTGAACAGAATAATTTGGTCTCTTTCTATAACAGATATGCTGTCTTCTATTGCAGAGGAACATTAGTAGTTTATTTTATTCCTTTTTTAAAATTTATAATTAATTAACCCACAAATCACCTTTTTCCAAAGCTCTTGAGACTCAATTTGCACTAGTAGGAGAATGAACAGGTTCTTGCTGTAAAGTCCTTAATTCTGTGATTAACCACTCACCGTGGATTTAACAGCAAAGTGCTGCTGCTCTATCTGCCATTACTATGGCTTCATTAGTTTCACAGAATATATCAGACCACATTAGTCTGATGTATTGTCAAAAATAATTACAGTGTAGGCATACTCTGGAAAGCAGATATGTAAAAACGCCCTCGTCTTACTCAACAGATCACTCCTCTGTGTCCATACAGTCAGATCTGCCTATTTTGTGACAGAAACACTGGTTTTTGTGTTTCAGTTCTGTAAGCACCTTGTATACATAATAACATTAACTCTGAATGTGTTGAATCCCTCAAGGACAATCTCAGCATGGTGATCACTAAACCTGGGGTCATAAAGTTGTGCACAAATTTTAAAAAAGCACCGTTGGAGTGTCTTAGAGCTGATGGATCTTGAATTAATTCACAGCTTGACTTTCTATAGTCATCGAAGCAGACATAAGAAGAAGAGAAGCTAGTCTGAGTTTTAGAAGGAAGGTAGAATTTCCAGGGCTGGCAGACCACATCACTTATTGATAAAGGGAGTGTGTTTGATCTGAAAGGAATTAAGATACAACTAACAGGGAACCCCAGAATGCTGTTTTACATCACTTTTCATTTTCAAAAAACATTGTAAAATTAAGCCGTAATTGTCCAGTGTTACATTTTGCTGTGCAAGAGCCTTGTTTCAGCAAGACTACTCTCAGTCATGTTGCTTCATTTCTTTATTGATTCACATAACCGTATAATTTTCAGTGTGTCATCAACTCAACCGTGGCTACAATTCAGTCATTCTTATTGGGTTTACAGGCCAATTTCAACTTAAACAAATATGAAAAGCTATGGAAGTTTGGTGTTATAATGAAAAGTGATGATGCAATAACGTAGGGATTAGTTCCCCCTTTCTAAAAAGTCAGTTACTGGACAACTTCTCATGAGGCAATAAATATCATCATTTCAGGCAATATTTTTACTGAGCTTTTGCTCTTCAGACAAGTCGCTACGAGCCATTACTGAGTCTTTCTACACCTGTTAGCTGTAGAAAGCATATACAGGATAGAAAGCAGAATCTCCTCTCACTTGTGCCTTACCTGCAGAGTAAGGCACACTTCCCTAAGCTGCAATGGGAAGACAGTATTTCTGTGCTAGATCCAGTGGCCTAGCAGGAGTTGAGACAGGTGACAAGCTGTTAACCAGGGGAAGTCTGTCCCACCTCTTCTTCCTTGTACCCTAAGCACACACATAGCTGCTGCTAAGGTCCAGTTTGAATTCTGCTTCTACTCAGCAGCTGCTTAAGCATGAGACACATGTGCTTTGTAGCACACTTGGTTTTCTATATGCTGTTCTCAATATACCTAAAGTCATGTTTCTGTGCAATCCCAAAAGCACTTTAGTTTTGAGTTGCTTATCTGCTAGATGCCTAACTGACTCCTAAGTCCAGTTGGGAACTATAAATCAAGTCATTTTTCATATCCTTCCCAGCTAAAACCTGACACAAAATGATGTGCCAGAAAACGCTCTTTTTCAAAACGGGGAGGAAGCTTTATATACTACCCTAACCCTCTTCACACTTATCCAGCAAATGACATGCTGCAGTTTGGCTCCTCCCTACACCTCCGGCAGGACTGCAAAATGAAACCATCTGCACCCTGGATGAATGAGCTGCCTACTGATCACTTGCTGTTGTTCTATATATATATATACACACGTATATATATATATATATATATAGGAATATAAGTGCTCTGGCTCGGTGTCTGAAGTTAGCTGGGATGGATCTGGGTTTCATGGAAGAGTAAAGTCAATGTGGATTTCCTATACAGTCATCAGAGACCACTAAAGAATTGAAACACTCTTTTCAATTAGTTAGTGTCATTTGTTCAGGTTTTTTCCATACTGATGAGTGATATTGAATGAAATGTTGCCAGAGTCAGAAGGTAGAAAATACACCTGTACTGGTCTTCAAACACTATAGTTAATGTGAACATTCGATAGTGGTAGTTCCATAAGATCACACTGTGAAAATATGACTTTCACACAGTAGCATTTTATGAAATAATCCTTATTTTCCCCTAAATATTGCACCAAGCTCAATAAGTTATGTGCTGCAAATATTGAAAATCACCTCTGTCAGCTAAGGTCATGAATGTTTTGTGCACATTCATAAAGTCCCAGAATTTGAGTAGCTTCTGCCTAATTTTTTGCTCTAAATTCCAACATAGGCATGAACGACACTGAGAGCCGTAACCTGGGTAAAATCAAGGAAGACTTTCGAGCCCTGGGGAAGCAAGTGAAAAACATTGGTGCCCGGGTGATCTTCTCTTCCATTTTGCCAGTTTGAGGGAAGGAAGCAGCCAGAAACAGGCACATAATGTATATCAACTCCTGACTACATGGCTGGTGCCACCGTGAGGGGTTTGGCTTTTACGACAATGGGGTGTTCTTCAATGACTACAACATGCTAGGGAGGGATGGAATCCATCTGTCCAAAGGGGCTAAGGGAATCTTCAGCAGTAGGCTGGCTAATGTGGTGAGGCAGGCTTTAAACTGAAGGACTTGAGGGGTGGGATCTGTTGTGAAAATGCTCACACCAGCACGTCCAATGGGGGAGTAAGTCAGGCCAACCGGTGCAGTGACAAATGTTCCTTAGCTGTCTCCCAGGATGTGAAACAGAAGAGTCATCACCTCAAGCGTATGTATAGGAATGCATGCAGTCTAGGAAACAAACAGGACGAACTGGAGCTCCGTGCCCACTCAGAAGGGTATGACGTCATAGGAGTAACTGAAACATAATGGGACTGCTCAAATGACTGGGGGATTGCAATGGATGGTTACAGGCTCTTTTGTAAGGACAGGCAAGGTAGAAGAGGTTGAGGAGTCGCACTCTACATTAAGGAAAACCTCTAATGTATCGAAGTCAACTATTGTGATTGCGACTACTCTATCAAATGCCTCTGGGTTAACGTCAAAGGGGTCATCTCCAAGCAGGACCTCACAGTGGGCATCTGCTACAGACCTCCTAACCACGATGATGAAGCCACCGAAGCGATACTTGGGGCACTAAAGCAAGCTTCTGGCCAACAGAACCTGGTCCTTATGGGTGACTTCAACTACCCAGACATCTGCTGGAAGAACAACATGGCAGCTCACATGTCATCCACCAAGTTCCTGGAATGTATAGAGGACTGTTTCCTGATACAAATGTTGGATGTGCCAATCAGGAAGGAGGTGCTGCTGGACTTGCTATTCACAAACCAAGAAATCCTGCTTTGTAATATCTTGGTTAGTGACAGCCTTGGCTGCAGCGACCACAATATTGTGGAGTTTGGGATGCTGCTGAGCATGCTGAAGGTCACCTCTAAGACAAGGGTTCAGGATTTTAGAAGAGCAAACTTCAGTTCACTCAGGGCTCAGCTGGGAGGGATTCAATGGGAAGCTTCCATGGAAGAGAAAGGAGCTAGTGAGTGCTGGAAGTTCTTCAAGAACTCTCTATTGGAAGCACAAAGCCAATTTATCCCCTACAAAGGACAGGTAAGTAAGCGGAGCAAGAGGCCCCCTTGACTCAACCATGACATCCTGGGTCTACTCAGATCCAAAAGGGAAGCACACCAGAGATGGAGAAGTGGAGGATTATCCGTCGAGAGCTACAAGGGCATTGCCAGAGTGTGCAGAGATGCAGTTAGAAAAGCAAAAGCCCAGCTTGAATTGAAACTGACTGTAGACATGAAAAATCACAAGAAAGGTTTTTTCAGGTATGTCAACCACAAGAAGAAAAGGAAGGAAAACGTAGGCCCACTGTTAAACAGAATAGCAGAGTCAGTCACCAATGATGCTGCAAAAGCAAAGGTCCTCAACACTTTCTGCATGTCTGTCTTTACCAAAACTGTTGGGTCCCAGGCTTTGGGAATGAAATTTACAGTTGATCCAGACACCGACCCACCATCAGTGAAGGAAGAGTTAGTACATGAATTACTACAGGAGCTTGACCCCTACAAATCTATGGGCCCTGATGCCATCCACCCGAGGGTGTTGAGAGAGCTGGCTGACATCATTGCAAGGCCACTCTCCCTAATCTTCGAGAAGTCATGGAGAATGGGATGTCCCAGAGGACTGGAGAAAGGCAAATGTTACCCCTATCTTCAAGAAAGGCTCGAGGGAGGATCCGGGTAACTATAGGCCCATCAGCCTTACTTCAATCCCTGGGAAAGTTATGGAACGAATCCTCCTGGGGGCCATCACAAGTCAAATGAAGCACGTGATTGGGAAAAGCCAACATGGCTTCACTAAGGGCAGATCGTGCTTGACAAACCTGGTGGCCTTCTATGACAAAGTGACTTGCCTGGTTGACATGGGCTGGGTGGGTGACATTGTCTACCTGGACTTCTCCAAGGCCTTTGATACGGTTCCCCACAGTCTCCTTCTGGAGAAATTGATGTGTTATGGCCTAGACAAGTGGTCTGTGCAGTGGGTGGGGAACTGGCTGACAGGCCGCACCCAAAGGGTGGTGATTAATAGCTTTTTTTCAAAGTGGCAACCTGTCACTAGTGGAGTCCCCCAGGGATTAATATTGGGCCCAATGTTATTCAATATCTTTATAAATGTTCTGGATAATGGCATCAAGTGTAGCCTGATGAAGTTTGCTGGTGATACCAAACTGAGTAGGGAAGTAGACACTCCAGAAGGGAGAGCTGCTCTGCAGGAAGATCTGGATAGGCTGGAAGAGTGGGCCAGCAAGAACCTTATGAAGTTCAACAAGGACAAGTGTAAGGTCTTGCACCTGGGAAAACATAATCTGGGAGTGCAGCACAGACTGGGATCCACCTGGCTGGAGAGCAGCTCTGTGGAAAGGGACCTGGGGGTCCTGGTGGACAGAGAGCTCAACATGAGCAAACAGTGTGCTGCTGCGGCCAAGAATGCCAACAGGATGCTGGGTTGCATCCAAAAGGGCATCACCAGCAGAGATAAAGAAGTCATCATCCCACTCTACTCAGTGCTTGTCAGGCCACACCTGGAGTACTGTGTACAGTTCTGGTCCCCGCTCTACAAAAAGGATGTGGACAGGCTGGAAGGGGTCCAGAGAAGGGCCACCAAGATGATCAAAGGATTGGGAAGCCTGCCATATGAGGATAGGCTGGGAGAACTAGGTTTATTCAGCCTTGAGAAAAGGAGACTCAGAGGGATCTCATCACTTAAGGGGTACTTAAGGGGTAGCTACAAAGAAGATGGAGACTCCCTTTTTACACGGAGTCACATGGAGAGGACAAGGGGGAATGGACACAAGTTGCTCTTGGAGAGATTCCGATTGGACATGAGAGGGAAATTTTTCACAGTGAGGACAGTCACCCATTGGAATAATCTCCTCAGGGAAGTGGTTGACTCTGCCACGTTGGACACCTTTAAGAGTCGTCTGGACAGGGTGCTGGGCCATCTTGTCTAGACTGTACTCTTCCTAGAAAGGTTGGACTAGATGATCCCTGAGGTCCCTTCCAACCTGGGATTCTGTGATTCTGTGAACTCTTCAGTCCCCTTGGTTAGTAAGTTTTCATTCTTGATAACACTGCTGTGTAACTTGGTTTGGAGCCTTGATGTTCCCATTTTGCAGATAATAGCTGGCTGTTTTCTCTCAGTTTCTTTTTTCATTTTTTTCCCTTGGGCTGTTCTTCATCCAGTCTGCTGCTCTTCCTACTTGCAATAGCCTGTTACCAAACCAAACCAGTATTTGATGCACTGTGCTATAGCCATATTTTAACTCCATAAATAGGTAGGTAAAATGTTCACAGTAACACCTGTGCATTCTCCTTGGGCTCAGTTCTGTCCTGAGACAAAGCTCTGGAAAGGAACTTCAGGTAGCTTGAGCAGTCAGGGCAGGCTCCCCCAGCATGGGCCACAAGGCCAAGAAGGCAGGTCCTGGAGACTCAGTCTGAGCAGCTGGCATGGGTGGTAAGTCAGCCAGCAAGGAGTCGAACTTCCATGAGATTCTGTTTGATACTGTAATGGTACAAAGGAGCCCGAAAACAAGCTTAGGATGGCAGAAGTTGAAAAGGTAAGAGAGCACAACATTCCTATGACATGGGCTAGTTCTGGTGCCCCAGGTTATTAATAGGAAGTGTGAGACAGGTTTATTAAGGCCAGGTGCAGTTGCTGTTTCATCCTGAAGTTGGAGCAGATCCCTCCATTACTATAAACACCCATTCAATCTGCTGAGGAGGTTTCAGTAGAGTTTGACAGCCTGCACTGGCTTTGTGTTTCATGTACTGTGGTACATCAACAGCAAGCACAGGAGTGGAAGCAAAGGATTCCTCAGCTTCCCACTCTTTGCTTGGTCTGCTAGGCTGCAACAAAGCTGATACATGATAATGTGGCCTCTGTACTATATGTCTTACCAACAGTTTAGTAACTCAGCGTGCTGGGCATGGCCCCAGTTGGTTTTCCTTGTATAATTATCAGAAGCTACAATATGCAACCTTTAATTCAGTGGCAGTTTCACTGATTTTGCTTAAATGAGAAATAAGCGTGCAAGTGAATGCATAGCTTCAAGCATCCACAAAGATACCAAACCGAACCACAAACTACATTAAACAATAATAAAACAAAACAAAACAAAACAGGAGAGAGATGAATATTCACAACACTTTTAAAAAAAAACTGGGGGGGTGCTCACAGAGCCCACCCTTGGCAAATGGCTTGAATAACACCACCAGGTAACACAAGAGTGTGTGTGTGCATGCGTGTGCATGCGCTCCCATATGAAATACACAAAGCTGCCCATGTTAATTGATCACGTTTAAGATGAAGGTGACCATCAGCCCCTAACTGATGGTGTTAAATGGGAAGATAGACCATCAGTAGATTAAACAGTAGCCTGGAAACTTCAAAGACAGCTTTGAAACAAAGGAGGAGTCATCCTGAAAAGAAGTATGAAAGAAATGTGAAAATTGTTAGTGGGGGGTGGGGGGACAGGGACAACAGTGATCAGATGACGCCTTGGAGGGTAACCGGCAATAATCAAACCTGGTTTGCACTGCCAGAAGCCACCCTGCCAGCATTGCAATCTCTGCCTATATCAAACAGAGCATCGTCCCCATGGGATGCCCCATGGAGCCTGTGCTCAGTGGATGGCGTGATGGTATGGGGTGCAACAAGTGGGGACCCACACCCTGGGGACACGTAGGGGGGGTTTGTGGAGGGGCCTTTCTTCTGCAGGAGTCATGGTTTATCTGTTGTGTTACTGATATTGATCCTGAAGGTACTGCAGGTGAGTTATGTGATGTTAAGAAATCTGTTGTTAACTGCTTCAATCCTTGTTTGGTTTAAATTATGAGAACTGAAGAGTTTTCCCCTGCTACATTATTTTGGGAGTGGATAGTAACACAAGAGGAATCTTTCCATTGGAGTTCACTGCTTTGCTGAAGAGGTTTGTTACTTTCAACTGTCTAATTGCTCATTTCCAGTTTGTATGAAGTGAATGAAACTTGCTCCAGCAGACATTGATAAAGGAGCTCTAGAGTGAATAGGTTTAAAAAAGCAGTCCTCAAACTTTGTCTGCACTAATGTTTTCAGCTGTTGTGCAGAAAGAGACATCTTTGATCCCTGTTTGGTATGGCTTGATATGTCCAGAAAAGGGAGTTGCAAAGCCAGTACATTTCAGCTTGTCTGGCAAGGCCTTCAGAGAGCAGAGGTGGGTGGAAGTCATCTACTCCAGGTTAAACCTTTGTGGTGGCAAGACTGAGCTAGTCAGTCTAGATTCCCTTGACTACCAAAAATCAAAACACCACATCAAAAAACAGATATCTGAAACAAGACAGGTGCTTCAGATCCTGGAAGGTTTTGCTCCATTAACCTTGTTTCCCTCCATTAATTGTCCAGGGAGTCTGGAGTAGCTACCTCAGGAGTGGATATCTACTTGTAGATAACTAAGGTGGGATTCAACTTGCAGGTAAAGGATCTACATGTAGATATAGAAAAACTGTTTCAGTGCCTTGGCACCCATTCTAGCTGACCAAAGTATGGTCAATAGCATTGATGAAGCCTGGAGAGTTACTTAGCTGACCATCTGCAAGAGTGTTTGTGTTTAGATGAATAGCTCCACTGTGTGTATTTACCTCTATGTCTTGCCTTCAGTAGGAGATGCTCATTCTCTCTGAATTAACTAGCAGTTAGTAACAAAAAAAACCCAAAAACAACAAACCCCAAACCAACAAATCAAACAAAAAAAATGCCCTGAGATAACAAAAACCAAAACACTTCAAAGTCATTTTGATAGTGCAGATGCACAGCTTAAGCCTCTTTTAACAGTCAAGTTTTGTCACCTTTTATCAGCTGATGTGGAAAAGAGATGGCCACTTAGCACGGGGCGTATATAGCTTTTGTTTGCTGGTTAGACAGAGGGCTGAGACACACAAAGAGTGTCTACCCTCTAACTGAACATTGAAAGGAGACAGCCTTCTTAGGTGGGACTCTGGCTGAGGATTCAGGATACTGAGGTCCAGTTGCCAGATTTGCTATATGCCTTTAATATGACTTTGGAAATTACATTTAACTTCCCACTTGAAGGACCTAGTTAGTTATCTGTAAAGGAGAAAAATACCTGGCTGTTTTCCCTCTCTTGTTTTCTTTAGACTGGGCAATCTTCTGTGCACTACAGCTGCAGTGTCATTTTGGGCTGCAAGTATGATAAAAAAAAGAGCAAAGTCAAAAGTTTAAAAGTCTGTTTCAGGGGTGGTTCTGGTGAACAAGAAACAGAGGCAAGGCTTTCTCCATCGAAACACATTGCAAAAGTATCCTGTTCTGGTACATCTTGTGGTGGGTCTAACTGTGACTCCTGAAAGCCACTGATTTCCATCGGCTAACACGATGGCTCAGCAGATGCTAAGTGATGGCTGCACAGCCTGATTGCAGCAGAGGGACCTTCAACACTATGAAGAATTGTTGCTTTCTGAAATGGATGATCAGGGAAACAGAGACTGCAAAAACAATGCCTTGGCAAAGGCTTTAAGTTCATGCAGTATACCCAACTCTTCTCTAAGTTCAATGATGTTCCCACATTTCTTTTCCATTCATGCCTCAGATCCACACTAAGACCCAAGCTGGGTTGTGAAATATTAAAAAAATCCTTTCAAGAAGATTCTACTTTTATTACTATTTCATAGAATTTGCTTCAGTTACAAATTATCTATTTCTTTTAAGAGCTTTTACAAGTCATTGCACAAGATACTGTAGCTGACTGCTGAAATTAAGAATTGACAAGCCCCACGTATTTGAAAACACAGGTTTGAGTCCTTTAAAATATAACTAAAGCTTTTATTTTCCCCTAAATAACGCAGTCAGGCTGGTGATGTAGTATCTCATGCCCTATTAACTTTTCCTTTAGGGAGACACAGACACTCCCTATTTTAGGCAGTGTAAAACCTTCATGTTTAAAACAAGGGAATGTAGACCACAATACTGCTGTCGTCAGCTACCTCACAAGGCATGGCATCTTGTGGTAAGGCAAATACCTCTGATATGACAAAATACCTTGAAGTATTTGTTTTCACTGTCAACTTAGGACAGAATTTACTGCAGCAAATAAGTCTAACACCTTGAAAGTGATGAGATGAATTTGTGATTCTGCAGAAAACAAAGCTCCTCTGTATTTTCACACTTTTTGATCCAGTTACTAGCAAATTCAGAAAATATTCCCTCTGAATAAAAGTTGATGTGTGTATTATGCTCTGACACCATCATGCTTGGAGATTGCATGCCACTAGCTGGGAGACTAAGTGCTTTCAGTGGCCAGGAGTAGTGTTATCTTTAGCACTGCTAAGCAATCCATACCAGAAGGTGCTGCTCCTTTTATGAAGTGTTTAATTTCGTGCTTAAGGCTGAGATCTCAGGAATGCTTTTTATTTCAATTCTTCCCCACCACCCTCATCTTCAGGTCTAAAATAATGAGCTGCACAGAACTGAGACTGAAGAAAATCTGTGACAACAAAACAACAAAAAAGAGAGAATTGGCTAAGGCTTTTAAGGAAAAGGAATAAGTAGGAAAGCCAATAGAAATGTAGTTGGATGTAATCAAAGGACAAATGAAAGATATAATACATTATAATGAAGGACTCTTCCTGTCTGAAAAAGGCTGCCAGAAAGGATAACATCCAGAAATCAGTGAGGGGACTAAATTCACACAAGAAGAGTTTTACCTGACTCTAAAAAGCTTATGTCTATAATGAGAAAGAAAAACATCATTTAGGAAGTAAAGGAGATCTAATAAAAGACCTGTTAATTGCTAAACCAGACATGGACTCCCGGAAAATATAAACATAAAAAAGTCAGTGGATTCAGGTCATAGGGGGACTGTGATATTTATGCAGCAAATGTAGGGTTTAATCAGCAGTGGCCACATTGCCAGTTCCTGCAGAGCCCAAGACAGCTGAGATGGTGCCTGGGAGAAGCCATCAGTCTGAGTAGCTTTAGTAATGCTCCTGGAACTGGATGTGCTTCCCGGCCAAAGACCAGCTGCTGCTGAGACAAGGCAGAAAAGGCACAGTTTGCAAGAGACTTCCAGCAGCTGTTTACAGTTTGAACTAGGAAGAAGTGGATGAAGAGTGACGAAGCAAACCCTGTCACTCCATGTATCGTGCTTGAAGAGGAGGTGTCTTCCAGGGACTGTCTGTTAAGTGGTGGAGTTGACCTCAGGGAGCAGGAAACTCCTTAGCGAGGCAGCTCATGCTCTAAGATGTATGTGAACAAGACAAGAAAAATTAAATGTACTTTGGTTGCTCTGGAAGGGAGGAATAATCCTGGCAGTTACATTTGGATGAGGATAAACCCCCATCCCTCATCACGCAATGAAGCAAATGTTGAGGGAGGAAAACCCCACAGATCTGTGAAAGGAAGCAGGAGCTTCAGAGGACAGTACTTTAGACTTTCCTATCCAATGCAGCAGTCTGTAACCCTCCCAGGTGTATCTTCTCCACAGTATCTCAAGGCTCCATGCACTGTCCAAGCTCCCCCCTTGCTCCTAGGCCTTGGCTCTGCCTTAAATCGGCAAATTAGGCAGAAGAAAACCAGAGGAGGGACCAGCAGCAGCTCTTCTACAGATGTAACATACCTTATTCTGTTGATAGCTCTGACAATTTACACCAATGTAATTACATTTTAGTAATGCACTAGAAAGAGTCACTTATGAAATATTAGTCTCATCATGCTCTTGATAGGTACTTTGATTGGGATGAGAACTCCCTGAATTTTAAACAAAGGGTAATGATAAACATTAATGTATCAGGTTGGTGTTTGGTGGCTTACTGCTGAGACTGGTATTACAAGCAGGCTTATTTAACATCTTATTTAATGATCTGGATGAAAGAGTAAACAGAGTATTAAAAGAAATCCCAAGGGTGAGCTAAACCACAACAAGGTGAGCACAATGGAGGCAAAGAACCGATGAAAAGATGCTGAAGGAAAGGATGGCTTTGGGGTTAATGGAGTGGACCAGGATTCAGTTTTCTGACTATACCATGCACAACTTCCCTCTGCCCAGGCTTTCAACAGTGCTGAATTCAGACTAACCCAGATGCTTTGGAGGATAGGGGTGATGGTTTCTCTGTACCTTGTATATCCATGGGTTAAACCAGTGATAACTGCACTTATTCCTCCAATCCTACTTAATTTGAAGCACTTCAGATTTGAGTCTAACCCAGAGAGGGCCCCAGGCAATCTCTTTTGAGGTCTTACAGCACCATGGGCAAATAAAGAAATGATTTGTGAAAAATATGGCAAGAACAAAACCAAATTAATTTCAGACTGGAAAAAGGTAAGACACAGCATGTGGAGAAGCCCAGCTGAGGCAGAGATTCCCAGTAGGAGCATGAAACCAGGGCAACTGTATAACAAGGTTTATTGTGATGAGGAGCAAAAACATGATTAAATGTGAGGTTGCTACATTATATGGCCAATTTGGGGCTGTTTTTGCAGAGGCATCTCCTTGCAAAGCAGGAATCCAGCAAATGCTGTCCATGCCTGTGGGGTGGCAGGAGCTGCAATGTTTCGTGGGATGCTGAGCATCTTCCCAGAAGCGATTGACAAATTCAAAGAATGACAGAAGCGACCGGGAGGATGGAGGAGTTTGGTGGCATACACACAAGCACACAGATATATAGATGTGTGCATGAGAGTGAGAGAAAGTAAAATGAACTGACTTGGCATTGTCAACAAACATTTGCAGGATGTCAGACAAATCTGTGGTTTATACATCTGTTCTGAAAATCATCATTTGGAGACTTCTTTCGGTCCATAGCTTTGTGAAGTCATAGCCTTGGCAAGTCCAAAAACCTGTATCAAAAGTGTTTCTTCAATGTTTTTAATCTAGACTTTTCTACTGGATTTTGCAGGGGAGCAAAATAAGCCTTAAATAATAAGGATTATTTGTTAGTTAAAATATTGTCATTCAGCCCTGCAAAACTACAAATCTTTGGGGACTTCCAGAAAAAGAGTGGTGCAGTGGTCTAACTATTCAGATGGGGATTTTATGAAAACAAAATAGAAAGTATCTGAAATCACATAGAAAATAATGTTTTCAGAAGGCATATTATAGAATAACACCAGTAGTGTTTTAAGAAAAGGAAAGAATCATCTCTGAGGTGATCCCATCCTATAAAGCCTGGCTTCTAGGAGTTCATTTGACTCATAAAGTGTATTAATGTGGATTCAAGAACATTTGGCAATGATTTGATTTCAGAGAAGGAGAACCATACCATGAAAGAAAATCCTCACCACTTTATACTTATGACCTATTAAAATTCGTGGACATCCTGTACTAAAGGAAATTGCTTTCGAAGTGATTACTTAACAATTCTTTCACTGGATTTTAGCCCAGAGATATAAAAATTACTCAGAATTTTAATTCTGGATTATGGGCACATGTTTCATAGAAATCACTGACACAATTTCTTTAGCTCTTGTATTACAGCTGTAGCCAGTAGAAAAGTCTCAAAAAGTCTAATGCCCTTAAGGAACCAAGACAATTACTTTCTCAAGTGTTAATTTATGATAAGCATATTCTAATACTTTAACTATGAGCTGTTAATCATTTTATCATACTGTACTTTATTAGGATTATGTTGTAAAACTTTTATAAAGATGTATCTGATATAGCACCCAATTATTATTAATGCAAGTAGTAATGTTTTTCATTGCAAAATCCTGTTTACACTTACTGCTGTATTGCCAGGTTGTATTTCTTTAGGTTGAGAGTTCCTTGCTAGGTGTCCAATTGAGATGAATTTTTTTTCAGTTTCAAGATAGAAAAAAAAACAGAGAAGCGGAAAAAAATGTATTACTTTTTCCCAAGTTCCCTTTCCACTAAGATTTTTTTTTGTGCCTTCATGCACTGAATCATGAGTTTTGGATGGACCTTTTGAGTTTCTCATGAAAATTTGTCCAGGTTTGGGCAAGTTATATGGCCTAAACATTGAGATAGCACATCTGGGTTTATTGTGGGCTTGCTAGAATTTTCGTAAAAGGGCTTTGTTAAGAACTAAGCCACCACCTTTAAGCATTGAAAGTAATTGATCTTCATCTTACCTAGCAAACATATTACCCAAAATTGTATTTACAGCATTTCCCTATTTAACTGTGGAAATTTCTGACATTATGAACTAATCGGATAGTGTCATGGTTTTAACTGGGATAGAGTTAATTTTCTTCACTGCAGCTGGCCTAGTGCTGTGCTTTGGACTTAATATGAAAATAATGTTGATAACACACAGATGTTTTGGCCGTTGCTGGGTAGTGCTTGTACTAGTCAAGGACTTTTCCAGCTTTCCATGCTCTGCCGGGTGCACAAGAAGCCGGGAGGGGAGGGGGCACAGCTAAGAGAGCGGATTCAAACTGGGCAAAGGGATATTCCATATCATGTGACATCATGCCCAGTATGTTACCTGGGAGGAGCTGGCGGGGGGAGGGAGGCAGCAGTCACGATTCAGGGATGGGCAAGCATCAGTTGGCGGGTGGTGAGCGGTTGTATCATTTGTGTTTCTGTTTTTTCCCTTTTTCCCTTTTCCTTTTTATTATATTATCATTATTGTTATTATCATTATAATTTTATTTTTATTATTAAACTGTTCTTATCTCAACCCACAAGTTGTTGGTTTTTTTTTGCTTTTGCTCTTCTGATTCTCTCCCCCGTCCCACAGGGGTGGGGGCAGTGAGCGAGCGGCTGCATGGTGTTTAGTTGCCGACTGGGGCTGAACCACGACAGTTCTTTTTGGCACCCAACTTGGGGCTTGAATGGTTGAGATAATAACAGTTGCTGGTCACAGCATAGACTCTGTTCTCAATACTAATTTATTCGATCTGCACCATGCTCTTGTATTTGCTGTGTCTGTTAATGATTGGTGTTGGGTTTTGTGGTCTGCTGTGCTCTGCAGTGATTAGTGATGTTTTTCCTGGGAGAGCTATTTTTAAAACATTGGCCTTGAGTTTTATTTGGTATTTGAAGTTTGTATTGAAGCCATTATTGTACGTTGGGTACCACCTCATGGATACAATTAACAATTATACCTCCTCCTCTGAGAGGTTTTTTATGGAGGAAATACAGAACGGCACCTTAGCTACCATCTTCTATAAGGTCTCCTCTTTCATTGCAACAACTTTTCAGTATCTTGAACATCCTTGGGTAGTTAAGATACATCTGTTGATATTGCTTTGGCAGACCATTTCAGCTCTGTCTAATGTTAATAAGCAATTTAAGAATATCATCCAGAGATCTGCCCCAAGGCTCGATAGCTATGGGTGGCAGGATATGTGGGATAGTATGGGCAAATGCCTAAGACAGTGGGCACCCCCAGTGTTGTGGGTCTTTAGTCCTGAACAAGTGCAGAATCCTGAGAAATTAGTAGAATATTTGGAGGAAGTATGTTGTCACCCAGGCAATCTGAGAGAGATACAAATCACTGCAATGTGCTGGGGCCTGGCCCATGCCTATCGAGCCCTGTTTAACACAATTCAGTACCCCCAAGGGGAAGAGAAGGCCTCTGGATCTAAAAAGACAAGGACAAGGAAACTGGCAAGCACTATAGCCACTAAAACCCCCACGACAGACACTGCGGCTATTCCAACCCTGGTGATAAGCATTGCAGCTGAATCAGAGGATCAACCCGTGCCAGTGTCAGTCGCCCCTATACACAAGAAGAAATCCTGGAAGAGAAAGTCAACTCATTTGGAAAGAGATGATGAAGAAGCAGGGCCATCACGAGGAGAGGAGGAGGAAGAGGAAGAATTTGTACAAGAAACGGAAACTACCTGTTCCCTATCCTTGAGTGAGCTGCAAGATATGCAAACGGATTTTGGCCATCATTCAGGTGAGCACACAGTCACCTGGCTGCTCTGATGCTGGGATAATGGGGCCAGTAGCCTGGAATTAGAGGGGGAGGAAGCCAAACAACTGGGATTCCTTTCTAGGGAAGGGGACATTGACAAAGCAATTGGAAAAGGGACACAAGCCCTCAGCCTCTGGAGGCGACTCCTGTCAAGTGTGAGAGAAAGGTATCCATTCGAGGAAGATATTGTATTTCGCCTAGGAAAATGGATAACCATGGAGAAAGGTATCTAGTACCTGAGGGAACTAGCCGTGCTTGAGGTGATTTATAGTGACGTAGACAATCAACAGTAATCCAAAGATCCAGACGAAGCCCAGTGCACGTGACCCATGTGGTGGAAGTTTGTACAGAGCGCACCATCGACACGTGGGAAGTCATTGGCAGTAATGTCCTGGAAAGATGATGAGGCACCAACGGTGGTGCAGGTGATTGATAGACTCCAGGATTACAAAGCAAATCTCTCTTCCTCCCTCAGCTTGTCTGTGGAGAAACTGTGCCGGGAGGTTCAGCAACTCAAAGAAGTTATGTCCTACTCTCCACCAGTATGGACCAGTATCTCAGCCATTAGGACTAAGCATCCCTTTGCTCAAGAGAGAGGATGCACACAACAGGGCACCCTATGGTTTTACCTGTGTGACCATGGAGAGAACATGAGTAAGTGGGATGGAAAACCTACCTCAACCCTAGAGGCATGGGTATGTGAGCTGAAAAGAAAAAAAATCACTCAGGGGTGTTCTTCCAGGAAAGCTGCTGCTCCAGTTTCCAGTGAGCAACTCCCCAGACAGAGGAGCAGAAGTGCTGATTTTATTTCTGATCCTAATAAAGACACTTGTGATTCATATTTACAAGAAGTGAGTGACGATTACTATGATCAGGACTAGAGGGGCCCTGCCTCCAGCCAGGTGGAGGAAAGGGATAACTGGATTTACTGGACTGTGTGGATCAGATGGCCTGGTACATCAGCCCCACAGGAGTATAAAGCTTTAGTGGACACCGGCGCACAGTGCACCTTAATGCCATCAAACTATATAAGGGCAGAACCCATCAGCATTGCTGGAGTGACAGGGGGGGATCCCAAGAGCTAACTGTATTGGAGGCCAAAGTGAGCCTAACCAGAAACGCGTGGCAAAAGCACCCCATTGTGACTGGCCCCGAGGCTCCGTGCATCCTTGGCACAGACTGCCTCAGGAGAGGGTATTTCAAGGACCCAAAAGGGGACAGGTGGGCTTTTGGTGTAGCTGCCTTGGAGACAGAGAGAATTAAACAGCTGTCTACCTTGCCCGGTCTCTCAAAGGACCCTTTTGTTGTGGGGTTGTTGAAGGTCAAAGAATAACAGGTGCCGATCGCCACCACAACAGAGCACCGGCGGCAATATCGCACCAAACGAGACTCTCTGATTCCCATCCATGAGCTTATTCACCGACTGGAGAGCCAAGGAGTCGTCAGTAAGACCCACTCACCCTTTAACAGTCCCATATGGCCAGTGCGGAAGTCTAATGGAGAGTGGAGGCTAACGGTAGACTATTGTGGCCTGAACGAAGTCACTCTGCCACTGAGTACTGCCATGCCAGACATGCTAGAACTTCAGTACGAACTGGAGTCAAAGGTGGCCAAGTGGTATGCCGCAACTGATATCGCTAATGCATTCTTAATCCCTCCGGCAGCAGAGTGCAGGCCACAGTTTGCTTTTACTTGGAGGGGTGTCCAGTACACCTGGAATCAACTGACCCAGGGGTGAAAACACAGCCCTACCATTTGCCATGGACTGATCCATAATGCACTGGAACAAGGTGGAGCTCCCGAACACCTACAATCCTAGGGGTTGACCTTGGGTCTCCCCTGGCGCTTTCTGCCAGAGGCTCCAGGTAGGGCCATTCTCCCCGGCTGCAGTGTAGAGCACATTTTTTACATCTTGTCCTGCCCAGACTGGCCCAAGAGCTACTGCATGAACTATCTCCTGTTTAATTTGTTCAAAGGCCTGTTGTTGCTCAGGGCCCCATTTGAAATCATTCTTCTTCTGGGTCACTTCATAGAGAGGGTTTATGATCAGATTATAATCTGGAATATGCATTCTCCAAAAATGCACAACCCCTAAAAAAGGTTGTGTTTCCTTTTTGCTAGTTGTTGGAGACTTGGCTGTTATTTTGTTGATCACATCCCTTGGGATCTGACAACGTCCATCTTGCCATTTTATTCCTAAGAACTGGATCTCCTGTGTGGGTCCCTTAACTTTACTTTGTTTTATGTCAAAACCGGCCTTTAGAAGGATTTGGACAATTTTCTTCCCTTTCTCAAAAACTTCTTCTGCTGTATTGCCCCACAACAGATAGGCACACTGAGTTTACTAGGACTCAGGAAATGCTTGGAGAATCATTACTGTTACCAATCCAAACCCAAATGAGGTGCTGTGTATTGATATCAAGAGAGGTATGTAGCTAAAAATACATCTTGTCAGCTGTGATTTTTGTTATACACCAGCTCCACTTAAAATTTCCTACAGACAACCAGGATGAGCAGAATCTGCCTGCAAGTACTTGTTCCCTACCCTTTTGATCTAAAGCAGATGTTACCTATTATCAGCAGAAGGCCTGTGTTGCGTGCTAAACAAAGTTCATAATATTCAGTAAAGGGCATTGGTAAAGGTACACTTGAGAAGGGGTAGGCCCATACCATTTATCACTGTCAAGTTCCCCTACTGTTTCACTACAGTTTTTATTGCATTGGTTTTCTAGGCTCAGTAAATCAGTAGGAGGTGAAGTCACAGCTAGTTACTGCACCAGAAGGTTTCAGACTGCTCAGCATAACGTGCCACATACATAGGGCAAGCAGTAATTTTGGAAAAACTAAAGAAAATAGGAAAAATTAAAGAAAATAGGAAAAATGGTGCTTCCTGAAGTACCTGCATACAAGGAGACCCAGCTAAAGTCATTGTCATGTTTCATCTGAAAAAACCAACATATATTCATCATGTCATTACTGACAATTTTGAGTCACTTCTTTCCCCCCTGTAGGTTGAATTAACGAATAATATGATTAGATCCATCCTGTGGACAACCTGCAAATCACTGTCTTTATTTGAGGTGATCTAGTCTTCCTCTTCACAGGTCCGGAGGTCTCTGTACGACGATGCACATGGTTTAGGTATTGATACTCAGTTTCTCAAAGCAGATGTTTTACACATTTTCAGGGATGTGGTTTTCTGAATACGAATTAGTTGAAGTGGCAACGGAAATGGAAATCAGTGGTATTTGTAGCAAATGAAAACATTCACATTTACCAATTGCTCTGTTTCTGGACCTCTAATATAATGTTAACTGGTTTCTCATCTGATTACATTCTCATTCCAGCATACATTTCTTTTTCCCACTAAAAGTCAGTAACTTGGGCTCTAAACAGCGGAAAAATTAAACACCAATTAAAGCAATTAGAAGAACACTAACTTTGTCTGCTGAGTCTGGTTCTGCATTCCCTTCAGATGCATAACTTCCATAGAGGTCAACAGGAGGTCTATGTGCAAACATGCATTAGGATCAAGTCATGAAAGAAAATTAAATTAAGGTTTTATAAATAACTGGTTCTTGGTTTTTTCCGGATGAATTAAATAATTGAAAAAATTCATCACAGGTCAATCTGAAGTAAATTTTCTTCACAAAAACATGACCCTGTTTTTGGAAAAAAAAATCTACTTTTAGGTTAAACAAAATTCTTTCATTTAAAGCATATATAAATGTGCTTTGTATTCTTCTTTTAAAATCAAAGATATTTGAACCACTTTTAAATATAGCTCAAAACAACCTTCTTTGAGAAGAGTGCTTTTTTCAAAAATCTAATAAAACATTTCAACTTATAATGTGTTTTATTTATTCCAAAGAATTTTGACAGAAATGTCTGAAGCTCATTACCATAAATGGTAAACTGTATTTTTCAGTGAACAGAGAAGATGGAATAAGATAGGAAATACCTGTGCAGGACTCTGCTGCATGTTTGGCTGCTTGCGGATTAATTCCAGTAGAATCATTGCCCACTGCCTGCACATCATTCATGTCAGAAACATGACAAGCATCTAATCTTTTCTTCTGCTGAAATCAGTCCCTCCTACCCTGCTTCCTGAGCTGCTTTCTGGTTTAAGCATGGAAATTTTAAGTTATCATCATCTGTAAGGGCGTAGTTGAAGATAATAAGGTGAACAGTACAGAGTAATAATAGGATCTCCTGATGGAAATAATGACAGAAGGGCACAGTGGCCATTGATGGATTTTAAATGGACTTGAGACATGAATGTGATTTAAGTGAAAATCATTTTGACCAAGGTGATGTGGAGGTGGGCAGAGCCCCACCTTTGTGTTTCAGGATGCTGATCGCAGTGAGGCATCCGTCACCTTGAATAGTATTATAATACAAGTTATGAGGGATAATGAAGTCAGTGAAAGCTAATAATTTAACTGGAAAAAATTTAATTGAAAGTCATGCTCGTGTGTTACTCTTTTCCCGCCTCTCTCAGGTGCAACATGCAGAGACACGAACTCTGCTATGCCTTAGCTTTAAAGAAAACAAAAACAACAAAACAGAAAAAAAAAGGGGCATAAACCCATTTTTTTGCCAAGCAAGACACAGGCCAGAGAGCTGCTTTAGGTGACCATGAAGCTGTCCTAACGCATTTATGGCTGGCCAGTATGCAGACATTCACAGGGACAGTCACGTCATCTCACAGCAGCTCCTGCAGCATCCTGGCTGTGGGGAAAGGGGAGGCAGTGGCAAGCACCCACTGGCCACGGGCACCTGAAGCTGCCAGGACAATCCCTGAGGCTGTCTGGAGGGGGTGTAGGTGGAAGCAGATGAAAAGCAGATCCTGGCTTGCTCAAACTCCGCTCAAACTCCACTCAAAGGTCATGGATCCCAGCATTACTGAAGGCAGAGACCACCTGCCCATTATTGTCTGAAGAGGTGAACCTTTTTCACCATTCCCTCTGGCTTATTTCCTGGAGCAGCCGAACACACGGGCAGAGCAGATACCATGGTCCCCAAACACTTAATCAATTTCCGTTCTCCTAATTGTTCTTCCACTTACCTATTTTGCATGGTGGGTCTCTGGTGGGTGGTTTGCCACAAAGTAATATTTTTTCTATTTTTTTTCTCTTGACTTTCTGCATACATTTCTCTTTTTTTATGGAAAAATTGGTAGAATTTGAACTGAATTTACACCTCTTCCATCTATCTATACATCTTTTCCAACTCCTTTTTCTTTCTCTTATTCTCTACATATTTATTTGTGTACCTTTTTGTTTATGTTTCCATTTCTATTCTGACTAAAACTTCCTTGGTTTTTCCTTTTCACTTTTCCCTCTGCTGGCATCTGTCCTTGGGGAAGCAAACAAAAAACCATCGTAGAAGATCATCCCAGCAGGGTGACTTTAAGAGGACATCTACTCAGATGGATTAGGGCATGGGAGAGAGCAGCGGCAAAGCTCTGCCCTTTTGATAGCCATTTTGAACAAATCGGGATGACAGAAGCTAGGAGGACCCGCGCTGAGCAAAAGCATTTATCAGACAGTCTGTCTTGCTATTTTTGCCATTTTCCCTTTCTCTCTGTAACCACCCTTGTATTACAAAATTACAATCACTTTTTGTAATGCAAAATCATGCAAAGCTATTTTTTTTTGCTGTCTTCTCTTCCACTTTGAATGAAGCACTCTGCCTCTAGTACCTAATTGCTTTTGATCTTGCTGAAGTTCAAGTTACTGTATCTGATATTCTTCATCGCAGCAGCCTACATTTCCACTTAATGAATGCTGATGAGTTAGACACTAGAAAGCGCCTTTGGTCAAACAGCTTGCCTTGTTCTGAATTCTCAGTAGATCCAAGCAATTATAAATCTGTCAGTCCAATCTTTACCTTCAACACGAGCCTCAATGTTTTCTAACACAATGGAAAGTTTTCCAATAGCTTTTTCTGGAAGTTTTTCTGGGGAGTAGGTTTGATTATGTTACATACAGCTGCTAGGTCCCGTGTCAATACATACGTGTAGGTTGAGCTACTGAGGCCAGCTAAAGTGTACATTAATGAATTAACAGTTTTACCTACCTGCAACAGTCTTTATGATATGGAAGCCAGAAAAAATCTTTGCTTACTAGATGAAAACAACAGAGATTCAAGAGGCTATGGCAGAGTCCTTTAGTCAGTAACACGTGACCCTACATGCCAACAGCCACAGAAAACCACTCAAAGACAGCAGCTGGGCTGACAGAGTTGTGGTGCCAGTGCAGTTATGAGAAACAACAGAGGATGAGATGCTTTTCTTTTCTTTGGATGTGTGTCTCCAGAACAATTTTGCTGAGCTCACATCAGTAACTGAGAACAGAGCTTGGGCCAAGGGTGTGGAATACTTGCTAAAGGGGCACGTCACTGGGTTTGCTCTTCTGAAACACCTGGAGGTAGAAAATACACCTATGGCACTGGATGGAGTTTATTTGGGAGGTTACTGGAGTCACAGAGCCCATCAAACATGTGTGGCATGGACTTGCCCAAGCCAGGATCCTGGGCACGGTCCTTCCAGAGCATCTATGCAAGGACTAGGTTTGCCCTGGGCCAGCAGCCCATGCAAAAGCAGAGGATGCAGAAGAGTGCAGGAGGGAGCCTGTGCGCTAGAAACCCATTCTGAGTGAGGACAGGACTGCAGGATCTCACCATACCTGCTGCAAAGCACAGGCTTACCCCTCGCTTTGCATCAGCAGGGCTGGCAGTTTCTTCCATGCCTCCAACACACACCATAAAGTTGGGACTACCTGGGTCTAGCCAAATTGTCTGGCAAATCTAACCCAGCCTTTAACCCACTGTTGGGATCAGGCATTGGTGTTACCCTTTTTCCCCACAAGCACGTGTTTTCATGCTGATGGCTGAAATTGCAAAGCTGGTCATTTCTTCATGAGTATAACACAGGGGTGTAATCTGGAATAGTGTATTTGCAAGTTCCTCAAACACAGAAAAGTTAATGAAGGAAAATGATCCCTGCAGAGGTATGATGACATGTTCACTCAGGAGCTATTTTCTGAATAAACCCAACCTCGTAAAGCATGCATGGAAGCTGAAGTCAATGAAGCAGCTTTTATTTTAAAGAAACTACCGAAAATTTATGTTACCCATTCTTCAGTCTTTTTACCATAGAGACTAGGCAGAGTCCTATGGGTTTTCCAAGAGTTTCACAATAACATGCAAAATTACTGTGAGGATAGAGGTATTTCTCATCAAAAAGCCCTCTCTGGATTTGTAAATAGCTGTTTTTGAAAAGCAGTTAGTTCCAGATGTGCCAAAGTGGACAGACAGCTATGTCAGCAGGTGGTAGGATGGGAAAGACCAACTCAGAGTCTCCAAAAGACAAGGTACCTGTTGGGTCACACTATTAGTGCCATATGCATTTGGTGAAGCCATGCTTCCCTGTGCACGTCATGGCTTGGGTCTAAGCATGCAGGCCAGGCTCTCTGTGCCGTTGGTCACAGCCGTCCCCCAGCCTTTTCAGTAGCGCTGGGTGAATGGGGGCTGCAGACCTGCCGGCTGTGTTGGGGGGGGTGCCCTGAGGCACCTTTTCCAGTTTACTTCTGCCTCAGACACATTAATTTGCATGTTTTTCAGGCTGCATCTCATTTTGCTGCCTGCCATGCTTCTGTTCTCACTGGCTGCCTTTCTATTATTCCTTTGTCCTGGCAGCTGCTTGCAGCTTGTCTTAGTTTAATATCATCTGCAAGGCTCAGTGTTTACTTCCATCTTTTGCATCCTGATGAAGCTGTTTGGGAAAAGGGGTGCATTCATGGGGGTACCTTGGCAGACAGTCCTGGCACGTGGTTCCCAGCGCTGGAGCTGCATCCAGGGAGCCGGAGCAGGATTCATCCTGAGCAAACCACACAGGGAACCTCTGACATAAGTATGTCCCTTGCACTTATTCCTTATTTGTCAGCAACTGCTGAGCCCAAGCTCAAGATAAAGCCATGCAAATAATCTATTGGCTGTAACTAAATTCTGAGACAAAAGACAAACTGATCTGTGTGTTGAAGAGGCAGCGGAGGTGCAATTCATTAACTAACAGCTTAGTTTCCATCTTATACTTTACTAATAATACTTTATGACAGAAGAAGAGATGTAAATATATTCTAGGACCTGATCTTTAGGACCAAATCAGTATGCAGTATTGCAAGTGCAGCTTTGTATGTAAGTACTAATTTATTGAAGATACTCATTTATTGAGGATAAGGCAGAGAAATAAATGGATAGAGTAATTATATGCCCCTTAAAACAGTAGAATGTCTTACCTAGAAAAATCTGTGGGCAAAAATATTTATGTCAGCACAGCTGGAATGAAGTGCTCCATTTTTAATAATTCAACCAAATAGTTTTTTCATTATTCTTTAGAAATAGGTATTTTGGCAAAAAAAAAAAAAATTTCCAAAGAAAACTTTTGAAGTTTGTTTGTAAAAAATGATACATCAGATTGTACTTAAAAATTAGACTTTTTTTGCTTCTAATTTTTTAAAAGAAGCTGCTCACAGAGATTAATTGTATTAAAGCTGCAACTTTTGGTGAGCGTGTTAACTGCTGAAATAAATGCACCCATTGTGCTGCCGTCCGTAAGGAACAGAAGGTGAACTTAAACCATGCAAAGGAGCCCAGTCCACTGTCCTGAAGACTCACAGAGTTCCTAGACATGCTGATAGCTGCCTGCTGGGATTTTACTTGGCTCCCACCGATCTAAAATAAAGGAAACACCTTAAGAAGTGAAAAATAGCTTATCTCACCTGGTCCTGCTTAGCTGTCACCTCAGTGGTGATTACCATGATTACACTGATGTACTTACCTGGCCTTGAAAGTGAATACACAGGAGGCTGATGCTGCTTTTATCTCCAGTGCTGGGAGGAGCTAGGAAAACACCTTCATCTGGCATCAGCAAAGCGTCCCTGGCCAAACCCCAGCCTGGGACAGCATTGTGGCCAGTTTTGGTCACCCCACTTACGCGTGATCTGACAGATCCAGTTTTATGGAGCTACGGCGTAAGAGTGGGGCTGTGATTGCAGGTGGGTCCTGTTTGCGCGTCAGAGTGGCTGGCATCACATAGTTCATTTAGTGTAAAGGAGCTTGAAGGCTGCTCTATGTTTTGCCAAAGGCATAGGCAAACCCAAGCCCACATTTTGTGGAGTTAAAAAAAGGACTTCAGGCTGCTTTTGTACCCTGAATTTGGGGCATGTAATCCTCTGCTGTAGCCACAGAGTGGGGCCGTTGTCTTTGGGAGTGTACGAGGGGCTGCAGACATGAAAAGGCCATTCAGCTGGGGAAGCAGCTGGGCTGTAATTCACAATGTTTCCTCAGACAACCGTAACAGATGCAGTGAAAATGGGCCCGTCAAGAAGAATGGGAGGTATATGGACTTCATACATAACCTTCCCACACAGATGTCTTTCCCGGTGATCTCACAAAAAAAGAAAAAAAGACTCTGAAGGAAAAAACACAAGTACAGTGGAGCACGATGCTCCATGGGGATTCAGCCTCATCAGAGTACCACAGGGTTAGGCAGTGAAAGAGGAGGGTGAACAAGCTGCATGGAAGAAGAGTAAGAATCATTCCCAAGTTAAAAGGTATTTGTAGGAAAACCAGACAAGACTTTAGGCTTACAGAGACAAATCTTTCAGGTCTTTCAGGTGAGCTGGCAGACAGAGAAGGCCTGAAAGCAGAAAAATTGACTCAGTGGAATAAACTCTCCTCAGAGGTGAAGAGTTGCTATGTGAAGAGTATGGCACTGTTCCAGGATGGGAATAATTTGGTAACGTCAATGACAGACAAATATGATGGGTTAACCAGACAGTAGGGCCAGGGTGGCCAGCAGTGCAAGAGTCTTAGAAACAGAGGCTGCTACAGCCTTCACCAGATACTCCTTCACTAACTACACTTAAATGGACTGTATTTGTTGAACTAAAGCAAAATCAAAAGGGGCCCAGGGCAAAAGCTGGCTTCAAAATGTGAACCTACTCTGCAAAAAGGCAACGAAAAAGCTGGAAAAGCATGTGGCTGCAGGCAGGAGGAAGAACAGAGCAGCTCTTTAGTAATAAGTTATTGAACAGATCACCCCCTAGTAAAGATGTTGTTTACTTAGATCCAGCGCTGAGAAAACACATCAGAGGAGGCAGCAAGCTAGAAGCTGCTGAGTTTTTTTCACTGACATGAATCGCAGAATCACAGCATGGATGGGGACCTCTGAGATCGTCTGGTCCAGCTCTTCTGCCCAAAGCAGGGTCAGCTGCAGGCAGGTTGCCCAGGTCAACACGTGGCGACTCCACAGCCTCTCTGGACAACCTGTGCCTGTGCTTGACTACCCTCACAGTAAAATGTTTTCTTGTGTTCAGATGGAATTTCTTGTGTTTCAGTTTGTGCCCATTGCCTCTTGTCCTGTCACTGGCCACCACTGAGAAGATCCTGGCTCCCACTTCTTCCTCCCTCCCATGAGGTGGATATATCTGTATACTGATGAGGTCCTCCAGAACCTTCTCTAGACTAAACAGTCCCAGTTCTCTCAGTCTCTCCTCATATGAGAGATGCTGCAGTCCCCTAATCATCTTAGTAGCTCTGCACTGGACTCACTCCAGTAGCTCCACATCTCTCTTGCACTGGGGAGCCTAGAACTGGATACAGAAATACAGGTGTCCCACTGGTGCTGAGCAGGAGGAAGGATCACCTCCCTCAACCTGCTGGCAGTGCTTCTTCTAGCGCAGCTCAGGATGCTCTTGGCCTCCTTTGCAGCAAGAGTATGTTAATGGCCCCTGGTCAACTTGTTCACTGGGACCCCCAGATTCTTCTCTGCAGAGCCGTCTTCCAGCTGATCAGCCCCCAGCTTGTCCCAGTGGCTGGGGTTATTCCTCCCCAGGTGCAGGACTTTGCATTTTCCCTTGCTGAACTTAATGAGATTCCTCTCTGCCCACTTTTCCAGCCTATCAGGTCTGTTTGATTTGTGAGTGACAGAAAGACGGGGAGACAGAGAAAGGGAGACATAGAAAACACAAATTTGATGAAAATTAAGAATCTAATCTGTTTGTCAGTTTACCATGGTGGAGAATCCCTGCAACTCTAGCTCAAGTTAACTTGAGCTCAGGTTCTCAAGGTTGGTTGTTTTTTTTTTTTTTTTCTTGAAGAACTAGTACTCAGTAATCCTCGAAAATGCTGTGGTGGTTTTTGCCTGTGGCTTGTCCTGATGCTATTCAGTTGGATTCAACTAGTTTCTACTCAAATCTGTCCTGACGAGAACAGGTGCAACTCAGCTGAAATCATGATGACTGTATATAGTCCCATATGTCACTGCAGAGTGGGAAAAAAAATAATATCTAATAAAGTACAAAGCCAAATCAAATACGTGGTTTCAGTTACCTCTGCTACTTTGTGCAGCCTGAAAAATACTTTTTGCTCTTGTAAAATTTGACAACAGCTCACTGAACAAAGCTAATGCATTTTCAACATTCTGTAATATTAAATGTCTTTGTATCTGCAAGCATAAACTAGTAATGGGAAATATATTACTGGGAACAAATACCCATCTCAACCTGTGGTCTCATCTCTGGTTTTGATTAAATTCCTGCATTTGCAGCAAAGAAAGTAACTAATTTACAACTTTGTAGGCAGGAGAAGATAGTTGAACTGTTGCTCCATCTTGATTTACAGTTCACTTATTTTCATCTACCAGTCAACACACAAATACGTTGTGTTACAGGTTTGAGATTTGAAAGAGCTTTCAGAAAGGGAATAATATTTCCTGATCCCTTTTAAATAGTTTTTTTCCCAAGGTGTCTCATCAATTAAGGTGAAAAGTGACTTACAAGAAATTTTTGTCTAGATGAATAAAATATTCCAGTTTGGCTCAAAGAATGTGCAGGCTTAAGTTCTTTAATAGTCAGCAAGTTCTTTGACCTTTGTAAGGAGCTTATCACCACTGTAAGTCATTACCACTTTACCATATTCTAGATTCACTTTTAAAAATTGAAAACACCAAATCCTGCATCATCTGTATGTTGTTTGGCACTCAACAGCTGTGTTTCTAATGACTACATTCGCACCGGGCTTCCCACAGTTCTCTTTTAGAGCCTGTGTAGTTAATGGCAGAACGTGTCTTGTTGATGAATGCATTGACTGCTCGGCGGGAGGGTATTTGTAATAAATCTGGTCAGGAGGTCTTCTGCAGCTCCCTAACCCGTCAGCCTGCTGGGCAGTAGTGCTGTGCATGGGGAGAGCAGTCGCCCTGTGCTCCTGCCAAGACCGGTCCATCGCCTGGAGCTACACGTGCTGTTATGCCAGCAGCAGAAATGGCAGTGACATTTCCATACCCTTCCTTGGGTCTTTCCAGTGACTTGGATCCTGCCATGAGAGCAAAATTTGCGTGGGCTTGAGTGGCAGGACCAGGCTGTGCTCACATAGTGCAGTAAGGACAGCAAGGAATCGCACCGCACAGTGTGGGGCTGCAATCCTAGCAGGTCACACTTGGCATTTCAAATAATTTCCTTGATTGTTTGGCTTGATTTAATTCCCAGCTCACCACAGGATCCATTTCACAATGCTGCTAATTTTACTGCTGGGTTACATTTTGGGCAGGGGGAAATTGTAACCCAGATTATGGCATCCCAAAGAGGAGTGAGATTGTGAAACATCCATTTCTCACCCCCTCATCTCTGGCTTCTCCTTATGCTAATGGAGAAAAGGGGCAGAGCCACTGCCCTTTTTCTTCCCACCTCCTCCTACCCTCTGCAGGTCCACTTTGCACCTCCTGAGTGACAGAGCACAGGTCTGCCTGACCATCACATGACTTCACGTCCCCTCTCCACCCCAGTGTGTGTTTGTGAAATTACAGGACAAAATCTGGCCCAGAAAGTCCTCACCTCACTACAATCAATTCCTGTCCCTGCTGGCCCTGCTTACACGAGTACAAATATCTAGTGCCTAAAGGACTGTTACAGGAGCTATTCAGTTAGCAGGTATGGTTGTTGTATGCAGATCTTTTACAAGAAACCACTAGTTTGTACTGGTGTCCATCAAGGATAAGCTACAGGATCAGTGAAGGATGCAAAGGAGTTGTGTGATATATACGATTCAGCAGCAAAAGCTGCCCCCTGGAGGAACAAGTCATTAGGCAAATTAGATGCAACAGGGTCCAAAAATACCTCCACACATTCAGCAGTGAGTATTGTTATTTTAGTCACTTTACTAAGTTAACCAAAGAGATTCAAAAACTGAAATACAGAGGCTTTATACAGAATAAGTTGGGAGTACAAATAAACAAAAGTAACATTCTTCAAGAAATTGATTTTAGTTGTTTTATAAACGTCAATAAATACTGAAAATACATAAAAATTAAAAAAGAAAATACCAACAACTTTAATTTGTCCCAAGGACTGTATAATTTAAGATTATTTTTGACACTTTTGCAATAGGGATTTTATCCAGAAGTCCTTATCTAATTAAAAAAGGAAAAAGAAAAGTAGTCAGCATATTAATTAAAACCAGGGAAGGGGTCACAACCAGAGCGGAAAAATGACACATCCAGTTAGAACCATATTACAATTTGGCAGGAATACTCTTAATGAACACGGTGTATGCGTGAGAAAAAGACAGCATCACTATTACAGGCACGAAACGATGATGAAGTGTCATTATCCATTGTCCAAAATGAAAAGGAACATTAGTAAAAGGGGAAGTGAAGACTAGAAAAAGAAAGAAAAAAAACCTAGGGAAACTTTAAAAGCCACCTCTTCATAATAGTCTTCTAAGGCAAACGTTGCATGCACTACGTCCCCAAGAAACTAGACAAAGCTCTTCCACTCCCCGTGTGTTTTCTTTCATTTAGTTTCATGAAGAAAGGTTTGAGAGAGCAGAACGCTGGGAAGAAATACTACAAACCTCTAAATTAGTGAAAGAACTTCCCGCATCACTATTATATTCAGGGTAGGAGGAACTGGAAGAAATTATGTTTTTCAGCCTCTGAAGTGCAATGATCAATAGCAAAAGGAGAAAAGCTAAGAGACTAAGGAATATAGAAACATAGACATAGACATTGGATAAACGGCCAGGCGATGAATCCACTGAAGTTGAAAGGGATGTGGGATACAGCTCCAGAAAAGTCCCATTTTCCGTGTTTCCTACAAATCCAGATGAAGAGTCGAGTTCTGACATTTTTGGATTTGTGTTTTAAAAATCACAACAGATCTTGGATTCAAAGGCAGTTTTAGCAGCATAACAAAGAGTTTATTTTAGGCGACCATTTTTCCATCACAACGAAGAGATGACAACTCAGCCAGTGATCAATTTATCCTTTACTGTTCAAGCCGAGGACAATGTAAGACTGTATCCTTCAGAACTGCAAGAAAGGAAAAAAACCCAAAACAACGCAAGATTAATTTACTATCAGATAATGCGATTTAATGTGCGCCTGAGACAATTATTCCCTACCACCAAGCCGCAATTCTTAAAGCATTAGCTAACAACTATATATCTTTATTTTCCAAAATGCAGGGATTAGGAGAAGTCCTACCCATCAGTGAACTAAAACTGACCCTTCCCCACCATGAGTTGTTTAACTGAGGAATGGCACAATCAAAAATGTACTTTATATGGAATGGACATATTGGAATCCAAATTTGTCTTGTGGATAGCAGCTAGCCAGGGAATAAAAAAATCCCTCTCAAGACTTCAGCTCTCCAACCTAGAGCAAGGCTGCACAGCACTGCAATGGATGACAAATCCACTACCATTAGCCACTTTACACTGCCTTGCCAGAGGTTCTCAGAATGAGAAAATCTCCCAGACCTGCTTTCTTACTACATATTTATTAAATGGATTAAATGACTTCAAAGATCAAAATGCATCTCGCTCTAACACTGCTGTGGGGGTCTCAATGGCAGGCACATTTCAAAGAAGTGTTGCAGCTTCTGACCCCTACAAGCAAAATCCCGAGGGAACGGGCAGCCCTGGCTGCTCAGCAAGCATGAGGGGACTCTCTAAGGGCAGGGAACACTAATGGTGAAGAGATCCCATCTTTCAAAAAGCTTTTCCTCCAGCCACTTTGTGTTGGAACCTGGAAGCTTGGGTGCTGGCAAAAGTCAGGAGCACAGGACGAGCAGATCAGGGTATGCTAAGTTGCTTTAAACTGATGTAGTCAGTCCCCAGGTGCAGTCTGGAAGCATACGAGAAGGTTTGGTGATGGGGAATTGCTTGTACAAAGCTGACGTGCTGTAGCTGAATTACACGGCCATTGCCTTTGTTCTGATACAAAACAGATAATGCAAGGTGCAAGCGGGTAGGAAATGAAGCTCATTTTCTGCATATAATTGTCCACATGCAATTTTTCTATCCATCCATCCATGGTCAGCCTCTCACTGCAGATACTCAGGCACTACAGGGAAAGGTGGCAAGCTTTCCTCCCACTAGGAAGACAACATCCATACAGAACTATGTTCGCTGTGGTCCCTCTCAGCTTGATCTTGCTTTTGATCTTGTCCTGTGGTCCCCGTTCAATACAATTATCTCTAATTCACAGTTGAGGCTTTGAGGAAAACCCCGCTGGTTTTCATGGAAACAGAGAGAGCAAACACCATCAGCATCAGGCAGGGAGACAGAATCAGGCCCTTAAAGTAAAGACCTGACTATCTGGAGTCTCTCCTTCTGTGTGTGACACAACTGCCCAAGTATCTCGCTGAGTTTCCATGAAAGTGTCCCAGCACTGTTCCTGGCAACGTTCTGCCTTATAGTTTTTTCTTTTAAATATGCTACCTCTGCTAAATTAGTAAAGTACCTCTTTCTTCAAGAGGCCGACACTTTTAGACACTAGGTGTGACCACAGAAGCCCCAACCTGACCTAAAGATACTGAAGAAGGGTAAGGTACTTTTCTGCTGGTGTTCTTTCTTCTCTGAGAATGCAGAAGCTTTTAAGACACCCACTGAAAATGCTAAGAAGTTTGCTTTGCAGTCACTGAAGTTATTTGCATAGTTACTCACTATACTTTTGCACTGTATATTAAGTTTAGGAGGTTACGCTATATGCCATAAAAAGCCCTAAGTGCCTGAGTAAACAAGGATTACATTAAGCAGTAATTAGAATCTATGTTTTTAAACCCTATTTTATTTTCTATACCTCAGAACTACATCTATACTACTACATAAAACAGGTCAAGGCTATTCTCTGGTCTCAGGGACAACTTGTGTGGCACACTGCATCAAGATGGCTAAACTCCCTTTTATCCCGATGGACAGGATGGACAAATCATGGCTGCCTTTGGGAATGAATGATGGCCAATCTGAGCCCCAAATATGCCCAGGCATTGCTTGGAGGGTGCTGGCTGGCCAAAACCATGGCAGGAGGTGTGCTTGCTAATTCAAAAGGAGAGATAATGACAGGCCTATGCCCTGGCCTGGATTAATTTACTAGTACATACACGTCCATGTTTTCATGGATAAGTGGTTACATTCCAGATGTTATTTTATTGTTTATTTATTGCATTTATTGTTTTATTGCAGAGCTTTTGGTAGTCTTAATCAAGCACCCTAATAGCCTACAAGATATGCAGGAGTACAAAACTGCATCTGCAAATACCAGATAAAAATATTCTTACCCTTGTGGTATATAACTCATACTAATGCATAAAATATACTAAAATATAACCATTGTATAACCTTAATAGTATTTAGCCCCACAAGAAACAGTACCTCGTGAAATAAATCACAACAGACTCAACAAAGAGAGATCCTTATGAGATTATACTCCGTTCGAACTGTCTTTAATTTAGTGATCCAAAATTAACTAATGGAACAATATGTGTTCATTTCATGTTCTGGAAGCAGTTAAGTGTATTATAACAAATTTATCCTTTTTAACAGATAAGCTTTGATAGAGAAAATGTTTATCCTTGATTACTCATCGTAATGCAAAGCAGTTCCATTATTAACTAAATTTCTTTATAATAAGTTCAGGAATTATTTCACATAAATTCTTTAACATGCCAGAAGTTAAAATCCTTTAAGTTCTTCACAAATTTGAAATCCGCTACATTCTACTTTTACAATTAACAGTTTTGGCCCTGGCACAAGGAAGAACTTTGGCATAGGACTTTCTTTGAAGTTAGTGGAAAAGTTATGGTCTTAAACAGGACTAATCAGAACCTCACAGTTAAGCAGAGGTGTGAGTGCTTTGCTAGATCACAGCCTTTACAGGTCTTACAATGTCAGTTGGGCTATTTTGAACAGAGTATTTTGTAGTGAGATCAGAGGCACAGTAAACTCTGATTCGAAATTATATGGCCCACATTCTACTTGCCTCACTCACGCTGTGTAGTGATGTGATGTGTAAATTAATCTTACTATAAAGTGTAGCTTCAGCTAAAGTGGCTTTTTGAGTAGTATTTTAGGAAAAAAAATCTGTGTTGTTTTAATCACACATTTAAAAATATGGACCTGAAGCGTAAGGTCCTACTCAGTCTGAAAGGATTTTTATCAACCACCCATACCCTGTTGGAGTAAAACAGCAAAATCCTATGGAGTGCGAACATATCTGGTCCTGACATCTGAGTAACATTCACAGGAAAGTTACAAAAAGTGTAGGGAAATAAAACAGATCTGATTCTGATCCCTGACAATGTTCCCTGGCGCTGTTCCAGCATTGCAATCCTGCTGGAGAACATCCAGGCCAGCTCAGCCAGCGATGTGGGCCAGGGGTGCAAATGCTGTTCTGGACCGACATGTCCTAGGGCTGCACAAACCTCTTCCATGCCACAAATCAGACCTCCCAGCTTTCAAGAGGGGGATCCAAAAGCAGTTTTATTTAGTGCACCACAGCTACTGCTTCAGCTCAGGTTCCTGCTTCTGCTGGGAGAAGAAGCTAAGTGGCATAACCATTTGTCTCTTCCCCTAATCCTCCCAAAGAAACAACCCCAATAAAGCCAGATGTCAGCTTCACCTTCTTGTTTGGTAATTGGTTATGTGCATTTCTGAAAACTAAACAGAACAACATCAAAACATCAAGCCCAAACCTGGTCCCAAAAAAATGACTGGGAATTTTGTCACCGACTTCAAAGTATAATGGTAAAATTGAAAGTGACTGAATGCAATAAAACTGTTGTCTTTCCGAGAGCCATAAACCCATCAAGGAATATAACTAATGAACCAAAGTTTTCAAATTCTGTAGTGGTCCCTACTTATCCCTTGTCTATTGTTGTAAAGTTATTTTGGCTTTAGGCAAAGACTTAGTTTAAAGTGCTACTGCTAGATGACTGGAGATGGAGAGGAACTCCAGGATGGCATGCAGTAATCAGAGGGCTTTTTCATAATCCCAATGTCATAAATTCTTTACCATCCAGTTGCCTGTATTGTATTTCTCTGCATATCTTGATGCAACACCTCTATTTCTCCAGGCTTAGTGAAATGTAATTTAATGGAGCATACTCACAACCACTGAGGCCCTAAACATTGAGGAAGAGGAAACAAAGATAAGTCTGGTAGATTAATTTTCTTGGGAGTTTATCAGCCGTAGATAAGCACTCTGTTTTCTTGTTTCTTCCTGGCTTTTTGTGACTACAAGCTGAGAAATACCTTGACTGTTTCAGAGGCTTCAAAATGTTTAATCAGAGAGGCAAACTAACATCCAAGAAAAGCAGTGGGTTTATGCTACGTAAGCTAACATTTTTGTCACAGTCTTCCATCAGTTCTTTCTTTACAGGTAGAAGGTAGTCTAAAAAGCCCGTATTGTAAACAACTCCTACCAGAGGAGAGCCTAATTTGCTTTTACCATAGTTACAACGGTGAGGTCCCTCATCCTGTCGGACATCAATATGCTGTTAATTTATCTGCCTTCCTTCCCTAAAAACTTATAACCCTTTTGGCTGATTTCAGCCCAATGTATACGGAAAAGCAGAGGATGAGTTCAACAGAATGATTACATTTCTACCATCTTCTTCAAAATGGAGGGCTCTGGAGGGCTGGGAGTCACTCACTGACCCAGTGCAGGACAGCCAAAGAAGCCTGCCCATGCCAGATGCCCATGGATCCTGGAAGAAGGAGCCTCTGGCCACCAGGCTTCATTATCTCTGCACACACTGTCCTCCTGCAGATCCAGCTGTATGCACATGTGTCCTGGGGGACACAGAGATGAGGGTCAAAGAAGCACACCCCTATGCTAGAAGAACAATGTGCCCACAACAGATGACTTGGGACCATCCCCCTGATGGAGAGCATCTGGTGGTTGGCAGAGCCTAAATGGCACTGAAATTACTGGCCATTAATCTTGGTAGGAAATGGCTAAGAAAGGGAGATGAGTTGCAAAATGGTACTCTGGGCCTGTGCAAAAACCTCTTGCTCTGTAGGAGGCAGACAGCTCTTTGTTTTGAGTAGCAGAGGGGAGGCAGAGGACATTTATTAAAGATGACACTGATTATCTCTATGAAAGGACTCACAAGTGTGTTCTCTGCTCTCTTTTGCCCTTTTGAAAGTTAAAGCCAGGAGTGAGCAGATAATGATATCATCCCCTCATGACCTGAAATCAGAACCACCTCTCCTTTGTTCAGCATCAGGTCAGAAAAGGCAGGAGGAGGATTGTGCGGGTTCCTGGGTGATACGGTGATGCCAGTTCCAGGACGAAGCGTCCTTATTCCTAAAGGTGTGTCGCCCCGGCAAGTCCTGTTATCACAGCAATTAAATCCAAAAGCTGGAAGCAAGTTTTCACTAGATCTATTAAAGAGATAAAAGTTTATCTTGGCCTTTGCTAATTCCACGTATGTATGAAGGTCAGCGAGCTTCCGGTTTAATTCTTTCATCTTCCCCCTCACCGCCTTTGTTTTCTACATTTATTTCCTTTAGCATATAGGACTATATAACTGCATATGGTCCTTCTAGCTAGCATGTAACACAAAGCATTTAATACCATTAAAAATATGTTTGCATGCTCATACCAAAGGACTGAATGAACTTTACGTAGAGGGAACCCTTCAGCCTTGAAAGGCAATTTGCTCTAGACTGGAAAACTGTGGCAATTTAACATCATGCAATTAAATTAGACAGTAGCTCTAGACAGAAAAGAAGTGAGCAACAGTTCATTCCATTGAAAATGTAGAAAGATTAGGTATGAAAGGCAAAGAATGACTGCTCACTTGGAGTTCAGCAAGAATATGATCCTTCTTATTCTTGCACAATTGCTTTGGCAATTGAAAGACAACAAGCAAGTAGGATGCTTCTTTTTCCTGTTACAGATGGACCCGCCAGGAGCACAGAATCCCTTTACCTCTCTGCTGGGAAACAGGATCAGACACCAACTGACTCAATGAAAAAGTGCACACAAGGAAAAGGAAAAACTGTTTCCTGCCACAAGCAAAGTCTTCCTTTTAATTTATGATCTAATTTCATTTTTAATTATGATTTAATATGATTTAAATTTATGACTTTTAAAATCTAAGAAGACAAGTGCCCAGATGGCTTGGTTGCAGGTTAAAATCAAGTTATATTTTGTTTGGGGTTTTGTCTGGGGCTGGGAAAAGGCAAGTCTCAGAGCCATAAGGATACTTAGATTAATTCAGATAGGGTCAAATGCTTGTATCATTTACATTTCCCATGGATCTGCAGATTATATCAATGTATAGCAAAGACATAATGACCTGGGAGCAGACACAGAGCCTGTCAGTTGAATCTGCTATTTAAAAGTAGGAGAAAAGCAAGCAAAAAGAATGAATAAAATACTTACAGGCAGGAAGATATGGGGATGCAAGCCAAATGTCCAATGCACAGTATGCCGTTAGTTATCACGCCCAAATCTAAAGGGACTGCATACTGAGAAAAGCCCCTATAAAAAAGCAAATCAAAGCTGAAGAGTTTAGTAAAAACTACATTAACGAAAAGACATGGATGAAAAGTGCTGAATTCTGACTGCTCTCGGTGCCAGAAATTTCAGAACAAACCGGCTGGAATCCTGGCTTGTGTTTTATTCCTGCTAGCCACATCCTTCTACTGTCCAGTTACAGCACTGCATGTATAATATAAAAACCATGCTTATCTCTTGATCTCTGCTTTACAGCCATGCCTTGATAACACCCTTCTCCTCTTCTTTTGCAGAGTGCTCCAAGACCAAGATAACCTGCTGTCCCTGGCACTGCTTTAAGCACCAGAGCCCTGTAGCTGCATTCCACTTCATTTTGCATTATCCCCTAAAGACTCCTGCCAGGAATCACGCCTTTCTGGATTACACATAATTATTTATTTATTGTCTTTATTTCAGACAATCTGCACTTTAATTTCACTTACCTGAAATCCTCAAACTGAATATTGTATATGCACAAGGATAGCTAGCAGATTTTTGTGTGCTACATTCATTCAATACCTAAAATTAAAACGTGGCCCCTGACCTGTCTTTAATAAAGTAAATTAAATTGTTTGTATATGAAGAAACGATCCCAGATGATGCAGATTAAAGCAAAAGTAGGGTTACTTTCAAAAAAGATCCTCCCCTCCGGGAGAGAAGAGACACTTGCACAATCATTATATATCTCAGAGCTCTACCCTTTCAGCACATTTGGTTTTAACTGCATTAGAGAAGCAGATCTCTGGGGATGAATGTTAATGCATTCTTGTGTTGTTTTCATCCCTTCCGTCACTGAATCACTTATGGTTTAAGCCTGTCCAAGTTCAATAAAGAATATTATCTAGTGCCGCTGTTAAAAGTCAGCATTGTTGAAATCCAAATGTTTTGATAACACTGATTATACTAATGTTCCACCCCAAGGGAGTCAGGCAGCTTCCTCACCACCGCACCGTGCAGAAGGAGAGGCAGGAGGCTGCAGGTGAACCCTGAGGTCCATTTCCCCAGGGATGGACCCAGCACATCCTCTGGATGCGAGGGCAGGCACCCCATTGCCTTGCCCAGAAGCACGCAGGCTGAGGCAGGTGGCGGTACTGGGATGGAGAGGGGGATGCAACAGCCCTTGTATACCTTTTCTCTGGCAAATCTGCGTCACGTAACAAAGAGCTTGATCCTACACCCCTCGGTTTTGTCTGCTTGTAGCACAGACCCTTTCCTTTCCCTTTCTTCCTTTCTTTCTTTCCCTGGCTCTTTTTGGGGAAAGAGTCACGAATCTCTGCAACAGGGACTTTATCTTCAAACAAGACACATATAAATTATTTTTCTTCTTTTCCAGCTCTCTTCTATCTCCACAGGATCTTCTTTAGTCCCTCTCCCCCCCAGATACACAGAACACTGCTCTTGCCCATTTAGCCCTTCATTCAATACAATGCCCCAAGCCCTGGCAGGGGAAGGGAACAGAGCCTACCAAATCTTGAGCTGATTAAACACACCAGAGATGCAGTACAAAACACAATATATCCTCAAGACTCTTCAAATGTGTGCATTCATATTCAAATGGCAAGCGTACACAGTGAGATGGAGAGGTCTGAGCTTTTAATTACCTTTGAAGAACACAGAAATATCTGGACTGGAACATAAAGAAGCTTATCTACAGGAGACCCCTTGGCATACACAGTTGTATCCCACAGTCCTTCATCCTTTTTTGCACCCACTTAATGCCCTTCACAGCTATTTTCACGGTCTCAGCTGCAGCACTAGCCCACAGCCGAGGCTCACACTGACCATGTTCCAGCAGAGCAGGGTTTGGCCCAAACACTGTGTTCACTCCCATTGCCAATAAGATATGTGGGGAACAGGGACCTATCTGTTCCCTGTATCTCTGGGGATGTGAATGAGGAAAGGACCCTCATCACTGTACATCTGGAACCTCAGATGGGAAAACAGGGCCCTCCTGGTCCTGCTTCCCATAGGAGCGTGAGTCTGAATCTCACCCAAGGACACACAGTCGTCAGGGAAATCAGTATCTATCCTGTGTTGGTTTGCTGAGAATATTTATTTCCCACTTTTGTTGAAGGTTTCCTGTGAAAAATTACAGGTTACTGAAAAAAAGCACAAGAAACTCAGAAGCCCACTCTTTGTTGACCATAGTGATGGGTCATATTTAATTTCTTGGGACTAAAGCCGGGACTTGACACTTTTATTCCAGTTCTTAATAACTTTTGTTCCTGTTGGCCACTTTCAGACAAATTCAATCCCAGGCAGAAACCTCAAAGACAGGCAAGCTCCTAAAGTTTAATGACAGCAGATGATCAGGAAGAGGAGAAACGAAGGCTCGCACACCCATTTCGTTCTCCCTTCTAGCTTTAGGTCTCAGTAATTGACTTCTACAGTCAAACACAGCCACTAAGATGTCACTGCAAAAGTAAGAGACTGCAGGCTGGAAGGAGGACCAGGGCAAGGTTAGCCAGGGAAGAGGGAGGAACTGGCGGGTATCAGGATTCCTTAATTTCTGGATTTTGTGGAATGACTTATTGACTTTGTGCAACCTCATATTCAAAAGTTTTGTTTGAAGAGAAAATTTAGTGCGGGACAGAATGACTGATTAGAAGTGTACGTTTCCACAGGGCAAAAAGAAAGGAAGGTTAAAAAAAAAATCTGTTAAAGACCGTTTCCCTCAGTGGAACAAGTATATGAAAGTATTTCAGCTGCTTCTGCCTTGCCATCGCCTTTCATGGTTGAATCATCCCTTTTCTGCCACCCCTCCTTGCCAAGGCTGCAAGCAGCTGTGTGGAGCATCCCACCAACACTGATAAGCCTTTCAGGAGGATGCCACCCAGCCTGTGTAGGGTGGCAGTGGTGCAGTTAGTCTCAGAACAAACAGAAGTTAATTAAGCTTTGTTACCTCACGCCTGAATCTTAACATGGGCTCCCAATAAGCACCTTTTGCATTCGACACAAGCAGACCGGCGCTGGGCTCCAGGCTTGGGGCCAAATGGCCGATGCAGTAGAGGGCTGTGCACAGCATTCGCTCTCCCTGAAGCCTCCCAGATTTCTCATGGGGCAGTGCTCCAGCTCCTCCACGTAATTTACTTAGAGTGAAACCTACCAGACAAAATACCAAGCCCCAGGGCAAGCAGTCCTTGTTATCAGAGCTTGCTTTCATTCTCCATCACACCCACCTGTGAAGCTAACAACTTGCAGGGCTCAGATGCTCAGGTTCAGCATCCCACCGGGTAGAGAGGGAAAAACCCTCCAAAATATCAGGCACTACCCCCTACACCTACCAGGAATACAGTTTTAGGACAAAATGTGGCTAGATCTGGAAGTGAATGGATTTAAGGTCTCTATTGTCCCCTCCAGTGCTGCGGCACAACATCCTGCGTGATACCAGAGGTGCCTGCACACAGGAGCATAGCCGAAAGCCTCCATCTCTGGTAACTCCATGGGGGCACACCCACCCCCCATGGGCAAGTCGTGCCAGCAGGTCTCAGGAGCCCTCCCTGCAGACTTCAGCAAGGGGCTCTGCTGAACAGTAAGCAGCCCTTATCTTTGCTAGTCAAGGGGGTTATTAGTCCTTAACTAATGAAGTTGTGACCCAGTAAGTGGAGTCCAGAGTAATGAGGAAACACTTTCCTATGGTAAAATTCAGCTGACACAAAGGCTTCAATATATTTTATAAAAACAAACAAAGTATATGGTCCACATCAAACCCTAAAATGTCAAGCAGATTTCATTTTAACCTCCTTAGAAATCCTGGCACAATATAAAGCTACAACAGAAATCTGTGTGCTTGATTCAACAGAAACCCCTGTTAACACATCGTTTTGTTTCAGAATCTTTTCTCCCCAAAAAAGCAGTTTCAGTACCAACTGAGGTTTCTGTTGAATTTTAGGCACAGATGTGCTATCACAGCAATGCTGCTTGCTATAACTCTGCTTCCAACACAGGTGCCTCAGCCTGCTTTACCAGGAGATGTAAGAAAACAGCCTTTTCCTTCAATTCTCTGTTTCCCCTCAACGTGTAACAGAAAACATCTCCATCCTCACACCATTCATTGTTTTACCAACGCAGGCTGCGTGTCCTCCCTTGACAAGGAGACTGTGGCATTATCAAACCTGTATTTGTGTGCATACTATTTACATATTGTCACTGTTTGCAAAACAGTCTGCAATAACTTAGGCAAAGATACAACGCTTGCAAAGGGAGTTGCAGTGAACCACGCTGTGATGTGTAAGCATAAGGGGGCAGGGTTGCACCTGAAATGCCAAAAAGAGCAAGTGAGGATAACAGACTATGGAAGGAGAGCTTCTGGTGCTAGACAGAGTGATCAACATTGCCTCTCAGGTCTCCTAGCTTTAGAGGACACTGTTGTGCTCCAATCCAGGGCCAGACTAATTCCAGTGGCAGGGATGGGTGGCAGCACAGGTGAGGGCTTGTCTCAGCATCTCACCAGACAGCCGCTGAAGGCATCAGGGCAAAAGCGAACGTGCTGGGACACATCAAGGAAATTAACAAAATGATGGACAAGGTGCCTATACAAAGCTACAAGTAAGCTCGAAGGAAGCTCAGGGAAATACAAAGGTGATAGCTTGAGGGAGACAGATGCTGAGAACACGGGCTGATCAAAGCCCAGGGGCTAAGTCTTAGTAAGGCAGATGGGGTGGTACATCACGTACAGGATGGCTATTGAGGACACTTGAAAGCGAAGCCTGCGGCTGATGTGTCTGATGCAGAGGAGAAGGGGGAGCAGTGGAAGGACTGACAAAGAGGGGAGATGCAGCCAAAGCGGCAGGCTAAGAGGTGGGTTTTTGCAGCAGCGCTGTGGATCGACTACGCCGTAACAGGATTTCCTCTGCGCAAGCGACGAAGGAGCTAACCGCAGTCATGAAGACACAAGAGGAGGAGCACTTGCGAGAGAGTGCAGGAGGTAGAGGTGAAAATGCCTTGACTTTTTAGTATTACAATTCCAAGTCTCAAACCTATCAGAAACATCAGATTTTTTCAGTAACTTCTGGATGTACTCTACAGTTGAGCTAATTCCTCTTCTGCTTCTGCGTAGATGGGGCGCCAGGAGGAAAACTGCACTGCTTCCTGCTTCTGATGGGGAATTTAAAGAACACCATTTATAATTTGCACTGCACCAGTAAGACCCAATTATGAACCAAGACACTTGGCAGACACAAGCTATCCCAGTCAGCCTTTTACGTCTGAAAAGGTTAACAAAACGCAAACAGCAATAACTTCCTAAACCAAATATATTCATATACATACACTCACCTACTTGGTGATAGTATCAGAGTAGGCTTGGATGCTAAAATAGGCCAGGACCCCTTCCCCACCAATTCAAGGTCCTGTAGCATTTCTCCTGTTGACAGCAATGCACACGTACTGGATATAGCAAGCAGCAGTCTGCAGGCAGGCAAGCCTGCACACCAGAGCAGGGGAAAGCCAGGGAAACATGAGGGAGGTGGCAGCGACACGCCTGCTTCTCCTTCCCCCACCAACCTTGGGTGATACGGATGACCCAGTCTGAGGAGGAGATGGGGAAGGAAGGCACCCAGTACTCAGCTACAACCAGCAGCAGCCATCCCTAAGGGGGACAAGCCCTTCTAGGCATTACAGCAGTGAGAAGGAGGCTGGTGGTTTCAGGTTGCTCTTCATTTCAGTCTCTTCAGGCACAGAAAAGTCAGAGCGGGGTCAAAATTACTGTAAAAAGCAGAATCATAAGGAAACAGGCATTGACCCTCCACCTGGATGATCCATTATCAGAATAAAACTGCCAGCACCATGTACATCCTATACGATCCGGATTCTATGTTTCTTTTATTCAGCTTTTTCCCATTCTCCTATATTCACCTCAGAATTAAATTTAATAATACTCAGTATGCATTCCTAATTTTCTTTGCTTATGTAAGTGTAAATGAATGTGGCAAAAGCTCAGTCCTTTACCACTATTTTCACAGTTTATCTCTAACTGTTTAGCATTTGCAAGGGTACGAAGAGTTTTCTTCACTTGCTTTCTGTCCCAAACTTCATTACCTCTACTGAGATGCTATTGTAACAGCCCGCAGCTTTTAGGTAGACATGAAGTGTTTGAAAAGGGCGCATTTTTGTGCATCCATCCTCTTTTCTTTTTCTACATTGTTCTGTCTAAGCTCAGCTCTTCTCCCAGTACATTGGATGGGCATTTTACAATTTATTTGCAGAGGGAGCAATTCCTTTCCTGTCACCTTCCTGCAAACAATGTGAAAGAGCACACGGGTGGCAATCTACGCTTACACCACAGAGCCAAAAATGTGCTTGCACAGCGATGGCCCAACGCTCTGCGCTACCAAACCCCCACTCCGCAGCGTCTTGCAGAAATGGAAACCTACCTGTGCCTCCCTCCTCTCGGCATCCCTCCTTCCAGAAGCAGCGCGGCCCCCGATGCTGTCCCCACGCTCTCCCAGAGCGCTCCCCTCTCTGCCTCCAGCAAAAGCAATTTCTCCCGACACGAAGAAGCGATCATTCAATTCAAGCACTTATGACAAGCCCCGAGGTCAGTAAGGAGAAAACCAGTTCTTTCCAAAACACAGTTGGGAACAATCGAACACAGGCCTAACACGTACCTAGGTTAAACGCGTGTGAAAATCAAACGCCCTTGATTGCGGCGCACGAAAGGCAACACGCTCGCAAGACTCTGGCGGAGCGGCGGCCGCCGGCGGTGCGGGGCGGAGGGCCGGCACCGCTCCCCCTGCGCGGAGCGGCTCCCCACACCGGCCGGGAGAGCGGCTGCGGCGCGGGGGAGGCGCCGCTCGGCAGCGGGCAGCCGCGGGACGCGGTGCTCGGCGCTGCACAAAGGCGAGCAACACTCCCCGGCGGACCGGGCCAGCCGAGGCGAGGCTCAGCTCAAACCGCGGGCACGAATAAAGCCCACCGGGATTTAAGCAAAGGGAGACAAAACGCCCCAAACCCAAAGTGCCGACCTCCCTTAAAAAGGGAGACGGCCGGATGCCGCCGAAACGCTTCGGCTTAGGCGCAACCGGCAGCGCGGCACCCCCCTGCCCGCCGCCCCGCTCACCGCGCCCGGCTCCGGCTGCGGCTCCGGCTCCCCCAGCCCGGCTCCCGGTCCCGCTCCCGCCGCCCTCCTCCCGCCCGGCGCGGCGGCAGCACCGCCCCCGGCCCGCCCCTCGCCCGCCCCCGCCGCGCCGCCCGCCGACCCCCGACCCCAGCCCCGGGGCGCTGCCGGGGCCGGAGCGGGGCGGGGGCGGCCTCTGCCCCTTCCCTCGGGCCCGGGGGGGTTGCAGGGCTGCAGGGGCGGGGGGCTCGGGGACGCACTGCCTGCCCAGCGTCCCCCCCGTGTGAGTCCGGGCAAGGCTGGATGGCCGAGCCCAGAGTTGTGGCGAATGGAGCTGAATCCAGTCGGCAGCCGGTCTCGGGCGGGGTTCCCCAGGGCTCGGCGTTGGGGCCAGTCTTGTTTAATATCTTTATCAATGATCTGGAAGAGGGGATCGAGTGCACCCTCAGTAAGTTTGCAGATGACACCAAACTGGGCAGTAGTGTCGATCTGCTCGAGGGCAGGAAGGCTCGGCAGAGGGACCTGGACAAGCTTTATCGATGGGCAGAGGTCAGCTGTACGAGGTTTAACAAGACCAAGTGCCGGGTCCTGCACCTGGGTCACAACAACCCCATGCAACGCTACAGGCTCAGGGAAGAGTGACTGGAGAGCTGCCTGGTGGAAAAAGACTTGGGGCTGTTGGTCGGCAGCCGGCTGAACATGAGCCAGCAGTGTGCTCAGGCGGCCAAGAAGGCCAATGGCATCCTGGCTTGTATCAGGAATAGTGTGGCCAGCAGGAGCAGGGAGGTGATTGTGCCCCTGTACCTGGCACTGGTGAGGTTCACACCTCCAATACTGTGTCCAGTTTTGGGCCCCTCAGTACAAGAAGGACATTGAGGTGCAGTACTGTGTCCAGAGAAGGGCAACGAAGCTGGTGAAGGGTCCAGAGCACAAGTCTTATGAGGAGCGGCTGAGGGAACTGGGGTTGTTTAGCCTGGAGGAGAGGAGGCTGAGGGGAGACATTATTGCTCTCTACAGCTGCCTGAAGGGAGATTGTAGCGAGGTGGGTGTTGGTCTCTTCTCCCTAGTAACAAGCAATAGGATGAGCAGAAATGGTCTGAAGTTGCATCAGGGGAGGTTTAGATTGGCTATTAGGAAAAATTTCTTTACTGAAAGAGTGGTCAGGCATTGGAACAGGCTGCCCATAGAGGTGGTGGAGTCACCATCCCTGGAGGTGTTCAAAAAACATGTAGACGTGGTTTAGGAGGCATGGTGGTGTTGGGTTGATGATTAGACCTGATGATTTTAGAGGTCTTTTCCAATTTTAATGATTCTATGATTTGTTCAACCTTGGGGTGGGGGGGCAACATGAGACGGACAAAACCCCTCCGCCTTGCTGCTGTTGGGAGGATGAAAGTCACTGGGATTTATGAGGCATCATACAAACCCACATGACCCCCAGCTCTCACCATCCCACAGCTGTCCCACAGCATATACCGCTGAAATGTGTTGCTCTTAAGCTCCCAAGGCTGATCCTTTTCCAAAGGATCAGACTGTGTGAAGTCTGCATCTATGTGGGCAGAGCAGCCCAGGGGAAAAGCATGTGCCTCCATGGCAATGGGTCTGCAGGGGGTCAGATCGTAGCACTACAACCAGGAGCTGCACACGGCAGAGTGGGTAGAAAAGCAAGCTCCCCGGGAAGTGGAAACTTGCAGGTGTCTTTCTAAAGACTCTTCCAAGTTTTCAGGAAAGCTGCTGAAGCCCCCAAGGATACTTTGACATCATTTACACAGGACTGAATTAATAGTAGTGCCAAGAACAGCTGAGATGATGCCTATAAAGTAACGTAAATGCGATCACAATCTGGCTTTTTTAGTTCATTTAAAGAGTGACTTACCTACAGGTACCATGTACTCTGGAATCAAATATTGGGAAAATGCTGTCTGGCTGGGACACATTTCTTTCCATGGACACTGTGGAAGGAAAGACTCAGCTGGCTTCTGGTGCACTTGTCTCATCCACTGTGATTTTTTTGGCCAAATGACTTTACTGTGCGTTATAAATCAGTGATGAGCACCATGAAGAGCAGATGGGGAGTTTAATGCACCCTCTGCAGCTCAGTCTTGTGTCTGGCTAATGTCCATGTGCAGTTCTGAAAAGGATATTGGAAAAGGTTGTTCTTCATTTTAAATTGCTCTTTGGGAGCTGCGCAGTTTGTAATGTGCTGTGGAGGCACTGCTGTGAGATGTGCTTTCTTTGATATAGTCTGTACAGTTTCAGTAGAAGAGTAACTTGGGATGTCATGAAACAAAGTTTTGCAGGACCAAGACATACGAATAAGTAAATAAAATACAAATCTTAAAGAGAAAATCACTCCTAAAGAATCAAGCAAATTTCTTCTTGATAGTAACCTTTGAATTCAGTGGGATACATAAGAAATGGGCTTGGCTTAAAATTGGCAAACTGCCCTTTCCGTATTTTACCTATGAAAAACGAAACAAGTGTTTTTGTGGGTTTGGGGTTTTTTATAAGGTTTGGCTTCTCAGGGAGGAAAGTCCTGTAAATGGTATACGAACACAAAAAGAATTGATTATCAGTTAGTGCTATGATATATCTAACCTGAAAGCAGACCACTGGCTCAGTTCGACTTGCAGCCACCGCAGAAAAGGGCACATTTGACAGTGGACTTGCTGATTACATGAGCTATGGTGGCAATAACTCACAAAACCTGTTGAATCTGTAAAGAAAGAGATACTGTAGACACCTACCATACTGCTGGCAATGACTAGATTAGAGGTGAAGACTCCTGCTGAAACCATTTAAAAAAATATACTGAGAATTTGCTATATCCTTTCTATTTTGTATACTCAGGCTAGAGGGCTCTTTGGTGCAAGTCCTGTGTCTGGGACGTCACTGGATATAAGCAGAGACAGATGGTGGATTAAAGTTCTCAACATTGATTTTGTCACATAGACAGGGGCCCAGGTACAAAACTCTTAAGGAGGTGGGAGAAGCAAAAGCGGTAAAGCAAAATGTTTGAATCTGGAAAAGAGAAAGAAGGCAAGAGAAATGCTGCTTCTGGGCACAGCTCAATTATTCCAGCAGTGGAACTGCAAGCTGGTACAGACAGCAAGAATTTCCCCCTGACATCAAGTGGGAGGAAGAAGAGAAGGCAAATGTGATGGAACTGAAGTGGCTGCTAAGCCAGGGTTGCAGGTGCTAGCACTGGACAAAAAAACCCAACTAAAAATCAGTGCTTTCTAAAGAAAACAAATTGTGATCCCTTGGACTTTTCTCCATTTAGTGGCTTTTAGTTCAAACCCTAATCCACTGAGGAATGAGGCAATTCCTAAGTGCTTTCCACGATGGATGTGCTTACCCCACAGCATCAGGCATAGTCACTAGTAATCCTTGGCTCTGGGAGAAACTCAGAAGTCAGATCCAGGTCTATTCAGTATGTCTCACAATCTCAACCTACATAATGTAGGCTAGGTTGTGTCATCCTAGCTTGTATAGCTACAAAAAGATACCAGTACTTAGGCAATGAGTGGGAATTCATTTTTGCAGCTGTGCTCTGATTTTTCACTCTTTTCCTGAATAAAGCACCTCTCGAGGGGTGGTGAACAGTGCTGCTAGAAGAGGGTACTCATTTATTCAGAAAAGGAGAATGGGGCAGAAAGGCTTTTGTGCTTCTCAGAGGTCATTGATATTTCCTGATGTTTTTTTTAGCTTGGGTTACATCACTGATGTCCTGCCGCTCTTTGTGGCTTGTTCATTTGCTGTGAGCTGCTCAGTGACGTTGGTTAAGGCAGCACCAGAGGGGTTGTCAGCAAGATCATGCCTCTTGCAGTCAACTCTGGTGGCTGCATCGGGACCTCATGCAGAGGCCATGGTAGTGGGAAGCGCTGCAGCTCCAAAGTAATTAAGTTGCTCTTTTATTGCTCTTCCTCCTTCTCACTTTCTGTGCAAACAGCACAGTATGAGCTGGCCTTTCCTCAGGACAGTGCCTTACATGCAAAACGCATCTCAGAATGTTTTGCAAAGGTAAAACGTTCCACTAGAGCATTAAACAGAAAAAGAGAAACAGGAAGACAGAAAAGATCTTTTCAGAGAAGGCTTGGAAAAAAGATGAAGAAACAGCAAAGCAGAAAAATATACACAGTCTTCAGATGGTGAGAACATTAAAAAAAGTCCTTACAAAGCCACTTTAACTTTTTTAATGCAGTACAGTCAGCTAGGTCAGCTAGTCAGAGCGGCAGGTTGAAGGTCCGGAGAGTGCTCTGCATGGGTATGGCTGCCTCTGAGGTTTTGGCCTGGAAAGGGCACATTGAGGTGACATGGCTTGACTGATGCTTAGTCCAGTTAGACCTAGAGAACTCAGTGCCATTCCTGCTGCTCCTAGGCTGTCTATGAGACAGTACAGCTTTAGCAGATTTAATGGCTTTTCTCCCTTAGAATACAGAAAAGTGGGGGAAATGGCTTCTTTATTATTATTATTATTAATATCATCATCATCATCATCATCATCATCATCATCATTATTTTACTGCTTTGATCATCCCTGGTATGATTCCCTGTACCTGCTCAGAGGCTGTAGGTGGTGGAGTAAGCAAGCAGCTTCTTGATGCCCCCACTCTGCTGGAAAGTCTTCCAACAGAGTTGCTATCTCCACTTCAAATGTGTGAAGGTGATGCTGTCTGCTTGGTGTACCACAGCTTGGTGAACTTTGACTGAAGAAATTGATACAATCCCTGCCTTCTATGGCCTTCTACAATGTGAAATGCAGAACTTTTTCTGTTGTTACAAAATCAATCAACAAATAAATGTTTAGTCCAAATTTCTCCCTCTGTCTTCGTGGTTAGAATCTGTAGCTGGCTCTTTTTGTCCTCACCAAGACACTGTAATTTATATACTGAAGTGCATGGTTGGGTGCAGCTCACCCAAATTATGCATCAGACAGAGCCATATTTTAAGGCTCTGAAGACAAGTGTTTCTGAAATGCTTAAATTCACGTTGTTGTCAATGGAAAGTGGTAGGTGACTGTGAAAACCTCCAGAGGGAGTTCTTATTCATAGGAGTTTAAGCACATGAATTAGGCATATGTGACCTTTTCTGATGGCCTTAAATCCATTTGTCTTTCTTCTTTTGAGTATCTAGGGAATATAGGGACTTCCTCAGAAAGGGCTGCTTCTTTACACTCCTAAGATATAGGGACACAGCGGTTCAATGAACTAAATCCCACCCTAGAAAATCAGATCCTCATCTGTTCAGCTGAGATCTTAATTTTAAACAATTACATATAAAGAATGCAGGTCTACTAAGAGCCAGGAGAAAAATAAGACCATTTGCTATTTGGACAGGTAGTCCTTTCCCCAGAAATTCTGGATTTCCCTTCATCCTTCACCAAGCTCCAAGGGGAAAGCAGCGAGTAGTGACACCTCGTGGAACCTGATCGTGTCCTCTTAGCGCCTGGATGTATACTCAGCTTGTAGCACCGCCTTCAGCACATAGTTTGTCTTCTACTTTTTTGTGAACACAGTGGCTGAAATCTAATGAGTTTGCAGGGTAATGTTTTCTGATACTGAACAGGCTTCTGTACTACAATTTACATAAACATTGCTATTTAATAATGGCCAACACTGCAAGTAGGAAAGGTCTTTAAAGACTTATTGAGCCAATATTTAACTTCTAATTTCTCCATCACATAAAAGCTACTCGTTAATGCAAGGACCAGCTAAATGATTTTAAAGCTCAATTCACTCCATCAGTAGATGTTTTTAAAATACTGTTAGACCACTATTAGACCTAGAATTCTCCAGATACCTCTAGTCTTTTTAATTACCTGCAGTCATTATTAAGAGTAGTCACTGCAAAGTTCATTCATTCTCTCCATGCTTCCTACTAATCCACTTAGGAACTTTGCCATTGAGCAACCTCAGGAGAGGTTATCTTTAAAGAAAGCCCTATGGAATAACAGTCTATTCATTTCCCTAAATGTCACTTGAATAATATTAATGTATTCACATGCTAATAAAAGGACAATCATCTCATACACTGCTTATCCATGATATGAAACACTGGCATGGATCAGCTCTGTCTGTTAATAGTTAACATTTATCATAGCATCTTTTTAATGTTTATAAATCAGCTCATTGTTTGGGACACATCTGCAGTGAGGTACATTAAGTACACGGATAATGTCCAAGGTCAGCCGGTGATGTCTTCTGGTGTCCAGGGACTGCTGCTTCTTCTGGGAATCAGGGTGCGTGAATAGCCAACAGCAAATCCTGTAATACAGAGACAGATGAGAAAGTTGCACTTGATTTTAAAGGCAATGAAATTTGTACATACTTTATGATAAATAAATAATTCTCCAAGTATTGGAACTACAAAAACTTGTTTTATTAGAGAATTGTGCCTTGAGGCTAATGACTTCTGGTCTTCACAAAGATGCAAGCTCCACTAGGCAGAGCAGTTGTAGGGTGGTGCGTATGTGTCTGTGCCTGTGTGTATGTGTGGTTTTTCTCATGCCTAAGAGCACTTTTCATTCTGTGAGGAGGACCAAGCTGTTTCTTGCCCTGAGTTCACATGGCCTAGTTCCCCTATTTCAGTGAAGTGATTTTTGGTTTACGTAAGTATTGGTAAAATCAGATTAAACCCATAAACTGTGGCATCTTGGGCCTGATTCAGTTGCCATCCATGACATTTTAGATGTGATAGGGTGCCTGAGTCATTGTACGGTGCTGGTAGATATGAAAAAAGCCCATAGGGAGCTTGCAAATTTCTTACCTGGTAACTGGGAAGCAGGCAGGATGCATAAGGGCATCTCCAATGGCGTTGAGCTAAGCTGAGCCTGAGGTCTCCACTGTCTACAATGGGGTCTTGGGCACAGAGTTCACATAAGACACCTCCGAATATGCACATACAATTAGATATTTTAATGACAAGCCAACTCCCACCCCACCACCATTTTTTTTTTTTTTTGGTTGCTTAAGTCAGGGACAGTGAACTGCAATCTAGAGAGGGTTTTGTGTCCACATGGGTCTTAGTGCGGGGCCAGCAAAGCTGTAAGTGCCAAACGAGGATTTCTAAATTGAAGTCTTGTTCTGTACTTTTACCCACCCTGCAACCCCCAACCTCTGCCAAAAGCACGTCACTCCATTGGCCAGTACAACCCCTGTTTTTCATTGATACTTATACCCTTTGCTGGTATAATCAATTGGTTCTTTTGCTCAGATTGTACATATGTGCATTTTTCTGTGTGCAGCCGGCTGCCTGAATGTGGCCTCCAAATTGTAATCTGGTCTCAGCTAGATAGTGCTTTTCCTCACTTTCACTGCTATATTCACATAATTAATGAGCCAACACTCATTCTGTAATAGTTACTGATAGATTTCCAGATCAGAGTTTCTTTCCTTGCAATACACATTCAAAGTGCTGTTCAAGGCATAATTCTGTATTAGTTTTTTTCACAGACATACTCTTTGCTGCTATTGCACCTGTGTCAGAGGATCTGCTTATGACTGCTGGATATACCCAAGGCAGAGCTACCTTGGTATCCTTACCTGTGATGTCTTACTGTTGATGTCATTTTCAAAAGATAGGTATATAGCTGTTATTTAATCAAAACATTTCAGATCTGATGCCCGTGTACTCTACAACCATTTAAATCCATTCTGTCAGAGCAGAAGTGCTTTAAAGTGAGTACAAATGTGATCTGAGCTGATTTTAAAGCCCCATTACACTGCCAGAGCACTCCAAAGTGGCCTAAGTATAAATGAAAATCAGGACCTCTATCACAAAGATAAACGACCCAATAAAAAGATCAATCTCATCCCCACAAAATAACAGAAGTGACGATAGTAGAGATGAATCTCATTGGGGGCCTCCTGTCTGAAGCCTACAGAGCTGGCTGTGGAGCAGACAGAAAGAAGGGAAAACAAACCCAAAGCATGAGACGTATCTCATGCGGAGCTGCCTTTTACCCAGGGAATGTAACACAGCTACTGCAGCCCATCTATTTACGTGTGTCAGAAGAACTGTTCCCAAAGGGGGTCTCTATCTCTTTAGAAGGCACTTTTTAAAAATATAGTAATAGATTCTGAGCCAAGGAAAACCTAAACCAGTGTAAGGAAAGAAAGCTCATTGTAATTCAGAGAAGTGGGAGGTTTTTTTATAATTTTAGCATCTCAAAGGTTAATGGCTGCTGCTTCTTTTTGTCCCAGAGGGGTAACATTGCCTTTTCCAGCAGTGTCCCTGTTTCATCAGAATCAGAGGAAGTCTATGAATGGTGAGATATCCTTAGCTAATTATTCAGAGTGGTAATGTAAAATGCTATGACATCAGCACTGAACTAGAATAATTCTGCTAACATATCAGCTCCTGAGTATGCATCTAAACAAGAACAAGGCAGCCTAGGAACATATACTTTGAGAAGATCAGCTTTTCATCTCAACCCTATAATGAAATGTGGTTTCTGTCACCAACCAAAAGTGAAGAAATAGCAGCTGTTCCGGCCTTTTAATGTGATCTATCCACATTCGAAGTGCTATGGAAAAAAAGAAAATTGGATTCCCTATCAATTCAGAGTCTGATAATACCAAAGGTAAGTAATCACAGCATAGCTTTGGCCAGAGACACCAAAGATACACAAAAGGGACAAAAGCTCTTCTTCTTCTCAAAACAGCTATGCTAATGGCAAGTACAATTTTCACAGGCTTTTTGATTGAGACAGTGTTTAAATAAGTTGGATCTGATTCTGAGAAGTACTAAACATGCACTTTGTAATGGGGAGAGTCCTTCATTGACATTAACATCAGTTCCTTTGCCTTTCGCATCCCTTGATTGCAGTCAAGGATGCTAAAGCATAAGACTGAGACAGAGAGGCAAACAACTCTTCACTGGAAGTGCTTATCTCCTTGTAGAAAGTGGAGTTTTGCAGTTTTCTACACTCTTACCCTAAAGCAAAAATATAATATATTCTATGTTATGCAGCCATGCTTCAGACCACTTATAAACTACAATTCCCTTATTACTGCCTCCTTAGGTTCTCCTTTATAGTTTCTCTTCAGGTTTTAAAAAGAAAATTCAGGATATGGATGGTTATGCTTTCCCATCCAATTTTATGTATATTTCTCCTAATGCAATTCTTTTTTGCTCTTCCTTTTTAACTGTATTTCAGATCAAAAGCCTGACAGACAATCTCTTCATACGTTGCACCTTTGAGGATTGGAAGCTCAAAGCTCTGATGAAGTGTAAACTGGAGCAGTAAGAGAAGATGTCTGCTCCGGCTGTGTGGAAGGGTAGGTTTGTCTGGGAAAGGCAGATTGTCGAGGTCATACTAGATTTCTGGATTATGCTCTCCAGCCCAGGCTCAAGCCCCCTACAAGCAGGACAGGTAATACCCAGGGCTAGCAAACATAGAGAGGGTATTGCAAGACTTAGCTGTATGTAAATTGTGGCATAAGTATCATGTCCTATATTTTGTCAGTCTGATTAATTTTAATCTTATATTTTTCCTTTTCCTGGTTTTCAGTTTTTGCCAGCTGTGTGGTGGGAGAGACAGGTGGCACTTGGGAGGACAGGACCTGTCTTGGTGTCTCTGATGAGACCTCTCCATCACATTCCTCAGTGTCCTTTCTTGTGTGCTAGGCTATTTGAGAGCTCTTCCAATGAAAGGTGCTATAAAAAAGAATTTATTTAATAAATATTTGTTATTAATCAATAAAATGGAGAAAACTAAACACATCACTGTTGAGAAGACTCAAGGGATGACTGAGAAAGATCACAGAATCCCAGAATCACAGGTTGGAAGGGACCTCAGGAATCATCTAGTCCAACCTTTCTAGGAAGAGATGGTTTAGCAATTTCAGGATGGTGGGCTAATAGCTGTATGCTGGGGATGATTCACTTCTCATACAATTTTATGCATGTGCAGTTCCATGGGCACCAGTGATTCACACGGGTGGCAAGAGAGAGGCCTGTGACATACTGAGACCCCTGTAATGAGAAGTCATCCACAAGCTGACTTATTTATTCCCATTGCTCAGCCTGGAAGATAGTTTTCTTGAGCCAGGTTCTCAGTATTGAAATCTGTGAAATTATTCTGTTTGGCAGCTATTTCTTATTGTTAGCAGAAGAGCTACAGAAAATGAATTTGTGATTTGGTTTATAATCTCTGTTCCAAGTTGTCCTTCATAACTAATTGAAGGAGTTCAGCTGGTGCCAGTTTTTCACCCTCTGCCACAACAACAAACCCATCACTGCTTAGAATCTGATTTTTCATGGGATTACTGTTCCACCAACTCATTATGATACGACTATTTTTTTTTTTCCTCATAATTTACACACATACATACGTGCATACGTAGTAGCAAGATGCTTGGTTTCTTGGTACAAGGTCAATTCATGTCCCTGCTTATGGTCATATGAACTGTGAAGTACTTGACATTTGGAAGCAAGAAAACATCAAAGAGTGTTATTTAGTCAACCTTTTAAGTCTTGGACACGCGGTAGTATAATGGACGGAAAGTCCTCAGCAAATAACACTGCAGGTGAAGGAAGGATTTGACTTAGTATTTCTGTTGCCCTTAAGCCAAAGTCACTGTTTTTAAACAGTATAAATTGGTTAACATTAACAAATTTGTTATTTTTATGCAAAATACTGAACTCCCAGAAAATAAGTTGAATATATGAGTATAATTATTATTTTTTTCACCCAGTAAATAGAAAAGTATGGAAAAGTAGTTCTAAAAATTCACAGGCTTTCAATGGGAGGTGTATACTGGAGCCTTTTCCCTGAGGTCACTTATTCACATTGAGCCCAGCTCAGTAATGGCCAAGGTCCTCAGTGTTACCACTTTCTAGTTACTTGCTAGTCCATCTGACAGAAGAGTGATTGTCTCAATGTATCAACCGTGCCAAGTTAAATGGATTAACACAGCACTTTTCATGTCAAATCACTTCACAAAGGTAATAGTATTAAATGAACATGATTGCCTGAAATTGTACCAGTGTATTTTTCGTAGGCTATAGCAATAACCGCATGGAGGCTGGAATCCTACGAGCTTGCTTGACTGCTTTGACATATTCTTTGTACAAATGTCAGAGATACTGCCTTACAAAAAGGTATATCAAAATACTAAGTTATCACTTGAATTAAGGCATCACTCTTTCCCCCAGAATAAATCCTTATTAAACTATTGTTGCTGTTTTCTGTTGTGCAAGTTGTAATACTGTAGCGCCTGGCTTCCTGTTCATTAAAGTGCGCTAAGTTATAGCTGATACCAGTATAATAATTTCATAATAATACTCCTGCCAATTCTGTATGCTTATATATATCTGAAATAACACTTTTGTGCTCAGTGAAAGGACAAAAGTCTAAAACCAGAACAAGCAATACAGGTTCCAGTTACAAAAAATTAACTGTGCTAGTGATACACACATTTCAAATGAATTCTAATGTTGCCTTATGGAAGAGTCTTTATTTTCCTCTATTTCTTAACCTGATTTGTAGGTATAAACTTTTCCTCTTGTCCACACAGGTGAAACTACTGCCCAGCAAGACCTTGCTAAAGACTGAAGTGAGTGAGGTTTGGATACCTGTGCCAAGCAAAACAGAGCAAGGATTCCTGTCCAGCTCGCCTGCAACAGAACTGAATATTGTCATCACTCTCAGATTATTTTCTTTTTTGGCTGAAAAGCCCTTAAATTTGTTCTGAAGCCTCAGGTTAACGCTGTGTTGGAAATACAAGAATTCCCCTTGCACATGTCCTCTTGCATCTGTCTCTCCGGAGAGCCCCATGGCCAGGGCTTAGACTTTAAGCACCTTTTTCAGCAAGGGACTGCTTAGCTGTGCTGCTATGTGAATGGTAGCTAGATAGACAGCCTTCAGCTCCCTCAGGGGAAAGAGAAGGGTCCAGGGCATCCACCTACAGCCACTCCACATCTCTTCCTAGTGGCCCATGGCTCCCTGGCTATGATGACCAGATCCCTATTTTTCTCTTTCAGTTGTGGTGTTGATCACTGGACCTCTGCTTTACCTACTCCCAAAGCTTGTACATTTTAACAAGCTTTTTGAGACAGCCCCTGCAGCAGTCTGCTGCTGCTCAGACCGATGCTCGCTCTTCTGACCCAGCCTGTCTGTGGCTTTAATTATTTCCCCTTCAGGTAGGTGCCAGCCACAGACTTCTGAAATTGAGAAAGCATCCCAGGTCACACATCTCAGTCACACGTCAGTGGAACTGATTCCAAGTGCATGGGAAGGGGACTGAGATTTTGAATCTCGTTACATGGGGTTGTGAGTTGAGTTTTTCATGCGGGACCAGAAGGGGTGCTGGCCATGACTACCCTTTCCTTTCCCAGGGCTGGGTGGTGGAGAAGGGCAGTGGTCTCACAGGGTGCTCAAGGTCCTGGGCTCAGGAGCCTGCAGTGCAGGGCAGTGCCAGTCCTCATGCTGCTCTGCCTGTGATGTGTGCTCATGGACAAAAAACCCAGAGGTGCTTTCAGACAGGCTTCTATGGGGCTGCTGTGCACCTGGACTACAGGCACTGGATTCAAGGAAAATGAGTGCACCTGCATCATGGGTGTCTCTGTTCACCAGACCTTGACAGGGTCAGAATAGACAAGTAGGAAGGGTACCCAAGCACCTGCTGTGGATTCAGCTCATCAGACTTTGCACACTTAAAGGTTGGGCACCTACACTTGTTATGTAGTGAAGGGAGTATGGGATCAGCTTCTCAAAGTGCCTTTCACTTCTGATCCAGATCTTCTAGGTCCCCTGAGTGAGGGGAAGGATGTAGCTGGGTGTGATGCCTTCTGCCCATGCTTATGGTCCACCACAGCTCAGATTTGGGACCAGCCTGCTAGGTGGTGAAAGGCAGCTAAGAGCCCTGACCCTACAGCCTGCTGAACTTGAGAGAAACTAACACTGCTGGTTGCTGGGCATGGGCTGCAAAGATACAGGTGGGCATATAGTGACTACAGCAGAGAAAGCCTACACATTGCTGGAGGTCTGCAAGATCTCAAGAGGCAGTAAACGCTGCTTCCTTTCTCTGTTTTTTTTTTTTTTTTTTTTCATACTATATATATCCCACAGCAGGATCACAAAGCCAGAATTTATCCCATAAACCATGCCAGGGTATTTGAGTTTATGTAGTATACCTCTGTTCTTAGCTTGGGAAATATAGTATTTCAAACTGCCATCTGCAGCTGAGACAGTAACCAACCTGGAGCCCAAGTGTGTTTCCTTCTGTAGGAAGTCAACAGTCATGTATGAATATGCCTCTTCTCTTCATTTATCCCTCCCAGCTGTGCTATTTTATTTGTTAAAAATATTCTTTCATTCATTTAATCTTATTCTGGAAGACACTGAAGCATTTCTAAGAAGGCACTTAATTTCATTAGCTTTTCTGAAAACAAAAGCACAGCATGAACACCTAAGTAGAAAAATTAAATTACTAGATGCAAGTCAGAGAAGGGAAATGCCCTGATACCAGCTTTACAGACTGCAGACTCTTTATGAACCCATCACTGTGGTAACTAGAATTATAGCCACAATCCCAGTGACCAAAACTTTGCGCAAGGAGGAGCAAGACAGGGTGACTTACTGCTGTGGTGCTTTATGTGTGTCAGGAGAACAAGGCTACGCCTGAAATTAAAAAAGCTATGAAAGCAGTCTCATATGGTCCTCTTCTATTAATCAAATAGTCTCACTGTAATATTGAACATTGTTCCTCCTGGAGGTCTATTTTGTCTCGTTTTAGCTAGAATAGTCTCTGAAAGCCATGGCTGCCTAGGTGTTTCCAGCAGCTGAAAACCCTGAGATTAATTTAATTGCTTCTGAATAGTATTGGAACAATTGAATACTATTTCTCATCTGAATAATGCTAATAATCAGCTAGATACATGCTAATTTCAGGAAACCTTACATAAAGTTTATAAATTTAGATATTTTATATATTTTAAAGAGGTATTGTTTTGCTTTAGCCAGTGGAAGTTCATCATCAAGGTCTTGCAATTTAAAGAAAGATAAGTTCTTTTTGAATCCACTCAGCAATAGTAGTACACATCCACAGTAACTCAGTAGAAATCAAATTAATTCCTGTAACATTACGTCAGATACAAGAAATAAAAACCTTACTCAATAAACTTCACAAATTAAAGCTCTCATAGATATTTATGCCTCTACTCTCAACATTATTGCTTAAATTTCACCCACAAAATGCTGGCATTCATCAGCTGTGCAAGCAAAATGTGTTTATGCAAGCAGAGTTGTTTCTTGGATGGGTAACATGAGGTTTGCATATGAATACAGGATATCATAGGTAAAGTGTCTTGTGATTACTGCGGGAGATTTGGAGTAAAATAGCCTGGTTTGTTGTTTGCTACTATCATTGCCAATCCTGTAAAGTGCCAGTGGCTTTCAACACCTTCCAAAACCAAAGCTGTGGTCATTCAGCCCGTTGCATGTGACACAAGAAGTAACATTGGTTGTTGCAATTAAAACATTGCTTATCAATGCTAATGCGAAAGTGGCAATCCTAGCCTTGATAAGAGCTGAGAAAGCAGCCAGGTGCAGCCTGGAAGCAGTCATGAGCACCTTCATACAGGGGTTTCTGAGTAGAGCAAAGCTACAGTCAGGGCTGAGTATGGCCAAACACGTAGCAGCCACCGCTGCCGCGGGCACTGCTGGTATGGCAAGCCTGCCACCTGTGCAAGATGCGATGAGATTGCCTGACCTCCAAACACTACCACTATACAGGTAATAGTATTTCCAATCTCATGTGGCATTCTGTAGGCAGAAAGGGACACAAGATATAGAAAAGTAATAAACATAGTATTGGCTCTTGGCTTTTGTTAGTATTACTAAGTTTGGAGCCAATATAAAGCCTGATTGTATGATCATTCAATGTTATTTTACTCAAAAGCTAAGCAGGATGGTAGCTGATGATAGAATTGCTAGTTGTATGTGGATTCACTCAGCCATGAATCTACAGGGAGTTGAATGGATAAATCCCCATCCATTTGAAGCAAATCAATGGAAGGATATTTAACGCTTCTTGAATGGTCCAAGTTCCATATTCCACTGAAAAATTTCATGCAGAAATGTGTTGGATTTCTGGACTTCTTTGGGGCTTCTGGGCTGGAGGTATTGTCCCTTTTGATTATCAAAAATGCTAGTAACAGGAGAGTAATCAGAAATGATAATGGGATGGCAATGGTTAAATGCAACCTGGTGACAGAATTTCATCCCTTACAAAATGAAGGCTAATTAGCGTTAATATGTCCTTCCGGCTAAATTGCACCCAGTGTTTTGCATACATAAGTACAGGAAAATACCATTTAATAGATTGATAAATCAAAGCACTCTGTAGGACCTGGGTACTTGCTACATGCAAAAGTGGCAGCTCTGGCCAGGGTTTGCGGCCCCTCTTCCGAGTGAACACCGCAGTGGCATGCAGGAGGTGATCAGAGATGGGGAGACTGGGAGGGCGGTGGGGGGACCTAAGGATGTGGAGATGAACCCTGGATGCCTTATGGATCTGCACTTTTTAAAGAGTAGAGATGTCTGAGCACAGACATCTCACACAAATTAGTCTTCCTTTGACAGAAACAACTGAGCCAAAAAGACAATGCTTGAGGTTGGTTTTAGAGGCACTTTAGTCAGAATATATAATAAAAATAAAGGATATGCTGTGATAGTTTTTGTATTATCCCTATTCTATATGCATTCTAGATGTCAGAAAACAACAATCTTATCTGTTTGTTGCAATGAGTTTAATGTACACCACATAATACAAAGTAATGCTTGTGAAGTGTTTTGAAAATGTAAAGTGCAAGTGCTAAGGGCTGTTATTGTAATGGATGTCTTAATTTTTTCATAAAAGACATATAGCAGACAATTATAAAGCAATATCCTGAAAGACCAACAGCACTTATTAATTTGATGGCAACAAATAAATAATGGATAGCCACTGTTGGAAGCTTTTGCTTCTTTGGGTAGTGTTATTCATTCCTTAATTTATTGCTTCTTTATTTGAAGACTTATATGGCTCTTTGCAGAAGGATTACAGAAAAGGGAGATGGGGACGAAGTGGAAGAGGAGCAAGAGCATGAGTATGAATATTTGGTTAGTTAAAGGGGAACATGTCAGCCCTTTTCGTTTTTAGGGTTTTCCCTATACTCTTTGGTCCCTGTACTTGGGAAGAAAGTAAAATACTAGACCAGCCCAAATGCAGCAGGTTACCCCATTGCTGGGGTTGGGGTTTCAGGAGGGGGAAAAGGCAGGTGAGGTGCCAGGCATAGACGGGCAGGAGTTTCCCATAAATCATTTTAGGATGTATTGGTGAGAAAAGCAGGGGGCAGACATGATTTAGGAATCTAAGATTCCTATGTAAAATACAGGGGAACCTGAACGGAAACCATGGTTTATGTGCCACAATGTTCTTTAGGCATTTATTTTTACAAAGGAACAAACTCTTCCCCCATTAGACCAGCTGGGCAAATTTCACGACTTTTTAAACCATATCCTTCTTTCGAGTCCCTTTTTAGTGAAACTTTTTTTTTAATTATTATATATTTATTTTAGTTTGCTTGTTTGCTTTTGTTCTTTCTGCAGAAAGTATTCTGGCACAAAGTTAGTCCTTACTCTTCTTACTCTTGTGTCATCAACCCATCTGCATGGCTTGGCAGTGGAGTTGCTTTCCTGTAATCTGAGGCTGTTTGCAAAGCCCGACTGAGCATTGGTCCATATCCCTCAGCCGGGGAGCTGCATTTCCTAAAGATTCATTCTCCTTCTGATAAAACCCCAAAGACCTGCTCTGCTCTCTTTAATCAATAACACACTCTCCGATTTACCGAGCACAGTAAGCCCAGCCGAGCGGTGAGTTGCTGCTGCTATTTCAGTTTAGGCATCAGCCTGTCTGCCTCAAACTTGGCAGTTGTCAGCTTATCTGAGACATGCTTTGTGAGCGATCAATTGTTTTTTCCACCTTTTGCGTCATAGTTTCTGCTGCTGCTGGTTTTGCCTGCTTTTGCAGCACTGTGCTCTGGCACAAGGCTACAAATAGAGGGAAATTTTTTGGTGCATAGGGCTGCTCACCTGCCTGAGCCCAAGGCTGCAGTGGGCTGTTGGCCAGGGTTCACGGTGCTCTGTGCTGCCACAATGGAGGCCGGCATCTTCCCCAGACCGTGGCCGTGCTTGGGAAAGCGGCCTTAAGTGACATTCCCTAGGAGTGGGAAGAGACTGGTGTCAGCTTAACATAAACTGGCAATACGGATTTGTACAAGTTTATTTGGTATCAAGGGAAAAATATGTGCTGGCAGCGAGGAGGGGAGTAGCCTTCACTCCTGGAGCAGAGGGAGCACTGCCAGAGGGTCACCTGTCTGGGAAAGGTGTTCTCGGTGTGGCCTCAAGATGTGAGGAGATGCCTGCAGAAACGAGAGGACATCTCGCAGGCCGGTAACGTTGTGCTTATGTTAATTCAGTCAGAACTGCTGACAAACTCAGGTAGCAGGCAACTAAAAGTCAAGCTAAAATCTGTGAAGGGGATATATGAAAATATTTCTTTGAATTGTTTGAGACCTAATGTGGTTGAACTGAGTTTTAAAACCTTCTAGCAAATGACCTCTAGAACACCCTCCTCTTCCAAAGTTAACCCTTCCCGTTCTTCCCAATGGTGGTGATCTGCTGTGAAAACCAAAGTATTTTCATTTGAGGGTATGTGGGGAACTTTAGAGTAAACCAGTTGAGTCAGATGTTTATGCTTTAAAATTTTTCAAATTTTCGTGTTCTTAAAACTGGTAAATTATTAATTATCTGATAGGAGGAAACCTGCTGTTAAATAATCCTCTGGCACAAGTTTACAATGCTTTTAAATTCAAAGAGAAACTATTCCTTCCATCATTTCTCAGGGCTTGTAATCTATGATCCACTAGTTAACACACTGTTTAAATTATACATTAGCTCTTATTCTTATTGCTAGATAGCACACTGACTGATCTGCACTTTAGCTTTTTTCCTTTTAGCCACCAGCCCCTGGGAATCAGGCTGAGGTTTTTACACATGGTACCATTATGGTCCAGCTGAGGTGAATACCCCTCTGTCTTAACTGTCTTCAGCTCCCTTTGAACAACTGGAGCAAAAGCAATGTTTTTGTGCATGGGACTTTTTCTCTTTTTCCTTCTGTTTTCTGTTTTCTTTTTTTTTTTCTTAGGCTAAAAAGCAGCCTGTTAGTAATAGAGTTCTTGGGGTAGGATGGTTTGTGCTGTTCTCTGGATGTAGTTAAAGAAAATGTCAAGTCAGAGCTGAAGAGAGTCTCATAAATCTCATAAATCTGAGAAGAGAATTAGGAAAGGGGAAGAGGAGTGGCTGTGCCCATCCTGCAAGGATGCAGATTGCAGCTGACCCAGCAGCAATTGCTTCCAGAGTTTTAATGGTCTCATCATCTTTTTGCAGGCACCACATATTCACATCTCTTGCAGGTAACACTGTCTACCCCGAGCAGCTCTCTCCAGAAATAAAACCATGGCAGCAGCAGCTGTTTGATCTTTCTTCTGCTGGTTTACCCTCTGTCTTATATTTGGACCATTAGCATGTTTCCCTTCACAAAAAAATAATAATAATCCATATTAGTACAATAATGCTGATTTATAAATATTCTATTTTTGAATTCAAGTGTACATATATCGGATATACCTTCATGTTTGGATATGTAGTGCTTGAAATGCACTACATATATGAATATGGGTATATATGCATATGTGAATATACCATTCTAGCTCATACTAACATGTTTTGGTGCTTTTTTTTTTTTTAATCCAGAAACCATTTATCTGTAACCAGAAAAAGAGGTTGCATACAGAGCCTTTTTTCCATGGCTACATTTGTAGGTACATGCATACACACAGCAAATGAATATTTGTGAAGTGGTAAAGTATTCTTAATTAAGAATTATGAGAAACAGACTCATTTTTGCTGTTATTCATTTGTTCAAATTTGTATCCTTCCATATTTTCTGCTGACTATCCAGGTTTTTAAATTACTTTTAAAGCTAAAAATGGAGCCTCTGCTAGTGTTTTCAAGCAACTGAGTGTGGAAAAGAGACATTTGCTGAAATCCAAAATATTTTGATAATGTGTCTTGTACAAATTCTTAACAGTGACAGAGGAAATTGTGCCAACAATTTCAACTAGTATAAGATTTTCTCCAGGCCTTCAGTAACTTTTGTTCTTTTAATTCCTTGTAGTCCCAGTGCAGTGCAGCAGACAAGTGCTCCGCTTGCTTTTTTGTATGTGTTCTGGCTCTCTTCTGAGCAGAACCCTTTTATAATGTCCTTCCTTCTCTTGAATATAACACTTTCAGATTATTTTATTTTCAGACAGTATTTTTTCCCTCATTTAATCCTTATCAGCAGATTTCAATAGCATGGCTTGGATTCTTTCATTTTACAGATCATTATTAGTGATATTTAAAAGACTAGACTCAACATGGGCAAGTGTAAAATCTCAGTAGGTGTTTGTGTTACAAAAGTGTAGCATACATAAAAAGGAAGGTGAGAACATCATGATATTAGTTATTTGCCAGACTAGGGTCTAAATAAAGTGTCAGTAATTTTGTGCCACAACAGGACAAATACTTACTGAATCAGTGGCTGCTTTTTTTCGGGTCTATACCAGAAAACTACAGTGTCACCTTCATCTACATGGCTTCTTGTCCTGTGGATTCTCCAATGTCTGATTATGTGACTGAGCTCACCCCACAGGCTTTGCCTCAGTCCATTAAATAATTCAAATCTATACCCTCCACCACATTGCCAATTCACATGGAATTAATGGGATTCAGTAACTTTGAGATTGAAAAGATATAAAATGGTAGGCTTCACCAAGGGCAAGTCCTGCCTAACCAGCCTAGTGACCTTCTGTGATGGAGTGACCTATATCAGTGGACAAGGGAAAAGCTACAGATGTCATCTAGCTGGACTTCTGTAAGGCCTTTGACATGGTCCCCCACAACATCGTTCTCTTAATTGGAGAGGTATGGATTTGATGGGTGGACTGTTGTGTGGATGAGGAATTGGTTGGACGGTTGCATCCAGAGGGTAGTGGTCAAAGACTTAATGTCCAGATGGAGATCAGTGACAAGTGGTGTCCCTCAGGGGTCCATACTGAGACCAGGACTGTTTAATATCTTCATCAATGCCATAGACGGTGGGATCAAGTGCACCCTCAGCAAGTTTGCAGATGACACCAAGCTGAGTGGTGCAATTGACACACCAGAAGGACGGGATGCCATCCAGAGGGACCTAGACAAGCTGGAGAAGTGGGCCCATATGAACCTCATGAGATTCAACAAGGCCAAGTGCAAGGTCCTGCACCTGGGTCAGGGCAATCCCCATTATCAATAGAGGCTGGGGGAAGAAAAGATTGAGACCAGCCCTGCAGAGAAGGATTTGCAGGTACTGGTGGATGAAAAGCTGGACATGAGCCAACAGTGTGCACTTGCAGCCCAGAAAGCCAACCGTACCCTGGGCTGCATCAAAAGAAGCCTGGCCAGCAGGTCAAGGGAGGTGATTCTGCTGAGACCCCACCTGGAGTAGCATGTCCAGCGCTGGGTTCCTCAGTACAAAAAAGACATGGACCTGTTGGAGCGGGTTGAGAGGAGGGCCACAAAAATGATCCAAGGGCTGCAGCACCTCTCCTACAAGGACAGGCTGAGAATTGGGTTTACTCAGCCTGGAGAAGAGAAGGCTGTGGGGAGACCTTATTGTGGCCTTTCAGTACTTAAAGGGGGACTATAAGAAAGAAGACGACAGACTTTTTAGTAGGGCCTGTTGCAACAGGACAAGGGGTAATGTTTTTAAACTAAAGGATGGTAGATTTAGACTGGATATAAGGAAAAGATTTTTTTACAATGAGGGTAGTGAAACGCTGGCACAGGTTGCCCAGAGAGGTGGTAGATGCCCCATTCCTGGAAACATTCAAGGTCAGGTTGAAGGGGGCTCTGAGCAACCTGATCTATTTGAAGATGTCCCTCCTCATTGCGGGGGGTGTGTTGGACTAGATGAACTTTAAAGGTCCCTTCCAACCCAATCCATTCTATGTTTCTATGCTTCCTTTTTAATTTACTCTAGCACCTAAAGACTTCCAGTCGAAAAACTCAGCTGCATAGCTGAATAACACGTTTGCACTAACTCCATGGTGCAATAATATAAACTTTCAGTAGTCCAAGGGGTGTTACAGCTTCAGAGTGGTTTGGTGTGCATGGTAGCACCATGTGTTCGGAACACCACAGTTAATTTTTATACACGTATTAAAGATATGCTTCTAAGTCAACATTACATACAAAATAATTTCAAAATTTTTCTACTTTGTGTGTTTAATTGCTTATTTTACTATTACAGCCATCACAGTAATCCAACAATACTCTCACTTTTAAGGCTAGTAGGTTTGTATATTATGAGAAAATCTGACTTATTTATATACCATGTCAAATTCATTCTCACAGTGGGGATCCTTTTAGATGATGGATTCTCTTTAGATATTAATTTTGATATGAAACATAGTTTCACATTGCAAAATCACCTCCATTTCTTTGAATGTTGCTATTACTTTTGACTGCCTCATTTCTAAAAAATGAGTGAACTCAATTTGCCTGAAACAGAAAATGGGGATACAACCCTTTTATGACAGAAATTATCTTTGCAACGCAGAGCACCAGAGCAGGAGGTCATCTCCTGTTTCAAATTATTTTGCATAAAATATAAATATTTTCTTGCAATCATATACTTTTTGCAAGAAAACATCCACACGCGTCTCTCTAGCATGGGGTTCCCCCCACAGGCAACCGAGTATTTGTGTTTCTTCACCCCCTTATCGCTTTGATGGAAATGCTATTTGTCACATTCACTGGGGTGGCTCTGATTTTCAGAAGGCTTCAGGGACTTGCACAGTTCCAGTCCTTCACCTTTATAATGAGAATTCTTTTCAACAAAAATCTGGTGGTACAGATCAGACTTTCTACTTGCTGTGATGATTGAGGACAGAAAGGGATATGAAACCTGTTCTGCTTCATGTATTAACTGTCAGTTTCCCTGTAAAATGTGTTCCCTGGTCCAATTTCACTTTGACAGATTGACTCCTGTGGACCTGTTTTACCAATACGTGAACCATGTGAGGCAACTTCTTTTTGTGTGGAAAAATGACTCTACCACAGCCAAAACTTACAATAGTAGCTTACATTTCTGGGGAAAATAAGCCTGTCTGCAGCGCCTAAGGTCTTCTGTGTCCAGACTTTTCTCACACTTCAGCAAGGAAGCTGTCTGTGGCATATTTTAGCTTATTATCACTCAAGTTAGCTCTGTCAGTCACAGTGATTAACCATGAAGTGCAGGTAAATCCTATACAGCTGATGGAAATTATACTAAAAACTAGTACTTTGGATTATAGGTGTTTTAAATTTCTGTGTATTTGCCTAAATTAAATATGGCTTTAATTTATCCAATTAATTATGAGTGTGTATTCTGTTATGAGGGATTTTTTTTTAACCAGAACTAAGCTTGGTTGCAAATGTTTTGAGGTCCTATTAAACCAACTGGCAGAGAAGGCTGTGCTCTATTATTTGATGAAGTGCAAAAAAAGAGCACTCTCCTCACTACTTGTACATACATTACATTATTTTCACAGTATTTTTTCTCATCCAAATATGATTAGCAGCCTTCTATTTACAGGCAGCTCTCTTGCACTCTCCAGGCTTGATTAGCCAGAGAGAGTATGCACACTGTGCGCTCTAGTTTTATCTACACCTGGACATAAGTCAGGTGCTACTTTTCTTGCCTTGTCCTGTTTTTACAGCTTAAACTTTTGCATTCAACCTAGTTGCATATAACCTGAGAAAATTCATCTTCCTTTTCATCTTTAATTTTTTTTTTAAATCTGTGCAAAAATTTATATTGACCTGAGCTACACTTTCCGCTCATTGCTGTTATTCATTTTTTGTTCTTTTCATTCAAGCTTCCATGCAACTTCCACGTCCATGTTTTTTTATTTGGGATCTTTGGATACCGAGAATCACAAAGGACATGCCTGAGCCACACACCACATTCTCTTCTGATTTCCCCTTGCTGTAGTGGAGTGTTTGGGAAGACCAAACATATTTCAAGGGCTTATTTTTGTTAATTGTGTCCAGTTGTGAATGCTGGTCTCCTGCGGTTGTATTAGATTATGAAAAGCCAGCACATATCCTTCTTCTGCCTTCCTGTCGCTTGGCTCTTGGTGTGTTGGATGTCATGGCACCAACAGAGGAGCACAGCACTATATTAAGTCTGTGTCAATTAGTTATCGAAACATTTCACTATAGCTAATATTTTTTTTCTCTCAACATATGTGGCAGCAAGATTATCTTGGGTATATGGTATAGGTAGGCTTGCAGCGGGAGTCCTCTTGCAACCTTTTAGTGTTAGGCTACAATCCCTGTTAGGTGGTTTGGTTGGTACAAGCTTGTGACAGCTTTCAAAGGTGATGATCATGTTATCTGGCTTATCAACTCCAGCAGCTCAAAAATTAGTGGGTTTACATCTCAAATAACTTAAGTCAAATAAATTAGTATTCATTAATATTCAATATCAGCATTAAATATCCATATGTTACCAAAAGGGGGATTGTGCTTGCAGCACTCACTTCCTCACTTTTTCCAAAACTAGATCTCAGAACTGCTCATATTTATATGCCACTTTTTAATGGCACTTGAATAATTTAATTGCACTGCTGCAGATCTCTCTCCCCCCTGCTTTGATTTGATTGTTGTAAGTCGGGCGCTGATAAGCTTTCAAAGCTAGGTGTACTAACTGTACCCAGCACATCAGCTGTGCTTCATTGGCCTCAGCAGAACTTGCATCTTGTTCATGATCACGTGCAAACCCAGAAATTCCAGTCGTTCACTGCTAGCTACTTCCATACCACAGCCCAGTGTGAATACAAACCATTCTGGGAGTAAGTTCACCTTTAGGTAACTTACCCTGTGTACCGTGCAGTCTGGACATGTACTGTACTAGATGACTGAAGAATGAAATTTAGCCCATGCTTGTCATGTTCCTCCCTACCCCTCAAGTCAGATGGACTCCACCTAGTCATACTTAAAACAACTCTTGCTCTTGTCATCCCTTCCACGGCCTAGGAGTGGATGAGAATCTTTCTTATTTGGTGCACTTTAAAGAAATTTAGACGAACATCGCTCAAGTATGGTCTAAGGATGCCTGAATCTCAGGACAGTGGGTTGCTAGCCTGTCTGCCTGACATTTCTATAGTTCTACCAAAATCTTAATTCCTGAAGTAAACACCAAAACCTGCATTTAAGTGAATCTGTGTTCCCTTGCTCCTCAAGAGGTAGGTTTCTGCATAATCTTACTGCCATGATTAACAATAGGAGAAAAATACATAAAATAAATTAATTCCCTCATCTTTCCCTATTATCTATTAGCATCTAGGATCTATTACCTCTCCATTAGGATTTCAGTAATTTTAGTAATGTAAGTCAAAAGGGACTTAATTTGTGAAATGGCATTTCGATAGTTGCAATAGAAGAGATTGGAAAATGAATAATTTTACCTTCAGGATAAAAAAAAAGAAAGCTTCTTTTTGTTCATTGGTAGCAAACCCTCTGATGTGCTGATGTGTTAAAACCAGAATAGGTTTAGACTAAGGTGCTGAGATAACTTCACTTCTGACAACTGATAAGGTAGTTAGAAGAGTCAAGCTGTTTCGATTCTGTTTTGAGTTTGCAGGGCAAGGTTTTGGTAGCGGGGGGGGGCTACATGGGTGGCTTCTGTGAGAAGCTGCTGGAAAATTTTCCTGTGTCCGATAGAGCTAATGCCACTGGCTCCAAGACAGACCTACTGCTGACCAAGGCTGAGCCCATCAGTGACAGTGGTAGCACTTCTGGGATAACATACTTAAGAAGGGGGAAAAAAACCTGTGCAACGGCAGCCAGAGAGAGGAGTGAAAACACGTGAGAGAAACAACTCTGCAGAGACCAAGGTCAGTGAAGAAGGAGAGGGAAGAGGTGCTTCAGGAACTGGAGCAGAGATTTCTCTGCAGCTCATGGTGAAGACCATGGTGAGGAAGGCTGTCCCCCTGCAGCCCATGGAGGTTAACAGTGGAACAGATATTAACCTGCAGCCCATGGAGGTTAATGGTGGAGCAGATATCCACCTGCAGCCCATGGAGGACTCCATGCCGGAGCAGGTAATGCACAAAGGAGGCTGTGACCCTGTGGGAATCCTGTGCCAGAGCAGGCTCCTGGCAGGAGCTGTGGACCCACGGAAAGAGGAGCCCACGCTGGAGCAGGTTTGCTGGCAGGATTTGTGACCCCATGGGGGACTCATTCTGGAGCAGTCTGTTCCTGAAGGACTGCACCCCCGTGGGAGGGACCCATGCTGGAGCAGTTCACAGACAGCTGCAGCCTATGGGAAGGACCCACACTGGAGAAGTATGTGGAGGACTGTCTCCTGTGGGAGGGACCCCACGCTGGAGCAGGGGAAGTGTGTGAGGAGTCTCTGCCCTGAGAAGGTAGGAGTTGCAGCAGAGACAACATGTGATGAACTGACTAAAATGCCTATTCCCTGTTCCCCTGCGCTGCTGGTGGGGAGGAGGTAGAGAAGTCGGGAGTAAAGTTGAGCCTGGGAAGACGGGAGAGGTGGGGGGAAGGTGTTTTAAGATTTGGTTATATTTCTTATTATCCTATTCTGATTTTATTCGTAATAAATTAAGCTGATCTTCCCAAGTCAAGTCTATTTTGGCCATGATGGTAGTTAGTGAGTGATCTCTCCCTGTTCTTGTCTCGACCCAATTGTATTTCCTCTCCCATGTCCAGCTGAGAAGGGGGATGATGGAGTGGCTTTGGTAGGCATCTGGCATCCAGCCAGGGTCAGCCCACCACAGACATCTAATGCTTGACATTTACTGGTAGGCCGACAGAGGTGACATTACAGCCCATAACAGTGATATGATGTAAACGTAAACTAAATAGTGGTTAGGTAACAGACTAGGGTATCCTGATGCATCGCATGGGATTCAGATCGTATGAGGTGTTAATTGCTACATGAATTAGATAACTCAGGGATTGCTATGTGATACATAACAGCCAAGAAGATTGTGCTATGTATAGTTTAGTTTCTTGTTTGGTGTTAAAGTTAGTTATTTTGCTAATAAAGAAGTATCTCCTTTCTCAGGGTTTAAGTTTAAAATCACCACTGCTTTACAGCTGCTGTAAATTTTTATCAATTGGAGCATAGACTTTTTATTTTAATTTTACTGGAAAAAGGAATTGCCACCTAAGAGTTGTTTTTCCAGACATCATTTATTTATTTCACCTACCATCCAGTTATCAGTAGCAATCTCTGTTTTTCCCCCAAAACAACATTTCTAGCCAAGAGGTAACTTTCCACTTTTGTGAGTAATGTAAATGATCAAATACCAATATACAATAAAAACTTTTGTGTAGGCTATTAGATTACTTTAAAACCAGGCCATGAGAGACCAGTTGTCCTGATGAAGTTAGGTGGTGTTCTCAAAAGATGAGCATGGTCCTCAATTTATCTTTAACACTTTTATGTCATTCAATGTAAGAAAAGAAAGCACTTCATACCCTTCTGGTTGACAAGCAGGGTAGAAGCTAATCTTTTTTCATAGTATAGTTATTGGAAGATGAAGTGATCAATTGTTGAATGAGAATTCAGAATAAATTCATTGAACATCATGCTTTATGTAGACACGTAGCTCACTGGCAGGTAGTAGCCAGATTATGATGAGCTATGACAAAAAACAGATTAAGTAGATTTTGAGTCATATCCTGAACTGTGACTCAGGTGTTGGATTTTAGCCAGATGACATTTTTGCATCCCAGCACAGAGAATATCCACAAGCCCGTGGTGAAAACAAGTAAATTGTCATTCTCCTTTATATTACTAGGGTATATACATGCACCCAGACCTATGTCTTTTATTGACACGTGAGGTTAAAGAACAGGCAACTAGGTTGCCTGGGTTCAACCATACATTGTATATACAATATGTATAAAAGCTTCTCAGGGAAAATTTAGTTGGAAGAGCTCACCATGCAAATAGGTCATTTTGTAGCCAGTAAGAAGGGCTTAATTTATTTCATTTTTAAGTATCCACACCTACAGTTAAATCTGTCTTTTATCAGAGCAAGTGAGAGATCTCAGATGCTCCTGAAGAGCAAAGAAGTTAGTCCTGTATAGTAATATGTCTAAGAGCAGAGAGAGACTGTTCTGGCAATCCTTGCCCTATGTAGCTGGTTGGTAGCTGTAAAAGTGCATGAAGAAAGGATCTGGATCCCTGACGCAGGGTGGGCTAGGAATGCACTGTGTAACAGAAGTGGAAGAAAGGCTCTTTAACAGAGAAGTCTGTTCCCTTTGCTCGCTTGTCTCTGCTGATCAGGTGAGAGTGTGATAAAATCGGAACTGTTAGGTTAGGATGTGCTTAGCCTGAATGATGTGGTCTGATAAGCCGTTTGGGAACTGGGGTGGTGCATTACATACCTGTGAGTTCACTGGGACTCTGACCTTTTTTTACTGCAGAAATTCTGTAATAGAAATCAATTCATGTTTAACCTTGTCTTATGTTCAGGCATCAGGTACCCCAAATGTACTGTGGAATATATGACCATAGAGAAATAAATACTTAAATGACATCATCTGTCTTGTAAAAGAATAGGTGACTGGAGTGATTCTTTGGCACTCTCCCAAAGATGATACATTTAAAATCTGATAGATATATTGCCCTGCTAGGTCAAGAAAGTTGCAAACTGGAAAGGGATGACAAGCTGCTGCCTAGGTTTTGCTTTATAAAAGTATTGTTTCAAAGGTCAGTGATCAAGAGTGCTACTTTATCTCCTGATTTTCTGTGGTAAATTCAGAGCTCATGGACAGAACTTAAGGCCTTGGAAAACAAGGATTCCATAATCACAGTCTAGTCTGAGGGAGACAAGCAAAGTGGCCTGGGCTTTAATTATTTAAAAATCCTAACTTTTAAAAATACCTGTTTCACAGCTTTTTTCTTAGGTAAAATACCTGTAAAACTCTCTGAGTATGAATGGCAATCATGGTTATTTTTGTAGCAATCACACAGTTCTTAATGTCTAGCACAAGACAAAGGATGATCTGCAGTGAGCAGGGTACAATAAATGCACCTAATCAGTTGCCAATTATCTAATTAGCAAATGTAAAAATGGGTGGAAATTTAGAGAATCCAGGGGCGGTCAGCATTTACTTACAAGCATTTCTTTGTGGAAGGAGGTCATATTGCGTGTGTTTCTTGGCATGTCCTTGTGCACTCTCAGATTAAGTGATCCACTTCAGACAAGAACAAAGCAAAGGTGGACAGGAGGGAGCTGTGAGGATATCCCTTACCTTTAACGACCCAAAAACCAGGGAACTGGTTCAGTGGTGCCAATGGAGAAAGGCAATGCTTGCCAGCACTTCAGGTCCTCCCACTTTTGGCCAAACAGACAAACCAGCTTTTGGTAACACTTGACTCTCACCTCTGACATGAGGAGGCCCAAATAACTATCTTTGACTAGAAACAACCTTTTAGAGAGCTCATTTAAGTGGGGAAAAAGCCCACTTAAAACTTCATGGACAATTCAAGGTGACTGAGCGAAATCACATTATATGTATGTCTATAGCTTCTTTGTTTGCAAGACACAGTTGTGAAATTATTTACTACCCTCCCAATCCTTGATTTTTCTACCCATATCTGACACATGCTGAAAACTAGCATTTTGCACCTACACATAGGTAGGTAAAAAGCCATTAACCATCACTCAGTCAATAGTGAGCCTGCTGACAGGCAGCCACCCTGAGACAGCCGAATTAGCACAGCCAAAAAGCATTAGAGCTTCCTTCATAGCATGGATTAACATCACTGTCCTTACCATAACTGGGAACAACATCAAGAACAAAATTGAGATAAACTGAAAACCTTAAATATATACCTATCTAGATTGTTTCTTATATGGAAGGGTCTCAGTGAAACAAATGAGGTCAAGAGCAATTTTGATACATTTTAGAAGAATAGAAATCATCCCAAAAGCCTGGAGAAGTCGATAGATATTGACTTAGATTATTATAATGTTAAATCAATATTTAGCATCCATACATTGATGTTTTTAATGTGCGTAGAGGATTTCTCTTTTTTCTTGAGTATTCGTACTCTAGCAGAACCTGAAGGCTCTGAAGAGGACAGGACGCATTATACGGGTATTTATAAACTGTTTAAAAAGATGTAGAAAGAGTATCATTTTCTAATACATTTTCTAGGACACTTTACTGTGCGTGTTTTATCCTAAAAGTATTTTGTATCTTTTCAGCAGAAAGTGCCAGGAAACACATGCATTATCAAATTTGTCCAGTTCAGTTGTTAAATCCCTTGAAATAACTTCCTTCATTGGCTTGTCCTGTTCCCCTGGTTTCCAGAAACAGAGGAATAGTCCTCTATTGCATAAAGTCATGACTCATAGAGACTTTCAGAAAAAGCGTTACTGATGCCAAATAATTGCAGACAATTGTTCATGTATTTAAACACTTAAATCAGGCTGTTGCCTTTTTTTCCTTTGCCCACCTCCCCTCCACGCCCCGCACCTCAATAAATGAATCTGCCACAATTGCTGGGTGAGGTATTCAAAGTTCCCAGATTTAGAACCTCTCATTTCAACAGTTGGTTTTAGCTCCAAAAAGTAAAGTGGCAAAAATACAGGAAACATGTTGAAGCTTTTGGTTTCCTTTTTATACTGGGTTTTCACATTAGGAGGGAGAGGTGGGCCTATGTGTTTTGTGTTTCTGTGCTTCATATTCTATTATGTGCTTCTGGGATTATTTGAAGATGTGAGGTTTTTCCTATGATTTTGCAATAGAGTGGGTATTTACAGCTCTTTACCTGTTTTGAAATTGCAGTAGAGGTAAAAAAAACAGACAGGAAACTTTCCACAAAAGTAAGGAAAATGAGGAAAGTAATGAACCACTCCCTGAGAAAAAGAATATTATGAGATAAAGAAGCCAAGATAGGCAAATAATTAAGATAAGCTGCCAAGATAGGTAAATAATTGTGCTGTTCAGTACTGCCAGTGTTTTGCTGCGGGAAGGTACTGCTTCTTTATGAACAGAATCAGGAGTGCTTGGATAATGCCAAGGAGGATACTGCCCTCCTTGTATCTGAGAAATGAATAACTGGTGTGCCTGCCTTCCCTGAGGATTATTGCCTTCTTTAAACTTGCCCTTCTCCTGGGGTCTGGCTGAAGTCAGGAGATGTTTGCACTTGAACATCCCAGAGTGTGTTATTTGACTAAGTTTTCTCTGAAGAAGTGACTTTCATCACTTGGAAAAATTCAGTCCTCAGTTAAACACTGAACTGTTTTGCCATTTGCCAGCTGGGTTGACCCGCAGGTGCTGGTTTTCAGGTCTAAGGGGAAAAAAACCTGCTTGGTGTCTGTGGCACGTGCCATTGGAGGCTGTGCAGTTTTTTACTTTTATTTCCTGGTACACTCTGCCTTAGGATCCTTTTTCTGGTGGCTGGGGCTCCGCGGCCTCCTTGCTGGTACAAGTCTGCTTCTGCCCTCCCACCCCGCCACGCAGCTCGTTGTCTGCATGCTCGTGCAGACAAACACAGGGAAGCAACAGGATATTTCATAGGCATAAATTACACTGGCAGAGGATGCTTTCCTGAATTTTATCCCCTGCCCACTGTTAAAATTAACAATCTCTTTTTATTATTTCAAAAGAGTGGCTACCCCAGGAGGGAATGTGCTGAAACTCTCACGCTCCTAATTCTGATTAAAAGCAAGAGCCCATTTCTTAAAGCTTTGCAAGCAAAACAGCTGAGTAATACAGAAAAAGGAATAAAAATACTATCATCTCTTCTTCTGGTTCCCCAAGTCAAGTTTTCTTACCATTTTGTCTGAACTCTAGACTTCCTGGTTTGCAGATGCAAAAATGCAAAGTTTTAGTTACTTCTTACATCCCCAAAAGGAACATCTCTCAATTCCACAGCAGAGACTGGAGCTGACAAGGGCGCTTTGGCTGACCCGGCTGGGAAGGACCACATTGCATCTGCTGGGAGGTGACAGGTTTTTCCTGCTGAAATTCACCCTCATCAGAAGGCTGCCACGGTACCAGCTTTTAAGCTTTACGCAGAACATATTTCTTTAGACAGGGTTTCTTAATATAACCTTGACAGCTGGCTGACCATCTCCTGTGCTTTCAAGAAAGCCTTATGCAACACATACTGTGCCTTGCAAAGTAACAGCTCTTTTTTCTTTGGTCATTAAATATAAAAACAGTAATCAGATGTGATGGTGATAAAAGCCTTTAGAAAACCCAACACATTCTCCCTGGTGATTTTTTGGGGCGAGTTTTCTGTTATTTATGCTGTTCTAATCCCTATCCACATCATGCTGTCGGCTTCTTCCAAGCTATTTCATCAGAAATAAGCATCAAAAAATTATGGCAAATGCTGCAATCAGTTGTTATGGGAAAATCAGAGAATTTTAAGAAAAAGTGAATGCTTTACACCCTAAAGAAGCATGACATTCAACTTCTAGTCCTTTGAACAAATATAGATGCCACAATATAAAGATGCCACAAAGAATATTTTAATAACACTATAAATAAAAATGGATCCATTGATTTTATATGAGAAAAGAAAATTCTTAAGCGTAAGCCCAGAATAAGAAAATCCACATGTCACATTGAGGTCAGATGAGATAGCAGATATGAGAAAAAGAATCAGTTGTAAAAACACATCATGTCCCTCTTGTGTTATTTGTAGGAGGTGAAATTGTACCACCTTTCTAGATGCACAAGATGATTGCGTCTGCTGCTGAACTCTTTACATCCATAGGGTTAGTTTCTGAAAGTTAGTGGCACTTTTCCTTCTCTTTTATTTAAAAACTAAAAGACATATGCAGCTACATTTCCATTTCTCATTAGTGAGAATCTCCTTTCTCAGAGGTGTTGGGGCAAGGCAGCCGCTGTGCTCCGACTACATCAAGGCCCTCAGAGACCCTTGCAGTAGCAATCACCTCATGTTGCTTTCTCCCAAGCTGATGCTGATGCCAGCAGTTTTGGGTAACACTTTTCCTGCTTGAATGTCTGTTATGCAAAACCCCAAACATCACAGAGGACAGAGCCACCACTGCCAAGCCCCACAGAAAGGAAAAATGAGAATGTGAAGCTGTAGGAGCACACATGGGAGAATGTGGCTTGGAGACATCTAACTGGAAGCAATTAGAAAGAGCCAGAGGACAGCAACAAACATTAGTGCATTTTTTTAAACATTGTGGGAGACAGTTAAGATGCTCAGTAACACGTTACCACTCAAGCCCCACATCTGCTCTCTATTTTTCATAATTCCTTACTCTTAGCCTGAATTTTGCTTATTTTGGGGCTAGTTTTGCTTTCCTTTCCCTTGCTTTGCATTTCACCTTAGCTTGCTTGAATTAAAACCTGCATATCAGGTTGGAGACAGACAGAAAAGAATCACTCTTTCAGACAGGTCTTATCCCCAAGCTATTCCCCCCCGCCTTTCTTTCACCAGGTGTCTTCTTGGGTTACATCCCTCCGCTGTGCGGGAAGCCCCGTGTCCCAGCTCTGTGCTCTGCTGCAGTGGCCCCTGGGGATCACTCCTCAAAGCTGCCCCGAGTGCTCGGCATTCTGCAGGATTACTTACTCTCAACTCACATTTCTTTCGGGAAGCTCAGCCTGGCTTTTTTTCCTTCCTCTAATTAACGTCAGAAATATTTTATTGTCATTCTCTCTTTATCCCAGTGCTCCTCTAATTAGCTCACCGAGTTATTCTGTATGCGTTTGAGTCTGTTCAGTGTTAATGAGCCTGTCAGTCACAGTCTTCAAAAACTCGTAGCTTCAGAGGAGCTGGAGATGGAAAGGACCTATTGGAGATGGTTAGTTCCTGTCTCAGAAAGCAAGAGTCCTCCAGGCTTAGTTTAACGTGTGAAACTGTCAATGTTTCTTTCAGGCTTTGAGGGTGGCATATGTGTTTTTTTCAGCTCAGCAGTTTGACCAAGGCAAACGTGGCATACTAAAATGAAAAGTTACCACCATGTGTCAAAGGCTACATGCAAAGATTATGCCTGATTTGCAAATACCCTGCTCTGCATTCTGGTCTTATCTTCACAGCATACCTGTGCTGAAACTGTAAATAAAATCCTTTCTGAGCTTGCTAAAGTAGGGACAGTACAGAAGCCAATGAACCCTCTAAAATGCACATGGGATTTTTGGAAACCAGCCACACTAGATCTGGCCTTTTACCAGGACCCGAGCTACCTCTTCAGTTTCGAGCTATTTCATGCATATCTCCTAAGCTGGACTTATCCGGTAAGTTGCTGCTGCAGACTTTCACTGAGCCACAGCTCCTCAGAGCTACCTTTCGCTTGCCCCCAAAAAACCTTTCTTGTTTTATGTAATTTAATGTTTCAGAGACTACAGCCATTTGAATGGCAGCTGGGTGGTTTCCGTGCACTGACATGTCTGCTGTAGAAGGGTCGTCATTCTGTCACTGCTTCGTCCATCCGCAGTGAGGAGTTCCAGCCTTTTGTGCCGGCAACCAATCTTGCTGCCTGCTAAATATGTGGCTCCACTGTCTCAACTGATTTGGCAAGGTTGAACTACAATAATCAGAGCTAAAATTTGGCACTAGCATGTCATGAGAAGGACCTATTTCCATGGGGACTCACGTGTAGCAGTCGATTTGACTGCATAGATATTTCCTACAGGTTGCAAGCATCCCTTGCATTTCTCATGTCCTTCTGTCCCTGCATCAGCACTGAATTCATGACAAATGAGAAAAGCAGTCACAAGGTCTGTACAGAAATTTATGTAAGTGGTCTTTTTATTTGAGTGCTGCTCAGAGTCACTGCTGTGACTGGGGCAAAAGCTGCAAAGCTCTGGGGATTGCAGTAAAGTCCCAGCTCCCACACACCTGCCATGCAGCGGGGCTGCAGGGAGCAGGGTCCTTGGCTTACCTGGATGGCTGGTTGCTGACGTTGTGTTGCCTCAATGACATCGGTGCCTACTGAAGTTTCCAAGTTGTACCAGAAAAGCCTGCAAGACTCTTCAGCTTGTCACAGCAGCCACTAAGCACAGCCCATCCTCAAGTGTTTGCAATGCATCAGGAAGCCCTGCTTGTGAAACACTCTTTTCTCTCATCCAGCCCACCCAGACCCACCCACACTGTTTCCATGGGGCTGTTTGGCTGCCAGGTCCTTTGGACTTGCAGTTCTCACAAAGACTCAGAGGACACAGAGCTGAAAGGCCTCTCAGGGGCAGGATCCTCCCAGCCTGAATGGCTCCTGACAGCTCTCAGCTTCCCCACAGCAGCGCAAGCCCACAACTTCCCACCCAGGCCACACCTGGCAAAGAAAAGCTTCTTCTCTTCCTTTTGGCATTCACCTCTCCTCCATCTCATACCTACACACCAGCCTCCCCTTGGCAAGCTAAGCAACCGGAATTTGTTTGGTCTTTCCGCATAAACCATATCTTCCCCCTTCCTCCAACCATTTTATTTGCTCTCTTCAGCACCAAAAATTTATTACAGAAATCCAGAGCCGACCTTCCCACAGCTGAGAAGCAGACAGCTTCTTGCCTTGTTTGCAGTCTATCTTCCCATTGAGGGATGGTGTTTGTCTGCTTTCCTTTTCAAAACCATGCAATCTTTGCCCCATATTAAGCTGGCAACTGTAACCCAACCTGTCTTCTATGAAACTATCTTTTTGGAGTGGGAAGTGGGACGTTTATTCCTAAATAATCTCAGTAAACCCAAGAGAATTGATACACCTGTCTTTCTTCTAAGTGCTTCCAAAAAGATTATCTGTTGCATGATCTTTCTGGGACCTGAAGAATGGGAATTGCCTGGCTTTTCCATGCCCTCTCGCACAGGCTCAGCAGCATCTGTGCCTTTCCCAGCCTCTTGGGAACTCACATCTTGCCCAGCTTCCCACAGCTCTGCACTTGCTGTGGCTGCAATACACCCTGCGGTGCATCTTGCCCCTTTGTCACAGGCACGAAATGATTAGTCGAATGATTGCAGTTAACCTTTTTACTAAGGGAAGCAAAAAACCCATTTAAAACAAATGCAAGAAAAAGGCATTAAGCATAATCAGTTAATAGCTTTCCCCCTCTGCTGATAATGGATTACACGTTTCCTGTTTGTCTCCTTGTTACTGGTGTTCCTACAGAAGCTAACAAGAAATCATGCTATGACCAGAGATAGAAGGTATCTCACTTTGTGCCTTTCTTTTCCTAATTCCCATGTTTTAGAGTTGCACTCAGCAATCTTTTCTCACTTCTCTTTCTATGTACCCTCTTGAGGTTGGGTCAATGAAAAGCTCAGTAATTAGCCACACTAACCTCTCACTAAACTTCTTATTCCTCTTCCTCTCTGGGACAGTTGGCAGTCATGCTCTTAAGAGCATTTATTTAAAGAAGCAGCCATCTACTTAATTTCCAATTCAGTTGCCTTCCATGAGATCTTATTCACCAGTTACCTGAGTCTACTAAAATGTGCTTCCTCAAAGCCCATCTTGCCTTGCTGCCCTCCCTCATGAAGTGAGGATACTCCATCATGGCATGGTCCCTTGCGTCCGGTCCTCTCCTTAGCTTAAAATAAAGGTGAGCAGAGGCCCCCCTCTCATAACTACCTTTTGAATTAAAAATAGGTCCTACCTATTCGACCTCTTCCCTGGAGAGTCTGTGCTTTAGTGTGTCTCTTTGGGATTGGCTACGTTCTACCTCTTTATAGCTTGATAGTCTGGCTTTTGATCTTGTACACTAGTTATGGTTGGGATAGAGTTAATTTTCTTCATAGGTACTATGTTTTGGATTTATGATGAAAACAGCATTGATAACACAGGGTTGTTTTAGTTGCTGCTGAGCAGTGCTTACACAGCATCAAGGCCCTTTCTGGCCCTCGCACTGCCCTGCTGGCATATAGGCTGGGGGTACACAAGAAGTTGGGAGGTGAAACAGCTGGGACAGCTTATCCCAGCTGACCAAAGGGATAGTCCATAACATATGAAATCATGCTCAGCAATAAAAATGGGTGGAGAAGGGGAAGATTGGTCAGGGCTGCCATTGCTCGGGAACCGGCTGGGCATTGGTTGGTTGCCGGCCTTTTTTTGCATCACTTGTTTTTCTTGGTTTTGTTTTTTTTTTCTCTTTTCTTTCTTTCTCTTTCTTTCTTTCTTTCTTTCTTTCTTTCTTTCTTTCTTTCTTTCTTTCTTTCTTTCTTTCTTTCTTTCTTTCTTTCTTTCTTTCTTTCTTTCTTTCTTTCTTTCTTTCTTTCTTTCTTTCTTTCTTTCTTTCTTTCTTTCTTTCTTTCTTTCTTTCTTTCTTTCTTTCTTTCTTTCTTTCTTTCTTTCTTTCTTTCTTTCTTTCTTTCTTTCTTTCTTTCTTTCTTTCTTTCTTTCTTTCTTTCTTTCTTTCTTTCTTTCTTTCTTTCTTTCTTCCTTCCTTCCTTCCTTCCTTCCTTCCTTCCTTCCTTCCTTCCTTCCTTCCTTCCTTCCTTCCTTCCTTCCTTCCTTCCTTCCTTCCTTCCTTCCTTCCTTCCTTCCTTCCTTCCTTCCTTCCTTCCTTCCTTCCTTCCTTCCTTCCTTCCTTCCTTTCTTCCTTTCTTCCTTTCTTCCTTTCTTCCTTCCTTTCTTCCTTTCTTCCTTTCTTCCTTCCTTCCTTCCTTCCTTCCTTCCTTCCTTTCTTCCTTTCTTCCTTCCTTTCTTCCTTTCTTCCTTTCTTCCTTTCTTCCTTCCTTCCTTCCTTTCTTCCTTCCTTCCTTCCTTCCTTTCTTCCTTTCTTCCTTTCTTCCTTTCTTCCTTCCTTTCTTCCTTTCTTCCTTTCTTCCTTCCTTTCTTCCTTTCTTCCTTCCTTTCTTCCTTTCTTCCTTTCTTCCTTTCTTCCTTCCTTTCTTCCTTTCTTCCTTCCTTTCTTCCTTTCTTCCTTTCTTCCTTTCTTCCTTCCTTTCTTCCTTTCTTCCTTTCTTCCTTCCTTTCTTCCTTTCTTCCTTTCTTCCTTCCTTTCTTCCTTTCTTTCTTTCTTCCTTTCTTCCTTTCTTCTTTTCTTCCTTTCTTCCTTTCTTTCTTCCTTTCTTTCTTCCTTTCTTCCTTCCTTTCTTCCTTTCTTCCTTTCTTCCTTTCTTCCTTTCTTCCTTTCTTCCTTTCTTCCTTTCTTCCTTTCTTCCTTCCTTCCTTCCTTCCTTCCTTCCTTCCTTCCTTCCTTCCTTCCTTCCTTCCTTCCTTCCTTCCTTCCTTCCTTCCTTCCTTCCTTCCTTCCTTCCTTCCTTCCTTCCTTCCTTCCTTCCTTCCTTTCCTTCCTTTCCTTCCTTCCTTTCCTTCCTTTCCTTCCTTTCCTTCCTTCCTTTCCTTCCTTTCCTTCCTTTCTGATTAAACGGTCTTTATCTCAACCTATGAGTTCTCACACTCTTACCCTTCTAATTCACTCCTCCATCCCACTGAGTGGGAGCAAGCAAGCAGCTGTGTGGTGCTTTGCTGCCTACCAGGGTTAAAGCACGACAACTTGCCAACCAATTTCTCAATCATCTCATGCCTTGCTGCCGAACATTTAGTTTGCTCACGTGTTCAAGCCACACGTGTAATTAGTCCTGAAAAATTCATGCTCAAGCAATGAATCGAATTGGAAGCAGTAGGATGACTGTGATTGAAGTGCTTGTTTAATGTATTATGAGCAAGGTCACAGACAGTCATGGCTTGTCTCCATAGACAGACACAGACAGGACCTCTTCTTTGCAGTTTATATGACAGGGTTTTTCAATCCCCAGAGCTGGCTTACAGCTTGGAAAAGTGTGTGGCAAGGGTATGCTCAAGTATTTCTGCACCTTTCAGTATTTTCATACCCTCACAGAGGAGTGTGCTTGTGTAGCTATTGACCCTTCGGTGTAGGGTGCAGCTGCCAATGAAGAAGAGGAAAACTGTGTTCATGTCTGCTGAAAGTGTCCAGGTACAACTGTAGTCTCTGCAATCCCTCCCAGCAGACCTGAAGGACAAGCCATTTCAGAGACACAGAAGAAAACCACAGAACTTAGGTCCTGCCTCTGGCATGGCAGCAACCAGACTGTCCCTCTTGAAGCAGAAAGGCTCAGCTTTGTAGATCCCAGATACCAAAGCCAAGCTTCAGGGTTCCTCCACTGAGTCTCAGTCGGTTTGGTTGGCCAGATGTTATCAACTATCTGTTCAGTGATACGGAGCTGTCCCAATTCACAAGTGTCCTCAATCAGCAGATGAGGAAGGCCTTCTCTGGAACATCTGTGTTTTTGCTAGATGTGTAGCAAATATAACAGTCATCTGGGCTATGATATTTTTCTTGTGATAACAACGAATTTTATGCAGACCAGCAGAACGTAGTCAGTCAGCAGTAAACACAAACGGCAATAGGAGCAAAAACACAGATCAATATTAGAAAAGTAAATGACTAACATCTTGGTTTGCTCATCCTGCACTCAGGTTCTTAGTTTATTTAGAGAATTACTTGTCCTTATGCTATTTTTTTTTTTTTGAGGATAAGGAGGGGAAGGAGCGAGATAAGAAGAAACAATGTGATTCCAATTCATAAAAAGGAACCTTTGCATGACCATTAGATCTCGCCAACAGACCCTAGAAGGGCCTACTCAAAGATTATAGCAACTCTTTTTTTCTATCATGGCTTTTAACCTTTCTTATTAAGTAGCCCATCAGCAAGAACATCAAAAGCTAAGTTTTGTAAATACGGACTGAAAAAGAGAATCACTGAGAACTGCTCCAACTGTTTTTTCACACTTACGTTCAGAGAAACATTGTGGGGATATTGGGATGAGCTCTGTTTTTGCTTCTCCGTTGATGTAAGCCAAGTGCATTGCTAAAGCCATGTTTCAGCTTTAGTGTTTCAGCTCACTGGATGCCTACTCCCACATGAATAGTGAAGGATGAATGACCTGAGCCATTAGAAAGCAATAAACTCCCTTCCAGTAATTCTACACGCCACTGTAAAACAATCCAGCATCCCTAACAGTGCATTAGCTCTGGTTGCACAAGGCAGCTTTAGGGGTGAGTTGTGAGAGTAGGGAGCTGGGGAGGGAGACGAGAGCTGTGGCTGAAGCCCTGGATGCTGCTCACTTCCCCCTCCACCACAGACTTCCTGTGTCATCTCTGACAGGTTACCTAAGCTCTTTGTGCCTCAGTTCTCTGCTGGAAATACAGTTAATGAGATTTCTCTGAATTGCAGGAGGGAGTTTTGTGGTTAATTAAATGGAGGTGTCTGAGAGGCTCTCAGATATTGCAATACCAAGGTCACCATTAGTACCTTTCAGAGAATGACTGATGTAGCAAATATGGTGAACAATAATGCCTACAAACAATAAAATACTGAGTCTCTTTGCAATTACCACACTGTCCACCAATTGTTCTCTTTGTGCTGTGAAGCTTCCTGGCCCAAGTCCTTTCCCCATATAGTAAGTAAGCAGGTAACATTATTTCCAAGTGGAAGAAATTTTATGCATTTGAAAAGACAAAAAATCCACTGGGAGTGTTTTCTTCAAAGTCTTATTCACCATTTCAATCCTCCCTTTGAGCTCAGAGTGAACCAACAATATCTAAGCTGTAAATTCATAAATTCACAGAAAACCACTTATCTGGTCTGTATTATGAAGTACCTACAGAATTTGGAAATAATTCATTAAACAATAATGCTCAAAGCATTTCAATTCCCCTTGATTCTTGCTCTTTCACTATACTTTTTTTCACTTTCCTACACTTCTAACAAAGCTAAGTACAAAGCCAAGTTCTATTGTTGCACCATTCAGTTGGGATATGATGAATTCCTACACTCTTCTGGGTATTTGAAACGTGACTGGATCAAACTGGAGCGAATCTAATCCTCTTGGGAATGCATACACTAGTCACAACATTACCTATAGATTATCTAACACTGTTTTGTTTTTCTTTTACATTTCTATTTACTCTTCTATAGCTAAATATAATGTCTCTAATGCTTCTCTAGATACTGATCAGCCTCCCAATATCCTATTCCTCCAGAAGTGAGTACTTTTCTAAATATCTCTTTCTTCTTAACTGACGATGAAATTTTAAGTCCTGTCCCTGTCCCTCCTTCCATTCACAAGCCTTCTTGATGGCAGCTGCTAACGTGCATGAGAACAAAAAAAAAAATCCCCAAAGCATTGGCTCAGCAAAAAGGTGTGTATCTCCCTGACAGTTCTCTCTGATGGCACCTGTAACGTATGCATAGGAATAAAATATCTCTTTGTCTTCATCTGATGACCTTTTATCTTTCATAGCCTTCCAAAAAGAACTGCTTCTTTCATAATGCCAAGAAAGGTAATGAATGAAACAACTACTAAACTGAAAGAGAAAAAGAAAGCTTCTTCAGTGATGACTTCTTTTGCACATTGATCTTCTAGACAGTGAATGCTCTGGAGTGGCGACCATGTTGCTGCTGAATTTTTTATGAGACAGCAGATATATCATAAGGATCTGTCCAACAATTAGAATAATTTATCTTTATTTTGGCCATAAATGCTTCCCAATTCATGAGTATTTTATCTAATTACAAAATTCACCTGCCCTTTTTACTTCATACCCTTGATTTTCAAGAACTTCTTTTTTTCCTCAACCTGTTATCAGTTATCCTTCCAACTCTCAACACCTCAGCGGAGCCTCCCACCTTTGCTGGAGCCCAGAACTGGTGGCCAACTCCCATTCTCTGCAGTGACTGTAATAAACATATTTATTTGTACTTGCCCTTCTGCTCTGAAGATTATGTAACCTACGCATACTGTGGAGAAAGAACAGTTCTCACCCTTGTCCCAGCCATGCAAATCCAGACCAGCTCACAGAAAACAGAGTAACACTCTCTCACACCAGTGCAATAAAGCTCTCCAGTGTAATAATTTGACACTCTCTCTTTTGGTACAGTACACAAGAGAATCACGAAATGCATGCAGTCTGCTGCTGCAAGTTTCCAGAGCTTGCGTGCATCACAGAGACACAGCTAGTGATCACAGCGCTGGTATAGAGAAAGAAAAGGAAACAAAAGATTCAGCTACGTTTGTTTAGCAGTATAAAAATGGGGGGGTGGGGGTGGGAAGAAGCATAAAAGGGGGAAAAAAAAACTGTTTCCTCTGTACAGGTGTATCCAAAACATTTTTTTTCCCTAAAATTATATGATGAATATAACAAGAAATCTTAATGGCCAAATCCCTGGTTTCACTGTCCCTATTTGCTTCAGGAGCAGACCTTTGAAAAATGAAGCCCCATATTGATAGCTTCAAAGTTATAGTTTCAAAATGACTGGACACTTGCAAGTTTAGTCTAAAGGACCCAGAAACTCTGGAGCAGAGCTACTTTATGGGCTGAGACCTCCTGTCTGCCAGTCCCCTCTTTTCAGCTTGCAAACCCTCCCCTCACAAGGTCCATCGCTCCCATCTGGCTTTGCCAGCCACCTTTTTCCTTGATAAGCGTGGATGTGTATTTCTGACTTGGTCCATCTGACCCGAATGCCAGACTAGGACTGGCATTTGGATCCACGTCTGTCTTACACAGTTTGCAGGATTCAGCTTTACAGTTTGGATTTGAACCTCTATACAATGGAAGATAGATTTCTGTTGGGGTTTTTTGTTTGTTTGGTGGATTTTTTTAGATATACTCCTGTTCATATCAGGTTTCACTTCCAATAGATAGTCCAAAAGACATGACCTTTGACATTGGTATGCATTTCTCAGAGGATGCCTGGAGAACTGAGTGAAGGCCTTTGAAGGATTTTCCAAGGAAATGCAACAGGATCTTTGGTATTTGCTCTTTAGCATACTGTATAATTAACATTTGGAATTCATTGAAACAGGAGATGAGAGGCCAAGGTCTCATCTGTGTGGACTGCAAGAACAACTGTAGTTATAAATAGACAGTCCTCCCCAAAATGATCCTCACTGATATTTCCTATAATCCAGTTACTGGTTGACAGGAATTGGGAAGAAGCGTCCTGTGGAATAGTAGAAGTCCCTGATGTGGCACCGGTCTCTGAAGCACCTGGTACACAGCTCTGTGAGACAGCACTACTGAATTAAATGGACCACTTGGGCAAATGTTAAGTTCACAAGACTACGTCCAGGTGAAATCACCTTGCAAGTGCAAGTGAGATACCTGCACCTTTTCCTTACCACTGCGGCTGTTACCAAAGATCAGGGTCAGGCAGATTTACACTGTTGTGATGTGAGACTATTCCGCTGCCTCTCCCTTCCCCTACAGACAAAACCAGAGATTACTTAAGAAGTTATTATTCAAATACTGTAATATTTTCACAGCAGGTCTCTCTGACTTCCCTATAAGAGAGGCAAACCTCACTTGTGGCTTTGCAAAGCATTGATTTTATAAGCCAATGATCTTTAAAAAATGCATACCAGAAGTTAGATCCCTGAACAGGCAGTCTGCATTGCAAGTATCTGAGCATCTACTGTTTCTCTTGCCTTCAGGAGCACTCAAAACCTTTCTGACTTGAATTATTCAGTGAGATGTTTAATATTGACCTGGACAGTATTACCTGGCTGGTAAGGTAACAATAGATATTTGAGTTTAGAAACCTTGGTTGTCTCTCAGCTGATACTTAGCAAATGATTACCAGTAAAACTATGTTTAAAACCAGAGACTGTGAATTAGCAGCAGTTTACAAAGCATTACATCAACCAAAGTAGGACTGCACCCAGTATGTTAAGATTGCATGTAGGGCACACAGAGTTCTTCCTTACTCCAGTAGCGTCTCTAGTAAATCTGGCTATTATCCCAGCTAAGAACTGATGGAATAACAGATTGAGTCATTGTTTTCCTAACCTATTCTGGAGGAGTTTACTAGACCTGACCTTTTGCTAGTGGAATTTTACTTGCAAGATGTAGACTTGTCATGAGGCTATCTATTGTCTGTTACAGTTTGAGCCAAGATTTTTGTAAAAATAATCCTCCTGCAAAAAGTGCTGCAGTAAATTGATTAATGATTACACTTCTGAAGCTAAGATTTAAGGTCAATTTAAAGATAATCATTTGCCCCAACAAATATGACTTAAAAAAAGCTCTTTAAGATATTCACTCAACTTTTTCCCATTCTCTTTATTAAATTCTGTTACAAGTTCACTTCACATGCTCATCAACAAAAATAAAAGAAGATATATTTTCTTCAGAATTCTGTTCCACCTTAAATCTGTGTTGTTTGGAAATGCTGTCTGCATTTTCTTTAAGTTCCTGCTGAGAGGAAGTAGCCCAGAATTGATACTTGTACTACAAGTGCAGTAGCCCCGAAGAACTGAGGTCTCCAGCTTCCCAGTTTCCAGTTCTATTGCTGGGCTGCACTGTTACTGCAATGGACTTAATGCAAAATACCCAAATATTTCTGTAGGTTAAAACTGACATTCTTGTCTCACAGTTTTTGCCCTTGAAATGATCTTTCTCTCCCTTGAGAGAAGCTAAGAAAGAAGCCATTTTAAAAGTACATGTCCATAGCAACTACTTGAATCTTACTTTGGGAACCAGACAGAAGGTGGATGCTGGTGTAGTAATAGAGCACTAAGAACAAAAGCTTTGTTGGAAAACTGTGGCAAGAGCTGTGCTAAATAAACTAGATTTGTTCTTCGTAGCTTGCGCCTGAGGTGGGTCATTTGATTAAAACACCTCTGAATTTCATGCCAGTTCTGCAATCTTTACTCATAATGGCAGTGCATTGTAAGGCTGACAAACTCACATGAGCAGAGGTGAAATGTTGTCCACATGTCCTGCTTATCTTGACTTCACTGTATTTTGTTTTAAAATAGACTGCGACAGTTAAATGAGAAAATAAGTTTAAGTTCATTAATTGGGCTATGGTGCTAAAATAAATTTAACTATCTGAGGTGATTTTAAATGCTTTTGGCTTTGTAGTGCTCCCTGGAAGCTGGAAGCTGCCATGATGGAGAAAGATTCACATATCTCTCTGCACAAATAGAAACATCTGACATCTTAGGGCACCTATAAATTGAGAAAGTTGCATTTCTGGAAGATTGTTGTGGATTGTAAGATGCAAGAACCTGAAAAGTTGTTGTAGGAAAGCCTTAAAGGCCTTTCCATGCAAAGGGATAAGCAGCCATTAGTGATCACAGCATCTCTCAGGCACCCTACTCTTTTCATTGGGATTCTGAATCAGCACAAAGACACATCAGTATTACAAGTATTACTGCAAAATGAAATGCAGAAAGAAGCTTGATATTTACAGCTTGATTTTCTGAACATTACAAGTCTAGAGCCAGGTTTAGTTACTGCATTAAGCATGGCCTTATCTTCAGGACTGCTGCTGAAGTACAGTTTCTTCTGATTCCCATGCCCAGAACGTCTTCAAATGTGGCACCTTTTATTTTGGTGTTTCAGATTGGGTTTAGCAACCTGATTTAGGCAACCATGTTTAAAGGCTTCAGCTCTCATAATGGCAAAGTAGGGTGGAGCTAAAACAAATCCTGACTTCCTTTTCTCATCAAATGTATGGAGGCAGGGTGATCTTCCCTTGATGAGCTGGACCACTAAAGGGTTATAACTGGAACTGGAAGAAAATATTGTGTTGTGAGGTAGCACATACCATGTCATTGGGCAACTAAAACTCTCAGATACCAAGAGAAAAAGACACATGGGAACCAAAAGGGTCCTGCGTGGTCACTGAGTCATGCACCTCCTGCCGTAAATCTCACGGAAGGAATAGGGCAAAAGGAAATCTCCCATGGCTGCCTCCCTGCAAGATGAGCAACAGACACCTTCATAAATGCCGCAGATCACCAGGAACTCATAGGAGACCTGAAAATCTAGAGACAGTAATTACATTAACACTGCTAATGAGAACAAACCAGGAACAAAGCTTGAACTGTACACCTCAATCGGCCACACTGTTTAATTAATAGTTCATTTCCTGCTGGGCTTTGGGCCACTTCACCCAGCTGTCTCCTGGGCAAAGTTAGGCATATACTTCATTCCAAGAACAGATTTCCAAAGACATCATGCATGAGGCTACACCAGGATTCGTTCCATATGCCCCACACAGTCCTCTAAGGCTATCCCAAGTACCTGTGCACACGCAAGCACTCCCCTGTGTCCTTCTGCCCCAAGCCAAGGCATGCAACAACTGACCTCAGTTTCAGGCTATAGAAACAGCATTTTGGTGATCTGCAACACCAATATAAGGTAGCTGAGACCAGAAAAAAAAGTAAAAAATAGTATAGTAATGTATTAAAGCCACAGGGCATTACATGGGACACAGAAAACCCTCAAAGCCAAATGCAATGTAGTGTAGATATAGCCAGCTCTGCTCTGGTCAGCAGTGAGCTCTAAGCCATGTGGGCAAGAGCCAGTTGATGTCCCTTGGCCTCAAGACCACAAGTTTCCCCTCTGGCTCTCTTCTACTAAGTAGCATAGACATAGATCGTAAGTTCTGGAACACCTTCAAAGATCCTGCCAGGTCCAGCCACTGGCCATGGTTTCCACAAGACTCTGCACTTAAAAATAACAGGAAATTTTCTGCTTTCAGTGGGGCTACATGGAACAAATAAGAGCTTTCCCAGGATAAACTTGCAAGCTGGAATAGTTACTAGTAAGTAGCACCAACCATTTTCTTCCCGTGACAAACCAAGGAGCTTTGTGAATCCAAATTTCCAGTCTCTCTGGGAAGACCCCATTCCTGTGTCAAACAGCTTGCTGATGCTCAAACCATTTCATTTTGGACTGCAGCATGTATCACAAGACTATATATGTTGCACAGCAAAGAGATATCTTATGATAGAGGACTGATGACAAAGGCTCTCAGTGACAATATCAACATACCTCACCTTAGCTACTGAAGCAGACAGAAGTAATTTTCAGCAAGTAGCAACCTGGACAGGGATTTAACCTTCATTATGATAAGTCCCATATCTTCTCAGCAAGCCTGTGAATAATTTAGTGCCCTGGTTCTTTCTGTCATTTCACATAAGATATTCAGCTTTTTTGGAATACAGATATGAGAAACTAAGATGTCAGTTCAAAGATGTTATATTTTTTTTCTGAAATGAAAGTGAATGAGAAACCAATAAAGTATATCTGAAAGATCTGTTTTGATTGAGGTACTTTATGTTGTATTTTTAGGCCTCCCACAGACAGCTGCATGTGACTCAGAAAGACGCCCAGGTGTTCACTTTGGAGACAAAGTAAAGGATAAATCAAGATCCTGAGTAGCATATTTTATTTTGCAAGAATAAGGTCTTTTGCTTTTTGGTAGCAAGTATTCATTTGTTTCAGGTTTAGTGTCCCCCAGAAGCTGAAGAAAAAGAAAAAACAGTTCCCAGTGAGTGCCTGTTTATCTCTGAAGTGCTTAGGGATGTGTATCAGGATGATCAGAGGATTATTAATACACAAAATTAGAAAGCAGAGTTTCAGAAGTGAAGAACAAGATTTCAATGAGGCCAGTAAACCAGTGAATTAGACCAGCAGTGCACTCATCAGAGTAACCCTCTCTTTATCAAAGCATTCAGTATCAACAGCAATATATTTTTCAGAAGTGATTAAGCAGTATCTAAAATGTGTCTTAATAAGAAAAACACCTTCAGGTTTCTGAGCAGTAAGAATCCTTATAAATCTCCTGGACTTGAAAACCTGGCTTTCTAGCATCTCAGTGGTTATACTACAATTTTCAATTCTGGGTTAAATGAAAAAGTTATCTCCATTTCAATACACTGCCAGAAATACGGATTTCAATCTGTGTCTTAACAACAGAGAGGAGGAGGAGGAGGAGGAAGCAAATGGCCAGAACAGATAGTGAAATCTGTGAGACGGTCTGGAAATGGCAAGTTGAAATCGATCCCAAATAGAAAAGGTTCAAGGTTCTTCTACCAGACATTGCCCATTTGATAGTCTGTGCAAAATGCTGATACACTTCAAGTGGGCACTGGTGCCTAGGAGCCTGGTGGCAGACATTTGCCTTGGCTTAAGGATCCCTTCAAACTTTGGGATTAGAAACCACCAGATTGTCATAGCACAGCTGCACAGGTGCAAATACTGCAATGCCCAAGCCACTGTCCTGTAAACCTCTAAAAATGTTTTTCAGTCTTTTAGCAGAATTAGGTACTTAAATAATTTTAAAAATACCCATGTGCCATTTACATTAAGCATGAGACCACCTCTGCTAACTTGGCCTCTGGTTTGTTTCCCTGTGGATCCACAGGAGAAGTGACGACCACAGCTGGGACTTGTGTAGCCAGAGCCAGTCAAGAAGGCTCCCAAAACCAGACTATATCTGGCAGGTGGTCGTCACCAAGTGCCTATCAGTGCACAAGGCATGAAGTCCTTTCTCAGCTCCTTTGCAGGACATCAGGGAGGATTTCAGGACTTTTTCCTCTGGCATTCTTTAAGGCTGTTCACCTACCACACACATATAACAACAAATTAAAGATTTACCAAAACGTCTGTTGAGCTCAGGCAAATCACAAGTGGAGACGTGCCTCCATGTGCAATCCACCAAAGTAATGAGTCCTGAGACCTCAGGCTTAAGCCTGGTTTTCTCCAACACACTGAACTCTCTAAATTTGCATTACAACAGTCAAAGGACACTGAAGATCTGTTCATTTTAAAACATAGGATTCTAGTTGAATAAGCAGTAAGTCCTTAAACAAAAAGTGTTGGCTGTTTCCCTGACATTGTATTTGTTTGGCTCGTAGCTGCTTTCCCTGGAAATGTCCTTTTAATGACAACATGAAAGGCCACATCCAGCCCTCAATTAAAGACGCTGCTGTCAGAAGTACAAACAGAAATCTACAGAAAAAGCTTGCTCAGGGTATCTGATGCTGTTGAGCAGACTCCTTTTTATATTGCTTGGTAAACTCTTTGGAGCAGGACTTTGTTGAATTGGATCAGCCAGAAACAGAAGTCCTAATACTGGACTGGTCATGAAGACCAGCGTGTGATAATACAGCATTGATCAGGAGCATCCATTTTGCAGGAAAATGGCTAAGGAAATTAATGGAAATTGCAAGTGCCCAGTTTGATCCCAGAGCCTTGTATAGTTGCCACAAGGCAGCTATGAGCAGGCTCCCTGAATGCATGGGAGTCAAAATCTGGAGAATATATTTTCAATGTTAGGTGAAATAAAGGTGTTCAAGGTCCACCTCCACTTGGTAGCATGAAGACCCCAGCTGGAATCCTTCAACTCCTTCTGAAACTTCCAGACGTAAACTCTCACTAAAATGAGAACTGTCAGCCATAGATATCTGCTACATGTGCTCTCCTCTCCTCGTGATCCTTGTCATAGTTGTCTCTTTCGTTTTTAAAGATGATTATCTAAACCTTTTCTCAATGTCCATTCCTATAGCAAGTATCCAGTGAGCAAAGCTTTATATTATTGACAAGTTGAAAAATAATAATCAAAGGACCAGAACAAGAAAATAATTGCTGATGGTGAACTTAAATTCCACCAGCTCTGCCCTGTCAGTGTGGGACAGCTCTGCCCACAGCAGCACTCAGGTGGCTATTGATGAGCAAAGAAGTCACATTTAGCTCATTTGCTGTAAATGTGGGACAGTTTTAAAAGGTTTATTGGAAAATGATATAAACTGGGACATAGAAATATAAAAAACAGGGACATGACTCTCAGTTTTACTGCCAGTTACCACCTTTACCATATCAGTAATGGATCAATGAGATCAGGTTAGGTACTGGGATTAAGGACTGACTGCTGCAAACGCAAAGGAGCAGAGAAACAACAGCAGTGGGAACCCCCTAACCCAGTGGTGCCAAGGTAGCATCAGCCCTGGCTGCTGCTGGGTGTCCAAGGAGGCTGAGCAGCCCCTGGGCCTGGCAAAGTCCGAGGGCATGGCCCCAGGAGAGGTTCTGCCCCATTGCCCTGCCTAAGGGGGCATCATTGCCACAGGGGTGTGGGCTCATCAGGAGAGGCTTATAGGTCCAAGTGCCAGAAGGGTTAAAGGATGCACTGGCTGCTGGAGCTGGAGGGGTGCTCTGTGCGCACATACTCCACTAGTGGTCTTCAGTCCTCATTGGCAGAAGAGGAGGAACAGGACTGGGCCATCTGTGCCATTCATGTTTGTGTGTGTGATGGGTGTTTTCTTTCTGTGCTGATCTGTGTAGCCAGCTATGTATGTGTATGTCTGCATTTTGTGTGTGTGCTAACCAGGAACACATGCTCAGCTTTGCTGCCAGCTTGACCTGGGCATGTAGTGCTGCAGCAGCCTCACGTATTCAGCAATATCTAGCAGATCCTATCATCAGCATGCAGGATTTCTTGTTCTAGTCTTTTATTGGGCACTAGAAGAACAATCATGGCTGTGACAAACACTGTCACTCCTTGGTCTGCCAGGCAAGACTACAGTAGCCTGGCAGGCGAAGGTTTTGGTACCTCTGTTCCCCTTGGGCATCAGTGCAGATGCTGGTCTTCTCCCTGCATTTCAGTGCAGGTTCCACAGGAAGGGGGCTCCTGCAATTTCAAAGATGTCTCAGTCTCTGAAGAGCAAATTTGGCTCCCAAACTGCTTAAAACAGCATAATAGTGAGTAAAAACCTGCCAGAGTTTTTGCCTCGTGTTAGATTGCAAAAATGAAAAAATTACTTTGCCTTTGGCAAGTGAGCAGGTACTTGCCACAAGCCAAGCATTTTACCATCCACCATTTAACACACTGCTTCTGCAGCTGTAAGTACTTGGTCATCCCAATATGTTTATGCATTCAGATGTTTTATACCAGCACTGCTACTGTGAGAAGCAGTTGCACCTCTCCACTGGGACTCACTCTTCCATATTATACCATTTTTAACTTGGCCAAATCTTAGCTGAACAATATCATAGTTAAAGTGGCTTATTTATTGTCTTATCTGCCAGTAAACTGAGAGAGCTTTGCAGTAAGAACTTGAAGCCTGGCAAATAGAAAGCACTAAGAAAAAACCCAACAAAATAAAGAAAACTAAAACAAAAATTAAAACAACTACCTCTGTTGTCTGAGTGAATTAAAATTTCCCTTTTCGCATGTCCAACTCAAGCAGTTTTGGTCACTGAAATCCTTGAGATTGAAAATAACAGAGGAAGGAACACTCTCTCTCTTTCACACACATACACACACACACAGAGAGAGAGGAGGATGTCTTTTAGAGACTATCCGATTTATAATATTTCAGCATAGTTTGGTTTTTTTCTCCTGTATTTTTTCTGTACAGTACACTGGTATATATTCTTGAACTAATTAGAACATTTTTACATAGCTGTTATCAACAGCAGACTAAAACAACCCTTCCAAATATTTCTTTGATTTTTAAAACATTGGTTTGCCTTTTAGCAATCTTTCAGCAAAGAGTTTACATTCAGGATGATTAATGGCACAACTTGTTTCAGACCTATTACAGAATTCAAGAATTCAGTCATCAAAAGTTTCAGGTTGCACCAGACACCTGATTAAAAGAGTTGCAGTCAATTTGCTTCCATCACTGAAAGGTACTAAATCTCACACACAAATCCATCCCAATTTAGAAGAGCACTTACGGTGAGTGAAAAGTTTGATTCAATTGCCTCTGCCATCAAGGACAGGAACATACAGAATTATCGTGCTCCCAACCATTGTAGCTCAGAATTCAAATGGGCTCAGTGAACCTGCTTAAGAATGAATTATGGCTGTAAATTATTTGCATGAATAATTGAGCAAATAATTATGAGTGGCAATTGCATCAGAAAGAATTAGGCTTTGTTCATAGAGACCTCCTGAACAGAAAGAATATTCATCAGCTAAGTTCCTTGTTACAAATTATTTACCCTACCCCAATATAAACAGTGAAATTTAATTATTTGAAAAACATAATCCAAGTTTTATTAATCTTACATGCAATTAGTAAAAACAGAAGCATATTGTACACACATATATATCATATACATATAAACCAGACAGGACATAGGTATTCAGTTTGTTTTGCCTTAGTGAATAAATATAATTTGAAAGGTTCTGTTTCTGGAAAGCCAAAAGAATAAACACAATCATTTTGTTTGTGAGAGTTGGTTCCACATCCAATCAAGATAACAATCTTTTAAAGACAGATCTTGGTTATACTTTGCTTAATCTTTGGGGGATTTGTCTTTAATTATCAGAGATTTTTCTGCATTTATCCTAAAGATTTCTTTATGACTTTTCACAATTGCTTTTGTAAGGATTTCAGAGATCTTTATAAAGCAAAAAGTTATCAGCTGCAGAAGTTATTTTATTGGATTTTTTTTCACTGACCCAAGGCAAATAGAAGCTGTTTGGAAATCAAAACATTTCTTCAGGGCAACAAAGACTCATTTATTTTCGGAGCAGTGCAACTCTGACTGACTTCAGTCACCCCATAAATACCTGGGGCAAAAAACCCTTTGCAACGAAAGTATAAGGAGACAAAACCAGAAAGAGTAAATGGAAATGGCTGGGTCATTACAGAGGATGTGGTTTCATGAAATAGTAGGCTTGGGTGCGTGGGTGGACCTAAGCAATACCTTTTTCCCACCTCTCTATCCGTATTGCTTCCAACCTGATCCAAATCAACCGTCCCACAGATGTGTCAATGTCAACTCATGGGGCCAATGATCTTAGCTAAAAATATAACCTCTCTTTAGGGTTTTAATTAATAAGAATAAAATATCTTTAAATAGATTAATTTTACAAACTCAAGTTAGAGAAAAAATTGGGAGACACTGAAGCCAGGAGAAGTAGGAGGGTGGGACGACCTGGTGCCAGGCAGCTGCAAGCACACAGGTTTGGCAGGGTGAGAGCCACTCAGGTAAAGCAGATGTTCAGAGAGTTCGTTCTGCTTGTGGGGGCATGTCAGAAAAGATTGGCCATTCCTCAGGAAAAGAAAATGGCCATGAAGGGATTCCCTGAGAGGCTTCAGTCAGACACAAACTAAGGCTCTATTGTGGTGTAATGACTGAAGTGGAAAGTCCTCCAAGATGATTATTTTCCTGCCCATGTGAGTAGAAGAAATAAATTATTTGATCACAGTATGACCCTTTCATCCTCCCTCATTAAGGAATGATAGATAGACCTACACACCACTACAGGATCACAAATATTGCTATACCACAAAGAGAAGACCAAATAAAACACTCATTCCCTGATACTTTGGAAGGCTAGTCAGAAGATTTATGACCACCATTAAGTTTAAATGTGCTAAAATGAGTGGTTGCTTCATTAGTATGCAGAAAAATTTTGCTAAGTGTATTTTCATTGTGGCACCAGCAATGAAAAAATCTTTTCTTCCTAAGACAAATATACTACCTGGCTGAAGTGCTACAGTTTAGTTTACAGACATGGCCTGTGTAAAGATTCTCCTAGTTCTGGTCTTGTTCTCAGAACGTAGTTGATGAGATAATGTGTATTAATAGGGGATATTTCCCCTTTCACTACCCTCATTTACAGTTTGTTTTAAAAGCTAAGAGGGTTCAAAATCTGAGCAAGTCTGACCTGGCTCTGAGGGCCTGTGCTGTCCTGGACCTGCTCATGTGTTGCGGTCAGCACCGTGGTCCTCACCAGCATCCTTCAGAGAGATCTCTGCTACAGCTCAAAGCCCAACAGCACCTCCAGCATCTTCAAGTCACTCCTCCATCACTGCAGCTCTGTGTGGCCCATGAAAGTCTGGCTCAGTGCTCTGCTCATTGCAGGATGACTCTCTATAACATTCCTGGATCAGAGGAGAATTGGTACCTGGCAAAATATTAATTTAATATCTATCTGTGTGGTTTCATAGAGCCCTTTTTCTAGTGCTAACATTTCTACAATAATAGGAATGCAACAATTTTTTGTTCTGCTTCTACATTTGTTTCTACTGTTTATTGTTTATTATGTTTATTTAGATGCTGATGACAATCTGGGGGAGGAATGATGAGCAGTTCACTATAAACAGGCGACTGTCATTATAAATATAAAGCCCTAAAGTAGGCCGAGACAGTGGAAACTTTGCCAAAGAAACAAAGAAAACATATGTACTGCACCAGCTTCAGGAGATCCAGTGCCATACAGCTGTCCCTCCAGGACATGTACTAAAGGGACAGTCTTCTGAGAGCTGCCTCAATTCACCAGCAAATCCAGTTCTTGATGTTTCCAGAATTTTGAATGAAGCTGATATAGCACTTACTGATCATAAAAATGTCACAACAGCTTTAGAGTGAAATAGCTTCTGATCACTACTTTGTCAAGAAAGCAAGACAGCAATGACTCTGGCAGAGAATAAACTTCTAGGAAATGTCTGAGACATCTAAGTCATGTACAGCAGACTATATTTCAGACAGAAATAAAACAAGTATTTATAAGGACAGAGAAGTGGTGAAGTGCTGGAAATACATGCATATATATGTAAAATTCTGCAGCAAAGAAGATGGGGATCAAGAACCGTGCAGTTATCAGGTGAAAGGTGATGAATGAAGAAGTTCATTTTCATGAGTTTTGTTACTGTTGTCCTTTCAGAAATGAAAAGGACAACAATAACCGTGTAAAAAATATACAAAGTGAGTAATTCAGATACTGCATACTACAGAACAAAATAGTTCAATATACTGAGGCCTGTGTCAATTCTTCAGAAGTAACCTCTTTGAAAAGAGTGGTAATGATGACTGACTTTCTGTTTAGGACTAGCTGTATCTCTGAAGCCACATGGAAGCCAGAAAAAGAAAAGATTCAGCCAAGAAGTGCTTGCACCAAAAAACAGGGTTTGAATTTGGACAAGTGTTACACATCATTCATGATGACAAATGGAAATGTAATGTGTATCTAACAACAAGACATCTTGTTAATGGATAAGCTTTCCATATGTAGTAAAGTGCTAATGACAGCACTGAAGGCAGACAGATCAAAAGCAACAGATGGTGCAAGAGATTTTGAGTTCAGTAGCTTTACTGATGAGAGATGACATCAAAGTACTATATGTGGATGAGTCATGAATTCCCCTCTCCCCAACCTGTATCAAAGGTCAATGTACCAGCTTCTGTTGTATGAAGATTTTCTTACAATGTTAGTAGATGAAAAGACGACATTTCCCAAACTATGCCCTGGCTAAAGAAAAGAATCAATTTCTCTACTCCGGCTGATGAAATTAAATCTTCTTTTTCACTAAGACTGTTTGGGTGGTCACATATGGAAAAAAATATTTGTCAAGGCACAATTTCCTAGAATTTGTTGTGAAATCATTAAAGGTTATTGTGGATCTTATTTAAAAGGTGAATAGATTAAGATATTTTCTGTCCTATCGAATAACAGAAGGGACTGATTATTCTTTGCATCTATAAACTGTGATCAAAACCCAAGGTGTTATGCTACCAGTGAGCATCTGTCACCAAACCTACAGTGCCGTAGCCTGGGTCAGTATAGTCAAGCTTCAGGAATGCATTCAGGAGGCATATACATCCACACCTGAGCCTTTCACTTTAAACTGTCTTTATCAGACCTATTTTAGACCTTAGTTATGTGTGAGAAGAATTATGTCTTGGAAGTGTTTAGGCTCCATACAAAAGGAAACTGTAAGAGGAATATATACATCTAGTTAATATGTAAGTGCTTTCCTTAGTCATCTGAATTTGATCAAAGGCAGGTACCAGCTGAGGAGACAAAATCAGGTGAAGAATATGGCACTGCATTAATGGAATCAAGAAAAACAATTTACATGACATCATTGGCTCTTTCAAGTCTGCCATTAGACATCCCACATTACCAGTTTAGAAGGACAACAATATAAGAACAACATATGGAGCAAAAAAGAAGAGTCTCACCTGAATGCTTGCCTGCTTACATCCAACATATACAATTACATTACACCCATACTTCTAGGCCAAACTGGACTGAATAGTTTGATCTGCACTGATGTCCTAGTGATCCACATTAACATAGGCTACTTCTAAACTATCGGCTCTTCTGAAACAAAAAATATCCACTGCTGTTAACATGACACATCAGTCACTGAAGGTCATATGAACATTGGTCTTGCCAAACATAGCTCAAGTGTGTAGAACCAAGATTTGTATTGCCAAGGGAAAAAAATAGCATTGGAATATTGCATTGTGTTTAAAACAATATTTTTGAAGTGTACATTTAATATCACCTGAAATATTTTTTATTTTAAGTATTGATAAATGTTTCCAAGGTGGAGATTTGTGACAAATGTGTGTAGGAACTGGCATCATACCTCAAAGATGTGCCCAAGGGGAGATGGAAGGACAGCATTTTAACAATGCAGTCTTGTTCCACAGTCACATATAAGGCTCTTAGACTGTCATAGAAACACATAGTTCCTCAGCTGGAGGATAATCATAACCCTGATGACACCCGCTCTGAAGAAGCATAAAATCTATAAGCAATACTTGCGACAAGTGCCAAGCATATTTCAATTAAGTTCTTTATAATTTTACATATTGCTCAATCATATACCTATTTGAAGTGTACTTCAGTTATGCAAGTGGCAGGTGTTTTGTAAAATAAACGGGGTTTGGATTTCCCACATTGATGTGTTGGACATTGTACTGGGACTAGTATAGGCTAGACAACTTGTCTGGTGTCATATAAAAGAACAATAACTCAAGTAAGTATCGAGATATCTAGATTTCAGAAAGATATCTATACTGGTAAAGCTTTGTTCAAAATGCTTGAGAAAATTAGGTAAGACAGATCAGACACCTGTGGTGATGACTCCTGAAAATCCATAAAATAAGGAGGAAACATAGAGTGATACCAGGAAGAACCACCGCAGTATTGATCCTTCCTTACAGAAAAGTTATAATAAGATCCCAGAAGAGAAACTTAGAATGCTCCCAAACTGTAGGAAGAAAAAGCTTGAAAGACTCAGGGAAAGAACTTACACTCAGAGCAGAAAGGAGTGGGCCCAAGGTGGGAAGAAACATGTTATTGTTGAAGAAAGTAGAGATGCATTTGAGAAGAATTGCCTTTCCCACTTGGCCCTATTCCCTTTGCTGGCAACAGCAGATGGATGACAGCAGAAATAAAATAGCAGAGCTAGGTAATGGTGATAGCATAGACCATGGGTCTTGCTGAAACCATGCCTGCTTCGTCGCTGGTGGAACAGGTCTAGACCTAAAAACAAACTCTGCCACTAATACGATGGCAGGGGTTGCTGAGTGTGGATTAACTACATGACAGTGCAGCACTGATGCAATGTTTGATGTTTACTAGGGGACATCAAGAAAAGTTGCTGAGACATGTACCAAAAAACCCCCACTATAAGCATGTTTTTTACCAAAACCAACGGTTCAGGTCTCCAACAGGTGTCAAGATGTCTTTGTCTCTACCTTCCTGTGCCAAATCAGACCTTGTAGGACTCTTGGTTTAAAAAAAAAAGGGGGGGGTGTGAAATTACAGAGTTAACCAACAGGACAATATTCATTACATTATGTGCAGACCCCTCTGCTTCAGGCTTGTAAATTAATCACTATGAGAAAATCAGACTTCAGCAATCAACTCAGAGGAAGGCAGACATTATTTGCATGCACTCTGCTACCCACAGGAATAATCACAGGTAGCAGGTAATTTGGGGTTTAGCAGAGATAACAGATTCTGCAATACTAATAAGGTAACATGGCCATGGGGATTGATGCAGGCAGAGCACTGATCAACTTCCACCTCTTTTCAGTGTGATTTTGTTAATGCTTTTGCAGACAAGCAAAATTCACAGAAAAGGAACACATATTTTTTTCACAGAACAGACTTTTTCAACTTGGACAACCATAGGAGCTTTTGCAAAATCTCTTTCTGAGACTGCAGAGATTCACGTTCTTTGTAAATCCCTAAATCTGCATGAAGTCATATAGCTGAATGTTGCAAGCAACTCTTCTGTGCTAAGGGGTGAAAATTACTCAACCCAGATACCATCATAAAAACACCATCTCTTCTGACAAGTACTGCATATAAGCTATCATGCAAAAAGTGGAAAATTATCTTTGTGCTATGAATCCACGGGGCTGAATTCAAAGAGCCTGGACTGACAACTGCAAAAAGGAATTTGGATGGTGGCAAAGTGACTCACTCCCCATCATCCTAAGTGACCCTGCAGCTTAGGAAAGCAACTGTCTATTCCTGGCAGATCACTGAATGCATGTCTTAGTAATACACTCAAGGGCATAGATACCTACAAGCTAGAAATCTTTACGAGCCAGAACGACCATCACGTAGAGACAGATTGTGTGCAAGATCAGTTTAGTGTGGATACAGAGGAAGAGGCAGGGAATTGTGTAGTTCAAGCTTTGCATATTGTGGATGAGAAGGAGATGAGTGTAGGATTCATGGGGCTAAACACATATATGTGAAAATGTGGATTTCTATGTCTGAGCTTGTCATCTAGGTTCATCTAGAGTGTGATTCATTTCATCCTAAAAGAGCTATCTAAAATAGACCACATGAAACATCCTGTAAGTACCTTTTCTCCTGCTGCCCCAAGGGAAGACAAAGCTATCAAGCTCAGGTGTAGGCAACTACACTGTAGATGTCTAACCAGCTAGGAAGGTCCCCTTGTTCCTGCCTTAAAATATATTATGTCTTCATCAAAGGAAACTATTGTATTATTTGTTTGGGATACTTTGAGAGAGTACATGTTTTTATTGTTACTGAGATTTGTTTTTCACCATGAAACACTTAGAGGTTTGGTAATGTTATAATAATTTTCTTTAATCACCAAAAGGGAGTGTTCTGTCATTCTGAGGACAATTACCAAACTACAATTTGTGGTCTCTAAGGAAAGGTTTCAGCAATAAATGCTGTCAAAAAATACACCATTACAGTTGTAAAGTCAGATAATGACAATTCCTGAAACTTGTTTTCTTTTTTAATATTTTTGCACTGACAGAGAGCCCCGCTAATAGCGTCCACAGACCATCAGAGGAGGAGACTCTTCTTTCTTGTCCAGACACCCTATGTCAAGACCACATTTTTTGTCAGGGAACCTGTTATCCCTTTTTCCTTCTTTGCCTGACATGGGCAATAGCAGATCACTATCAAAATGTTAAAAAATATATAGTAACCCAAAATGTTCATGTGCATGATTAAGAGCAAATTAGGGCCATTATCTTCAAAAAAACATCACAAACCTTCCTCACTGTTTGACACTCTCTCTGTTGATGAGAGTTTTCAAGCAGCACAGAGCATTTTTGTTTCCCAGTGCACGAACAGATGTCAAAAGAAATATCTGTTCTCTGTCCCTCATTTTTCAGCATGGATTTACAGAAAACCTGCTTTGCAACCTCCCTAAGGGGAAGAATGGGGTTTGGTTGAGAAATCAGGCCAATAGAGCTAATGATACATTTATATTAAATATAGGCTTTTTGTAAGACCTTTGAGGACCAGAGAAAATCTTTTACAGTAGGAAACTTGACAGGATCAGACCGTTTAATGTATCAGAAGTAGAATGACTGGTGGCTTGGTGCGTAAGTACCTTTACAAGTAGAAAAATCTGGATACTCAAGAAGTTTTAAATCTAGTGGAGAAAGGCATATTTGCAAGAGTTTACAGACATATTTAGAAGCTGAAGTTATACACATTGCAATGACAAATTATACACACGTTTAAAAATAAGGATGATTTCCTATTAAAATGGATAAACAAGAGAGGAGCAAGATCCTCCACCTTTTGGTGTTTTCAATTCAGCCTTATTAACCATTTTGAAAGACATGCTTTAGTCAAACAAGGTGCCTTCATACATGGGTGACTGCATGAAATGCAAGAGCTTGTGAAATTGGTAAGACCCAATAATGTAAAGCTCCTTTTTGTCCTTATATGCTATGAATGTAGGAAGTTATTCATTTGTGCAGAGCTGCAGTACATTCTTACTATATGGGAATGTTAACTTTTGCCTCATGTAGCCCTGTGGAATCCCATTCAGACAGTGTAAGTTAGAGAAAGATAGTGATTTTTCCCTTTCTGCTCAAAGAAAATGTATTTGTCTAAGATCAATCTGATTGATAACTTCATAATTTCTGTCCCCTACTGCTTATTGTTTATTGAAATGTACTTCACAGAACTTTTTATTAAGATGCTATCTCCTAGCCCTAGAAGATAGTCAGGTATCATTGCCTCACTTGACAGTCCAATAAATGCAGTGACATGAGCTGTCACTTGCAGTAGGGTTGGGAACAGGCTGGGAATCTCTGATATGGGAGACTCAAATGCTACTTGCTAATGAAGGTGCCTTTCAGAGGGGTTACACCAGACCCATGTTCCCAACCACCCTTTCTGTGATCCTGGCCCTCCACTTTGCGGCGTCCCTTTCCAGAAAACCAGGATTTGTCATCCTCATTATTCTTCTACTCCCTACTAACAGCAATGTAGCACACTGCCAAAATATACCCTGCATTCCCCCTTTGGCGCCTCATCCATGTCAGTAAATAAAATCCCTTTTGCAGTTCGAAGGGTAGAGATTTGCACTGCTGATTGTTCCTGTGGAGCCTGATCAAAGTGATAATTTCTGCACATAATAGAGTTTCTGTTTTTTCAGGCTTCTTTTTTTTCTCCCCTCAAAAAACAGTTAATATAATTCATATAGAACGGAAGAGGGTTTAGAGTTCAATAGTTTTGTGGGATACAACAGACTACGGGTCCTCGGAGCACCATCTACAGAGATGTCAGCTGCTTGCATTATAAGCATCTAGGCATGATGGCTGAGATGTGGTGGTGTACAGGGCCCTGAGCTGATCCATGTTGGCCAATAACCAGCTCTTTGACAGCGCTGCCTACTAACCTCCACTGTGCTGAGCAGCTCTTGGTGCAAATAAAAGGGATCAGGCTGTAGAGTGCAAGAGCTTGTGCTGTGCACATAGTGCACTTGCCTGGCTTTAGTGTTCACAGGAGTGTGCTTCCACTCAACTGCTTTGCAATCTCAAATCCTTTAGAGAAAAATAGATATAAATCTTATGCTCTAAGCTACAGTGATTCTGGTGTGCAACAAGGCTAATGCATAAGCAGGTGTGTGTACCTCTACACACACAAATCCCACTGCAGTCCAAATCACCTCCCAAAGCAGATCCAAAGAGGATGTAACACAAGTATTATTAATCTTTAATAAACAGACAAAATTAAACTGGAGAGTTACGTTCTGTCCTAGGTTCTTGGAGGGATCGGCAAATACAGAAAGCAGTAACATTTATGAAAAATTGTGTTCTTACATCTTTTTTTGGGGTACTCACACTTATGACAGGATTTTTTATCTCAGATTAGAGATAAATCTCCAAAAAGCCTGATGAACAAGGAGAGATAAGAATAACTGTACCCTCCACAGGAAGGACATACCAGAACTGAAAAAAAAAAAAACAAACAAGCCTTTTTGTCTGAAGAGGCCACCTGCATTTTTTCAATGCTTGCAATCCACTCGAGCAGGAAACACTTCAGTATGAATCACAGCTGTCAGTCTTTTGGTTGATGCTGCTGTGTCTGCTCCCCTCCATGGGCTGAGGAGGGATTTGGGGATTTGCAAACTAAGAAGATGACCTGCTCAGCAAGAATGATGCTAAACAGCCTGGTCCTGTAAGTGCTCAATTTCCTTAGTGTCTGCAGGGTGTGGTAGGAGCTGGGAGCTTTCTCTGTGGCATCAGATTTGGCCAGAGCACATCCCAGTGAAGAACTCTCAGAAAATCACTAGGGACTATTCAGGTGGTTATTACTGGTCCTGATCCTCCTCCATCCTAGTCAATAGCAACCTGGCACTGAATTCACCTTTAACAATGGGAACCACAATGTAAATGATTATTAAAGTTAGCAATGGTCATAGACAATCAAAAATAATAATACAAGCATCTGATATCCAAACATCGTCCAATATAAGAAAGGTTTCCAAAAAGGGGCCATTTCAGAAGCTGTCTCATAGAACCATAGAATCGTTTAGGTTGGAAAAGACCCTTGAGTTCATCAAGTCAAATCATTAACCTAACACCGCCAAGGTCATCACTAAACCATGTCCTTAAGCACCACCTCTACACATATTTTAAATACCTCCAGGAATGGTGGCTCAACCACCTCTCTGGGAAGCCTGGTCCACTGCTTGATAGCCCTTTCAGTAAAGACATTTTTCCTAATATCCTATTTAAACCTCCCCTTGTGCAACTTGAGGACATTTCCTCTTGTCCTGTCACTTGTTACTTCGGGGAAGAGACCAACACCCACCTCACTACAACCTCCTTTCAGGTAGTTGTAGAGAGCAATAAGGTCTCCCCTCAGCCTCCTCTTCTCCAGGCTAAACAACCCCAGTTCCCTCAGCTGCTCCACATAAGACCTGTTCTCCAGACCCTTCACCAGCTTCTCTGGACACACTCCAGCACCTCAATGTCCTTCTTGTACTGAGGGGCCCAAAACTGGACAGAGTATTCAATCTGTGGCCTTACCAGTGCCGACTACAGGGGCACGATCACCTCCCTCGTTCTGCTGGCCACACTATTCCTGGTACAAGCCAGGATGCTGTCGGCCTTCTTGGCCACCTGGGCACACTGCTGGCTCATGTTCAGCTGGCTGTCAACCAACACCCCCAGGACCTTTTCCACCAGGCAGCTTTCCAACCACTCTTCCCCAAGATGGCAGCGTTGCATGGGGTTTTTGTGACCAAAGTGAAGGACCCGGCACTTGGCTTTGTTGAATGTCATACAGTTTGCCTCAGCCCATTGATCCAGCCTGCCCAGATCCTCTGCAGAGCCTTTCTACCCTCAAGCAGATCAACACTGATGCCCAACTTGGTGTTGTTTGCAAACTTCCTGAGGGTGCACTTGACCCCCTCATCTAGATCATTGATAAAGATGTTGAACAGAACCAGCCCCAGTGCTGAGCCCTGGGGAACACCACTTGTGACTGGCCACCGGCTGGATTTAATTCCATTCACCACAACTCTTGGGGCTTGGCCATCCAGTCAGTCATTTACCCTGAGAAGAGTATGCCCTTCCAGGCCATGAGCAGCCAGTTTCTCCAGGGGGATGCTGTGGGAAATGGTGTCAAAGGTTTTACTAAAGCCTGTGTAGACAACATCCACAGCCTTTCACTCATCCACTAAGCAGGTCACCTTGTCATAGAAGGGGATGAAGTTAGTCAAGCAGGACCTGCCTTTCATAAACTCATGCTGACTGGGCCTGATCACCTGGTTGTCCTGTACATGCTGTGTGATGACACTCAAGATGATCTGCTCCATAACCTTCCCTGTTGCCGAGGTCAGACTGACAGGCCACATAGTTCCCCAGATCCTCCTTCTGCCTCATTCTGTATACTTCTCCTTCTGTATACTCATTTATACACAGGTTGTGCTCCCAAATATCAATACTGTGACATTTACATCCTTTCTTTTTCCCACCTCAGCATATAGGTTGGTGCTTGGTTCAAACTTTTGTTTACTTTCTGAAGATTACTGACATTGCCCGAAGCAAAGCACCTTGCTTTATGAGGCAGTGAGTTAAACAGCAGTGCTGCCGCACAGCAATAGCTTTACAATAACATATAACAATAAGCTTATCAGTCAGCGAAGCCCTGAGGCAGCTCAGGAAGAAATTACTTAGCAAACCCCAGGAATGGTGGCCCATGCCTTGGTGTGGGACTCAGGTGTCTTTCTGAGATGTGATGATGTTTTTTGTTTGGGTTTTTTTGAAGACCTAATAGGATATATTGATAGAAGAAAATGTTTGGTAGGCAAGTCCTTCTGTTAGCTACCCTCTTCACAGCCTGGTCTTCTAACAGTTGTTACCAAGTCTTTCGAAACAAATCCAAAGCTCAAACCAAACTTCAACAAGAAATTTCTCCACCAGCAAAGATGCTGGTGGAGACACAGGAGACTGCATCATTAGGTGGGGGTCAACCAGCAGAGCTCCACCAACTTCTGCAGGGCTGCCTTTATCAACACAGCTGAAGTTCAGCGTCTTTAGGTGCATTGCACCTAGGAAGAGAGCAAGTAATTCAGTTTTACTGAAAAACAAAAGAAAACACTCAACTACTGACAGCAGATGACTCAGTATGATGAGTGGTTTATAAATATTTAACACATAAGTCATCCCAGATGAAACAAAACCTGGGTCAGCCTTGGTATGACATGGTGAGTTACTCTGAGCAGAGGAGAGGCTTCCTCCCTTGTCAAAAACAGCAACTGCAGGAGATGCTGATGAAGTACTTATTTATGGGGATGAGTTTGGAAGGATCAATGATGAGTTGATTCTGCATAAACTCCCAAGGGTTGCAGTGCTGCATAACAGGGGAGGGAAGAAAGAGCAAGTGAGCTCAACCTGAAGATACCTCGTGGCATGCAAAATAAGGTGAAGTGCTCCAATTTCTGTGGAATTAATAGCCAATGTCTAAGCACTATAAATTTATCATTATCATTAATTATCAGGGATCAAGATAGAATCCAAAGGCCTCTACCTAACAATATCATTACTGACATCATCCGGAGTGGGAAATTAGTCCAACATCTTTGCAGTGTGCTTTGAAATTGGAACTAGCTGTTCATATTGCAGATGAATTCTTTTAATTCAGTGTATGAAAGTTTCCCTTCTGTTGGTCACGTATGTAACTGAAATATCCAGTCATTTTCTTCTTTCATTTTCTTTTGGCCACTCCTTTGATTTAAACTGACTTTTCAAAATATGGTCATAATAACCTTGTATATGCTAAAAGTCACCTCTTTTCTTCAGACCGTCAAGCACTTTACAGGGTCGTTCTCATTTTGTAGAAAAACAGGCTGAGCCCAGGTAGTACTTATGGTTATGCATGGCAGAGGAGGTGGTCAAGGATGGAGCATGAATTGAATCAACTCCAAGGACTCTGGGGCATTCCCAAAGCATTCAGGCTTGAAGTGTGACCTGTTAAATTGAATATTTGTCTAATATTCCAGGGCATTCAGTGCTGAAATTGCCCCACCTTGTTTTACCCTTTCAAGTCGTATGTCTGATTTAGTGGAGTCAGTCCATAGACAGACACTGGAGAGACAGTCGGGAACCTGTAGAGAGTGGCAAAATGTGTTTCTTTCTGTAGACATCTAGTGAGCCTAGTCTAAGGAGAGTGGTCCAGATGCACAATCTTTTAACAGCACAGCTTTAATGAGGTGAATCTTACTCTTTTTTCTTCTCTAAAGCAGCTTCTGTTCCAGGGTTGAATGCTCAGAAAATGGTGTGCTTGTTCTACCAAAGGGCCCCAGGTTTCTCTGTGGGTTTCTTTGGTTTAAATCTCTAAAGGTCTGCTCCTGATGCATCTGATGCCACCATCTTCAGCTGGGAAGGAGTTCCCTGGCCTGATCAGTAGAAACCCCATCCAACCATCTTCATGCTGATACCATGAATAACTTCGGCCTTTCCATTTAAGCCTTCTCTTTCACACAGGGACTAAGCCATGTTCTAGGTCTTAGAAAATCGTAGCTGTGATGCAGTGGTATCAGTAGTAGATTTCTCAATTACTAGAATGGAGAAAATAAGAAGTTCTTACAGACTTGGGATGTGAAATTGTTTCATGTATTCCATTAATTTCAGGTAGCTCCTGCATGATAGGATAAGGAACACAGTAAATTAAAGAACTCAGTAATATATATTGGGTGATATTCTGAATTATTCCTTTCCCCTCTTTTGCACTGCACCATATCTTGGTTATTTTTGCATTAATTAACTTGAAGCAGTGGCTGCCAATATATTTGTGGCCTGTACTATCTCACATATAGTAGTCATAAAATTCAAAACAATAGCTAAAGAAATTGTTGTATTTTTAAATTCCATTCCCCTTCTTATAAAAAACAAGAGGCTGACTAAAAGCTTAAGCAGATTTGATTTTTCATGATAGGCTGGAACAGGCAAACTCACAGCCATATAAATAACAGAGTAGACAAGAATATATTGTCAAGACCTGAAATGTGCTTATTTCTGCCGTATTAGAAACATAAGGTTATATAAAGTGTTGATTTGTCTTTTTAAAATAAATGGAGAGATGTTAAAATTTCTACATGAGTTCAAGTCTTCGGGGTTTTAAAAAGATCACTTGGTATCACAGACTTTGAGATAAAATGTTAAAAAAATACTGACTGAGAACAAAACACATCAGTGAGTTGAAAATTTTCAGCATAAATTACACTCTTCTTAGCTCATCTACAGTAATTCTGGGCTAGGCCAAGAAGTACAGAGAGAGTGTTCAAGAAGTTGCTGTTTTCATGAGTAATAGAGGTACCAATCTGAAGGTAAAAGCAATAGGGCACATGACTAATGTGATATTCTCAGAAGCCTTCATGAGTCCCTTCAGCTGATGATGAATCATAGAATGGTTTAGGTTGGAAGGGACTAGATGACTAGAGGTCATCTAGTCCAACCCCTCCTGCAATGAGGAGGGACATCTTCAAATAGATCAGATTGCTCAGAGCCCCATTCAACCTGACCTTGAATGTTTCCAGCGGAGGGGCATCTACCACCTCTCTGGGCAACCTGAGCCAGTTTTTCACTACCCTCATCGTAAAAACTTCTTTCCTTATATCCAGTCTAAATCTACCATCCTTTAGTTTAAAAACATTACCCCTTGTTCTGTTGCAACAGGCCTTGCTAAAGAGATTGCCCCCATCTTTCTATGGTCCCCTTTCAAGTACTGCAAGGCCGCAAGAAGGTCTCCCTGTAGCCTTCTCTTCTCTAGCCTGAACAACCCCAACTCTCTCAGAGTGTCCTCAAAGGAGAGGTGCTGCAGCCCTTGGATCATTTTTGTGGCCATGTCCAACGGTTCCATGTCCTTGCTGTGCTGAGGGCTCCAGAGCTGGACACGCTACTCCAGGTGGGGTCCCAGCAGAGCAGAGGGGCAGAATCACCTCCCTCGACCTGCTGGCCAGGCTTCTTTTGATGCAGCCCAGGGTACGGTTGGTTTTCTGGGCTGCAAGCGCACATTGTTGGCTCATGTCCAGCTTTTCATCCACCAGTACCCGCAAATCCTTCTCTGCAGGGCTGCTCTCAATCTTTTCTTCCCCCAGCCTCTATTGATAATGGGGATTGCCCTGACCCAGGTGCAGGACCTTGCACTTGGCCTTGCTGGACCTCATGAGGATCTCACAGGCCCACATCTTGAGCTTGTCCTTGTCTCTCTGGATGGCATCCCGTCCTTCTGGTGTGTCAACTGCACCACTCAGCTTGATGTCATCTGCAAGCTTGCTGAGGGTGCACTCGATCCCACTGTCTATGTCATTGATGAAGATATTAAACAGTCCTGGTCTCAGTACGGACCCCTGAGGGACACCACTCACCACCAGTCTCCATCTGGACATTGAGCCATTGACCACTGCCCTCTGGATGTGACCATCCAGCCAGTTACTTATCTACTGAACAGTCTACCCATCAAAACTGTATCTCCCCAGTTTAGAGAGATGGATGTTGTGGGGGACCATGTCAAAGGCCTTACAGAAGTCCAGAGAGACAACATCTGTATCTCTTTCCGTGACCACTGATAAAGGCACTCCATCACAGAAGGCCCCTAGGTTGGTCAGGCAGGATTTGCCCTTGCTGAAGCCATGCTGGCTGCCTTGGATCACCTCCCTGTCCTCCATGTGCCTTAGCATAGCTTTTAGGAGGATCTGCTCCATGATCTTCCCAGGCACAGAGGCAATGCTAACAGGACAGTAGTTCCCTGGGTCCTCCTTTCTACCCTTTTTAAAGATGGGCACAATGTGTCCCTTCTTCCAGTCACCAGGGACTTCACCTGGCTGCCATGACTTTTCAAATATCATGGAGAGTGGCTTGGCAACTACATCAGTCAATTCCCTCAGGATTCTGGGATGCACCTCATCAGGTCCCATAGACTTGTGCATATCCATGTTCCTCAGGTGGACACGAACCTGATCTTCCCTTACAGTGGGAGGGACTTTATCTCCCTGGTCTCCATCCTGTGGTCCATTGGCTTGGGAGGGTTCAGAATAGATGTTACCAGTGAATGCTGAGGCAAAAGGTTGTTGAGTACCTCAGCCTTCTCCTCATCTGTTGCTACTAGGCCATCATTCTTGTTCATCGGGAGGGGTATGCTTTCTTTGACTTTCCTTTTCTGGTTGACATACCTGTAGGAGCCTTTCTTGTTATTCTTTGCATCTGTTTCTAATTCAACTCCAGCTGCACCTTGGCCCTCATGACCCCATCCCTACACAACCGGGCAGCATCCCTATACTCTTCCCAGGATACCTGTCCCTGCTTCCACTGCCTGTACAGTTCCCTCTTGCTCTTTAGTTTGACCAACATGTCTTGAATCAGCCATGCTGGTCTCTTCCCTTCTTTGCCTGATTTCTTACACCTGGGAACTGAGAGATCTTACACTGTATGGAACACATCCTTAAAGATCTGCCAGCTTTCTCCTGTTCCCTTGTCCCTGAGGACTGTTTTCCAGGAGGTCCTGCTGACTAACTCCTTGAAGAGCTGGAAGTCTGCTTTCCTAAAATTTAGGGTTCTGACTATACTCCTAGCTTTCCCCGTATCCCTCAGGAGTGTGCACTCCACCAATCCATGATCACTGCAGCCCAGGCTGCCTCCAGTCTTAATGTCACTGATAAGCTCATTTACATTGGTGACCATCAGATGTAGTATTATGTCCCCTCGGGTAGGGCTGCCTATTACCTGGCTCAAGAAGTTATCCTCAGCATATTCTAGGAATTTCCTGGATTGCCTACAGCTCACCGTGCTACTTTTCCATCAGATGTCGGGGTGGTTGAAGTCCCCCAGCAGGATGAGAGCCTGTGAGTGTGAAGCCTCCTGGAGTTGGAGGAAGAAGACTCCATCAGTATGCTCCCCTTGATCAGGTGGCCTGTGGTAGACACCAACCACAAGGTTCTCTTTGTTGCCTCTGTCTCTGATCCTTACCCATAAGCTTTCAACCTGCTCGTGGTTATTCTTCAGGGACAGCTCTTCACACTGTATCAATTTTTTGATGTAGAGAGGAATGCCCCCACCCTTCCTTCTTTGCCTGTCCCTTCTGAACAGCCTGTAGCAATTGATAGCCCCATTCCAGTCATGGGATTCGTCCCACCAAGTTTCAGTAATGGCAGTCAGGTCGTAGCTTTCTAGCAGCACGGTAGTTTCCAACTCCTCCTGTTTGTTTCCCACACTGTGTGCATTAGTATAGAGGCATTTCATCCAGGCTGTGGGATGTGTCTCCTTAGTGGAGCACCCCTTGATACCCATGAGGTGTTTCATGGGAATTTCCTTGTTGGCTCCTACTACCTCAGGAGCCCCCAGCTCATCATGAAGATGGCTAAATTGGTTTTTTAAGTATTTTCCTGAATTAAAATACTTAACAGCAAAATCCACCGTAAAGAGGCTTTTTTACCCATTAACACATTATGAACATCATCAAAAAGACAGCTGCTGTTTTCCACATAAATTTCCACTGCCCGATGGAATAGGCATAGCTACAGCTTTGAAACTTGCTGGCTCTCCGCTCCCAGCAGAAGCAGCAATTCATTTAATGTTAATGGCTTAGAATATAATTAGGTATATTTGTGTAGGTTAGAATGACATCCTTTTCTTTTTTTTTTCTTTTTTTTTTCCTGTGTGCTGTGTTTCAGCTCAGCAAAATATGTGAAGAAAAACTACAAGCCAAAGCATGGTTGGTAGATAATAAACCCACTAGTGGGTAGTCACTTACTGTCATGCAAGTGGTGCTGCTCTAACAAATTTACATGTTACTAATAACAAATGTCACTTGTTAAAGGCTTTCTACAGAAGAGAAGGAGGGTGCAGGTCCACAGCATTGGCTACACTGGGATGTAATGAGAGCAGGAGGGCTGGAGCCTCAGCTTGCAGAACCTGAGATGAAATTTAGATGTTTCCCTTCCTAATTGTTAGGGGATAAGTAACTCTATTGTTACAACTTCTTGTCTGCGTACAATACCATCTGCAGAGAAAAGTATATTACAGGCTATTACATGAGACCCTTTCCCTTACTGCAGATATTCACAGAGAATATCATGTTGGGAAGACCTTGTATTTTCAATGTAATTAAAGCAATACACCTGGAAATATTCACCTATATCTTTCCTTGTTTTACACCAACATCCTATTTCTCTGCTTTCTCCTATTATCAGTTTCTTTTGCTTACATGGTCCTGTTATTTAATTTGATCTTTCGACAGCAGGGTTCAGTGACACACACCATACTGAGTTATTTTCAAGCCACAAAAGAAAGTCCGTAAGTTACCACTGTAAAGGTTTTTGCAAAACATTGACCTTGCTTTTTTCAATAAATTTAAGACAACTTCTCATGCATGTTTTCCTTCAAAACAACTCAGGTCAGTTCACTTCAAAGTTCCTTGTATTCAGACATACCCTCCAACTCAGGGGACAGACTACAGAGACAAAAAAAAATGCTCTTTTTACTTCCCTGCCTGCTGCCCTTTGCAGGCTGCCACCCACCCAAACTCCAACTTCTGCTACAGAAAACTTTTGGCAGGGGAGAAAAGACTTCGAAAATACTGTCCTTCTCACAAAACACTCCAGAAAGAGAAAAGAAGATGGACAAAATGTCCTAAAATTGTGAGAAAAGAGCATTTCGATCACTGGTTGCCAAGAGACTGAGGAGGATTCACCTTGTCTAATATGTACTCTGTGGTCTAGGTCAGCTGTCTGGGCTCCCTTCCTTTACAGCCAAAGAGGCAAGTAGGCACTTTCAGAGGATGTCAGCCTATCCTAAGAGAGATATATAAAACAAATAAAGAATGAATTAGTCTGCAAAGGTATGTCTCTCTCTAGGAACTACATAGTGATTATAGGAAAAGTGTTTAAACCAGAGACCCTTTAGACAGCAGAAAATTAGATGAAAGAAATCACATCCTTGGTCAGAGACAGTAAATGCCAGTGCTGCGTCTCAGTGTCCTGTCACACAGCATCTCTCCACAACAAGCAGAACCACGATGCCATTCTTCTGAAGTGCAGAAGTAAGACCTGCATGGCCATGGCCTTCATAATTTGGCTGCTCCATTACCTAGCATCTCCTGTTGACACTATTAATTACCAGCTAGCTGGCTGAGCCCAGAACCAGATCTCTATAGAGAGAACTTGCTCCACAAGAAAATTTCCCTCCCTTCAGGCATCTTCCTGCTTGAGTAATTTGGGAAAAATTGCATGTCTTCTGTGGTTCACATGGTTCAGAAAGCCTCCTTTTCTTGAAAGAACTTGCTCTGAAGAAATACCCAGAAATGGACCTCCTGTTCCTCTTCTTTCTTTATCAGTTACATCACCAGAGCATCAGCAACCAGAAAGCTAATCCATCTGCCTGCGGAGTTGCAATTGCTTGTGGATTAGCCTGTTCATAGAGATGACAGAATCTGGCAGTATGTGACCACATTGCCCAACAACAGTTCAAAAAACTGGCATTGGAAGAGAGAGTACACGCCAGGATTGTGACAATTTGACACAAGTAGCCCTGGCCTAGAAATCCTGTAATTTCTAGCAGGAAGCTGTGATACTGCTTCTCCCTTAATTTAGACTGCCCCACACTGCCTGTTTTGTGAGGGAAGGACTGAACAGTGTTCAAAGGAGAGAGTTTTCCCTTTTTACCTACCATTTGGTAATACCAGCCCCTAAATCCCAGCCTGGTCTGGGGAATTTTGGAGACAATATCTAATCCCTGTCAGTCCTCAGAATGAAGTAATCTGTCTCATTCTCACTGGTCTTTGAATTTGTTTTCTTAGATTAACAGGGACCTAACACGTCTGCTGTGTAATGATTTGTATATTCTGTCCTCTTTTCTTTGGGCTTGTGTTTCCTCCCTCCTTCGTATTTTTTCCAAGGTTTGTATTTTTTAATTGGTGCAAAGCTTGTAGAGAGGGACAAACTTTTTCCCTTAGAACTAATTGGGTGGAACAACTGACAGATTTTCAGGCACACAAGTCATTCCTCAGGTCTGCAGCCAGAATATCAGATTTTCATAACAGTTTGGGAGCAATAGTACTGTTTTTAACAATTCTGTTTGTACTAGATGCAGACAATTCAAGTAAATAAGTTAGCAAGAGGGGAGATGATAAAACGTTAACATTTGTGAAACAGCAAAAGAGGCAAGTAATTACTTTCTGTAGAATAGCAATGATTTAGCACGAGAAGGGATGTGGCAAAACTACCGTGCTGTAAAACTACTCTTTATTCTGGGTCCATGCCCTTCATCTGTTAGAATTATCCCCTTTGATTCCAGCCTCTTGTCTTGAAAGTGTGTAGGTCTCTCCTAAAACCTGAACATAAAGATAAGACAGGGATTCATTGTTTTGCAAGGAATAATTGCCTTTTGTCATTGCTGGTGGTTTTGGTGATCATATATCCATGCTCATTTTGGTATAACAGGAAGTATCCTTCATATGTACATCATAATAAATTCAAAATTTCAGCTCATTTCAGAATATATTAGTCACAGTGCCATGTCACACCATCTCACCACCAGAAGAATTTAAGAACAAGGCAAACATACATAATGTTCCCACTAAAAGAATTCAGCTTCCAAGCTTTTGTGTCACATGTTCTTCGGTAGAGAAAGTTTCTATGTATTTAAAACATTCTGTGAATTTCTCTTCCTTGAACTTTTTGTGGTTCCTCTTGAAGTCCTGTAAACTTCTAGCTTTTACATAATCTTGTGGTAAGGACTACCACAACTTCACTACATGTTTTTTGTGGAATCCCCAATTTTTTGACAGTTCTCTGTAGGGACTACATCCAACATATTAATGATAGACTTGACAACTAGAGAGCTTTCTCACAATTATCTCTCACTGCCATTTGTGCTTGGGGGGCTTTGGCTTCATCCATCAGCCTGCTGTAAGAGACCTGTTGGTATAAAACTCTTGGCCAGGAGAATGGTGCACCACCTCCTGCCCAGGACACCACACCAACCAGCCAAGCGGATACACATATTAGCTTAACAACTCTGGCATAACAAAATGAGACAAAGGCATTTCAGTTGAAATAAAGAAATCACTGTAATTAAACCTCTCCTCATCAACTTCAGGGTATATCCCCCCTTCCACACCCCCTAATCCTAGTTCTTGGTGTTCAGTTTACCATCTGGCAGGGGTTTGGTTGGGACCCCTTGTGACCATTTGCCCAGAAGCGAAATGGGGAATCATTCCCACCAGGAAATTATTTAAAACTTGTCCTGTGAGCCCCTGGGAGGGTGTGGGGAGGCTGTTGACATGGCATTGCTTCCTACAGTCACTTGGTATCCCTGGGTACTATTATGACATAGTAGCTAACGATTTACTTACCCCATTATTTTTCTTACCTCTATCATGTTTCCTCCTTTCACTCCCTTTTGCTCTTCCCTTTGTTACAGCAGAGTGCCTTGTCCCTCTGCTCTCGCTGGTTCTCATTATCTTTCCATAATCCCATTGTACAATTTGACCATCATCTGCACTCCTCATAGACCTAACCTAAAAAAAGGGCCTGGTAGACATTCAAACATGTTCAGAGACTAGCAATGATGAGGAAAGGCTTTTAGAGTGAAGGGTGAGTAAAGAAATACAGGCTATTAACTTAAAGGAGGAACCTAAGAAAGGGGTTTGGCACATAAAAGAATATGCAATATAAAGAGGTAAATTAGATTCTCCTATTTACCTTCTCTCAAGGGAGCATCTGTGGAACTCAAAGGCAGAAGAAATATTTTTTTAAACATACAATTAACCACAAAATATATTTCCACAAATATAACTGAGGAAAGAATGTAGCATCTTACAAAAATGTTACGACAGTTGGATAGGATGTAGGTACTGGGAACCCCACAACTGCATTAAGTGTGTTTCATTACAATGGTTTAACCTAAACTTCAAGCTTTTATGGGGGCCCAGTAGTTATTGTTAACTACTGTGCCAGTTGGTGCAGGGAAAAGAGTGGGTAGTACTTATACAAACAGGTAAATCTCTAATTCTCCAGCACTATGTTCACACCTCTTCCACCAAAGTTTGATTTCTGTGAAAAGCAGTGAGGTCACTGCTCCAATTTAGTACAGCGGTCATAGCATGTCGATATTTTTGGTGCCTTGTCTTTTTATTGCATACATTAGACCTGGAGAATTCCCCTATCCCTCTGAAACGGTGAGTGTGGAAAGAGGAAGCGGGGCTGCAAGGGAAGAAAACAAAGGCAGGGTTTTATTTAAAAATTGCCAGCGCACCAAGTTTTCTGTCTCTACCCTGCCATAATGTCCCACACCCAAAAGAGAGAAGAGGAGAGCACTGGTTTTATAAGCCTGTATGCTTTTTACACTTCCTGCCAGAAATACTTTAATTTAGATACTCAGTTTGACTTTTGTATCTGTTAGTCCTTACAGAAGTGCTTCTATTCAGTCCCAGACCTTTCATCACAAGGGCAAGTTACATTACAGATCAGCCGTGCTTACTCTAACATGCATTTAGAATCCATTTTAACATCATAAGGGGAAAAAACCTAAGAGATACAGTTATCTTCTGTGCCCAGTAAGATAAACTGCTCTTTCAAAATACATCTCGCTGTAATAGCTGTTGGAGTTGTAGCAGCTCACAGCAAGTTTTGCTACTGAGGTCTAAGACTTGCATCTATGTTTACAGAGGTTGCCAGCTTACACAAACTACAGCTGGACATAGCTTCTCAGGCCTGCAATGGGAGTCATGGTGCAGGTTCATCTGTGCAATGGGAGAGGCTTCTAACTAGTGTCAGGTTGAAAGTGTGCCCTGAAGATGTGCTCCACAGCTCTGGGTTTCCAGCAACATAGTGCGGTGTGAACGGTGGCTCTACACCCTCCAGCACTTCCCTTCTGGGCCCCAAGTGCTCTGCTGCCCTAAAAGGGTGAAACTTGCCCTTTACCAGGGCTGCTTTTCCTAAGGCACAGTACAGGCTTGATAGGCTGACGGAGCTTGTGATTTTTTTCAGATAATTGAGTTGTAGTTTTCTGGAAAGCTCCATCCTGTTGTATAGTTTTAACATCTGTAACCACCCAACATCTACCCCCTCTTATTATCTTGGGCTTCCTGCCTGTAATTATGGACGCTAGGTCTTGTGTGACTTGGCATCACGTTCACAAATTTATTTGTGAATATAAACCACTTCAGCAAGACTGAAAATATCCTGGTCATGAGTGTCTTGGGAAGGTCTTCCATTGTGTAGAGTTTTATTAAGTGGGTATGACTTTTGCATAGGTATAAATTTTCTATTCCTCTCATCCTTTGCCCATATTTCTCATTTGGTTTTATATATCTTTTATTTTCTGGATTGGCTATAATGAGAATTTTGGAGTTAAAGGATTGAGCTGCACAAAAATAAACTGCAGTGGATCTACACTTTGTGCTGCCACCTTGAACATGCTCTAAAGGTGAAGGCTGAAGCTTCTATGCCTTTGCATCTTCCTTGTGACAGTAAGTTAAAAAAGGTCATGGCCCAGATTTTTTAAATGTCTGACTGCAATGATGTCAGTTTCAACAAGGAGCATAACGGAGAGAATCCAACAAACCTGCTGCAGCAGTGATGGTGCTGTTCAGTATAAAAAAATCTCAGTTGTTGGTGGATGGTTTTGGCCTGCAAAATATGCCTTTATTGAGCTTACCTTAGTTCACCATATAAATAACTTTGGCAAATCCTTCCCAGGTTCGCTGTGGACTACCCCTATAAAAGGGAATTAATAATATCAATTGCACTATCTTTTGCTGGAGTACAAACTCTGTATCTAAAGCGCTTTGTGGAGTTACCCAGGATACAGAATCGGGCCCATTGTCTCTGGTGGAAGGTAACATCTGAACTGGAGGTTTTTAGTGGGTATAACTACTTCAAGATCTCCACTGATCTTTCATATGGCATTTCCGTTACTTAGCAGTAGTAAATTCATAGTTAGGTCTCTGTGCCACTCTCTGTGCAACTCCATATTAAAGAAATACCCTGGCACAAAATCCTTTCAGTTAGAAAAACCCTTGTCAGATAGTCTAGTTTTGTACATCATTACCAGCAGTAGGGGTGTGTGGATTTGGCCTGCTTGTGGAGAGAAGCTGACAGTAGCTCAAATAAGCAACAAACTAGCAAGTGACAATCTGCAAATGAAGGAGAATCAGTGTTGCTGTGTTGCATTCGCTCACAGCTGCTTATTAGATTCTGGGACTTTCTTCATCTTCATGGAAACAAAAGACTGATTTTACAGCAGAAACGTCCATGCATTGTGGGAAGGCTGATAAGGGCTGAGAAGGAACTGGCCCTGCACAGCCCCAGTAAGAGAAGGATTCGAGGCTACAGGGAGGAAGACCTAGGGGCAGAAGCTGTCCTCACCAGCCTCAGCTATGAATTAATGAAAAGATGGAGCTGCCAGTACTGTTGCTTTTGGCAGCAAGCTGCTATTTTAGGACATTGAGCAGAAATCAACTGAAATTTTATTCTCCAGGAGGCACAGCTCTGTGGCACTCATCAGTCCCAGGAGAGTCACTGCCCAGGTCAGCTGCATGTGTCTGAGCTGCCCTATGACACAGGTAATACAGAATTGATCAGAGTATGGCTGCCAGCTGCTTTCAGTCTTGGCAATGCTGGCAGGTCTGGATTTGGCAATTTTGAGTGGTAGGTTGCAGACCACAATTTGTGTCTTTCAGGTATGTCCTAACTAACTAGCTCAGGTACCGGTAGTGCAGCTGAAGCCACATATTCGGCATGGCCTGGCTACTGACCTTGCCTCTCAGACAGGTCTCCATACCGAGCTGGTCTCCCTGCTGATGTGAGCAGAAGGTGCCTAAGCAGTTTACTGGGAAGGAACTGGACTGGCGGTGGTCTCATAGCCAGGAGTCAGGCTGCAGAGCCCTCCTAGGCAGCAGTCTGCTATCGAGTCTGTTCACTTGCTCTAACAGATTCCAGTTATGCCTTTTAATTTTCATGCTGAATTAATTACCTGTCCTTCTACACAGATGGCTTCAGAATAAAAATACAGCGCATGTCCTCAGCTTTCGTTTAAAGCTCCTTTCATGCCAATGTGGTGGCTGGTGAGACCCCATACAAAAAACCTTGACAGTCAAGTAATATCAGCTAAGGCTCCAGTTAGAGAAGTTGAATTAGAAAAAGCGATCTTGAAACTGTCCTCCAGAATCTGCATCTCAGGGTTGCAGCTACCCTCTGTATATGGAACAGAACAGAGGGCATGAAACCCAGCTCCCTGGGGTACTGCTGTTCTATTATGCTCATATACAGCCAGAAAGACGGGTGCATAAGCCATGCTGTATTACATTTGAATGTGTGATAAAACACTTTTTTGCTTAAGACATTTCACCTCATTCTTCATTTCATCTGCTTCTAGTTTCATGATATAGGTCAGATCACTTCTTTTTGTTAAAACATCTCTGATATTTCATTAAAATATTGGCAGTGTGAGGCCTGACTTTCTTACAAAAATAAATACATTTTATATAATCTACCAAGTGTACCGACTTTGCTGCTTTAGCCCTCACCACTAACCTTTGCACATAAAGGCTGTGAAGTGTTTTAAGTGGACAGCAGGCATTCTCTGGCTTCAGAGTGGGGCTGCCTTTTCTTGCAGAAATCACATGAGATCCATTCAGACATGTTCCCGTTCAATATTAATGGCACCTTCCCTCTTTCTAAGCTATAAAAAAAATCAATTTGGTCACTTGAAGGATGGGAAATCGTTTCTATGCACTCAAGTTATTTATGGATTTTAATCCCTCATGCCCTAATGGAAGAACATTCCTACCATTATAAGCATTACAGAGGCAGAGGCACTGAAAGAGTACTAGGCACTTTATTAATATCTTTCTTACAATGAAAGAACATGAGTGAACCCTTGATTTGAGCCTTTGTACCTACAAAGGCAATCAGTTCTGACAGGTGGAGAAGGGATATCTCTAATCTTACGAGTGACAACCCTTTATATAATTTTTAATGAGAAGAAATTTCATCTTTGCTTTTCATCTAATTAGCAATGTTTGCAATTCATCTCCAACTGGACAATGTCCAGCAGTGATGACTGTTGTTATTAGTTAATTCTTTACAGTGTTCTGAAAATGCTGTCTTTGCTGAAGAAGAAAATGTATTTCTTCTAAAACAAACTTTCTCCTGAACCATACAACAAACACATGGGAACATTTCAACTGGTCTTACATCTTACTAAAACATTTTAAAATTTGTCTCTTTTAACATACTCTCAGAAACCACCTAACAGAACTTTGTTCAGGTGAATTATCTTCTGATTCCAAAATATACTGAGGAAAGGCAGAAGCCCAAGATTTTGAATATTAGACTCGGGCATCAGGCCTCAAAAATGAAGTTAAAAAAGGCATGAAAAGCTACAGTGTCTTGGAAAGAGAGATGAACCAAGAGGAGGAGATGGAAGAAGGGATTTTTGACAAAAAAAAAAAAGAAAAGATGAAACAACAGGGCAGAGATTTACAAGAATGCTGTTCCAGATGGAAGAAACTGTAAAGAAGAAAGCTTTTGCCTTGACAGTTATAAGCCTCTTTGGTGGGACCGAAAAGAAGTCAGTGCAAAGTTAAGAATGAACCTAGAGAGATGAAGAGAGGGAAGACAAAAAGAGGTGACATAACTTGGCAATGGAATATTGAAAAATATGATGAAGTTTCTTCTACTGCAGGGGATTCTGCACATGCAGATTTGCAGTAATCCAGGGAGTAAGAGATGGAGGGAAGGATAATGACTCAGCGCAGAAAGAGTTTAGACAGTTGTGTAGAAAGGAAAATGGCATCACCCACAGCAGGAGAATATGTCACAAAGAACAGGGTAGCACACCCACTGAGGCACTGCAGGCACTGAGTATCCCAAGTCAGCTTCCCACAGGAAACAAAGAATGACTTGAAGCCTGATGACTCCACACGTACTTGACTTGGGGCAACACTAACTATTTCAGTCCAAGAGCAGTGCCCAGACTTCAGAGTACTGTGCTGCTGCAACAACTCCATCTCAAGAATTTGTGTTGCTTAGGAAGAATTATCCTCCTTCCAGTAAAGAGGAAAAGCTGTGGCTGCTAACTACACACAGCTCCCCAAAAGGCATCCACATCAGAAAGCAACACAAGCCATGGGGTTTTTCCCAGACTAAATACATGGCAAATGTCTAGAATGCACATAACAGTTCTATATGCTGGCTCTGATCACAGGACTTGCCTCTTAATTCCTTCTAGCTCCCTTGTGGCTTGAGTTCAAAGCTTTCCTGAGCTTTGCAAAGGTGAAGACAGAGAAGCAAGCCAGTGTGCATACCTCATCAGCACAGACTATTCTCTCTGCTATCACATATTCACAGAGTAAAGTGAAAATTAGTCCAAGAATCAATGTTTGATTAACTCTGCCAAGCAGACTCGCTTGGCATCAAATAAGAAACTGAGCATAATAGGATTTTTTTTCTCCAGAAAATGACTGACTGAAACAGCTTATTTTCCAGAGTGCTACAGAAGAAAATGTTCTTCAATGTTTCAGTTCATTTCACCCATACTTCAAAATGCAACGAATTTAAAATTACATGAATGTCACCTCATTTCAGCTGCACAGCAGAAAGGGCACAAGTTGAAAAGTACTTTTATACTTCACAAAGCTTGAATTTTTCAAATTGTTACTTTTTCTCCCTTGAGGCAAAGGCATCAGACCTAACTCTGAGGACCAAAGAACCTGCTACATGACGTTGATGATTTTAAGCATCTTTTCCAACCTAAATGATTCTATGATTCTATGATATCTGTCTCATATTAATTTGCTGTGTCTCTTAACTTCACTGACCTCATCTGAGTTTATGTGACATATCCATATAACCAAGATGATAGAACTAAATTTTTTCTACTTCCTACAGCTACTATCAGCTCTAGAGCCCTTAAAGTGTACTTTACTCAGTCTCAGTAATTAAAAAAATAAATTTGTTTTATTTACCCTTGGATCTGTTATTTCTGAAGATCAAAAGATAATGTTGTGCTCCTTTGATGACAGGAAGTGGCTGATAGTATTTAACACATAAAAATAGTATGATTCATAAAATACCAAGCAAAACTCTTATATCTTAACTAGCTCAGAGTGTGACTCGTGTGATATACACAGACATATCAAATAGGGTCTCTGGCTCATCTCTGAAGCAATTACACCAGAGGGCTGATATGCTGCAGAACTAATGTAGGTTGTTTTCTCCTGGATTTCTGTCTTTGGGTTGATTCATGCTGATGACTGAAAAAAATGTGCATTAGATATGAACATTTTCAAGAATGGCAGCAAGCAGAGGGGTACCCTTATGCATGGTCTCGCTCTTCCTTGTGCTCTCTCTCATGCTCTCTTTCTTGGAGTCGGTATGTTGTTTAGGTGAACATTGCAGCCTTTCTCACAGTCAGGGCATGTACATTTTCTCCAACCCCCCAGCCAACTATTTCAGCAAGACCTGTTGGAGGGTACTACAGCTGAGACAGCTCCCTTCAGCCAGATGGGTTGGACTTGGCCAACAGCACGGGGTGCCAGTCCACAGACAAACTGTAAGAAATCTCATTTCTGTGGGAAACCAGGCATGACCGTGAGAAACCTGCAGGGTTTTGAGCAAAGATGGACATAGGACAGGCCATTTGTTGATTATCAGATACAGGCAAGAGGGAACAGCATTTATCTATCAACACCACATGCTGGGGGCAAAAATAATGGTGTGGTTACTGGGGTTTTTTTTTACATCCATGACTATAAGCATGACATCTTAGATAAAATAAGTCCTAATAAGGAGTTGACATGGGAAGATTGCTGGTGGAAGGTGGGAGCTGGTGTCCTCTGGCTGTTTGCAGAAAGGGCGGTTTAATGGAGCAAGTCACCATAATACCGGTGAGGCTTCACTCCCTGCTTGGAATACCAGTTTAGTTAGCCATGCTATTTCTGTAGCCAGCCAGGATTTTGACTGTCTTCTGAAGCTGCCAGGTCACAGCAGAGGCAAAGGTAATGCCCTGAGACTACAAGTTCATTTCTAGTAAGCAAGGAAATGGTGTGAGACAGGAATTGCTCATGATTATTCCCAAGAAGACCTTGGTGGGAACGAGTGACCCAAAGGTGAACGGTTCTCTAGGCAATCAGTGTCCCTACGCCCCGCCATCCCTTTCCTAAAGCTCCCACTTCTCTGATAGTGATTAAATGTTACTCCCTTCTCAACTTTATGATTAAATGTTCTAGCTAAGAAATTAATATGCAAAAATGGATCTTACTAAAGCTCATTCCTTGGGGGGATATGTAATTATGCAGAAATGAACAGAACATAACTTACACATTTTGCATTTCCACAGAAACACACGGACTGAGGGCCAGATTTTCATTGTCATTCTAGCATCTGAATACTTTTAAGAATCTGGTCTAAAATGTGTACATTTTTTCCCCTAAGCAAAATTTAAAAGTTTCAGTCAAAGCACTTTTAATAGAAAATTAAATTATGCTTCTTAAAGGATTAACTACATGTAGTCCTGCACACAGAATTTTTTTTCTGGTTGCCAGTTAATTATTCCAACAGCACACCCCAAGGACTGTGTTCATGTGAGATAACACTTCTGTTGGGTCACTGACAATTGGTTCACGAACCACCTTTGAGGTCTGGGTTATCTCAGCATAACATGCAATTTCTAGGAATCTTACTGCTTAATTCTCATTCATTTTTTACATATAGATCCTTTTCTTGGACATTAATGTTTGGATATGAAAGCCGTACATATTGTACAAATACCAAAACACAGCCTAGGCAATTCCAAGGTCAAAACATTTAGTCCTAGGTAGCACAAATGCTAACACAAAACTAGTTTAACCAAGCATGCACCTACAGGGTTGGCTTCCTTGAAAGCATCCTGACTCAGTTAACTACATAGTAAACTTAGGCATACCAGTAAACATTCATTCTTATATTTTATAATTTATATAGATTAAATCTGTTGCTGGAAACCTACTGGATTTTTTGAAGTGATACAGATTTACACTAGTGATGACCAGGCAAAGTACAGCTTAATCTACAGCTGTGTTTTCAAGGACTCTGTCATACATGGTTCTGCTACATGAAGGCACTGGAAGCTGCAGAAAATGTGTCTTAATACATTGTACTATTTACAAAATAATAGGTGATCATATGATAGAAAGAGAAAGTAAACACACAAATTAAGAAATCATATTTCTACCTACAGTGGTATTTTTCAGCTATTGCATGCCTAGTTATCCAGGCAGAACAGTCTTATCCTATCTATTTTAGTAACCTAATCATTCAGTTCAGCAATTGGGTTTGGGGGTGAGGGGTGGTGGTGAGCAGAACCAAGATAGAAGAGGAGAGAAAAGGAAAATATTTCACTTCCCATTACAAGGTACCCCTTCTGGCTTGTTCTAAACTGTGTGCAAGTTCTCTGGAGAAAAGGCCCATGGTAAGCCATCTCTGGAGCACTTACAGAGTCCTGATCAGGACCCATTTCCCTCTTCCCCAGCCCCAATAAACTAGGAAAAATCCATTCTTTAACTGAAATTCAGGGAATAAGCATCAAACCACAAATCCATTTTCTTTCTAGGAGCTTTACAGAGCATGCAGCAGTTTTTAATTTGTGTTCTTTGTGGTCGCATAACACGAGTGAATCATTTTAGCTCCAGTACAATCTGGACTTCGTAGGGGAAGAGCTCAGAAGCACTCTGACAACACAGAGCTGGTAGCATTGCTCACTACCATTGTTTATACATGTTGAAACTTGCATCTGTATAGGTGAAAATAAAAACTACAAACTAGGAACATGCTGGGCTGTTAGTTCCTCCCCTGGAGAGACCTTCAATGCAAAGCAACATCATGCAAGACACTCTTTGACGATCATATATCAAACTGAGAAGACTTTTTTTACTGTTGACCAACAGATGACATCTCTACAGCACAAGTTTCTTTAGTTCACTCACAACGCCTTTGAAAATCCATTCTTCCATCTGAGAGGAGTACACCACAAGCACACATAATAACCAAAAAGATAGGGAGTCAGAGATCTTCATCTTACACGATGTTGACCCTTCCTTTAGGTCATTATCCAGATCATGTATCTGTTACTGGTATCTTAAATACATGACTCTACAGTAGGCTTCGCTATCATTCACCATTGTAACTATCATCTGCCCATTTTCCTGCATCTTTATGGTCTCTATAAGTACCTCTATTAGAGGTAATTTCCCCCCCCCCCCCCCCAGTTTTATTACAGTATGCAAAGGAACCAGGAGCATATGTTGCAAAATAAAGTGAGTATCGATTGCACCTTTGTCATCAGCTGCATCCCAATCTGTTTCCTTTCCTTTTCTTTCTCTTCAGGTCTGATTCTGCTAGAAAGCACTTCCAGCAAGGTGTGAAACTCTATACATTTTAAAGCAGGCAGAAGCATGCCTTTTACTGTCTCTGCCCTCATGCCCCATGGATATAGAAGAGAAAGGATTTCAAGCTTTTGAGATACTCTTTACTATCAACTGGAGAAGACTTTTCTCCTGTGACATCATGTATTTTGAGTGGGGTACTGGTGTAGGAGGCATGTGTTTCTAGAACTCTGCTGGAGCTAAGGAAAATCCTGTTTAATCTGACACAGGAACTACCAGCAGCTGAGGAAGAAAGTAATTCTCATTTCTGGAGTATGGGTTGCAATACTGAATGCACAGTGCAGTAGCAAAGAGACATATCACTGCATAGGCTTCCTGCTGGTAGTGGTAGTGCCTTGAGAACCAGCATCTGCCTGATAGCATCCAAAGAGAGACTTCTTACTTTAAAAGCAGATCTGGTGATTCTTTGCATTTTCATGAGAAGAATATAAAGAATTGTAAACAAGGCATGAGTTTCTTCAGCCTATGGCAAAAAAAAATCTTATTGGTTCAATAGGCTGCAACTTCATTTAGATTAATGCTAAATCTGAAGAGTGAGAAGGAGAAATGAGTGAGGTAGTTGTAGGTTTTTCATTTTTCCTTTCTTGTTTTTTGGCAGCGACAACCAACAAGGCATTCTTCCACACAGATCCTAGGAAATGTTGCACAGTCTTCCCTTAGGCTTGCTTTTTTGAGATAAAAAGAAAACTCTCTATGGAGAGGGGTAGAATTTATTTATGTTGTGGATCTGTCACAAGCATTTCAGTGACAATGAAACAGAATTGCTTCTATAAAGATTAAAATAAACCTGCAAGACAGGTAGCACTTGCATTTTCTCCAGTGATTCTTCACACTTCTCTTACCACAACCAAACTACACCAATATTATGATGAGGCTGCCAGTTGATCCATTAACTGGACATCAGGAAGAAATTGAAGTGTTTAGATGTCAAAAATATTTTTGGGAAGATAGTCACAATGCTAAAATATCAGGGAGCCTGTGTTTTTCTCTGTCTCCCTCACATACACACCAAAAATTATCTAGTCAGAGCCATGTAAAAATGCAAAATAGCTTACTTTTAGCTGTGGGTGTTCTGAGATGCTGAATTAAGACTAATATTCTTAAAGGTGCAGAGGGAAAATCCATAAACTTACAAATGTTTGTGGGACAAAAATATCTTCTATAAAATGGCAACTGTAGCAGAAACAGGGAAGGTATTCGTTATCATGAGGGGCTAGTGGCTGTGAACAAAGGTGTGGCAATAAGTTTAGTAGTTGTTAGCTCTGTATAAACAGCATGCAACTGCACGGTATACAAGCTGTTCATGCCACAAAGGAAGAAGTGTAAAAAGAGCACGTGCTGGAAAAAACGTGGGGAAGCCCTGTCAGCCCACACCTCATTGCAGAGTGCAGAGTGCTGTGCACCAAAGATGAGGTCCATCCAATGCCATCACTCTGGGGCTCCCAGAATCAGAAGCAGCATAAGATGCCATCTAATTCAATTGTTAACATCTTTTAATTGCTTCTTTTGTATCAATAAACATCTTTTACTCACATGCTGGACGTGAGGTGGGGTTTCCATGAATCGTCCTGGATTCGGAGAGTTAAATGGAAGAGCAACTCTTACCACTGGTAAAATAATGGTCACCGTTTCAAGATCTATGAACAGAATCTTGTGAGACTAAGTAGATCCAGAAAGTCAGCTTGCAAAATCAGGTGAGGAGAGATTACCTACTTGAACCCACCCTGGTCTACTGGGAAAGAATACATTTCTTTATTTTCCACATAAATGGGGAAGGCAGAGAAACTGCTTCTGCAGTCTTCCATTGCCTGCCCAACATTTCTAAAGAGCAAAGCCTTCAGGTACCAAAGAGTAAGAAAGACCCTAAAAATATAAAGAAAGATCAAAATAAAAACCCCAAACCTATAATTAAACTGTTCCCTGAGATAGCACAGTATTCTTTTTGAAGTGTGGAGAACTGCAAAAATCAGGCAGATAGGAGGAACAACACCAGTTCCACCAGGGCAGGCAGCGCTACTGAAGAGGCTGGTGGGAGGTTTGGGCACAGCTCAGCCAACCACAACAGGAGACATCTGAAGTACTGCCACAGCCTGCGAACAAAAGCTTTTTCCTCCCTAAGACATCACTGACTCAGGGTAACAAGCTCAAGTATAATTTTCCAAATTAATGAGAACTTGGGTTTTAAAATATGAAGCCCTCCTCAACTCTACTAAGGATTAGAGGTCTACTAAGAAATTAAGAGGAGAAATACCCTTTTCACTTTTCCTCTCCTACAACACAGAGACACAATAGTCAATGAACCATATGCTCTCACATCCATGACATGAACAGAGTAGCCTGGCTCTATGGAGGCCTGTTTTGATTAAGACCGTCCATTCCTCAGGTGCATGGCACTGGATGATCAATTTTAAATGGTCATGTGACATTGTGGTACCCTGATGCCTCATAGAGCTCATATAGCACTCAAGAGACTAACTTGCTTTCTGGCAGAATAATTATATTTAACTTCTCAGTAAGTATGAGCAAGGATCTGAACTATGAGGGTAAAGAGAAACAAGCCACTTTTAACCAGGGACAGATGGTTTCTAATATTTCAGGAAGCGCGGTTACAAAAATAAGAGAAGACCAAAGGCAGAAACTGGGGAATCACATCCAGACTTTGGAGGTGACAGCAAGGAGATACAAGAACACGCTAGGGAAGAAAGAAAAGAGGCATTGTGGTTACCCAAGGGGAAAGACTCTTAGGAATGTAAAGCTCTAATCTTGAGATCAAAATACAACATATCCTAGGGATATCAATGGGAGACATGAGCAGACCTGAAGGACAGAAGGTGCCCTAAAATAACAACTAAACGTTGCTATTTATTCAGTGCCTTGTCATCTCATTCAATGGAAAAGTTAATGCCTTTCAGGACCACCGCTATTTGTATCTTTTGTTTCATTTTACTATTTTGTTTATTGCCTGCAGAAAAATTTTCTATTCCCCTTTTTTCTCCATGTGTTTTCTCATTTCCCTTTTATCTGTGTATTTTTCCTGCAGCAATTACATTGTCTTTACTACCCATGATGCCAATGAAAGAGTTAAGGGAAATTTTTCTGGGATCACTGTGGATGTTTAAGATTAGATGTGGAAGTTAAGCTTCCTGTAGCATCAACAGAAAGAAATAGGTGCCTCGAGGGAGTAACTCATCTCATCTTAAGGTATGTATGTGAGACACAGGGGATAACAGCTTCTGAAGGTACCTTTCCCTCCACATTAACTGTAGGAAGTTCAAGCCCCAGCAGCTGGTTTAGACGTGACATTTGAGTTTTAGATCAAATGAATTCCACCTTGATATTGCACAAAGTTCACTGACTGATGAAAAAAATATAAAAAGGCCTGTACTTTGTGCTTATATACAGTTCAGGTTTACCATGCATTAAAGGCAAATTTTTATTGAAGCTTAGATTTTGGAGTATCTTTGGCCCACATAGAAATCTCAGGAGGGCCAGAGCCCAGCTGGCATTATTTGCCACACCTGTTAGAGGAAAAAAAATATGCAAGGACTAGGAAGAAAGATCATGGAACATGGCTGAGAAAAACATTTGTGCCTAACAGTCACTCTTGGGAAACTGTCTTGTCAAGTTCTTGCTGAGAGCTTCAGTGATGTGCAGAATATTACTCTGGAGGCATGGACTGGCTTATCATACAATACTGCTTGAATTAATTTCTTCTCAGAGGGCCCTGGTTTGCCATAGATGATCTGTTTCTCCAGTGTTTCCAAAGACAGAAATTCACTGCTGCTTACCATGAGGGCAGGACTGAGCCTGCATGCCTGCGTGGCTAACAGATACTACAAATTAGCCCCTAGGCTCTGAGATCTGGTCTTCTTAAGGAATACTTGCCTCTGTTGACAAAAAATTTAAAGAGTACTGGCCTAAGAAAAATAAGACAAATTGTAACCGTGTGCTTTTCATATTAGCAGATAATAAACACAAAATTTAAACTTGGCTCATTTGCATGGAAGCTTCAAGTAATTTGATAAAAATTCAATTAAAGCATGAGTAGTGAGTTTAAATATAATCAAAAGGCAAGGGAGGGGACTTTGCTAATCCACTCCTCCTGGGAGTACAGATAAGAACATGCTCCTTTTCTGTTCAAATCAGATTAAAATCCAAGATGTTTCCTGTAAAATCCAAAAGCCAATACATTAACCATTGGCCTGCATATATTAGGTCAATTACCTAGGCAAACGGACAGACTTCCAAGTTTCCCAAAGATACTTTAATAATTACAAAGCAGTCAGAATTTCTGATTATTGAAAAAAGAGCATGTGTGCACTTTTTAATCTGTGATCAAATTCTGCAATAAATGCAAAATAATTCTGAATGACCGTGTTATAAAAGTGGATTGCACAGTGCCTTTATCCTGATTGATGGAAGAGCCTTAGGATACAAGGGGTAGACATGGCTTTTATTTTATTTTTGCTTGAAAACTTCATACTTCCTCTGTAACTTCTTTAAAATCTTTACAGTTCCAAAATAAATGAAAATAGAATGTCAGACATGAATATATGAATTTAAAATACATTTACCTACTGCAGCAAATTCTACCTAGATAGCATCATCATCTGTAATCTTCTGATATAGAAACTTCATGTAAAACAAGGATAAGGAGAAGGGAAAAATAAAAGACTTGAGAAGGACAGTGAGCTGTAGACCTTTAGATTTTAAATACATACATAAGAAATCAAGACTGGATATGAGGACAATATATAATATAAAATCTTATAGTTAAAAATAACACAATCTGAATTCGTATTAAACAGAAATCACAAGAAAAGCACACCTTCCTTCCAAGAAATCAGACATCCAGCTGTTGTTTCAGTCTCAGAGGAGTTGCCCACATGATGGCCACTCTTCCTGTGTGACCAATATAAAACTATATATATATATATAAAAAGCTTGTATAAAGCAAAATGGTTCCTTAATCATAGTTTTTATTAATAAGCTTATTTTCTGATTTTACCTGATATCAATTAAAAAATTCTGTTTCACCTACCTGATGCCTGGGCTGGTTAAAGTACATATGCTATTAGTTTTGTTTAAAGAAAAGCGAGCGGGGGATAGTTGTCTTTATTTCTGTTTCTGCAAATCAAATAAAGAATGGGCTTGATAAAATGAGTAAATAGGAAATCCTGGTTTTAGTATAGTAAAAAAAGGAAGTCAAAACTATAAAATATTTTAGAACAAGCTTCAGCCTTTCAAAAAGTGAGCCAGAAATATCACAACCTTCTATAAATCTCAGTGGCTATCAGCACCTAAGCGGCTCAAAGATGAAATTCAGTGGCACATCTTCCTCAGCTGCACATGCCCATGATAACAATCAATCCTGAAAGGCAGCAATGTAGCAATGGAAGAACTTGAAAGCTTCACTGTTTTATGGCCAGAAGCTCTGAAAAAAATCCAAACTCAAGGCCATACTGCTGTTTTATATCTTAGGTAGACAATAGATGAAGCATGAGTCTATGCCGTTCCCAAATGCAGGGGTTAATGGAGCTCTTTCCCCATGGGAAGGCACCTCACATTGCTCTCCTGTCAATGTTAGTGGGAAAGCCTGCAAGGATTTCCTTATCTCTGAGCTTAGTGCCTCTGGGCTTCCTGTCACTGGTCCATGAGTACGATTCATCATGGTGGGCTACAGCTTAGTGCCACCTGCTAGCACTAATGAAGAGGAAAAGAAGGAGAAAAGTCAGAGTTTCCAGATGCATTCCTATCATTCCTTCTCCCTCAGTTCTCATTTACTATCCACGAGCTGGCCGCTAGCCCTCCAGCTCTGTCTTTTCCTGAGCCACAGAGAAATCTGGTGGCTCATTACACATTAGAAGAGCATACATGTAAGGGTAGAAAAACTATTGCTCTCTAGAGATAATAAGGGTAAAATAGGGATAGCATTTTCTGAATTTGATTGAAATATGAGACCTCTGTGTAATACATTATTCCTGTCATTGGACTGGTTGAACTACTAACAAGAACATCCCATAAATGTAGGCCTTTTCCTGCTCACAGCTGTATAAGATTACAATTTTTGCAGAAGCATCCATTAACTGAGATTGCTTGATAGTTAGTTTCAGGAAGATGTCAGAGTGAATAGCTGATCTGGGAACTACCTGCAGCAGCTATTCAGACAGCTCGATGTCACAGAACTCACTCTTTGAGTTGAACCAAGCAGTCAGCTGCCTCAGGCTTTTCATGCAGTGCTACCCTGATCGAATACCTAACCACTGGCAATTATTTTCAGAAAGTGCAAAATCAATGGTGGGCAATAGTCTTTTATCCAAGAACACTCTGTGAAGCCTCTCACACCGATGCTTGGCTTGGCCTAGGCTGGCAACAGTGACAAGGTACAAATTAAGCCAGTCTTTTGGGAACCTGGTGTGAGTAAACACTGGCTTCCCAAAAAACCCTTGAAAGCAGCCACCTTTAGAAAGAGAGATCATGTGATTTGAAGGAACCTCCTAGGGTCTGGCGATGCCTGAGTGATCACATTCAGCTGCCTTCTAGTTAGTATTTGAGTGTCAGTGCCCACAGTGCCTGCTCCCTACATACTGGTATGCACTCTGACATTTGCCAATCAATTCCCTGCTATCAGGGAAAATTAGGGAAGATGCTATGTCACACACTGAAAGAAAGTACAGACTCAAGTTGCCTGGCTCCTAAATGTTTCTCCTAGACCCTGAGATCTTGTAAAGCCTTCTGTGGCACCTTACCATTTCTTCCACTGACTGGGAGCAGAGACCTAGTAATTGTATGGATACAGATGTCAGTGTCACCTGAAATGGGTGACCTCCTCCTCTAAGGTGGACAAAAGACCATTAGTGGGACTGATAATTTGCAGGCACTGACTTGGGAGACCTACTTTTTCTTACAGTGTTGACAGGGTCTGGAGATGAGAGCCAGCAAGACACCAGGCAGCAGCTGAACTTTCCCAGGAGGTGGCATAAGAGCATGTTTAAGAGCAAAACTCCCTGTGATAGCCTTGGAGAGCCATGGGAACCCACCTTGATGCAGTCATGTTTATATTTTTTGGTTAGAAGCCTTGAAGGAAACTCTCCTTGGAACCATGCCTGGATGTCACCTTTGGGAGTGCTAGTTGGCAGAGTCCAAAGCAAGACCAAAAAGTAAGTGAATAACAAAGAGGTGGGAAACTTGGGCTTGCTCCCTGTGGTCCTTTATTGAGCAAAGTAGACAAACTCTTTCAGGGCGTTGTCACATGCTGTCACATTTTACGCTCCCCCACCACAATCCAGGAGGAGTAAGCTCCTTCTTAACCCATGGATCCTACTGGAAGGCTGTTCCAGAATTTCATTTTCACAATGTCTAGAAACAGGATAAACTTACTGAACTCCATCTTTTAACGTTTCTTAGCTTCAGGAGGTTATTTTCCTCCTGATGTTCATACAACAATAAATATTGTATCTGTAGAGAGTTACCCCAGATTGGTATTCAAACTAGAAAAGCTGCTTTTACTTTCCTTTTGCAATATAGATTCATCAGAAAGGACCAACCATCCTACCAACCTTTTCTTGCTTGGTAGACTTCACCTTTGTTAAATGTGAGCAACGAGAATCGTACATATATGAAATCAATGAAGCACTAAGCACATTGCAGATACCTACCCTTACACATTTTAAGATTTTAAGATTTTTGCCTTGTCCATTTCAGAATATTTGTAATAAAGGACAAGAATTGGACATGGAAAGAAAAAGGGGGACCTGGGTGTTTTAGAAGCAATGAAGAGATGATGGATTTATTTGCGCTTTTTGTATTACAATTTTACATTTCTAAGTATTCTCATTTTTTCATAATTCCACCAACTTTATCTTCCCATGATACTAAAAATGTAAGAGGAGACTTTGTCTTCTTTCCCCTTACCCATAGAAGACTCACAGTATGCCTCCTTATAGGTCTGTTGGTTGGTTTGTTGTTTTGGTTTTTTTTTGTTCGGGTTTGGTTTTTTTTTAAAGTAATTAAGAAACATCTAAACTCCAAAGACAGAGGTTTTTCAAACAGCAGTCATTGCTCTTCCTGACAACTAACAAAGCCCAGTGCCATCCTGTGTTGACTTCCAATTGATCATTCACCATTTTTGTGTGCTTAGTTAAACAAAAATTCTCACCCTGAAAGACGCAGGCTCCTTGGGGTACTATCAAAGCAGCAACGTGAAACAAGACTGAGGAATGCAGTATGGTAGAACCTAAGGAGCTAGAGAACAGAGACATTGATGTATGGCTAAATACCACAAAGCAAAATCACCTGAACAGCAAAGATATTTTACACCTCTTTCTGTACTTTTCTTTTTATTTCATATATTTAATAGTGCACTCTCATCTCAGTAGCCACAAAAGGAGTTAGCATTTCTAAAGCTTTTTATCATCAGAGAAACTATTCTTCCCTTAAAAGAAGTGTTAAATAATTACAACTGTCAATCTACTTTCACGTGCATTGAATTCACCTCTGTAACAGGCATTAATTTTGCTCAATATTGAATTCACTATCATTTCCACATGTCAGACCAAAAGAAGGCTGTCAGAGTTTTAAGTAAATTACCTCAAAGAATAAATCACAGTGTTTAGACCCAATGCCACTGAACTGGAAACCATAGAAAAGGCTGCTACAGAACTGTCAAACAAGCTTTGTACATGGCGGGGTGGAGCGGGGGGAACCACAAACACAAAAAAATGACAAACATACACCATTCTCTAAACTACCAGTGCTGCTTTGAACAAATTGTGCCTCCCTGTCCTCTGATATTCACAGGACAAAGTCACCCAGCTCCTCTGAAACAAGAAAGCTCTTCCAGTACAGAGGACATCAGCACAGACTAGAGAGATGCAAGTTCAAATGGTGCTCTGCTACCGACTTCCTGTACCAATTTGAGCAAGTTTCTTAGGGTGGGATTCAGCTCCACGTTCAGGAACAAATTTACATCTTTGCAATGTAAGTGGCTGTGTGTGAGCCAATGCCACTATAGCCAGTGGAGATCTACTCAGTAAAGGTAGCGGGCTCCAGAGAATAAGACAGCTGAGCGTACCAAGGTGGGAGACATGACCTCTAAGCTCTCATGGTTGTTTTGACTTCACCTCCACTGAATATGATGGGAGCTTAGACACTCACTTCACATGAAGGCATCCACAATGCAGAAACCTAAATTTGTGTGCCTAAACTTGATGCTACTTTAGACTTTATCTGAAAGTAAACAGAACATCTAAATAACCTAATAAACTCACCTAGCTGAGATTAGTTCTCTACCTGTGAAAATGGAGGTGTTGATGCATTCCTGGCACCCAAGGGCAAATACATTAGAGATAAGAATAAAAAAATATTTTTAAAAAGTCAGTTGATTAAAGGGCTGTACAATATCAAAATAACAGAGCTGGGCTCTTCATTGGTGCATGATGGGAGGATGAGATACAATAATTATCAGTTGAAACAAGGGATGCTCAAACTGGCTATATGGAGAAACTTTTTCACTGTGAGGGCAGTGAAGCAGTAGAACAGGTTGCCCAGAGATTGCACCATCTCCATCTTTAGAGGTTTTCAAGACCAGGTGGAATAAAGCTTTAAGCAGCCAGCTCTGCCCTCATGGTTGATCCCACTTCATGCTAGAGGCTGGACTAGAGACCTCCTGAGGTATCTTCCTACTGAATTATACTGGGATGTGGTGAACTCCTCACAGTTTACCAGAGCAGCAGAGAAGTCTGCCATCTTTATTTTCCTACAAAAATTCAGAATTCATTCTCTGCATTCTTTCTTCATGAGAAAGGCTTCTGCTGAGCAGCCTTCAAAAATCAGAAGTCTTAGAGCTTTAGTTACCCTCTCCTTTCCTGCAGATTCCTCTTTTCCACAAGATAGAAAAAGAAAATGTAGCCAACTTAGAAGGGGGAAAACAGAGGGAAATGGGTAATTTTAAGCAATGTTCCCCATTCATGCTTCCAAGAAAGTGTATCTGAGATGCCTTTGGACATTTCATGTGTCAAAAGCCTGGGAGATGTTATCACTGCTGCCAGCACAGAAAGGCAAGGCACCAGGTGCTATGTCATTAGCTTTATTGAAGGACAGCTCACATTCTTCCCCAAAGACTTCACAGAGACAAACCACCTGCCCTTTTACACAGCAATTCCATGTCAGCATTTTAACTTCCACTTTATACTACTGATCTTCATAAGCATCAAGGCAGAACCTCTGTCAGATTGCCATGTTTGCACATCACAATTTCATTATTATTTTATTTAATTTGGAGTATTTAGTGTACAACAGGGTCAAGTCCCTATGGCTAATATTCATTTTAGCTATAAAGCCATTCTACTGCTCAGGGCTATTTACAACTGCATCAAAGACAGTATGAATACACAGAACAGTGCTGAGTCCACAGAGCCATGGGAGCGTGAGCTGGCTTTTATTCTCTTCTCTAGCATCAGCAGCATTTCCAAACCGTGTTTTAACAAGTGCAAGCACGAGCAAAAACAATCGACTGGACAGTCAGCAAACCCTCAAGCTAGATTCTTACCACTTCTGCCAGATCAGGAAAGATCCATAAAGAGCCATATTTTTACTCACACTCTGGGAAAATGTGAAGGCAACATAGTGTCATATATGAGTTCTGCCCTACCAGTTGTACAGCTGTTTCATAAAGATTGTATTATTGTGTTAAGAAGATCTCCTCATGCAGTTATCTTGCCCTTCCCATTCCTGAGGCAGCAGCCTGCCTGACTTTCTCTTAAAAACCTCCATAACAATACCACCAAGATGATCAATTTCCGTGCTCAGCTGTCTTGCTACATAGCTCTTTCCTCAAGAAATAACTGAAACCTCCGTCACTGTAACATAAGCCTATTACTCCTTGTTGCCCCTTTGTTTTATTCCCTCCCTTACCTGTATTTGAAGACCATAATCACATACTCCCCCCGCCTTCCTAGGCCTGCTGCAGCAGCTGTGCTTAGATGGCAGCTGGCCATGCTCCCTCCGGACTTTCACAGGGCCTCACTTAGTGCTCTGAGCAGCATGCAAGGACTGCATTTACACCTGCCAGACCATGTTCCTTTTAACACCTCCCAGCCTGACATTGCTGATTCCTGTCTGAAACATGGCCCTCCCCCAGCAGTCTCCTCTGTCGATTCCCCAGCTTTCCCACTCCTGCCTCTGTGCAAATGTGTATTTGTCCTTACAGAAGTGCTTCCTCTGCTCAGACCACTTCAGCTTGGCGGGACTGTTTGAACATTGAGACTGTTCCCCTGTGGATCTGCATCCTTTCTCACCTTAGCGCCACCTGTATTTTTATAAGCATGCTCTCTACATTTAAGTCATTAGTTAAAATAATTTTTCATTAGTCACCATCCATTTGGATAACTAGTTAGAGATAACTACTATCTCAGTACAATTTCCTACCCATCACATAAGCCCATTCAGTTTCATCAAATCAAGGTTTCCTCACTTACGTCAGTGTCACAGACAAAAGTCATACTAAAAAAACCCAACCCAAGGAAAAAAAAAAAAGGTGTTTTTCCTTTACTTACAACACCCATCCTAGCAGAACATCAGGCTGATATATGATTAGCTCACATCTAACAGTGTTGGCTGTTATTCACCTTAGTTATTGTCTAGGTGACAATATTGTCTAGGTGACAGTATTGTCTAGGTGACAATAACTTCTCTCAGCCTGGAGAAGAGACTGAGGGGAGACCTCATTGCAGTGTACAGCTTCCTCACAAGGGGAGGAGGAGGGGCAGGCGCTGATCTCTCCTCTCTGGTGACCAAGCAGCACTTGGACGATGCCCTCAGCCATATGGTGTGAATTTGGGGGTTGTCCTGTGCACGTACAGGAGTTGGACTCAATCTTTGTGGGTCCCTTCCTGCTCAGGACATTTTATTCTAGGTGATTAGAAATTATTTGGTTTTGATTATTAACATTTCTTCTGTTGTATTCTTGGTTCAAAACTGAGGCCAAATAGTATGTAGCTTCCTAGTACGTCCGTTCTCGTTTTATCCCTCCTCTCAAGAAAAAAAAACCTAAATTTGCCTTTCACAGTCTTCTGAAACTCACTTCCCCTCCAGTTCTAGGAGGTGATTGCTAATGGCTCACTTTTTCAACATTACTTCTATCATAGCTGGACTTCTCGTTTGCCACTAATGACAGTTAACAGTCCAACTACAACCACCAAAGGGTGAAGGTTAAAGCAGAAAAGGCATTTAACATTTCCGCCTTCCCAGCCTCAGTGGTGGGAAATAGGTTTCTTTCCTTTGAGTACCCATAGAGATATTTTCATATTCATACTCTTACTACTAATGGATTTGTTTTCTAATATTGTATACCAGATTTCACCTGCTAAATGCTCAAGAAAAAGCCTCAGAATATGTGCAGAAAACTAGGCTGAAATAGATTTACCTTTATAGATAGAAACAGGTACAGAAGAGCAGAAGGCAGACATGTTAAGCTTCAAGACTTCCATTTATCAACCACCCACACAGAAAGCCTGATTTTCAGAGGAAAAGAGCTGAGCCTCTGGGCTCCCATTTATCACAATTACCATGAAAAACTGAAGAGGCTTAACCTGCCCTAGCAGGGACAGAATTAAATTTAGGATCTCTGGAACATGTAAACTATCAACAGCAGGCACCTCTGCCCCACAGCTTTGATCCAGAGATGCCCCAGGGCAAGACAGTCCTGTAATACAGGCTAGAAACATTGTCTCTTCACCCTCCTCTTTTCCTCAGCAAAGGCCTTACCCCTGGTAGGGTTAGCATCAAGACCAGAAGAGTTGGAGGTTTTTACTTTCTTTCGGGTTTTTTCACCTCTTCATTATTCTCCTGATTGTCTAAGCAGTTTTGAATGTTCTAACTCACATGAGCAAAGGTTTCTGGAGAGAGGAAGAGAAGATTACACAGCTTATTTAATGAGAGTCAGGCTCTTTCATCCTCTCCATATTCACCCCTTCTAGCTCCTTAAATCCTGGGCTGCAAAGATTTCGTTCTTAGCAAACTCCAAGCAATGTATCTCTGCACCTCATCTACTGCATGTTACTAGCTTTGTTCTTGACCAAATCCCTTCTCTGACAAGACGTTACCAGTCCCAGATGTCTGTCCAGTTACTCTGATCCCCGTTTCTGTTTCTGCAATAGAAGGGAGGCAAACTCAGGTCATATTAACACCAAATCAGAAAACTCTGAGTTACCAGCACACAACTTTTCCTGCTATATGAAGCTTTAAATGTTTTTTTTTTTTGTTCCTCTTGCTAGACATTAACTGACATGGCTGTGATGGATTATTACTGCCTTTATTTTTGCAGATAGAGAAACTGTAAGAAAATGAGGCTAAACTTACTGTAAAAAGCTTCACATCATTCCTTCAAGCAGGCCTAGGAGTTCCGACACTCCTTCCTACTTCAACAGCAATAAAGATTTGATCAACACTGAGTGTCTTTGAAAACCCCACCCTACTTTTCTGCCTCAAAGCAGTTTGAAATCTAACTCCCAGGCTCCTCTTAGTCAGTCAGTAAACATTACATCTGTTTCTTGGAAGATATATTTATAGCATTTTGCAAAAAAATTGTGCAAAATCTCTGGAAAAATTAAAGAAACTGTACAAAAATTATGAAGCTACTCTGCTTAGGTAATACCAACAAAGTCTTGAAGCCATTTCCCATAAAACGTACAAGAGGGCAAGAGATTATAACCACTACAGCTGCTGATCTGCTCAACACATCTAAGGCAATATTCAGTCTCTTCCAGAAATGGGAATCAATTATGACTAGAATTATTAATGTAGAGGCAATATGTAAATATGCAGAACTGGCATCCCTGGAGCGAACAGAAAAGCTATTTCTTGTTAGGTTACTGCTGAGACTTTTCTACAACCCTGGTTCCTGTGGGATTTTGAATAAATCTGTTTATATAGTAATTTCAAAATATGAAAACTATTTTACATTGCTGCCATGATCGAGATCAATGGCACAATGTTTAGTGAAGTGTTATGTGATCAAAAAAATTCAGTATAAGTCCACCTTAGAAGGTGTTAGCAATTGAGTCCAACATTGCATTGAAAATCCCAAACTTTCACTGAGGTTCCAGACTGCCCCATCTCTGCGCTTGGTATGTTACAGCCCTTCAGCTTCTGCAATACTTATGAGATTTTTCCTAAATAGCATGAAAGAAACATTGCCACGGTTTACAAGCTATCATCACACTAACAGTGCAGTCAGTTAAAATAAATTAGATCTGGGTGAATTGCTTAATTTACTTTGCAGCGCATTTCAAAATGAGAACAAGCTGCACAGTAAACTCTGGCAAGGTGTTACCACCAATTCTGACATGCCTCAAATCCCAGGCCCTTAGTGCAGAGCTAGCAGCTGATGCACCACATTAGCTCAGAATCTCAGGTAAGAATAAGTAGTTAACGGCAATCTCTAAATGCTTTCCATAGAATTTACCCAGTGTGTGTAAGTTTTTCAAAGTATCTAAAAAAATTCAGCAGTATAAGTGTCTTAAATTCAAGAAGACCTAAGCTTCTAGGTCATTCAGGCACTCCTGGAAAACTTTCTCCATGGTCTGTATCAGTCAGCTGGAGCCTTTCACACCCAACATACAAGTTCAGCTTTAGCCCCAAACTGTTTCTAATAAACAGTTACTGGATACCATGCAGCGAGTTGGTTTTATTTCATCTTCTAGGGTACGAAGATCAAAGTTACCAAATAACATTTCTGCTCATCATAGTAGCAGATGGCACAATGGACCAAACAGGCACGAAAACAGCTATGAAAACTGTTATCACAACATTTCTTCCATCAGTTTTGACAGAGCTGAGGGCCACAGGTGGCAGATCACACATTGTAGCTCTGTGCAGCATCTCAAAATTAAGAGGGTGTCAGCACACAGATGACCAAGAACACTTTCAAACCAGTGAGAGGCTGTGTGCACAGGTACACACAAAGGGAGGAAAAATACAAAAACCTCTCTACACACCACAGCTGTAGAAAATTTTGACATTAAAATAAATTTCCTATCTCCCACTTTAAACTTCTGAGGATCAGGACACCAGATTGCAGGAGGCACATATGTCAAATAAAGTTGATTGAAAATATTGCCTTCTGCTTTAGCAAAGGTCTGCTTTTTTTTTTAAATGGCATTCTCATGGCTTTGATAAGCATTGATGAAAAAGTATTACTGACATTATGATACACAGTTAATCAGATCTAGACACTTCTGGCACATATGGCAGCAAAGCCACATACCTGTAATTCAAAGCTATAGCAAGACGACTGCTGTTTCATCTCTGTACTGACCCAGGCTCTGCAGAGTGTATCCCAAGCAATACTATGCATCCTAAGGTTTGACACACTGAAGATTGCTTACCGTTGAGTATTAACTTGCACTTGGACTACTTCTCACTGACCATAACTCCTTTCTTTCAGGTCTCAGAAATAGGTGCCCAAAACCGTCAGCATTTTCTCAGCCTTAGATGTTATGGTGTTCAGGTCAGACAGTGACCACAGGCAGCCTGCATACAAACCTTCACCATTTTCCCTGTGTATGTATATGTATTTATATATGTACAAACAAGCACACATAGTAACATACTAAAAGGTGGAGGCTCTGTTGCTCAAGTGATCAGGAAAATACTCCACACCTTTTCACACAATGTTTCTCTTGCTATCCTTCACTGTCATTTTAATTAAAGTTTAGTTGTTCATGTTAAATAGGAACACAGGACAAACTCATCCCCCCTCTACCGTTATGTTTTTCTATTCCATCAGTGCATCCTGTGGGACAACAGAAGGATCCAGGTTAGAGAACCCCGCTGAAGGCCACCAGCCCAGAGCAGAGCTAACCTCTCAGCCAGAACAGGTGCTCCAGGCTTATTCCTTTGACCTCTGGACATCTCCAAGGACAGAAGTCCCACCACATCACTGCGCATCCTGCCCCAGTGCTTAAACAGTTTCATGCTGAAGTCTTTTTCCTCATCTGCAGATAGAGCCTCCCTTGCTGCAAGCTGCAGCTGCTGCCCCCCAGCCTTAGCCATGCCCCTCAGAAATCCTGTTCTGGCTTCTAATAAGCTTCCTTTAAGCAGTTGAAAACAATTAAGTTTTCCTTAGCCGCTTTTTCTCCAGGCTAAACAAATGCTGCTTCCTCAGTCATGGGCAAAACAGACTTGAGTTAGGGAAAATTAATTTAATTTATTGCCAATTAAAATAGATACTTAACTACCAGTGGGGGGGGGGGGGGGGGGAAGAGGCAAACTTTAAAACATCTTTCCTCCCCATATTCCCAGGCTCAGCTTCACTCCACACTCCTCTCCCCACCCTGAACACTGCAGTCAGTATGTAATGGCTCCTCTCCACCACTCCATCTTCCTCACACTTCCCCCTGCTGTGGCATGGATCATCTCTACAGGCTGCAGGGGATATCTTCTCTGGGGCCACATAGTACCTCCTCTTCCTTCAGTCTTTGTCTTCCCTCAGCTTGCTCCTCTATCCGGTGTTTTCTTCCCTTTCTTAAACACACTTTCCAAGATGCTCCACCATCTTGGCTGAGGGGCTCATCTGTGCCCTGCCATGGGTCCATTGGAGCCAGCTGGAACCAGCTGTGCCTGGCACAGGGCAGCCCCATCCACTCCTCAGAGGCCACCCTGCAGCCTCCTCTGCCAACACCTTGCCACACACACAGAGTATACCTATTTAATTAGATGATCCCTAACTCAATCCTCTTCTACTGCAGGCCCTCCATCCACCCAGCCCTCAGAGATGGGGAGGCCTCAACACAATTCTGCCAGGAAATATGCCATTGCACGCTTCAGGCTTTGCCATGTCCTTCACCACTAAGTCACTTGCCCCCTTCAGACTTTTACCTACATACACTGTTTATCCTCCTTTCCCTTATTTGCTTCCACTACACTTACAAAAAAAGAAGAGTTAAGAAGTCACAGCCATGTTTGACCATCCAAGCACAACTGAGGTGAGCATTAGTAGAAACAAAATGGTGACCAAATTCCATGCCCTCACCTCTGAAATTTAAAGAAAAACCTTGAAGAGCTTAAAGTCCTTTAGAGGCATTGATTCTAGGCAAAAAAAATAAAACCAACTACAGATGATATTTAATACTGGCTTAGTAATTGTAATTAGTATATATCTGTAGTGCTTCTCAATACAGAAGACATCTGGCCAACTCCTGCCTAACTGATGGTTTTGGTACCTTGTCAGGAGGCAGAGAGACTGCCTTTGATTCATATACACTGGGGAAAAAAAGAATTGGTGAATCAGCTTTCATTACAAGCAGGCTTCGGCAAGAGTCATATCTTCAGCAGCATGTAGCTGCCAGCGCTTACTCTCAATACTCATTAGAAAGTTACTTTCCTCAGGGAGTGTGGGCATTAGTGTCCTACAGCTTACACCAACTGCATTCATCATGGTTGATGAGAGTTGCACCCCACCCTCCAGTGACCATGTTTTAAGAGGATGTTCAGTAACTGGAGAGAAGTGCTATAAACACTCAAGAGCTAGAAATAATTTCTTACTATAAAAAGCATAGAAACCTCAGTTCATTTTGTTTACAAGAAAAAAAAACATGGGGTAACTTAATTGTTGTGGTTACATTCTCACATGAGAATCAAATAGTTAGTGAAGGGCTCTTTAACCTAGCTGGGAAAAGGAAAAACTAAAGGATTTTAAATTAGAGTCAGCTATGTAGAAGTCAAAAATAGGGATGTTCTAATGTCAAGGGTGATTTAGCAGCAAACATGGTTAAACAGGTATAAAAGGCAGAAAGTCAGATAATCTCTTTTGACCTTAAAAACCTATGCATCTATACAGACAGCATCAACTAAGGCTCTATATACTCTGACCCTATATTGAGCAAAAAACCCAACCACTTTTTGTTGCCAACGCCTAAACCATAAACAGGCCTTCTAGTTAACCATTGCTCACAACTATCCTAACATACCACTTGCCTCAAATATATATATATAGGTTTCTTCCATGGCTGAAGTACAATGTGAGACTGCGCATACACAGAGTAACTTAAAAGGTTCAGAGAGTAGAACCACTGGTGAAACAAATGAAAAACACTCTGCTCAGCAGGACCCTTTAAAACATTTATTAAAGACAGAATTAATACAAATGGGACTTAATGAACTAAGCAAAAGAGTTATGTTAGGGACCCTCTGAACAAGAGGAAGCCATGTTCCTATTCAACCCCTACACAATGGGATCAGCCACAACAAGATTACCCACTCATTTTGGTCCCAGTGCTTACTGGTGAACACTGGAGGCTTCATGTGTCTGCTTGGCTCTCTGCAGTGAAACGCAGAACTTTCCTTTGGGAAAAATGCAAGGAGCTCAGCCTTTTACTAAACAATGCAACGTTCCAGGTCAGCACCGCTTTTGTTGATGGGCTTGTAATTGTCTCTATGCTCTGCATCAAGGGTTAATAGTCAAAATATGTGTAAAATATGTTCCTATCTTAAATTCTGACCATGGGGTAAACAAGCTGTGGTTAACATTTCATGAGCTAACATAGAATCAACCCCCTATACATAAGCAACACTGTAATCATTGGCTAATTACACTGTGTTGAATATTTCTATAACATTTACTGTTGGGTGCAGTATTCATAACAGCCTTTACCCATTTCTAGGAAAAGGTGAGAAGCTGATGATTCTGGGTCATTCATGTACCATGTGAAATGCAGGCCCCATTTGAAAACAGTATGAGATTTAGTGAAGTTTTTACTAGTTCAATATAGTGGCACTCAAGAAGGGTAATAAACAAAAAAACAGTGATAGACTTTAAACCTTTAGCAGAGTCACTTATAGAACATCGAGGACAGATAGCTTCATTACATTTAATACTGTAATGAGCTTTTTTTAGTTTTAATATTACATTGAATTTTATACCATTACACTTAATGTTACTCTTGAATTTTTCAGTGTCTTTAATACCAATTAGCACAAAGAAATTGCTAGAACCTCGTTAAGCATCTGGAGAGTGATCACTTTGTCACATCATACAAGGAAAAAATCCCAAAGATTCTAGAATATTACATGTTCAGCCACCTGTGGAAGCTTTTCCTATCCCAAAGCATCCAGAAGGTTCTCTTCTCCAGACGGAGGAAACAACAACTTTTTAATTAATATTGTGTTCTGCTAGAGGCAATTCAGTACAGTATTGATACAATATCAATGATGTAGTCATCTTGGTAATTAGATTAATGAGTCTAGATTTGTTGGGGTTTTGGGAGTTTTGTTTTGCTTTTAAAAAACTCCTTTTCTCTTTACAAGATAGCTGTGAAAGGTTCTGGAGATTTCATCTGACAATAAATTAAAGGATTTTCCCAGTTTAAGTCCAGTCAGCATTTGCTTTAACACAGTGGAAGTTACAGATATCAGCAGTTCCCAGACTGTAACCTCTGCATTGGCCCAAAGAATGGTACTAAACAGCAGAACCCACTCGTACATCCCTTACATACTGCCCAGCTCAGTGGTCTGAGAGCACTGGCAGGGGTTGTGCTGTGAGTTTCATGATGGCCTAACATTCATGAACTAAGACAAGAAGCTATTTACAGAAAGTACAGCTTTGTGAGGCATAATCTAGCAAACTACAGCAAAGCTTTCTGCCCTGATTACTTGCTGGGGAAAAAAAATAAATAGGGCCAAAGTCTGTTTACTCCCTGCCAGGCTTGTCATTTCACCCAGTGATACAGGATAGCTAGCTAAAAAAAGGCTAGAAGCCAACTTCTTGTTTAAGACTTGGTGCAGGGAGATGCTTTTAAAAACAGGTATACTCTATTCAGCAGTACTGTGTCAGTCCTGCATGATGGGAGATTTATTATTTGCTGGCTCTAAGCCAGGAGCCCTGCACAGCATTACCCTGCTGGCAAAGGAGCATCTGCAGAGCCCCATCCTCATTCCATATCATTTGAAAGTTGTGAGCATTCACTGAATGAAGAGAAAAAGAGACAGAGGAAGGAGTACAGTGTTCAGCCAGCAGATGCACAGGCATATGTGGAAAATTGCATTTGTTCACAGGTGCTCAATTGCCTACTGAAGATATGCATGCATGATGTGAATATGCTCTGTTCTCCCCCATACCTCTTTTACTCAGAGACAGCAACAACTCCCAAAAGCTGCTACTGTTAGCCAGAACACGTACTTTCTCCTAGCTAATGTCCATGGAGCACCTCAGGCAGCCTATGCCTCTGTGCATATGACAACCGGTCCAGCAACTGTCTGTATGGATATCTGTGTGGACATCTGTATGGATATCTGCAAAAAGCTCAAAAAGAATAAGGAACCTAGGCTCAGTCACAGCTCAGCAACATAACTGTCCAAGTAGAAAACATTTCCATTTGACTCAAAAAATGCTTTACTGACAAGTTTTGCATTTAATAATATTACATCTCTGCTGCAGTACTCAGATGACTGCTCTGGATACAACCTTCCCACTGACTTGACTCTACAAATGCATCTTCTGACTTCTGTCTAGAGGCTAAAGATGGCAGCCAATACATTTTAGAAATAGTTGCAGACAAATAAAAAAAGGTATAGATTTGAATGGGTGAGCAGCTTGTAAAGGTAAAACTCAATTCAAGTTGGGAACAGAACAAGGAAAACACGATTAAGATCCAAAAAAGGACACTTAAAACACCACAAATGGAGCAATAATTGTCATACAAAACCGTTCTCCATCTAGCTAGATTACCTTGAAATGAGTTAACACTGAAGTTTTCAATGAGCAGGAGGAACACATTCTAACTTAAAAATTATTGATTATTTCCCCCCCCCCCCTAAATAGGGCTGAATCATCTGGCAGGAATTCCCCTCTTTCTTGCACAAACCATACAAGCTCTAATACTACAAGAGCTTCATCTGCCCAGCCTTCAATACAAGGAGATAATCTTCCATCAGACCTGCTTCAACAGAACACTTGTGTCATGAACATTAACAGTTTCCATCATTTTTATCCTGTCTGAAGCAAGTTTTAAGTCAACATCAGATAGCCCTATTTGTTTAGCCAGGACAAAGATCTAACTGAAAGTGTTGGATAAACTAGTGCGAAAAGTCAAACTTCACAGTACAAGACTACAGGTATTCTGAAAAGTTGCATTTATTTTCTTCAAGCATCCCTGGAGCACCATGTGCAAGAGCCACTGCAGCTGACAACCCTACATTGCAGCTTCACTAGATCCTGGTTACACTTAATAAAAAAATAACTGAATATAACTATTGTTGCAGTGATCTTACACGTTGCCAGTCTACCCAGAAACACGTGAAAAATTAGTCCAAGACGAAATAGCTTTCCGGAGCTCTGACCCAGCATCCTTTTGGCAAACAGGTTGACTTTCCCCTCAAGACACAGACCAAGGACACTGGTGCCCTCTTCTGGCTGTATTCTTTGGAGACCATCAGAATACAGTATCACTAGTATTCTTACTGTAAGTCAACTCACTCTTTGCTTCTGGTTTAACACAATAAAAGGCTCGAGGTCTTTTCTTGTATGGCTGAACCCGAGAATATTTTTATGTGCCTCTTCAGTAAAGAGGTGACAATACATCACAGCATTGGGACTTGTTCCTAAGCATGTGCTATGCAAATACAATTCAGAGTGAACCTGGTTCTATCACCTCAACATCTCACTCCACTGTCACATGGGAGAACAGCACTGCTGTTGCTGCTCATCTGCGGTCTGGTTTGCCATCCATTTTGTTAATTTCCAGATATTTCTATCTTCCATATGAGGAGTAAAAAGAACCAAATGGAGATGTGTCTGGTTTGAAATACATCACACTTCAGTTTCTGCCTAGACAGGGATAGGATTTACAGTATTCTACTGTAAGCAGCTCACTGATTAGTACAAAGTGCCTGATGTATTGAATACTGTGGGGTCTAGGACTCTCCTAATTTTTTAAGGCTTTTTTTTTGGGGTGGGTTTTTTTTTATGTTACACTCAAAACACAATAACAAACAAACAAACAGAAAAGGCAGCTTGGCTGCAGATGGTGGAAGAAGACGACTATTTCTTGCAAGAACTCCATGCTTTATCATGAGACTGTTCTTCCAGCACTTGGGTCCAGTAATGCTCCTCTATGTTCAAATGAAGAGGGCCTGAACATCTTAAAGACAAGGACCAAGGACTCCCTTATCATTTAGCTAGGTATTGACTGGTATTAGTAACAGGGACACTTGGTCATTCTGGGCACATTGCTAAGACAAAAGGAGGGCAGGCAGCAAGCACTAGCACTGAACACAGCCACCCACACAGCCTATTAGCTCACACTGATTATTTTGTCCCGCTCCAACAAGCTCACCCCAGAACAAATCTGCTGAAAAAAAAGAGCTAGCCCTAATCATCATGGAAACAAGCCAAATAGAGACAGACATTTGGCCAGGAATCAGCCCTATCTCAGCCCACAATTATTTTTCAGTACCAGCACAGCCGAGCTAGAGAAGCACTGTACAAAACTCCAGGACAGTGCCATAATTTTAGCATCTTCAAGAGGATTAGGCCCAGGACTGTCTGGTCTTTCTTTTCTTTGCTTAGTTTAGATGCAAGTTAATTTGATGAGGGTAGGCATGTACTTTAGGATTAAGTGTACCATCTGCTCAGTATCTTTCTGCAGACCGTCCTGGAAGTTTGTCTGTGCTAATTCTCCTCAATGTTTGCACTGCTGCCCCAAGCAGGGGGCGGGGGCACTGACAAACCCCAAGCAGGGCACAGAATTGCTAGGACTGGCTATATTAGCTACTCATCACAAAAACTGTCTAAGCCAATGTTTCTCTATGTGTCTGCAGAAACATCAGATAAAGTGCACATCCTCCATAGATGCATCGCCAGGGATGTTCATCACAGGCACCTCATGCTGCAAAGGTTTGCATTTTTTATATTAAGTGGATGCAATCTGAACAAGCATCCAAGAGAAAGTCTGAGCTTATCTTAGAAGAGAAGAAAAACTATGAAGCAGACAAGAGCTAAGAAGTATTCAGTGAGACTCATAATTGATGCGGTGGGAAAATACATACATGCACTATAACTAGCAGAGGACCTAACAAAGTTCATAAGACTCAATTGACAGGGGTCTAGAACATCTGAGTGGTAGGGGAGGGATCCGTACCTTCTCCAGTTCACATCTGCCTAGCAGAGTCTGCACAGCTCTTCAGTATACGAAGGTGATCTTGATCTAGGGCAGCAGGTGCTGAGGAAAATTATAAATCAAAAAGCTTAGTTCCAGGAAGCAATCACCAATGCTGCTGGCTTGTTTCTTATCCTTAAGAGCAGGCTCACATGCTGCTTCAAGGTCACTGGATAAAATAAGTACCAACCTCAGCAATCAGAGCTAATTCTAGCCATTTGTAGAACTGACAACAAGCAGGTGCGTACACAGAGTAATCACACAGCCAGATTCCCCAGCAAGGCAGACACCCTTCAGTCATGAATTAACAGCTTAACTGTCCTGACCACAGTTAAATCATTCTCTCTAATTACCTCTCAGACATTCTTAACTCACTCCAGAGAAGAGGAAAACAAAGACAGACCCAAGTTGTTAAATCAGTACCTTCCCCATAGAGTATTATGTAGAGTTCTGCTTGTCCATTTTAATCTTAAGGGAACAATGGATCCACAACACATCCCCACCTATAGAGAACAGGTTTCTCAGGACACTAGAGGCAGCTACATTATTTAATGCAACAACTTTTTAATCCAGTAACTTAACTACAACACAGAAGAAACAGGATCCTGCAACCACAGTGCACTTGGGTCTTCTGGAATTCACAGCATGATAGTACAGAAACTGTGAGAATAAGATTAAGGAGCTTTTTGTTTGTTTCTAACACCAATGATAAAGAGCTCTTGAATTAAACATCACAAGTCAAAATCCTCAACACCTCTCAATTCCAACCCACTTCACTTAGAGTACTGAATGATCACCTAAAGCTCCTTGCATGTGCTCAGCCTGCTGTCTCACCAGTAGGTTTTACTCCCAGTGTATTGTCCCAGTACATTTTAACTGGGGGGAATATATTATGACCTGCCCAGAAGTCATTATTCAGCCTTTGAAATACATGTGCTGAAAGTCAGACTTATCTTCACAGCAGAGCTAACTGTGCAAGATCAGGCTTGATAGTTCTTAATCTGCAACAATTCAAGTATTTCCTGAACAGCAAAAGGGGGGGTGGAAACAGGTTTTACTTCTGGTCATGGTCTACAAGCCACTAAGTGGGATGGTCAATAGAGACTGCCTCTGTTTAGTCTTTAATGTTGATTCCCCTTTATTTCTTTTCCAGGATATGGCTGTCTTCAAGAAGTCTGGTTCTGTCTGTTTCAAACACCATACAAGCCTGCGAGCTTGACAGGTCCCAGTTTTTCTGTATAGCATATGCACTACATCAGCAGAAAATCTTAAAGCTTCCTTTTGGGTTGCTTTCGTCTCTCTCTCTCTAAATCCATATTTCTGTATACTTGATTATTTTCAGCACATCTTTTAAGTGTTTTTGCACCTGCATTTAAGATCTTAATCTTATTAAAACAGCATTATTTCACCTTCATTACCTCAGTATGCCCAGCTGAAGCATCTCCTATACCTTGATCTCAAGAATCAGCTGCAGAGGAGAGCCCACAGGAGACAGGTAGGCCAGAGTTAAGTGTGACAACTTGCATAGAATGAAAGAGAAGATAGCACCAGCTTTCACTTTGGAGGAATCAAGGCTCCCTCACACAACAACAATAACGTTTTTCCCTTGCTTTTAGTAAAACAGATACAATAAAAGGAAGTGAGAGTAGAGCGGGAACATTCGAAATGCCATTATTACTTACAGATCTCAGATGAAACTGCTTCAAGATCAGCTTCTTCTGTCTCACAAATTAAAATTTGTTCCATCTTGCACAGACTTGTTATTAGCATTCACACTGCAGCATTATGTGATTCTTCACCTTAACTACTTAGCATTTTTTTCATTTTCTCTTTTTAGCCTTTGGACTAAAAGAATATTTAAACTACTATCTCAGCTGCAAAATAATGACAAGACAAACAAGAAAGCAAAGCACAGTCTTCTTCAGATATTATAGTTAAAAAAAAATCAGGCAAGTTTGTATACCAGAAAATTAAAGCTTTAAGGAAATTAAATACAACTCTTGTATCTGTCTTACAGCTAAGTAAACTCTAAAAAAGTAAAACAGAATAAAGTTTGGCTTCTAGGAAGACACCACATGGTAAAACATTTAGTAAATTCAGGCCTGGACCCCTCCTACTGTTTTAAATGCACCAAATCTGTTGGCCCAGGAACATGAGACATGACTGTGGCCATAGACTGTTCCTAAGATCAAAACTCATCTCTTCCCCATTACTATTGTAATATGACCATACAAATACCTTCAAACCGCTGTGACACTGGGAAAACAGTTCTGTACTGAAGACATTCATTACTACTTCCAAAATACTCAACACTACAGTAACAGGAGCTCATTAAGCACTATTACTTACAAGTAGAGTAAGACTTATTAACATGGGGTTTCACGATACCTTATGTTCAGCCTGAAACACCATAAACAAGCTGGTACTCATAAGCCTGGTAGCTTTAGCAAGACTCTTGCTCAGTACACTCACCATTTCCTTGTGAAACAGGCAACCAAGAAATTCACCGCTCCCCATTGTAACTAGGCACCACTGGCTCTGACCATTGTACTAAGCCACCTACTTTAAAGGAGTTGGCTGCAGGCATGAGTGAAGTTCACAGCCCGTGTTTGAGAGATTCATCCACAAGCTGTGAAATTCAGCGCATGGAGGCAATCCATGGATCTAGGCCCCCACCATAAAGTAGATACCACAGACACAAGCATGGGCTGTCTGGTCACGTCTCTCACTATCAATAAATACCAAGACAGATTCATTTACTTAACTGAAGTGTTTGAAGCAAGAGACCAAGAACTGCATAGGTTAGCCTGAAGATGAATTCTCTCCTCCCTTAATGGATAGTTACTTTGAGACAAGTGAATCAGTCATTACCACTGCCTCCATTTTGAAGGAATACAAGGGTTTGTACTACTAGAAGGGTTCATGAACCTGGACAGGGAGAAGGAAGTCTTACACACATCAAGGGGCAGTGAAACTCCTGATGCTAGGAGCTTCATGACACACACACTGGTATAATCAGGTTTTTAAATTAAGAGGCTTATTAGCTGGTTCTTAGTACATCTGCTGAATTGCATGTTATGTCAAGTGTTAAGCATATTCTTGCTTAAAAACACATAATGCCCTGAACAGATTACTCTTAATAAAGCAGTAGGCACTGAAGGTTTGAAACTCTTACAGTACGAGAAAGCAAGGTAAGTCTGAGGCAATTTCAATGAGCTGGATATAGTTCTCTACATGTTGACCAACATGACTGATTTTTTTAACCACTCCGGACAGGGATTGTGTTTAAAAGTACTCAAAGTAGTGTTTTGTTTGTTAAAGAAGCTATCTAGCAAATAACTGGGGGGAACAAGACAGTGTAGCAGCTCCACATAAGATAATTAATAACTAATCCTGTCCCATCACTCCCCTCCTTCATGCTAAGAGTGACGTTTCTCTAGAGGCTGCAGAACACACACATTCAGCAGTGCTTTAGTGGCAGAAGAGGTCATCTCAGACAGCTATGCCATAAAACTACTCAATACTACAAGTATGACAGCAGCCATCTAGCTCAACTCCACTGTTCCTACCTCATAGCTTTCAGCATTGCTCTCCACTGCAAGTCTGTCCACCAGTGTTTGAAGTGTTCCTAAGGCTCTGCCAGCCACAATCTCCTCTTCCTCCAGCTCCCTGCAGAGTAATCCCCCTTATTCACCTCCATAAAGGTAATTTTGACTTTTATGTCAACATTGATGGTCTTCTACACACAAGTTTAGAGTTCATAGACCACTTGCATCTGGATGTTTTTGCTGTGATATAGTAAACAAGTTGTGGGAAATTATGACCACATGATGTTGTCCCATAGAAGAGGGAGAAACAGATAAGATACTGCAGCAAGTCACCCATGTCTATGGTGATGTTAAGTTGTGTTGGTTCAAGCCACACTTTATCCACTCCAGACAGCTTAAAAGCCCTGCTGACAATAGTTTTGTGAAAAAACAAAAAACCCCAAAAAACCAAAAACACCACACAACCCTTTCCACTCACTATTACCGTAGATATTAATTGGAGTCAGAAGATTCACAGAGGAACAGTGTAATACATTTATTAAAAGTGCTGTGAGTTATATTAAGAGTTATAGTCTATTGCCTTTTTTAAAAAAGGCATCTAATTAAATAATACTAGCTAAAAACCATTCTGATCACTATGATTACAGACACATGACCTGCAGTGCTCTATGAAATGTTAGACCAGCTTTGCTGTTTGGGACAAAGTAATCTTCAAGTCCAGAATCCAGTGTCTCTATTGGAGAGGAAGAACCGCTGGGGGCTCCAGAAGAGACACATGCAGGTACCTGGAACAGAAATGCAGTCACTAAAGGTATTAGTTTAGCTGACAAATTTAAAGATATCACCTTCTTGTGCAATACACTGGGAAAGAACAGAACAAATCTTCTGCCGGATGATTATCCAGTATACCTATAGATGAACTACTCTCCTGCTCAGAAAAGTTTTCCCCCCTCAAGAGGCTGATAGAGGCTTCCATTTCAGGAGTAGAAGCTGACCACTATAAGTTGTTTGTCGGCTACAGCTGCTGTAGCCCAAGCTGCTAAACCAGAGTCATCCTGCACTTACAGCCTCCAAGTCACAGACCACTGGCTTCCTGGTTACTTACTTAGAGCACTTATACTTCTCCTTAATCGCTTGCAGTTGGCAATAAGGAGCGTCGAGACATGCTTTATGCAGATCAGTCAGGCAAGGCACTATCTCACTTAATGAATACCCAGTGAACGCAGCAAGCGTTTCCGGCTGCTCAAAGGACAAGAAACAGTGTTACTCTACTGTAGGCAACATTCATCTAGAAAACACTTTTTCTACAGAAGCAAAAAGCATTTTCACTACATCAGTGCTCACTCTAGAGTCTTTAGGCTTGAAAAGGATTCAAGAGTATCCTGCCATCAGTTTCACTCCAGGTCTTTCCTTAGTGCCAGGAGTTCAGACAAGAAGCTCCTTCTGCTCTAAGCAGGTGGCATCCGTTACATCTCTTCTGGATCCTGCTATCTGCTATTCTTCCAACGCACAGCTGAGAGGCCTACTAAGGCTTGCATTAAAGCAGCCACTCAGTGTAATCACTCACTCAGGTGGACACATCCAGCTCTCCCCTCCCTCCCAGAAAGCCGTTGAATTGTATTTGGGGAGGAGTTTTGGAGATTAGAAGACTGACAAGGCCTTGATGTACAGTACAGACTTGATGTAAGTAAGCAAGACAGCAAGGTCCCTCCCATTCCAGAGAAAAGGCAGGATATTTCATGTTGTTTTAATATTAATTTATCCGGTAGTCCATTAGCTCAGGAATAGCTACTCATCTTAGGATTTCAGCCTCTGTAACAACATACTTTGAAGCTATAACTAGGCTAAGAAGCAGCAGGAATAACAATACATAAAACGCTTGAGCTACTCATTAACATGCAGTTGTTCTTACCCAGAAAGACCTGTTCACCGTATAGTTTGCTAGACAGTAGGCTGCTGCAGCAGTTTGTGAAGGAAGGTACTTCAGAAAAGGGTCAGCTTCAAGGAGACTCAGCTCTGCAAGATACTGAACAAAAAAACCACAAGTTTGTCAACGAGAATGAGCCTAACTGTACAATCAGTCCAACGCAGCATGCCTTGGAAGTTGTCGATGGTCTCAGTTTCATGTAAAAAACCATGAGTTACATGTCTGGTAAAACAGCATTCCAGCCCTGTTGATCTTGCAGAAGAACCTTTGGCACGTTTCAGTGGGGACCACACTTTGACAAAGCCTAAACAACCTACACTGTAATTTGAAGTTCTGGTCCCATCATCAGCTCTGATGTAATTTCATGGATAGAGACTTAGAAAAATCATGTTTTGTAAACATAAGACACTCTTCCCATCCTCCAAGGCTCTTGTTAAGATAGGTGGACCTCACTTGGAGATCAAGGATAAACAGGCAGGTCTAAGAAACAGGACTTGGGCTCTGTTACAGAATACTCACTGTACAATTCTATACCCTTTGCAGATAACCAGCAGATTGGACATTTTGCTATAAGCTTAGGTAAACCTGTTTCTAAGCAGGGTTGCCTACACAGTTATGCAGGCATGTGCTGTATCACTGTGTAGCAATATGTAGTGCCACCACGTGCAGGGCAGACTTGCTATGCAGGCGCTGTTGAAAACAACCAGATTCCCACCACCTAGCTGCCAACTCAGTGTATTATCTCTGACCAGACAGACAGGCCAAACTTAGGATTTCCATGAGACTTTTATCCAGAAGTCTCAGCACACAAGCTGCCTACTGAAGGTAGTAGGCTACAAAACATCCGATTTTAGGCCTGCTGCATCTCCAGATAAGACTTGGCATAAGAAGAATATCTTCTGATAGAGCATAGTACAACCCACCTGCTCAGATAACTTAGTGAAATGCAAGTGGTTCTGCTTTTAGGATCAGTTCTCCCCCCTCATTCCTAAATGAGGATAATTCATACCCTTGCAAAGTTCTCTGTCCTAAGACAGACTCCATGCCTCTGAATATACTGAAGGAGGAACTGGTTGATGGTTGGAGCTGTTAGGTCAAAAGCCAACACTTTGAGAAGCAGGTGTTCCATTTTTAGCAGCTGCCTCTTTGTATAGGTATCATCTGTTATATACACAAATTCATCCACTTCTGGCGGGTAGATCTCTTCATATTTCCTAAAAAAGGAAGCCACATTTGTCAGCTTGAAAGTTATAGTAAAAGCAAGATTTCTGCTGGACCTATATCAGGATGAGCATGTGACACTACTAGGATTTGTGTAGAGCTCTTATTTTAGTCCTTCCTCCAGGCTAGGAAATAACTTAGTTCCAAATTTGGGCAAAGATGTTTAGAGGAACTCCAAGTCATCAGTCTAGACAGAAATACACTCATTATTAGCTCTTGACTAATAGCAAGCTCTCAGAGAGAAAGTCTCAGTAACACAATGCACTCCAGACAAAACCCCATGCAATCCTAGGTTATGCTGCCTACTTAACGCAGTTCAAGGCTAATTGAACATTGCAATTGTCAATCTACTACAGCCTTATAAGCTAGCAGCCTAACGCAGTAGTGGTTCTGCTCCTGCTGTTATGGTTACAAGGTTTTCCCACTATAGTTCTTCACATCGCAAATGTTAAATATCTGATTTTGCTAGTGCCAAAGTAGGTGAAATGGCTAATCTTGAGATATCACAAAAAGCTACCTACCACTGCGAGCTTCAGTCCTTCAAATTAAACTAAAAGACTCAGTCCAAAAATAAGTTTTAGCTCACTGAGATTTCAAAAAATGATAAACACTTACGCAGCCAAAAGAATTGCTGCTGTTCCTACAAGCTGCAGCTTCCCTCTGAGAACAGACATGCAGGAGAGAAACCTGTCCAGGAAGTTCACCGCCAAGTACAAAGTCTCTGTCCGAAGATTATATTCTTCTGCTACTTCCACCAGCCAGTCCACCAAGATGGCGCGCATTCCTGTTGTGATATCTGGTTGCTTCCTCATGTAGTAGGGCTTGGGCCTGAATCTTACCTGCTTGGAGAAAGAGTTGAAGAATCAGGATGCTCAACCTGAAGAGAGCCATCGATGGCTGAACTGATTAATATTCTTTATACTTATACCAAAAGGAGCATGAGCTGTTCCACTACAAACAACTTATTGCTACAGTTATAGTGCTAGTAGTATTAATTAGCAGCTAGTAGCACCTCTAGAAAGTAGTATTTCTACACTGAAGAGAAAGCAGCTACTGTGTTAGTAGAATAGTAAAAGACCTCTGGTACTACGAACAGCCTTTGTCATCAATCACATGAGCCATTCAGAGACACCTGAAAATGAACAAATCCCCCTCCCCCCTTCCTATTGGGAGACTGCACTTTACTGCTCTGATACAGAAAGGCAGGAAAAATTGATACTATAGCAAGAGAGCTGTCAGTGAGATCACATCCAACCACTTTAGTATTTTTGCAGCATTCAATGCCCATCTGCAAGGTTTCTTCATCCCAAAGAGTCAAGAGATGCTCCAATGGTAGGGAGTTTCAGGGATGCACAGTAATCCTGAAAGATCTCATTGCTGTCTAGATGCTGCCTTCAGAGACAGCTTTTTTTCTGCCTGCTTTCTCTCCTTTGTAGTTCAGGGGCAGCCTTGGGTTATCCTGGGGCAGCCACACATCTTTGCACTATCGCAGCCCATCACAGCGACCTTGAGTATCTGTAAGCTTGTTACAAGCCACTCACTTCAGCCTCTCGGAGGTACTGATGAATGTCTTCTGCGTACTCTCCCACAGTCAGAGTTACAGCATCTTCCATGTTATCCTTGGGCTGGGACTGGAAGGATGTGTCCACTACCATAGGAGACCCTAACAGGTAAAGGAAACCAGCAAGACAGTTTTTTAATTAGCCTCTTCACCTTCTCCTGCTATTTCTAGCACAGAAGTGTTGTACCTGATGTAGACACAGCCCAAGTTCTCTTGAAGTGTCATTTACTGTAACATAAGCTACCCACTAGCTTACCAGCATCACAATTCATAACCACCCTATGTGTACTGTGCTGTAGGTACCGCCTCAGCAGTAACAGGAGTTACCTGTACTCAGATCCAGCAGAAGGCGAATGCTGGATGTCATTGCAGTAGTATCCAGTTCACACAAGCTTGATTCCAGCTCTTCAGCCACTTGGCAGCTGTAGTTTTCTTTCTGTTCTGCTTCATCTACATAGATAGCAAACCCTTGCTTTGATGCAGTATTGACCGTGCTGTTGGGTAATTCATCTTTCCCAGATGCAGGGATGGTGTTTTCAGAGCCAGAGAAGCGTCTGCTAACAACAGCACCCTGAAACAGAGCACACAGGAATGCCGTGGGAGGGCAACACAGGAAGGAGGCAACAGTATCACTTGCTTTAAGAAAATCACCTTCCTTGCCTAACAGACACCAATAACAAATGTTATCTGCAAAAATCACCAGCTACAGCTGGTGCTTACAAGGCACCACTTGTTGCTGCCTTGCTGCAACAGGCTCCTCACAGAAAGAGCAGGGTGTTGTCAAAGTCAGGAACTGGGGTAGCAGCCCCATCTCCAGTGCCCACCACCAAGGAAAATGAGGGGAGGGTGCTGCTCGGTTCTGATGGGGCTGGCAAGCGCAGGGCCTGCTCCGCAGTCAGCTGTGGCAAGGAGCAGCTGCTTTAAAGTGCAGCAAGTTGATGTAACAAAAGGAAGTGCTCAGGCACCGTTGCCCCAGACTGATGAAGGACTTCACCTGTAAGAACGCATTTTACGTGAGTTACAAACCAAGGTTAAAACTTATGAGCTCAAGCACCACAACCCAAGGACTACAACATGTGATCGGGATACAGTGCTTCACATCATCTAGTATCAGTGAGCCACCAGCTGAGTTAGGGGCTCCACACAGTCACAGCTGAGGAGAGTTTGCTGCTATTTTAGGTCCTGTAAAGTCAGCACAATAACATTTTCCCCACTACACCTGCAAACTCCTGGAGGGCATAGTGAACAGAAATGCAGACAGACACCCTGCTCTGAACTTTAGCTTCTCAAAGGCTCTGTCACCCTGAAGGGTGCGTAGTCAGCCACATGGCAATGGGACCTTTGGGTAAGCATCAGAGGAAAGAATTTTCTTAAGCCACCCCCTACACTTTTAGGGGCCAAGTGCCCAGGTAAAGTCTCTCTTCCTTCCAAGAGGGATTATTTGTTCAAAGCATTTCCACGGGGAAGCGCCTGTAGATGAGGACCGAGTGGCTACCAGCCGGGTTTCTCTGGAAACTCCCGCTCATTAACTGGAGCCCGATTCAAGCACCGACCCCGCCGCCCCCGGCCCTTTACCCGCAGCCTGGAGAGGAGGTGGGCGCACCGCGGGGCGGCCGGGGCTTCCCGGGGAGCCCGGCTGTGGCCGCAGCCCCGGGGAGAAGGGAGGGAAGGGAAAGGGCCCCGGCGTGCCTCCGGAGGCGGGGAGGGAGGCTGCCGCCGTCGCGGGGGCTCACCTGGCCGCCGGGCCGCCGCTGCTGCCCGTTCTCCGCCAGCACCCCCAGCACGGCCCGGCCGCCGCCGCAGTTGGCCGCGGGGCAGGGCTCCCGCCGGCCCCCCCGGCTCTTCTCACCCATGCGGCGCATCGCCCCGACGTCGGTACCTTTCGGAGGAAGGGAGGGGGAAAATAAAGAAAGTTGGGAAATTAAAAAAAAAAACAACCACAGCAACCCAAACCGCCACAGATATTTGGTTACGGCTGGGGCAGCCCCTCCCGCCCCGCAGGCAGGCGCGCTTCCCGGCCCCGCTCGCCGCCGGCCCCGGAGGACACACCGCCACGGACGGAAGGAAGGAGGGAAGTTGCCCACCCACCCGTCCACCGCCCCTATATAGGCGGCGGCGGCTGTTGGCTGCGGCCAGTTGGAAGTCCGGGCCGCAACCCCCGGCGCCGCCGCCGCCGCCGCCGCCCTGGCAACCCAAGCGGCGGCGGGTCGTCATGGAGACCCCGGCGGGAGCCGCCCGCCCGGCCCCGCTGCCCCGCACCGCCCCGCGCAGGGCACGCACCGCCCCGCGCAGGGCACGCACCGACCCGACCCGATGCGATCCGCGCGGGGCACGCACCGCACCGATCCGCATCGCACCGCCCCGCAGCGCCCCGACTCGCCTCGCCCCGCACCTCACCGTACTGCACCGCACCGACCCGCCCCGACTCGCACCGCCCCGCACCACACGGCGCCCGCGGGAACGAGTGGCCAGACCGAGCGCCCCAACGCCGCCTCGCCCCGGCTGCTGCTGCTCCATCGCATCCAGGACGTAAGAAAAGGATGTAGGAGCGACAGCAGCAGCCTTATGGGAACAGCTTAGGTCAGAAGAACTTGGCTACTCTCTTTCATAAAGGAAAAAACAAGCAAAAGGAGATTTTCGTTGATTTAAGCCTGAATTTGACTTTCCTGACACTCTCATAAAGTCTAAGCAAGGGGACAAACTGATGGCAACAGCAGTTCTCAGCTGCCAACAGCGGAAATGCAGAGCTTTGTAGGAGGAACTCAGCAGTGGTTTGTTCAGCACCATCAGAGATTTTCACCAGTGATGCGGATAACGACACAGAGAGCACGCTTACCAAATTTGTGGACAACACCACCGGTGGTGCTAGGAAGGGCTGGGGCTGCGCTGGGGAGCAAGATTAGATTTCAGAAATAATCCTGACAAACTGGAAGAATGCTCTGAAAAAGCGGGGTCCTCCTGAAGCACAAGTGCAAAGTCAGACTGAGCCACCAGCTGCAGAAAGGCAGGACAGGGAGCAGCCAGGTGGGTAGCAGCTCTGTGAAGAAGAACCAGGAGGTTATAGTGAATTCAGACTGATCGTGAGTCACCACGCCCACGGCTGTCATAGCACGAACAAACAGGCGTACAGCCTTCGTGGCACAAGAGTTCTCTGAAAGTCCCCAGTGAAGACAAAAGAGCAAGAAGTATAAGAGATTAAACCTCAGCATGAGATTTAGGTTAGATATCAGGATTGTGATGCCCCAGAAGAGGCAGCATGGGAAACATATGGATTTCTTTTTCTGCAGATCTGTAAGAGCAACATAAAGAAACTGCTGACAAAAATGACCATGCCTTGGCAGTTGTGGTGTTTCTTGACATGCTCTCCAGTGAGATTGACATGTAGGAGTTATGAGCCAAAATTTGGACACATCAAGCAGGGTCTTATGCCAGATTTGGTTTTACAGTTCTGTCATCCAGGATGTATTAAAGGCTGTATTTTTTCTTCCCACTTTTCTTATGTTTATTTTTGAATTGACTTTTTTTCTAAAAAAATTAATTTACTGTAGGAGGTGAGTGGTGTATCTCAAGGAAAAAATTGTTACCCATGTTTGATCTGTTGGCCATGTAACACTACTTTTCCTTTTGGATGGGAGAATCTCCATATCTTTGCAGCAGCAAGGTTGAAGGAGTTATTCCCTTATTTTTTATATTTTCACAGAATCACAGAATCCCAGGTTGGAAGGCACCTCAGGGATCATCTAGTCCAACCTTTCTGGGAAGAGCACAGTCCAGACTAGATGGCCCAGCACCCTGGCCAGACGACTCTTAAAGGTGTCCAACGTGGCCGAGTCAACCACTTCCCTGCAGAGGTTATTCCAATGGGTGACTGTCCTCACTGTGAAAAGTTTCCCTCTCATGTCCAATCGGAATCTCCCCAAGAGCAACTTGTGTCCATTCCCCCTTGTCCTCAACATGTGACTCCTTGTAAAAAGGCAGTCTCCATCTTCTTTGTAACTACCCCTTAAGTGCTGGTACATGGTGATGAGATCCCCTCTGAGCCTCCTTTTCTCAAGGCTGAACAAACCCAGCTCTTCCAGCCTATCCTCATATGGCAGCCTTCCCAGTCCCTTGATCATCTTGGTGGCCCTTCTCTGGAGCCCTTCCAGCCTGTCCACATCCTTTTTGTATAGCAGGGGCCAGAACTGTACTCCAGGTGTGGCCATAACACATTAATTTCTCCAGGAGGTGGCCGTGGGGGACCATATCAAAAGCCTTGGAGAAGTCCAGGTAGACAATGTCCACCACTCGCCCCATGTCAGCCAAGCAGGTCACTTTGTCACAGAAGGCCACCAGGTTTGTCAAGCACAGTCTGCCTTAGTGAAGCCGTGTTGGCTTTTCCCAATCACGTGCTTCATTTGACTTGTGATGGCCCCCAGGAGGATTCGTTCCATAACTTTCCCAGGGATTGAAGTAAGGCTGATGGGCCTATAGTTACCCGGATCCTCCCTAGAGCCTTTCTTGTAGATAGGGGTAACATTTGCCTTTCTCCAGTCCTCTGGGACATCCCCATTCTCCATGACTTCTCAAAGATTATGGAGAGCGGCCTTGCAATGATGTCAGCCAGCTCTCTCAACAACCTCGGGTGGATGGCATCAGGGCCCATTGATTTGTGGGGGTCAAGCTCCTGTAATAATTCATGTACTATCTCTTCCTTCACCGATGGTGGGTCGGTGTTCGGATCAATCGGCAGTTTCGTTCCCAAAGCCTGGGACCCAACAGTTTTGGTAAAGACAGACGTGCAGAAAGTGTTGAGGACCTTTGCTTTTGCAGCATCATTGGTGACTGACTCTGCTATTCTGTTTAACAGTGGGCCTACGTTTTCCTTCCTTTTCTTCTTGTGGTTGACATACCTGAAGAAACCTTTCTTGTTATTTTTCACGTCTACAGTCAGTTTCCATTCAAGCTGGGCTTTTGCTTTTCTAACTGCATTTCTGTACACTCTGGCAATGCCCTTGTAGCTCTCGACGGATAATCCTCCACTTCTCTGGTATGCTTCCCTTTTGGATCTGAGTAGACCCAGAAGGTCATGGTTGAGTCAAGGGGGCCTCTTGCTCTGCTTACTTACCTTTCCTTTGTAGGGGATAAATTGGCTTTGTGCTTCCAATAGAGAGTTCTTGAAGAATTCCCAGCACTCACTAGCTCCTTTCTCTTCCATGGAAGCTTCCCATCGAATCCCTCCCAGCTGAGCCCTGAGTGAGCTGAAGTTTGCTCTTCTAAAATCCTGAACCCTTGCTTAGAGCTGACCATTTTACTCTCAAATATACAACTTCTGTTCTTCTGAAAGACCAAAATCAGAGGTTGAAATCAGAGTCCTGATACTCCTGAATTAGAAAAACATTGCTAAGTTGTAATTTAAAGAAAGAAAATTTTTGCTTTGATGGAAAAATCCCGGTTTTTTTCCTTTATTGCTAAAAAGTGTGAGACTGGGCTTTTTTTCACTCATAAAATGTACAAATTTCAAATGCCTTTTGTTTAAAAATGTCATTAAAATGGAAAATCTACATTAAGATGTGGAACAGTCACACATTTAGAAATTATTCTGAATAATATCCACCTTCTTAGACTGCTATAGATTCTACACATATCATAGCACAGGATTTTTTCAATATTAATTAGTAATCCAATCAAAAAAATAGGATAAAGAGTACTTAAAGTTCCACTTAAGCTGATACTTAATTTCAAAGGCTGGCAGCTAGACTGATTTTTTCCAGAAATTAAAACTTCACGTGAATAAAAACTTCACTGCAAAAGTGAAGACTTTCTAGTGCGACGAGGACTGCCCTGCTCCTGCCACTCACTGCTGCTGCCACCCTTCCCCGGCACAAGGATCTGTGTGGGTGTGAGACAAACCAAGGACCTAGTCCGCCTGAAAGGTAACATAGCCGCAACACCAACACAGTGTGGTCGCCAGAGGGTCAGTTCTCTGAGCTGGGTTTCTAGACAGCTCCATGGACTGTAGGTCCAGCAAAAAAGGAATTATGAGACTGAGGTACCAGCATCAGGAAGGCAGTGGGGGTGGTACCATCCCTTGTCTCTCTAGGCCTAGCGCTCCATGCCTTAATAATTTTAAGTGCTGTTTAATTTTTTATAATTTTAAAAATGTTATCCTATTCATTGTCGACATTTAAAGTATCAGCTGTTCTTTCAAGGGACCTTCCTTTGGCAGTGCCAGAGCTGGTTTGTTTTTTATTTATTTATTGTCAGTAAAAACATCTGTGTATGATACAGAGACAGATGAGATATTATGCAAGTACATGTTTTCAGATAGGTAAATGCTGTTTGTGAGAACTGCCTGTAGCTTATAAAAGTAATCTCACCTCTGCCCAAATGTATTTTTCAAAGTGCTCAGTCTCTCTATATGGTATTTTTCACGAGAAATGTCAGCTCTTGGTAGTTACAGGTCTAACACGTAACTCACATTCATACAAAGATCATGTGTCACTCCTAGCCAAATACATGGGTAGAAGTTATTTACTAAATTAATCTTCAGTCAGTGAATATCCTTTATATCCAAATACCCGTCATACCCGTATACCATTTAGACATAACTGAAGAACCTCAGCTAGCCAACAGATGACTTATTTGTATTTTTATATATGAGCAGCATATAGATATCCTCAGTAGTCATAAGGTACATTAATGTAACAAACGCCTCTCAAATAGCCTTTAATGAGGTTATCTAAGCTCCAGTTTCTCAGGAACTCTTTGAAAGAGCCCAATATAGATTAGTACCTGAGGGAGGTTGGCGAGCTTTGCCAGCCACTACTTAATTGTAGCAGAGATCAAATAAAGCTTTGGGCCATTAATCATTTACTTCTGAGCTTCCCTGTGTGTGCTTGAGAGGAAACTGAAGCCTTCCTGAGTGGGCTCCTTAGGGCTTCTTGCAGTAATTACTGTCTTTCTTACAGTTTCTAGGAAGACAGAGAAGTCAAGAGCAATTCCTGACTTGGCGAGGATGCTTCCTCTGCGGCTCTGGAGAAGATAGAATTAAAGGGCTGGTTAGGACTTGTCTCTGTCTCATGAATCTTTCCCAGATCCTTAGTTCTTCCTCCTTTTTGCAGCTTTTTCTTTGAACATTGAAATTTCTGGTTTTGGCACCTTTTTTCAGTTAAAGGGTCTTCCTTTCTGCCATGCTATGGGAGTAGGCATGAGTTCCTGCTTTCCTCTCTGAGGATCACTGTTAAGTCCCAGCTTTTATACAGCAAGCTCTGCACAGGATTCAGTTCACAATCCTGCACAACCCCATGCAATGCTACAGGCATAGAAAGCTTCCTGGTGGAGAAGGACCTGGGGGTGTTGGTCGACAACCGCCTGAACATGAGCCAGCAGTGTGCCCAGGCAGCCAAGAAGGCCAACAGCATCCTGGCTTGTATCAGGAATGGTGTGGCCAGCAGGAGCAGGGAGGTGATCGTGCCCCTGTACTCAGCACTGGTGAGGCCACACCTCGAGTACTGTGTGCAGTTTTGGGCCCCTCACTACAAGGAGGACATTGAGTTGCTGGAGTGTGTCCAGAGAAGGGCAACAAAGCTGGTGCAGGGTCTGGAGCAAAAGTCGTATGTAGCAGCTGAGGGAACTGGGGTTGTTTAGCCTGGAGAAGAGGAGGCTGAGGGGAGACCTTATTGCTCTCTACAGCTGCCTGAAAGGAGGTTGTAGCGAGGTGGGTGTTGGTCTCTTTTCCCAATAACAGGCAATAGGATGAGAAGAAATGGCCTCAAGCTGCATCAGGGGAGGTTTAGATTGGATATTAGGAAAAACTTCTTGACTGAAAGAGTGGACAGGCATTGGAATAGGCTGCTGAGAGAGGTGGTGGAGTCTCCATCCCTGGAGGTGTTCAAAAAAAGGTACAGCTGTGGCACTTCTGAATGTGGTTTAGGAGGCATGGTGGTGTTGTGTTGATGGTTGGACTCGATGATCTTAAGGGTCTTTTCCAATCTTAATAATTCTATGATTCTGTGATCTGGGGCATGGAGAATGACTGTGCCTGGCCTCCAGTTCTGCCCCAATGTTAGGCCTTCCAGGATTGCCACAGGTTCCTTTAGAGATTGAAGAGCTGATTTTATTTTTAAATTTCATTTTTATATCAACCTTTTTGCAAAATTTGTTTACAGGAGAGAGAAATGTGTCTGTACAAATTCAGGTGCTTGGTACTGTGCCTGGGAGCAGGAGGAAAGATGGAACACACTCTGGTTTTTCCTTCCTCATTCACTTGAGATTTTTTGAGCTACCACCACTACCACACACTCCTCCTGGGATCTTGGTCATGTCACCCTTATAAGGACCATCCTTTACCTCTGTGGCTTGAAACCACATAATTCACTTGTGCTCTAATTATAAGCATACAGGGGCAAAACTGCCTTTTGAAAGGAAATTATAACATATTTTGAAACAAAATATCTTTCTGCATATTTCTTCCTCTCTTGAGCTTGAGAATGACACAACTGCTTCACAAGTCCCCATCAGCTCCATCTGTCCACAAATCAGACCACTTTCAGCTGTCCCCTTTTCACCCTTTGAAGTATTTTTGGTCCCTAGTGTGTTTTGTTTTGATCCCTGGGTTTTCAGCTTGGTCTAAATAGCTATTTGACCTGTAGCCTGGAAGTAACATCTACACTCGTAATAAAACAGCCATTGTCTTACAAATATGTGTCAGTATAAGATGGGAAGTTGTTAATGTAAGAATGTTGTAACTTTCCAGCCTTGTTTCTCTAAGTCTTATATTGAATTTCAACACAATATTCATACAGGAAAACCCATTCAGGCAGGTTAGACACAGAGTTATTATGACCGTGGCCAGGTCACATTCAATATTTGGCAAGATTTTTCAGACCGACGTACCGAGCAATCACACACAGCAGGTCTGCATGTGCCACAGATTCTTCTGAGGTCAGCTTATTGCAGAGCATCCCTGGAAGTACCACTGCATTGTAAATTTAATGCACAGCTGGATAATACTCTGGAAAGTGTGCTGTGGGAGCAGCCTTTGAGTTCAGAAAGTTTATAAAAAGGATTTGACAGTGAGAGCAGTGCCTGGACTCAGGGAGCTGCGAGGTCCCATCAGGACCTTGTTGTATGGTCTTACAGTAGCAAAGCAGTGAAGAACATGACCTCTCCTCTTTCATATGGCTATGACTCCGGGGGTTGTAAATAGTACCCTGTCTGCAGTTTGTTTTGATTATTATACCAGTAAATTAATTTTACATTATTTAAGAATACATAGATTTTTATCTTGAGTTTCAGTGTTTTTCTGAACTACCAAAATCAGAAAAATGGCCAACAATTAAGACGTGAGTCCAGGGCTCAGGAGTTGTTGGCCAAGGCATACAAACAAGACCAAGACACAGCCTTGGTTGAGCCCCAACTCTCCACACGCATTAGATACATCACTTTGGCTCTCTCTATCTGTACGGGACATTTAGCATAGGCCCAAACCAGCACTCAAGTCCAACCTTACCTAGTATTCCTCTGCATGAAAGCCCACAGTGAACGGTGAGTTTGGACAACTCTGTAGCCCAGTGAGAAAAAGCTCTGTGTGCCCAACAACCTACAAGACAGGATCACATATCTCCAGTAGCGTGGTCAGTCACAGACACAGTCTGTATTCCTTGGTTTATGATAGTGCATTTAAAAGGGGCAGAAAATGTATGGTGCCATGCAGTTCAGTCATCTATACCGTACAGTTGTTAGTACAGCTCTGCCATGGTCCCTGCTGCAGTTCAGGCTCTCGGCAGATTGTGCTTTTCAACAGTTTGTGAGCATAATCCAAAGGTTAGCACGGCCAGGGACCAGTCTCCACTGGCAGTAGATATGTGGACTCCCTGTTTTCGTAGATAAAGGAACCCGATACTCTAAGTTTTTCTGAGTCTGCATTCCTAAGCATAGAAGAAATAGTCTGAGAGTAAGGATTGTGCTTGTTCAACACCCTCCAGCAACTCAAAAAGAGGCCATAATTGAAAGAGGTTGTCAGGATGCAATCAAATTAGTAGTATCTGCCATCTGGTTTCCTTTCATCTTCTTGTGTCTCCTTTGCCATTCTGTAACTTTTCCAAATGCCCTGAGCTTTTGCAAAGTTACACTTGTCCAAAAGAAAAAGTAGAAGAAAACAAGAGCTGTAATTTATTCTGTTGCCTTTGTGGGCAGAAAGAGAGCAGATATAAAAAGAAAGAAATACTGTGTTTAGATCAGAGTTTCAAAACAATAAATTACTTTTCTAAAATATTTCAGGAAAGTTTTAGAAAAATTACTAAGTTCTGAGTCCTAGAGGCTGGAAACTATATTGGAATGTTTATAACCAATTTCTTTCCTTTTTTTACTAACCTTTAATCTAAAATTAATGGTGCAGGTTTTACTGATTACCTAGTGTTAATTGGTATAATTTAAACAGGGATACATATATGTTTCTTAGTTGAGACTATGTGTAGTATTCACCTGTAATTTACAGGATGTAAAAGAAGGTAGCTTCTTCCAATGAACATATTTATTTAAACTGTTGCTTATGCACAGCTGATGTACTTTAAAATCTGTTTCCCCTCTATGATGCTTCTGTGAATGTTGTCTACATAACTTTAATTTGTAATATATCAGTATTCCTTAGGCTTCTCTAGAAAATACTTGATATTTGCCTTTCAGAATCATTTATTGATTAAGTTTTGTAAGATGAAGTCTCGTAACTTTGCCAGTGTTCTCTACTAAGCAAGTTCCACTAGGTTTCTGGCACTAAAACATTCAGTTGTAAAAAAGAAAACAGTTAAACCACCACAAACATGCAATTTTACATTGTGCAAAATTACATTTTCTTTATGTGTATTAGGGATCTGCTGTAATACAAACTTTTGAGTATTTTTAAATATACTGACTTTATAAGATCAATTAACTCCAAGGCTTAAAGTTAAAGCTTTCTTCCTAAATAGAGGCCTAAACTAATAACTCATACTCATTATGTGTATGATAGCAGATTATCAAATCTGAGAGCTGAAATTTATCTGGTGAGTGAACCGGGTGATTTTCCTCCAGCCAAATCACCTATCAGTGCGAGAGGTTCCTATCGCTTGCAGGATCAATCAAGCAGCCCATTTTCTTACATGGGACAATTTTTGTTACTATGAGACAATTTCTGATCCTCGCTATACTGCGTGCCACTATAGCACATATACTAAATGTAAAGTGGGTGTAGAGTAATTCTTACATAGAGATATGGAGCCAGGGGCATGAGGGAGGACAATAAATGTAGGACCTTAATAAGCAGTGTGTTCCTGAAAGTCTGTTCTGCAGAACAGCCCAAAGACAACCATGTGAGGTTGGTATAAGAGCTATGATGATCCCAGAGCAGCCCTTAAAAGCAGATTCCTGTTCCATAGAGGTTGAATGTCTTCAGAGTTACAGCACACAATCCATGTTCTTGGCAAATGCTGTGCAAGGTAAGACTGAGATTTGCCTGTATTGTGCACATACTCATCCTCCACTTGCTATAGAAAACAGAAATAACCTGTGAAAGTCCCAGGGTCTCTGTGTAAAGAAGGAAGGGAACCAGGAATATATCCTATGTCCCAGACAGAGCCATAAGCATCTTGTCCCTCTACAGGAGGAGAATGCTCGCTTCTGTGCTTGCAGCTGCTTTGTTCATGGTGTAGTTGATGCTGGGAGAAGCCAGAGATAATAAGGAAGCCAGCATCCTTATTATCTCTGTAGGTCCCCCGACATTGGAGTACAGCCTGCGTGCAAATCCTATCACCCTCATGCTAGATAATAAAAGGAACCTCCAGGAACAGTCCTTTGCCACCATGTCTCATGTCTGATAGTAGGCAGAATTCACCTCAAGGAGCAGAGGAAGCTACCAGGCTAGCATAGAGCACCAGCTTATGTCCACAGCAGGGAACTAAAGCCTGAAGCCTTGAGCAGATGCAAGATTTTCCCTTTGGGCTTGTAATGGTCCTAACCAGAAGACTATTGTGCATCAAAGAGTTAGTGATCCACGTAACAGTGAACCTGAGTAGGCATTGGCCAGTGCTGTGCTGTTCTGTGCTGCACACACCACTTGTCCTTCAGGCCTGTGCTGGGCTGCACAGGTCTCCTGGTCACAGCATAAACTCAGCTGGGTCATAGGAAAAGGAGGAAAAGGACCTGGGGGTGTTGGTTGACAGCCGCCTGAACATAAGCTGGCAGTGTGCCCAGGCGGCCAAGAAGGCCAACAGCATCCTGACTTGTATAAGGAATAGTGTGGCCAGCAGGAGCAGGGAAGTGATCGTGCCCCTGTACTCAGCACTGGTGAGGCCGCACCTCGAGTACTGTGTGCAGTTTTGGGCCCCTCACTACAAGTAGGACATTGAGTTGCTGGAGTGTGTCCAGAGAAGGGCAACAAAGCTGGTGCAGGGTCTGGAGCAAAAGTCGTATGTAGCAGCTGAGGGAACTGGGGTTGTTTAGCCTGGAGAAGAGGAGGCTGAGGGGAGACCTTATTGCTCTCTACAACTACCCGAAAGGAGGTTGTAGCGAGGTGGGTGTTGGTCTCTTTTCCCAAGTAACAAGCAATAGGATGAGAAGAAATGGCCTCAAGCTGCATCAGGGGAGGTTTAGATTGGATATTAGGAAAAACTTCTTGACTGAAAGAGTGGACAGGCATTGGACGAGGCTGCCGAGAGAGGTGGTGGAGTCTCCATCCCTGGAGGTATTTAGAAGAAGGGTAGATGTGGTGCTTGAGGATATGGTTTAGTGGCGGACTTGGCAGTGATAGGTTAGCAGTTGGACTCAATGATCTTAAGGGTCTTTTCCAATCTTAATGATTCTATGATTCTATAGTAACAGAGGGGCAGGCAGACAGCTCCTACTTGGTATTGTCGATTACACCACCTGTGTGGCCTTGTCTTTATCTTAAAGTAGAGCAACAAGTTCTCATGTGAACATACGGTTGTTTGACAGTAGAAACAACAAATACAATAATTTTTGTCTAAGAAAATTCTCTAAGAGGTCTCGAAACCAAAATGTCCGTGAACCTTTCTACAGATGGGATCTATCCCACATGCCCTGAGCAGAGGTCTGTTTGGTGCTGCACAGCTTGGGGTTCCCAACACCTGAAGGGACATAAGATTACCTGCAGTCTTTCTGTTTCTTGTGTTAGCTCCAGAAAATGCTATTTTAAGCAATAGCTTATGGAGTCTGAGTGCCTTTTTTACTGGGATCGTAAGGTACACTAGCCCATAGTGCCTTGCACTACAGGGTATCAGCAGAACAGACTGCAGCTGACCCCAAAGATGTTTCTGAATCAAGTGATGTGACGGGTGACAGATATGGCTCCAAACATTTCCAGCTTTGTGGCTGTTTCTCCACAGCAGTCTAGGGCTGCTCCTGCTAGCTTTGTGACTATGTAGGTTGCCCAGCACCACTTCGGTTACTCCCATTTCACCTAGAAGGACAAAAAATTAGTTTTTTCAGTACCAAAACAATCACAGAATATAAACTATACCCTTTAGTGATGCATGTGAAGGGAAAACATGAAGTTTAAACACAAACATCTCTGCTGACCTTATTCTATTCCCTTACAAGCTTCTCTGTATCATAAAGCAGCTGATAGCGTACTTTAGCACTGTGAATGTCCTTCACAGAACATTAATATCTCAACCCTGTTTTTAACTTCTGAACAACACAGCAAAACACCTGTAACTTTGACAGAACCTTGACACAGTTCTGCATAGTTCAGAAATAGATATTTCTGGATTGCTCAAATCACTCTCCTTTAATAACCGTCTAGCTCCAGTGCTAGGCCCTTCTGCCAGATATTGCTGAAGTACATGCTAAAAAGCCCTCGTTGTATAGTAGATCTTTTCTCAGTTAGGCCCCTAATTTATGATCCCTATATTTACAGCACCTGTTACTCAGCTGTTTTTGACAGCTGCTGTTCATTTCTACTCAGAAGTTGACAGTTGAAAAGTTTCAAAAGAAATTCATTATTTGACTTGATGATCCTATGGAAACTGACTCTTGGGCCCTGTTTCTCAGGTTACAAACCACAGACAAGTTCTCAGAGTGCAGCATCTGGATGTTAAAAGAGCAGTTATTTATTTTTTGTTTCTATCAGTTCTACTTGTTCATGTTTGTAATTCACATGGAGTGGCTTGTATGCATATAAAGCAGCTGAGTATGCATGACTAGATGGAGATCAACTATCTGTAACAAAAATTGAGGCAAAATTTATAGCAACAGTAATATTGGAAAAGAGTTTTTTATCTTTGTTGTTTTCAAAAGAAGGTGCAATGATCAACATCTATAGTGTTGAGAAGACAAAAGCTATTCATGAAGGCTGCAGCGCAGCAGAGACCTGAAGTGCCAGTGTAAATGCTGTATGTTGGGTGGTGACAGGGTGGTGACTTCTTTGGGACTTTTCACATGCTAAAATTCATACTGTAAAACTTTGTTACAGCTGAACTAAAGGGTATGAGCAGAACTGGCCACTGTAATTGTCCGAAGCCATTTTAATAGTTTTCTTAATAGAACGGCAGTTTGATATGGGATTTCCTTTTTGGCTTATAATAGAAAGAAATCAAACACCAAAACTTTCAGATCTTATCTTTCAGTAATTTAACTTTTTTATATTACAAGCATTGATTTCAAATTAAATTGAAAATCTCTGTTGAGGGCATGAACAAAAATATCTGAACAAAAGCAATGCATGTTTTGGTTTTGGAGGGAACGATTAGAATGACAACCATTTATTAGAATGAATTATGACAAGCAACTGTTGTTCTTCAGTTAGCTCTGCATGCAAGATGAGGCATTACTGGAGTCTGGCAGTGGTTTTATCTAAACTGCAGGAGAGGTTGTCCTCTGACCTCTATACCTGACATATTAAGTACATGACTTCATGCCACCGTGCATGGGTGAAGAGAGAGATAGGTGCTTAGACAGAGAATGTTTTAACAGCTGTTGCCTGGTGGTTTCATGTCCCCAACACTCTTCCCCCTATTTCCCCTAGAAGTCAGTGATAAGAGTCATCAAAACTATTAAATGAGCTCCTTAGACATCAGGACTCTAGTGTGCATTTCATAACCTGTGAAGCAATTAGGCTGTACTCTACTGATCACACCTGGAGCATTGCAGCCTTGCCATTTTCAAATTAAAGAAATATACAAGTATGCGGCTGCTTGCAGCAATGCCACTGTTCATCGCAAACTGTGTACCAGGATTATCAGCCTACGGCCAGGGCAGTGTATTGAAAGAAGAAACAGAAGTAGCCAAACTCTTCCGTTACTTGGAGAGTTCCCCTGCTCTTTTTTCTTTGGTTTATGTATTTTAATTGGAACACTGTGTGGCTTCTCCACAATATAACTTTAGCTGGCCCTTGATTATCTGACTAAATTAGTTAATTATGCCTCTTCACTGCAATTACACTTTCCCATTGCAATTACCTGAATTCTGCTGTTTCAAGTCGTCTATAATGAATCTGTGTTCATAATTACAGCATATTGCTAATAAATGTTTGTAGTAGATGTATCTTTAGTGTAGTTGAGCTCACACATTGTTATTGCATACTGCATGCTTTGCTAGTGATAAATGATAGCCATTTTTCTCTTCTGCAGCCAAGAACAGAGATTAAAACTCTAGATACCAATCTGATCTCACAGGTCACAGCTTGTCTGTGTAACCTGGTTTATGTTATAACCGATAGCAGTAAAAGGTCTTTCACCAACTTTGTTTATTTATGTCTGTGATTCACAGTGATGATGATTTATAGAGCACCTGTAACTGCAAGCATATACCCATCATGAAAATGCAATGCATAGCTGGAAAAAATGACCTTTTGGGAGGGAGAGATATTAAAAGTCTAGTGTGAATAAGAGAAATCCTAACAGTGTGAATGACAAATATCCAAACAGTAGAATAATCCAATCACTAAATAGAGAGCAAATCTGTACATAAGCAATGGAGATGGGTAATTAGAAGGGAAGATAGAGGATTGGAAAATTCAGCGCAACTATTTTACATTGTTCAAAATTTTAAAAGCTCTGTTCATGTAGTCATCTGTGCTCTTTGGCTTGCTAACATTCATCCTAGCTGCACCTTGGAAAGCCAAGAAGCTTTGAGATCATAGAGTTTGACTTTCCAGATTCATTGTGGTGGAGGATAAGAACTCTGTATTGTAGAAAACATGAATTATGATTTTAATATGGAAAACCAATGTCTGCATATCAAAATAGGTGTTGAAATGTAGCAAAGGATGCAGAACAGAATAAATTTTAAAAATATGTGGGAAAATAACAGAAGATTGGAGAGGAGGATTGTGAACACCCTCAAGTGACTTGCAGCTGGGGTGTAGAAAAACACATCTACTAATTGTTGTTTCATCTTTTGTGCTTGGCAGGTAGAACATTTGTGTTGAAATAACACAGGCCTGCGATAGACTCAGAGGCACCCTACTGAATGTGGTTGAAATTCCTGCCCTGTTGTGGGAAAGATTAAAGCACAGCGGTAAACTATTCCTGTGTGAATCCCTGATATACAGGTGAAAAGAGCAGGTTTGGTGATCCTCTAGCAAGGACGGAGCTCCGCATTCCCGCTTGTGTGCCTCTTCCTGGGTGCTGCTTCAGGGATCCCCCATTTGGCAAGGTAACGAAAATAAATGTACTCTTTGCATTCCATCTGTGGTTTTGTGGTTGTTCCTGTGTCCTGTCTGTCAGCTCACACAGATGTGGAGGTTTTTATAAAAACAAAAAAGAATTACAGAAGAGATTTAATTATCTCAACATCTTACTAAGCAGAAGACTGAAAGATGACAGGATTGCATCTGGACTCCCTTGGGAAGAAGGCACCAAGCCTGAAAAGCCCATTTATTCTAGCAGACACTGAGATAATAAGATTCAGTGACAGGTACCTGAAAACAGTCAGATTCCAATTAGACATAAAGCAAATGTTTGTAACAATGAGATTGATTACCCATTACCCCCAGGGGAAAACAGGATGTCTTTCAATGTTTTCAGTATGCCTTTACTTAAGGTATACATGATCTAAAATATATACATGCTACCGGACTCTATACTGGAGTAACTGGGGAAAATGTTATGGTATGCTCAGGGACAGAAAGCTCAATGAGATGATCTAACAGACTTCTTGGCCTCTAAGATTAAAACAACTCTTCTCTGAAAAATTATTCCTGCGGAGCTGTATTTGGGCTATAGCATCACTGACTAGATGACCCCATAAGCTTTCAACTGTATGTTTACCTAATTCTCTGTACTGGAAGCAGCTCTTTCCTTAGAAAACACAGTAGGAGAACTGCAAACTCTTTCCTCCCATTTTAGTCTGGACAGTCAAGAGATTGGTGTCACATTCTCCTGTCCTCCAGGTGTTCCCTCCTCCCTGTTTTCATCATTCCCAGCTTTCCACCCCAGAAGCCAAATGTGCCCCATTCTCAGGTAATTACTAAACATCCATAGGTTTTCTCTAAAGCCAGGGAAACCTTTGCCTCTGATACCCTCCTGAAGAGAGATAGGCATCTGAGAGCTGCAGGAACTATACCATTTTAGAAGAGTCCTTTTCTGTAAAACAGCCCAGGCATTTAAGTATTCATTTTTTAGCCAGAATAAAATACTTTCTGTTTAGCTTACAGACTACCACTGTGGTACTGTTAAGGTAGTGAAAAATAAATGCCTTTCTCGAAATAGAATATACTATTAGAGACAGCACTTAGAGAACTCTGTTTCATTTACTGCATGTAGATTTGGTCTCGCATGTGTATTCAGACTTTCTTCTTTTATTTTTTATCTTTCCTTAGTACCAAGAGAGTAGAGAGCTTTTATCTTTTTACCAGATTTTTTAGGGTTTCAGAACTCATTTTCAGACAGCAGTGCATGATACCCTTTAAGACCACTAAGAATTTTCCTGGTGGTGCTTTTCCAGCATATAGCTTTGCACTGTGGACAGCTTTATACCTGATTCTTGTATTGGTCTCAGCACTAGGGTGATGGAGACGTGGGCCCCCCTTGTTTCAGGGCAAATAAGGAAGCCTTTGGATGCTGGATATACCAAAACAGGACATAAATGCCACTGCTTTCTCCTTCTCCTCCAATTACTGTTTCCTTGTTGTCCATTTAATCTCATATCCCTTTGGAATATGGTAATTATGTTTCTGCCTGCGAATGAGCCGGTGTCTGTCACAGCAGATCAGCCCCAGCAGGCAGGGCCAGCTCCCCTGTGCGGCAGTCCCGTTCAAGCACCGTATGGCCGTTCCCCTTCTCTGTGGTCCCTCCCCAGCACACGGTGACAGCGTGGTGATTTGGCAGTCCCAGAATACACTTCTCACCAGAGACAATCTGGACCGAGCCCTGGATGCTGCTGAGCATCTTTAATGTGTGCAAACAGTTCCCTTTTGGGGAACCTGAGGCTTCTCAGCACCTGGCTGGAAACGCCCAGAGGGACTTCCATGCTGCGTGCCTGTGAAACAGTGATGTATTGAAGTCGTGGAAAGGTTAATTAGTATTTAAATAACCAAGTGGTTACCTCTACACCTGATTCCTCTCTCACATTTATTGGCATAACACAAGAAACTCATTTGACTTTGGGAGACTTTCCGCTCTGGTCTATGTAAGCATGACATCCAGGGGATCAGGTCTTCCTCTTCTTATGTGATGTTCTTTCTCAGTTGCTGCATATTGAATGGATAAGTAAAACACTCTTAATCTGGAGAAACTCTGAGAGTTGAAAGACAATTCCTAGTTTGCTGGAAATTATGCCTTTTTGAAATGTCTTCCTTGCCTGAAGACACATTTTTTTTCCCATAAAATGGGAGTTGCACATAAAAAATAATATACAACATTTCTTTTTAAAATTTGAGAAGGTAATTTCGAATATTTTAATGTAGATTTATTTTATATCATACCTGTTGTATATAATATGCATCACCACAAACATATTGCATATACATAGAGAAAATATTTTTGTTCTTTTAGTTTTACTCTAGAAACGTGAAGATAAATTACTACCTTGTGGTTGGACAGAATACCTTCTCTAGATTCCCTGTGCAGTGAAATGAAACAACCTGAGAGAGTAATCTTAAAAAAAAACCAAGCTGTTTTGATCAGTAAAATTTATTAACTGCTTTTACTGATTTTAAGAATTAAATATTCCATCTATGCTGTAGCACTACCATTCCTGGTCAGTCATGAAACACTTAAATAAAAATCCATGAAGTCAAATATGAAGGAGCTTCTGTTTTCTAAAATGAAAATATTCCAAAATTAAAGATATGGAGAAACAATTATAGGAATTTTCATCGAAGTATGTGCTGGTTTTGGCTGAGAAGGGGTTAATTATCTTCACTGTAGTGCCTGTAGTAGTCAGGGACCTTTCCAGCTTCCCATGCTCTGCCACGTGCATGGGGCACATTGGTGCAGTTGGTGCATGGGGGGGCAGTTGCGGCTTGGGGACTGGTGGCGTCGGGTCGGCGGGCTGTGAGCGGCTGCGTCACGTGCGGTTTGTCTTGGTGGTTCATTCCCCTTTCTCGCCCCGGGTTTCGTGCCTCTCATTGTTTTCCTTTCCATTGCATTTTTGTTGTTTTATTTTAATTATTAAACTGTTCTTATCTCAGCCCACGAGCTTTACCCTTCTGATTCTCTCCCCTGTCCCACCGGTGAGGGAGTGAGTGAGCGGCTGTGTGGGGCTGAGTTGCCGGCTAAACCACAACAAAGTAATATAATTGTGTGGGGAAAAAACCCCAACAAACATGTTTGGACTAGTTTTAACCAAGCTTCTGGAAACTTTTTACAAAGGCAGAGCAAGCAGCCATTCAGTCTGCAGTCACAGGCAACTGCAGTTACAGTAAGCTATTAGCAATACCGGGATTTTCAAGGATCATAAATCAAAGTCACAAAATCATTTAAGTTGGATGGGAACTTTTGGGATTATCTAGTCCAGCCCTCTCCTACTCAAGCAGGGCCAGCTATGGCAGGCTGCCCAGCATCGTGCCCAGTTGGGTTTGAATATCTCTGCCGATGGAGACTCCACAAGTTCTCTGGGCAATGTGTTACAGTGTTCACAGTAACAGAAGTGCTTTCTTGTGTTCAGATGCAATTTCATCTGTTTCAATTTGTGCACATTGCCTCTCATCCTGTCAGTGGGCACCACTGAAAAGAGCCTGGCTCCTTCTTCTTCATTCCCTTCCATCACGTATTTACACACATTGTTGAGATCCCCCTGAGCCTTCTCTTTGCCAGGCAGAACCATCTGAGGTCTCTCAGTCTCTCCTCATCTGTCGTGCTCCAGGCCTTTAATCATCTTTGTAGCCTTGTGCTGGACTTACTCCGGTAAATCTGTATCTTGTACTGGGGAGCACAGAACTGGACCCAGCACTCCAGGTGTGGCCTCAGCAGTGCTGAGTGGAGGGGATGGTTCGCTTCCCTCAACCTACTGGCAATGTTTTTCCTAATGGACCCCAGGCAGCCATTGGCCTTCTTTGCAGCATTGCTGGCTTGTGGTCACCTTGTTGTCCACCAAGACACCAAGGTCATTCTCCGCCAAGCTGGTTTCCAGCAGGGCAGCCCCCAGCATATGCTGGTACCTGGCATTGTTCCTCCCCAGGTGCAGGATTTGGCATTTCCCCTTACTGGACTGCGTGAGGTTTCTGTCAGCCCATTTCTCCAGCCTGCTGAGGTCCCTGTGAAGGGCCGCACACACTTATGGTGTATCAGTCACTCCTCCCAGTTTTGTGTAGTGCAAAGTTGCTAAGGGTGCACTCTTTCCCATCATCCAGGTCATGAATGGTGATGTTAAACAGGATTGGCCCCAATATGGACCCCTGCGGTACATTGGTAGTGACTTGCCTCTGTCTGGACCTTGTGGCACTGACTATTCCTTTCAGCCTGGCATTTCAGCCAGTTTTCAGTCCACCTCCCTGTCACTTTATCTAATCCATACTTTGAATGTGATAGAGTTGCTTTATTTGTATCACCACAATAAATGTTGAAGGCGGCATTGATACGGCATCTTTCGCCCTCTTCCAGGTTCAAGTTTTCAAATACATTTTGTGATTTCTGTCCTAATGCATTGTAATGAACCTATCTATGTGGTTTCTTGGTACACAAGGGAACCTCAAAACTTGAAAACAGTTGGATGACTTCAAATCAAACTGTATGGAAATGCCGTAGTACAAACAAAGCAGTAAAGGATTTTAAAGTGTTGAACAGGACACTTCATAGTAGGGAATAGTATGTTTCTTCAGAGGCAATGAATAAATTTTTCATTCAATGGCTACATAAATGACTTCTTTCAGAAAGTCAGGTTGAGGTTTTAAAATGTAATGTAAAGCTCTTATAAGAATATGAAAATAGGTAAGAATAAGAATGCATGAGTAGGTATGTAATGACAGTCTTCCCAGCAGACCTGTGCTTCATCTAGTTGAACAGCCTACCTCAGTCAAGGACCAACTCTTTATTATTCAGAAAAATACAAAATTCCTTTCATGTGCACATGGTGTGAATACAGAAAATGCTGCACCCTCATTATATTCCAGATTTCCAGTTGTGATAGTGATCAGTAACATAGAAATCAGAGATATTTTTCTTGTAGTCCAGATATGGAAAGTAGGGTATGTCTTGCTTGAAAATTTATCTTCTCTTGAAGACAAATTTGAAATTTACGTTCTCTTGCAAGAGAAGGGCACATCTTGTTTTAAACTGGGGCAAAAAAACTGACAAGCTGAGTCAGCCTCAGGAGGTGCCTTTTTCCCTCCTTTGGCTATAGACACAGACTATCTCAACAAGTTATGTGAGATGAAGACAATCTCTTGTGACTATTTTGTATCTAAAAGCGTATCAACGTCTAATTTTTTCCGAAGTCTAAACTCTCAGTCTGTGATATCTGATGGCAATAAGTAATATATACTCTGTATTTAGAAATAGTACTGTTATCAGTTGCCCATGTGTGGATGTTTTGGGCTTATTTCTGCTTATATTTCCATGTCTGTTTTTGTCTTTGGCTTCAGCTGGAGTCAGTTCAAGCTTTTCATGCTCTTTATACATTTTTACAGGTCAAAGACTATTGCTGCTTTCTTCTAAAACCTAGGAAAAGGGCACTAATGGCTTGCCCTGTGCTCCCAGGAGGTCCTGTGTCCCTGGATTTTTACACTGCCAAAGATTTGGCAGTTTGGGCTTATTTTTCCCTCTAACACTTGATTAGTTAATGAAATCAGGTTTCCTGTTACAAATACTATACTGACTTCTTTTAGACATTCACATTTAGCCACCCAAGGCTTTTGCATAGTTACGAGAAATGTCAGAGTCATGCTGGGAGCGCAATTAAGTGTTCTTTATTTTTGTTTACTGCCATTAAAAAATTGTGCTCAAGATGTGCTCAGCCACAGAAAAAAAAAAACCCAACCCTTTCAAAGCATTAATTACATATTTTATTAAAAGCATACAGAAGATTTGAAGCGTAACCAAGCAAACAATTGCTGTTCTCTCACCCTAGGAGAAGGGAGGAGGAGAAATTCCAGTGGCAGGGAGCTTAGTTGCTTTTGACAAGAAGGGAAACATAGATCTCCTAATTAACAGTGCAGTTAAAGAAGGGTGAACAGTTTGTTGCCAAACATAACCACAGGGAAAACTGTAACTGCTGTAATCAAGAGAGTTATTTACCCAGTCAATAAAACTAGGCTGAAACAAATGACATAATGGAAAAATGCCCTGAATAACTGTGCTCTGAGAATAGGAAATTACCAAGGAATGTGGCCACTGGCACGTGGTTCCCCTCTTGGTCCCAAGGAGCGTGGGGTGATGCAGGTACCAGACCGGAGGTGTCTTGTGTTGTACTTGTGGTGGTGGACACTCAGCTTGGATCTCGTTTCCTGAGAAATGAGAGAAAGACCAAAGAGAAGATTATGTCTGCAGACTGTGAGGATCCAAAGGGAACTGACAGCCCAGAAACTCTCCAGCTATTGATCAGAGTCAACTTTCAGGCTACTGGGTGTTGAACTGGGCTGCACCATTTTGGATTTTGTAATGAATACCAGGAAATTTGTGTCTTCACCTAACCACGACTGGGGTTTTTCCATTCACTCCGGCATTTACTGGGTCAGGATGTTACTAAGGAGCTAGTGAGCCTTTTTCACAACCTTGATAGCATCTTCCAGAGCACTGCAAAACCAATGAAAATCATGTTGACAAGTCTCAATCCAAAAGTGATTTGGCATGCATCAAGAAGCAAAATGATACTATATATGCCTTGGCTGACGTTTACAAGGATATCAGAAAATGCCCCAGATTTAGAGGTCATTGGCTTGCCCTGGACAACTCGATGCTAAGTAACTCAGTGTCAATGCCGTGTCCAGTGCTGTGTGTGCTGCAAGGCATAAGCCATTGATAATGGTCACAGCTAACTGTGGGCTTGCTTTTTTCCCCTGTCCATATCAGATTACCCAGAACATCAGCCATAGCCTCACATGACAGTCCATAGGTCCAGGCCTACATTCTTGATCTCCTGATATCTTGATATCACATGGAACAGTGACAAAACGTGGTTAAAATAAAGCAATGGCTGCATATATTTGAGGAACAGTGAATACTGTTGATTGGAGTAGCAATGAAAATCTTAGTGCCTAGAAACTATTTCTTTCTTAGTTTCAGAAATACTGATGTATTTAATCTTACAGTTGTACTGAGCCGGCTCCAGGTAATATGAAAGCAGATTTTCTCACTCTTCTTCAGATGCAGAAGGCTCTGATAAGGAGGAAGCAGTTGTGCGAGTCAGACTACCAGGCTCAGTAAGGATTTTCAGGACTTGGACTGACATATCATAGCTTTCAGCTCTAAAACTGCCATTTTGATTAGCTCTGATGTAATCTCCTCAACCTCTGCTAACAAGAAAGCCAGCCAATATTTCTTGTGTGATTGCAGCCAAAACTAATGAGTAGCATAAAGGTGCATGTGCAACTGAAATGCTTTCCAGCTTTTGGGCATCGAAGTACCTGTGTCCACACTGAAGTCAGCTGCTTCATTATTCAGACTGTCTTTTACACACAGCTCTTCTTGGACACGAAGGAGCAGTTTCTAAGCAGGTTCCCCATTGGGCAAGACACTTCTGATATTATTTGCACACACGCATCAGGTGTGAGTCATTGTGCTTATGGACCCTCATTCCTCTCTTGTTTTTACAGCTTTGGCAACTACCTACCTAAGTTACACCAATGCAAGTACGTAGAGGATGACACCTAGCAGACCTGACTGACTTCATTTTCTCATCTGCACAAGTGTGAAGTGAAAGTAACCTATGGAAACAACTAGATTTATAGTTAAGAAGAAAAGCGTTGAAGGTAAATGAAAGATCTGACCCAGCTGGAAAATCTGCCTTTAAGTTCTTCAGTAAATTCTTCAGATTTTTCACTTCCTTAGAAAACAACTGGAGGGCAAGTTTCCTGGGTACCTGGGGCAGTGACAGAGCAATTAAAGTGTCTCACTGTGCCAGAAATCGAAACACTGCATAGTGCTTGCCATAAAGGCTGTTCCCTGGAGGCCTGGCTGCTAACAGGCATCTGGTCCACAGTAGCCAGGCTGGGCAGTAGCCTTATCATACACCTTTGGCTGCTGACTCTTAACATGCCTCAACTGCACATGCTGAATGCATTCTTGCCGCATGGGAGAAGATGTGGAGATGAGAGGGAAACATGGGATTTACAGAAAACCATAGCAATGGCTAGCAGGATACAGTTCAAGCTGAGTTGGGTGTCCTGTTACTGTTATTTAAGCTTTCTGTAAAGCCAACACTGCGTAAGTGACAACTTTAACCTCATACAATGCACATAGCCTTTAATTGGAGCAGAGTGGCAATGGCACCTGCTCACAGCGGCCATCAATCTTGTCTGTAAATACCTCCATCATTTCAGAACACAGCTACAGTTGTCTCGTAAAAGTATATTATTTTGTTGAGTGATGAATGGCATCGTGAAATATTACCTATAATCAGCACCGTTTATTGCAAAGCTCATTAAATTCCCGACAAAGCTAGTGTTGACAGCACTTTAATTTTGTTTTATTGCCTCATTTTATCTCACCAATTTCTGTCTCTGGTTTACGGTTAATAATGAAAGACAGCAGAACTACATTGTGCTTGAGAATCAGAAAAATAAGTATTCATCTTTTTTACAAGTCCCTGATTTAGGCCATAGGAACAGCGGGTACTAGACAATGCATGCATTGAGAAGGTGATTAAAGTTTAATAAAACTGTCGAGTGAAATAAACCAATCTCCTTGCAAAATGTTCTGTTTGCCAGGTGCTTGGATTTTAGCTGTTAAAAAATTCTCTTTCAACAGTCTGTTTAAATGTGCAGCAGACTAATGTTGTGGCTGCCAAGTCACAATTTGGTTTTTTTGCATGATCTGTTGAGACTTGGTAACAAAAAAGACTGCTCAAATGACACATTCAGAAGCCACTACAGTAGCTGCTATACAGAATAAATGCACTATTATTTAATGATCTGCTACAAAGCTATTCCTGTCTCTTACTGTCCAAGTTAGACTTTGGAGCCTGGTCTTTCACCACTGTCTTCACAGAAGAGGGTCTGATTCTCCAGACATGTAGTCATCTGCTACTGTCCAGTCTGTGTATTGCTACCAGAGTGGTTTAACAGAGCTTCCCAACATTTTTTCCATATGCATGCAATTATACAAAAGCCAAGGCAGTGAGAAATCAAACACACACACTTATAAAATCTATAGTTTCTATAACCCTTGAAACAACCTTTCATCTAAGTTCAGCACAGAAGTCTATTAAACTGTAAAAATCTCTTGTTATTAGTGGATTACTAATTACTCATTGATTTGCTATGCAGTTCCTCAGGTAGCGTTTTAAGAATATTTTGTACAAGTTGTATTCTCTGTAGAGCTATAGGTGGGTTAATACACAGTGATTCATAAATGACGTGTTCCTGTGATTCTGCCCAAAGTGCCAGCATGGGTACCATATGTCAGACCTTTCCTCTGCATTCTCCAGTGGCCTCTCTGAGGAAAACAGGTCAAACAACACATTGAGATTCCTGAAGGCCGGGATGTTCCCAAGGGATTCACGGTTACTTTAATGAGAACATCACCTTGCCTCTCGCAAGGTTTTGCAGTGCATAGCGCATCGGCTCCCTGAGTCAGTGGCAGCCCCGACTGAAAGGAGAGAGACCTCACAGAATGAGGGAACCATCACACCCCAGCACTGCCCTGAGTTTAAAAGGCAGCCTGGCTCTCAGAAAGACAAGCTTTTTGGGGGCCACTTTGGAAATGCCATGTGGCCTTGAGAGGGGAGAAATGTCCTGCTGAACAAAACTACTTGTTCAGCTCCCAGCAGAGCCGGCCTCTGCTTCTCTCTGATATCAGAGGCAGGCAGAATACTGGCCCAGCCAGGTGCTGGCTGTATAGGAAACTAAAAGAAGGGCTTAAACCTAAATCTACAATGGCTTGTGTATCGCAGCGCTATCTATGGTATCCTGTCTTCTTCCCTCATTCTTCCCAATGATCGTTATTCCTCACACTTGCAACTTATTTTAAATTGTATTGTAAGGGTCTTGGGAGGAGGCTGAATGTCTCTGTGTGTATTAGCTCAGCTCCCTGTGTGAATTTTGTATTCCAAGTGCAGGTACTGCTAGGGCTAGTACAGTAATACGCACACATATCTATGTGTGCACAGATATACGCACGCATATAAAAGAGCTCTCTTAATAGGGTAGCACCAGCTTCCCCTGAAAAATTCTTGTTCAAAACAAAGAAGTAAAAATATGTAAAATTAAAAGGTCACATGATATCAGCAAAGCTTGCATTTTTAATTTTCCCATACTTTCCCTCTGCTTGTGACAAGATGTGCGAATTTATAAAAGCTTTAATTAGTACTGAGTGGTGACAACTGGAAAACTTTATGAAAAACTCATTTACAATTTTATCTGGAGGCTCCTAAAGATAATGAGATAAACCTCATAATTTTTCTTCCCCTGCACTTGTCATGTCAATAATACTGCCAACATATACAGTACCATGTACAGCATTGTCTGTAGGAAACCACTGCAAAGATCGTAAGAAAAATAAGAGATGCTATATTTAAGGAAAAATATTTGTTTCTTTATGCTTTTGACAATGGTTTTGATCAGAGTGTATTTTGAAGTGATGTGGAGAAGAGGAAAATGCATGACTTTTTCAGGAAGCTCCGTATTAACTGATATGCCTGGCATTCAGCTGAATGTATTGCCAAAGAGTCTCATGAGGGGGAGCCCTGTTACCCAGAGTGGGGCTGTCAGCGGGCTCCATTCCCCCACGCTCATGGTAATAAAACCCCAAAGTTTAATTTTGCTGCCTGGTCGTACAGACCAGGATTGTGCCAATATTATTCCTTCTCTTGTGACTTGACGTAACAAAAAAAAAAAACAAACCAAGCCCAAGAAGCTCCAGAGCAGTAGTCAGGGCAGACCTCTGTAAGAATGTCTTCAAGTAGAAAAATTAAAGTGTAAATAGACTATGACACCACCTAATATAGTAATTCCATTTTTTCAGTAGAGGGAAAAATACCTTTCTTGAGAAGGAACTTCAGTCTAATGATCTGTAGAGCCAAGGGCTCTATATGCACTTTTATTTTTGTACATTGGACATCACTTTGTGAAGAAGCTATATTTAGCAAAAGTTGAGATTTTTGCACTCAGAGTGCTGCCAAGAGGAGTGGCCACCCTTTAACTCTTGACCTGCATTGCCTCATGGGCCAAGAACAGTCCTCAGGCGGGAGGTGGGTCCCCCCATGGGCAGACAGTGCTGAGGGGGTTATTTGAATTCTCCAGGGTGGGAAAAAGCAAACCAGCGTGTGCTGCTATGGCTGCCATCACCAACTTGCCCAGCACAACCTCATCATGCAAAAATGAAGTGCTGGGACCCTGGGAGAGCTGCTGCCTGCAAACTGCTCCCAAAGCTTACAGAAGATTCTGATACGCAGCTTGCAGGGTCAGGATCTTTTGGGTACCCATGATCTTGAACAATTTGTCACTGCTTCCCATTCCACTGAGAGATTTTCTTTATAGAAATATATATAAAACGTTGCAGACAGTAATTTTCTCTTGCAAATCTTTTGCTGCTGGCTTGCCAGGAGGATGAAGCAAACCCTCCTGGCATCACGTTCACTCCCTACATTGGCCCAACACACCCCCTTAATCCACAACCTCACGCACACGGCATTCTCCCAGACAGACACTTGTTGATTTGAAGCAAGATGGAGGATGCCACCTCTCCCGCTTGTGCTTTTATCACTGTTGGAACAAAGGGGTTTATTCTTCTTATCTCTCTATGGTGAGCAGTAAAAGATAAACCACAGGATTTGTAGATTCAAAGAAAAGCTGGGAGATGTAGCTGAAGAAACACAAGCAGCTGGCTGCTGCTGGACATTGCGGGTATGCAAAGCTGGTGAGGTGCCCCACAGCACATCCCTCTGGGCTTAATGGCTGCAGGTAAGGTGAGAGGAAGAGCAGTAAAAAGATTACAAGGATGTCTCTCTCCAGTGCCCTCCACTGTCTTTGTTTTAACATTTGCCAGCCATCTTCTGTGGTGCAGAGATCTGTTTCTAGATTTTTATTTTTTTCTTAATCTATAGCTAGATTTTTAAAAATCTCTGGCTAGATTTTTAAAAAAAGTTTTCACTCAGTCAATTTTCAAGAAATTGTTAGTGCACCTGAAGCTCTGCATAGTTTTTAGCCCTACTGCTTTAAGATCCAAACTATCTGGTCTTCTAACCTGCAGTGCCTTTTACTAAGAGACCGTAACACCTTTGTAATTCTAATAGAGTAGCACAACAGTGACTGCCACACATTTCTTCAGTTACGCAGTTGTAGCACCGCTGATATTAGCTACGCAGAGAGCTTTGAGCCAATGTGCAGGCCTGCTAATTAGGACTAACATACACATCAACTTGTAGAAACTCATACCAAAACCAAATACACAGGAGGCTACTCTCTTCCACTGGTAAGAGCTTCTCTAAGAAGCCTTTCATAAAAGATTGTTTATTAAGAGCCTGCCTTCTCTATGCATCTATTGACATTTGTTTATTGAATAACGTAGAATATTTATATGCAGCTTCCAGCTGCTACTAGTCTCAGAAGTGATGCATGGATGAGTAATACATATTGTTTCTTTACTGGCTGTCTCCAAATCATAAACTGAGTGTTTCTCCAGCTTTAATTAAAAAATGGTGAAGTGATAGGATTTGGTTTCATTTCCAAGAACACAGGACACTATTGCTTGGAATGAACTTGGTTTATTAACACTTGAATTGTTTGTAAAGGTGATGTACATCAGGAGTACTAAGGTATTACTAATGGTCTTCTGGCTTAGAATTTGCTTGAAGGGCAGACAAGCAGATTCAAGGTGATTGCTATGTGCAATGTAAGCTGTAATGCAATCTCCTAATAAGAGTTTATATCCTCTCAGTGCAATGATGACTGCAGAGAAAGATAATACTGACATATCTAGAAAAATAAAGCAATAGAAAAAGATGGTATCATCACATTATTCATTATTATTAGACCTTTTTCTAAAAAAAACAATCTAGGGTAAACAAGACAGAGATAAGCAGGGTTTCAGAATCATTTTTGGCAATGATAATAACGTTTGTATAGGACATTTCATTCAGAAAAGCCTTTCACTCAGAGATTTTAGTCAATTGCATACACCAGACAAAGGAATCGCAGAAGCTCAGCCATTTCTGAGGAAGAGCCCACAGCAATTCTACAGCAAAGGTAAAGGATGAGCTGTGAAAGTCAGCTACTCCGGCTGATACCCAGCACTTACTGCTCACGCTGACACAAAACTGCAGGGTCAGTGTAGGCAGCTGCCTCCTGGTGCAGTGGGATGTAGCATGGGAGGAGGCTGGGAAATGCAAGGACTTCGTATGTGGCTCTTGGCAGGGGTGCAGAGAGATGGGAGTTTGTTAATTTTCAACCAACTGCTGCTGGAGGAGCTTGCATAGCACGCACCTGCCCCCAGATCTCAGGTGCAGAGCCCCGTGTGCCCTTACGCACTGAGCCGGGCTGGCCTGTCCCCATCCCTGGCTGCCTGGCTGGGGCTCCCCCACCACCCCTCGAGCTCTCACACCTGCCAGCACCGCCGCGAACACCCCAGCTGCTCTCAGCCCAGCTGGCACCCCACTTCACCAGGGCATCACCGCTGCAAGTGTACGACAGTCGCAACAGATATACCGCCTTCCTGCAAGTTTCCAAATTAACTGGTCCTCACTGTCAGTTGTGGAACAAATGCAGAGACTTCAACAAAGGCAAAGCAGTACCAATGTGCCTGCCTGAACCGCCCCACCGCTCCTGGACTTTCTTCAAGCCCCCCTCTCAGCTCCCACAGCAGCTGTGCCCAGGGGAGCCAGGCAGAAGTCAGGCCAGCAGCCAGGCATCAGCTCCTCGTGCACAGGCCACCTCTGTTACAGCTGTGGGCATCTGGCAGACCTAGAGACATTTCATTCCTCCCAAATTCTTGACCAGGAAGACATTCTCATCTCATAGTTTTAGAAATGTTGATTTTAAAGAGCAGAAAAGGATGTGCTTTAAAAGGCTACAGCCCCAGATGAACATAGCTGCTAACACATACACACCAAAATTGACAGAGCCAAATTAACGATTCCTTGGAGAATATTTATTCTACAAGGATGGGATAGGTAAGAGATCTGACAGGCCAGAACCTCCCTGGAAATTGAAAAGAATTATGTTTTTATTTAATACTGTGCATGCTGGTGCACTTCTTTGCAACAACTTTGTGGTTATGGTGCACTGGGGCAAGAGCTCGTGTCAGTTCCAGCTCTAAAGAAATGAGAAAGAAGCATCAGCACATCTGCAAAAAACAGCATGCAAGACAGCTTCTGCAGCTAGGGGTATTCTCATCCCTTCAGGTTTCTGAAAGACCGGGAAGGCTCATTCTCTTCTCTTTGGGGCTCCCAACACAAGACCCTTCATGTGCAGAGGACAACTTCCCAGAGGTCAGTGTGAGAATGCAGCCTGGTGGCTCTGCCCACCTTCTTCTATTGATCTGGAGATTGAAATCACTTCAGTTTTCAAGTGCTTCACAGCAAACCTGGGTACTGTACCTGTCTCACAGTAAGAGACTTCCTGGGTTGTATAGAAACCAAATGACAAAACATGAGTAAGGCCATGGACATATGTCCTTTTCTGCTTCCAGCTGAAGAGCTCCTGGCCCTCACTAACTGCAGCCACTCTTGCTGCTCCTCAGAAACAGGTTATTGCACAACATGGGTAATTTGCACTGCCCAGCGGCTGGTGGGAGTAAGCACTGCGCCATGCTTTGCACTTCAAGAGCACATGTGGCAACATCCTTTAGAACAGTAAGCACCTATAGCAATGACAAAGTGTTGGGATTATCTTACTGATTCTGAGGATTTTATTCAATAATTTTGCCAACAAACATTTTATTTGTAAGGCCCTATGACATTTACACTGTGTTTTCTAAGTAGGATGTTTGTTTCAAGAATATGTCCATGAAGTAAAACTATCGTTTATGAGTTAAGGCTTAAACAGTGTATTATAAGATTTAGGACGAGAGGAAATGGCTTTAAGCTGCATCAGGGGATGTTTAGATTGGATATTAGGAAAAGTTTCTTGAGTGAAAGAGTGGTCAGGCATTGGAACAGGCTGCCCAGAGAGGTGGTGGAGTCACCATCCCTGGAGGTGTTCAAAAAATGTGTAGCCGTGGCACTTGGGGACATTGTTTAGGAGACAGGGTGGTGTTGGGTTGGCAGTTGGACTTGATGGTCCTAGAGGTCTTCTCCAACCTTAACAATAATTCTAAGATAATTAGCTAGGTTTTTCTGCAGTTAGTGGCAGAATTAGTCCAAGGAACTTCTGAATCATCTTTGGTTTGATGTGGGTATTTCCAGCATAATTGCCCAATCGGATTTAATTATACCACCTGGTTGCATGAGGTACTCTAGATTGACAATGAACGCTTGTTGGCCCACTGCTTTTAATAATATAAACCTTCCCATTACCCCATCAATTTTGGAAAGTTTTCCTGCTTTACAGTTAGAAAGAGCACTAGGCTAGAGTAGGCTCTTCTCCCTTCCAGAGCCCTTACATGAGCACAGAATTGCTGTTGCCTTGCCCAGGTAGTGCAACGTCCTGGCTATCACTGAACTGTTAGCAAAACATTTCAGTTTTCCATACCTGTGTTGTACTGCTTCCATCATACCTTGTCTTGTATTTCCTCCTTGTGTGTGATATCAGCCTGCTAGCTTCTTCACGTTAGCTTCTTCTCTTTGTCCATCAGTCTCTCAAAGTTTGGTTCATGACTCTTTATGTTAGTGTCACAGTTTTGTTATAACTTAATACACTGCTGTTTGAGTCTATTTAATATAGAATAACACCTAGAATCATTCACAGGTCTGGACATCAGGTGCTATTACACAGGGAAGGGTAGTCAGTGCTGGCTGACAAGTGAGCAGAATTACTTTCAGGAAGGTCACAAGAGGCAAGAATGGGTTTAGGAGGGAACATTCTCTGCATTTATTTAGGGAAATGAGGTATCTGCCATTCTTCTTGTTTTATATGAGCTTTTTTTTAAAAAAAAAAAATTAGTCTTTTCCAGATTATCTTGGCTATAATATTTTCCAGAAGGGAACATTAAAGATAGGGCAATAGTTGACAACACCAGAGAATGTTGGTTTTACCCTAAGTGCAAGACCTGAGGCAGAAAGGTCTAATACAGCAAAATGAGAGCATTATGTTTCAGAGGTGATGTAAGACCTCTTACTTTAAGTATTTCAAACTAGATCAGACAAAGAAGGAGAAGCTGTCTCACCTCTGATGTGTATAATCCTGTTAATACAGAATTCAGCTTAATAGGTTTTAACTCAAATTGAGGTTGAATTTGGCACCTTAATTTCAATCCAAAAGCATTTTTTAGACAAGAACAGTAGAACAAGTTCCACTTGAGTAAATATGTATTGAATATTTATTGAATTTAAAGCATTTACAAGTAAAAATAAGTCAGAGAGAATACCTTCAAAAGTGTGTTTTCTTTAAATAAGAACAAAGTAATCATTTGACCAGACTAAGATGGAACATGGCATATTATGAGGAAAGTTGATTTAGCTTTCACCACTACAGCTGATACTGTATGGAGGTGTTATTTTCCTGACCAGTGCAACCCGCGATCCTCCAAATGCATGTGCTTCCTATGCCCAGAAGTGCACCTTTCTCACGGCACCTTAGTTTTGCAGAGCCACTGTTCTCAGAAAAGAGTGGTGATCCCTGCCTTACTGCTTATTGTTAGCTTATGCTAACAAAATAAATTACCTATTAACTAGTAAACACCTGAGAAATAGCTTATAGGGTGTATTTTAGATCTTTAGGGTGCTGGCGGTGCGCCATTTTCTCTGGAAGCAAGGCTGTTTTAACAACTCCATGCTGCAGTTCATCATTCCACCAGGTCTGCAGATGAGACTGCAATGGGGACCTACCATGAACTGCATCCATGGCCTTAAAAACCAGCCAAATCAAAGAAAAAGGAACAGTTCTTCATGGGTTGGTTCAAAAAATTGCTCTCAGCCTCTCTGCACTCCATGAGCATGCAGACAGCATGAATTCCTGAGCTTTGAAGTGTGAAATCGATATTAGTTCATTTGATTTGCAAGTGGGAAAGTGAAAGAGTATTTTGGTCCTACAAGTACAGACTTCAAACCAGGTTAACTCCCTAATAGCAAGTATCAAGACCTATGCACATAAAAATCTAGATTTAATTACGCTGCATATTATGTTTTCGGAAATAATTTAATAAATATTATTTGAGGGTAATAAAATAATTGTGCTGGAATATAGTAATGTCTCAGGCACTGAGGGAATAAAAGGTATGAAAAATTTCTCATAAAAATGTAATCCTTGGGATATGACTTTGTTACTTGCATTTCAATATCATACAGACACTTTATCCAGTAGGTTAAAGAGCTCTCAGTGCTAGTAATTGGGACTAGTTTGTGTTAAATTAGCCCCAGAAGGGGTTTCCATGTAATCCCTGTATAAAAGGGAAAGATATTAAATATTTCAATTACGGGAATTTTGAAGTCTATTATAAATTTTAGAAAATTTAGAAAATTAAAAAATACCTATTTCTTTTCAGGAGAGTTTCATGTTCACTAAATTTAATACATATTTCTCCTTTACCCAAGAAGACTGAATGAAGAAAAAAGTAATTTTACTGTAATTTATTTACACAATGTTGGAACAACATGCCAACACTTCTACTGGGTAATTTACCTAGGGAAGTACACAAAGAGAGTAGCAAAGAAGCTATTGTTTAAAGTCCACCTTTTATATATGCTTCAGGTACTTAAGTATTGGGACTGACAAGCTGGCATAACCATGAAGTATCCCAGAGTAAAGGATGCAGCCTTCTAACCTAGGAAAGAATTAGCATAAGCACAAAATAGGTAGCAGGTCACAAATTCTTTAGACACTTGGACAAAATCCTACACATGTAGGTCCTTTTACAGCACGTCAGTCCATAACATTAAGGATGTACTTAGGTGTCTGTATCATTGTGGCCTCATTTTTCTCTATGTTTTGGCAAATTTAAAAATAAATTCAATCATATTGATAAGTAATGTATTACCTAGTGTGTTTACTTGTACATGTTTACTCAAGGCCAAGGCTTCACATAGAGCTCCCTATCTAAGTATTGATAAGAGACCTGTGAACTTTCAGGTGACCTTTTCACCCAGATTTATAGCTTCTGATGACGAGATTTCATGAACTATTGACCTTTGTTCTATATTATACAGCTTTTGATTATGAGACTTAACGAACTACTGACCTTTGGTTGATATTACACATCTGCAAAAACTTAGGAGCTTCATTTCAGGTTCTGACAGCAGCTTTCCTCCACTGAGCTGATAAATATAAACAACATTCTTATAAACTAAAAAGTACAGGCACCGGATTTACAGAAATAAAGAGAGTTCAGAAATCTTTTAGTCTATGGGTTAGCAAGCAAGGCAGTCAGAACAGGGCTGTAAGACCAGAATTACTGAACAGAAACATAATAGTGGGTTTTTTTGCTACTAAGATCATGCTTTGACCCTACATTATGATTTCAAGTAGATATGTCCATAGTATAACTTTTAGTGTTATGCAGAAATAGAGAAAATAGGTTTAAGCATCTCTGTACTATCCTATAGTCTGCAGCATAGACAGAACCTGAGCAAAACCTGATTTTCACTGCAGTATTATTTGATTTCAGGCTGACACTTCTGCACGCTACATAGTTAGCCTGGTTTACTTTCTGCAGTTTAGACAATAAACTAGAGATAAGAAAGTACAAAAAGCAGCAGAAGAGGTTTTCTCAATGGTACCTCCAAGGACAGTGAGCTGAAATTTATAAATAACTGAACTGTGACAGCAGGGCTAAACTCAGCCCTGTTTTAATGCTGAGGACACAGGAACAGCTTACCATAAAAGACAATATGCCTACATCATACTGGAACTGCCAGAATCTCGTCTAGCCTCCAGATCAGGCCAGCACAATCCTGAAGGCTCTTACAACTAGTGTCACAGTTGAAGTGGTGGCTGGAACCTGAGGAAAGCCCCTCCTGTCAGCTCTCCCTCTTCTCTCCCCCTGCCAGGGAATCACCCTGTCTGACAGGTAGTTCACATCCACCCAGTCCCCAAGGACCCTTTAAAAGTGTGTAGTACAGCTGATTTTCAGAAGACATCAGAACACTAATTTACTCTTCAATTTACTTTAGTTTAAGGTTGAATGTGTCTCTGAGCAGTCTCAGGGCTTGCTTGGACTTCTCGCCTCTATCCCCAGCTGTCTTTTCTCTCCTACTGAGAAGGCAAGTCCTTCCAGCGCAGGAGTTTACCCATGTTATCTACATCCATGCAACCTTCAGCACAGGAATGTCATGAACAGGTGGATTTTAGGGAAGACCAATTCACTAGTAAATGAATATATAACTTTTCATATTGAGAAATTTTTTAAGCAGTTAGCAGTGAAATTGGTAAAAATGGAATCACAGAATCAAAGAATCATTATGGTTGCAAAAGAACTTTAAGATCATCAGGTCCAACTGTTAAGACTGCCAAGTCCGCCACTAAACCATGTCCCTAAGCACTATGTCTACAAGTCTTTTAAATACCTCCAGGGACGGTGACTCAACCACTTCCCTGGGCAGCCTCGTCCAATGCTTGATAGCCCTTTCAGTAAAGAAATTTTTCCTAATATCCAATCTAAACCTTCCCTGGATCAACCTGAGGCCATTTCCTCTTGTCCTATTGTTTGTTACTTGGGAGAAGAGTCCAACACCCACCTCACTACAACCTCCTTTCAAGTAGTTGTAGTGAGTGATAAGGTCTCCCCTGAACCTCCTCTTCTTCAGGCTAAACAACTCAATTTCCCTCAGCCGCTCCACATAAGACCTCCTCTCCAGACTCTTCACCAGCTTTGTTGTCCTTCTCTGGACACACTCCAGCACCTCAGTGTCCTTCTTGTAGTGAGGAGCCCAAAACTGAACACAGTACTCAAGGTGTGGCCTCACCAGTGCCGAGTACAGGGGCACGATCACCTCCCTGCTCCTGCTGGCCACACTGTTCCTGATACAAGCCAGGTCCTTTTCCACCAGGCAGCTTTCCAGCCACTCTTCCCAAGCCTGTAGCGTTTCATGGCATTGTTGTGACTCAAGTGCAGGACCTGGCAGTTGGCTTCGTTGAATGTCATGAGTTTGAATGAGTTTGCCTCAGATCGATCCAACCTGTCCGGATCCTCTGCAGAGCCTTCCTACCCTCAAGCAGATCAACAAACACTCCCACCCAACTTGGTGTCGTCTGCAGGCTTCCTGAGGGTGCACTCGATCCCCACATCCAGATAATTGATTAAGATGTTAAACAGAAATGGCCCCAACACAGAGCCCTGGGGAACATCACTTGTGACTGGCCACCAACTGAATTTAATTCCATTCACCACAATTCTTTGGGCCCAGCCATCCAGCCAGTCATTTACCCTGAGAAGTATATGCCCTTCCAGGCCATGAGCAGCCAATTTCTCCAGGGGGATGCTGTGGGAAACGGTGTCAAAGGCTTTAATAAAGTCTAGGTAGACAATACCCACAGCCATTCCTTCATCCTCTAAGCAGGTCACCTTGCCATAGGAGCACATCAGGTTAGTCAAGCAGGACCTGCCTTTCATAAACCCATGCTTACTGGGCCTGATCCCCTGGTTGTCCTGTACATGCTGCGTGATGGCACTCAAGATGATCTGCTCCATAACTTTCTCTGGCACCAAGGTCAGACTGACAGGCCTGTAGTTCTCCAAATCCTCTGTCTGACCCTTCTTGTAGATGGGCATAATGTTTGCTAATCTCCAGTCAACTGATATAAACATGTGAATAACTACCTACTAGAATGAGAGCTGTTGTGGTTTAGTCCCAGTCAGCAACTAAATACCGGACAGCCGCTTGCTCACTCCCCCGACCCCTGTAGGATGGGGGAGAGAATTGGAAGGGCCAAAGTAAGAAAACTCATGGGTTGAGATAAGAACAGTTTAATAATTAAAACAGAACAGTAATAACAATAACAGTAATAATAGCGAGCGAGCGAGAGATATGAACCCTCAGGAGGAGGAAAAAACAAAAATCCAAACAAGTGATGCTACCACTCACCACCCACCAACTGACGCTGTTGGTCTCCAAGCCGCAATTGCTCCCCCCCTGGCAGGTTCCCCCCAGTTACTATACAGGGCATGACGTCACATGATATGCAACATATCTTTAGCCAGTTTGAATATGCACTCTTAGCTGTGCCCCCTCCCCTCCTGGCTTCTTGTGCACCTGGCAGAGCATGGGAAGCTAGAAAATTCCTTGACTAGTATTAGTACTACCTAGCAACAACTAAAACATCAGTGTGTTATCATCATTATTTTCATACTAAATCCAAAGCACAGCACTAAGCCAGCTACACTGAAGAAAATTATCTTGGCTAAAACCATGGCAGACTAAGTAAAGAATTCTCAACTCTGTTCCTGCAGAAAGGTTGGCACACAATAAATTGTACAAGAAACCTGAAGGGTACTGAGCTCTTCAAACACTTTCCAAGATTCTCTTTGCAAATGACCTAAAATATGCAGAGTTGTCACTGGCCATCTACACTGCATCTTACAACTAACAGCAAATATAAAATTATGCAACAGAACTTAGCCCCGATTATTGTCTCTTTTTTTTATTATTTACAAAATATTGCATGTGTTCAACAAAAAATATTGGCCAAAACTACTTGTCTATTCCTTACCCACACCTGCACATTCCTGGACTCACTCCCCTGTGCTACTTTGCCAAACAACCCATTCAATCTCGTCTCCAGCTGTGTACAATATATCATCGAGGGGTACAAAGTTGAAGTAGGTATTATGGGCAATAGTCAGGGAGTTTTCGTAATCTTCCGGGAGTCCATTAAAGAGGTCATGCTCCACTCTTGGCGCAGACCTCGCTACTGCACGCTTAACACAGCTTATCACAATACAGATCACAATAGTCACAGCTACAATAATTATTAAAGACAGGAGAAGGCTAGGGAGCCACCCTGACAGGGAGAACCCATATGTAACAAAAGCATTCCCCTTAGTCTTCAGATCAGCAGCAATCACCTCCGAGTTTCTTGCCACTTCCTTCACTTTGTTGAGCTGACGCTGAAGCGACCTTGACACGTTTGGGATGCGGACACAGCACTTGTTTCTCGACATGTTCAGGACTCCACATACACCCTTCTCTTTTAGCAACATCAAATCCGATACAGCGGAAGGGGTACGACAACGGCAGCCATCCACCCCATCATTCTCCTGCAAGGGAAAAGAAAACTAAACCTCAGTGGTTGAGCAAAGCTGGGATAAGGGTTACAAGTCAGGAATTATCCGCCGGCTGCTCCTGCTGTGACTTTTCCCACTCCCGTACGGAGCTTCCCAGGCATATAAGCCTCGGGCTTTTGCTAGCGTCAGAGGTACCGCACCAGTAGAAGGCAATTTGAACATGACAGGTTGTTCCACATATGTTCTAAAGGGGAACTTGTCCTTTCGGTCATCGGGATAGGGGTGTCGCCAGTCAATGACGCCGGGACAGCAGGACAAAATGCTCAAATCTTCAGGTTCCCATAACTTCCTCGGCAGTTACTAACAATAGAGACCCCTTGCGGCAACTGTATATGGCAGTTGTGGCGTAAAACGTCAGCATGTCTCTTCATCAAACCATTGGTTTGTTCAGCTATGCCGTTGGACTGAGGACAACATGCTGTGTGGAACACCCATGTAATGCCTTACCCCCGTGCCCCCTCCCGCACCACTCTGGCTGTAAAACGTGACCCGTTTTCAGCTCAAATGTACTCAGGAATGGGCAAAACAACAAAGCACCCTTGCATGGGTAGCAAATCCCTACTCTGCTCTTAACGGATCTCGTGGGTGCGGTGGGCCTAGCCTCTGGGAGGCCTTGAGTCCATCCCCCAGGCTATTAAGGGCTTCCTTGTGTTGCCAAGTCCAATCCCACTCCCTGTGCTTCTGAAGCAAGTCATATAGACAGCGAGCAACCACCGCAAACCCCGCTGTATGCTTCCTCCAGTAGCCAATGTGCCTACCAGCTGCTGTAATTCTGTTGTATTGCCTGGAGTCTGCCCCTTCTCGATAGCCGACAGGGTATCGGTGGGCACCACAATTGCTCCAGCTGTCCGCCAGGCTCCTGGGAATTTAACTTCTTGTCTGGGGCCTTGGCATTTAGAAAGCGGCATACCTAGCCCATTCTTAGCAAACACATTCCAGGTGGCTCCAGCCACTTTCCCCAGCTGGTCTTTGCCATCTCCACCAACTAGGATATCACCTATATCTTGATACATGTGGTTGCCTGATGGCACTTCCACAGCGTTGAGGAGTTTGGCTAAGGTGTTATGGGCAATAGTGGGGGATAGTTTGTATCCTTGTGGGAGTCGACTGAAGGTGTCTTGCGTCCCTTCCCAAGTAAAAGCAAATGGGAGTTTATCCTCCTCCCTTAGGGGAACCATGAAAAACATATCCTTAGCATCTAGGGTGGCCACCCACGGGTGGGCGGCTGCCTGTATTGCCGTCACTATTGAAGTTATGCTCAGGACGGCAGCACTTAGTGGTGGGATATTACTATTTAACCTCCTGTAGTCGATTGTCAAACAGCATCGCCCATTTGGCTTATGCACCGGCCAGACTGGAGTGTTGTAAGGGGGGTGTGTGCGGCTCATGATCTGTCTCTTCTAGAGACCGCCAGTTACCCTTGAAATGCCCTGTTTGGCAGTGGTTGGTAGCAGATACTGGGGGACACGGGTCATTCAAGATTGCGGTAGCATGGGAGCTACTTGCAAAGACCTCATGTGAGTGGCCTCTGTCCCTCTGCACCCTAAACTCCACACCCTGCTGTCAGGGAGATACCATCATTTGCCCACCAGCACACCGGATCCCAATATGTTCTCCTTATGAGGGCTTAGAGCCACTTCCATGGCCATCATCCACTCTTCCCAAGGTAGCCAGAGTTGGGTTTGAGCTAAGGGACAGCTTCCTGCTACGCCCATTACCCCTCTCATGTTATAGCCTTCCCTGATGGTTTCGTTCTTCACTCATCAGCTTGTCATCTATTCAGAACACTGATTTGGGCCCCTGTGTTGATTGGGAATTCTAGACTCACTCGCCTTGGGCCCACAGGAATGTGTTTATAAGGCTCCTGTCAGCGCACCACCGGCAGAAGAAATTCACCATGCGGAGTGGGTAGCCTGGACCCCAGACCACAACTTCGAGTCTTTTGACCCTTGCAGCTCCTCTGGAGGGGGTGTAAAGGGGTTAGCTGTGCCATCATGCGGAGGGGCGGTTACCCGACCGTCTCTCCGGCCCCTGGGGCTCCCTCTAACAATTGCACTGGCCAAAGGTGGTTCTTGCCGGGATCGTGGGTTCGACCCAGGTTACCCCGGCATGGGGGAGGGGGGCTCAGACTCCGAACGCGGAACACACACGTCCGGAGTGGGGTAGTTACGCTGGGTCATGTCTCCGCCCACATCAGTTGGAGCGCGGGCAGATTCTGAGGTGAGGGCTTCGCCGATTGTGTCCTACGGCCCTCTGAATCCTGTCCCTGAGAGACTGAACATGCAGTTTTAAAGCATCCAGTAGCCCTCTGGTGAGAGGTCTGAGGCGGCCGGGCTCCGTTGGTGCACCCCTCGCTGCCCTCCCTGGTACACCACCAGGACACCAGCAGCCCTCTGCCAGCTCCCGCAGTCCTTTCACCCTGGTGCCAGCAGGCTCTCCTCCTCCCATCTGGTCCGCACCCCTGGCCCCGTACGCCACTCGGGGTCTTATCAGCTGGTCGCCTGCCAGCCCCTCACTCAGAAACACTCCAGCTCCCCAGAAACCCCCTGGGCGTCCCCCCACCACCCTCCCCCTTAAAGAAACCCTCCATAAATGCTCGGTTTCCGTTTCTGTGCAAAAACCCGACTTGCAGTTCCCTGAGCTTGGGTCCTGCCTGCAAGCAGGCTCATGGGTTGCCAGGCTCACTGACCTTTCTGTCTTCATGAGGGCTGGCGTGTCCCTTTCCTCCCGTCCCTCTACTCCTTCGCAGTGGTTTTCCTCAGGGTCTCCCCAGATGTCCCCACCCCAGTCCTCAGGATCTGCACCCGTCTCACGCAGGTACAGGAAAACTAACCCAGACAAAGGTCATCTTCAACAACTTTATTTCACAAAACAGCCAAAACCACAAAAAAACCCAACGAGAAACAGGGCGAATCTGAAATCGGCCAACCCTCCAACAGCATCTACACAGAGAACGGGTTTGAGTTGTCAGTCGGGTATTATTACTAGATGTTTGCACACAATAATGATGGTCCAAAGTGTGCGCGCGCACACACATGAACTCACAAAGGGGAATTCTTTCCCTCTCCTGGGTACCCAGAAAGTACAATCGCTCTCCAGGAGTATAGCGGGGGTGGGTTTCACTCAAGGATATATCCAGAAGAAATCACTCAGGCAAAAGAAGGTGAGGGCACTCAATCCCGGGAAGTTTCCTCAGGCACTGTCCCAGCCCACAGGGAGAGGCTACGAACCCAGGCCCGCTGCTCCAAGAAGACCACTCAAAGGGGGTCTCCGGCTGCGCCCGATTTATACCCTGGTTCGGATCTGAGCTGTGGTCATAATTGGTCATGATCCAGAAGCTTCTCCGAACCGAGCTGCCTCCCTGGCTGTGGCCGAGAGGTCCCATCTATCCCCCTCCTCCCACACCGAGGGGTGTAGGTGCCTGTGCCAGGGGGCAGGGCAAAGCGCAAAGGGTGCAAAAATGAGGCGCCAAAAGCCAGAGATCACCATGCCAAAAGCCCCAGTCTCTGGGTGGGGGAGCAGGGGGATGTACCTGCCACGGCCGACTACGCCACAGAGGTGCACAAAGTCAAAGTAGGCAGGTGATGAAACGCAAAACAAGATTTCTTCTAATCCAAAGTGTTTTGGTACTCCAACGAACGTTAGTAAACCACACGTTCAGGAGGCCAAGCACAATTAATTCTACGCAGCCGAATTCCTAAGCTTTAGAATGATGACCCAAGATGCGCAAGCACTCACCTAAGAAGGCAAGGGCTCTCAGCCTGGAGGAGTTACGCTGGGCAGCGTCCCGACCCAAGGGGAGAGTCCCCGACTGCAGACCCGCTGCTCCCCGGAGGACTGGCTCCATCTGCCCCACAGCGGGACCCCATTTATACCCTTTTCAGGTCTGACCTGTGGTCATATATGGCCACGTCAGCGCCTCCTGGACGAGGGTTCTGTTTAGCAGCATTAGTGTACAGGAAAACAGTCACGGCGAGGATGTGAAAAATGAGGGTGTGAAAAGAAGCAGCAGCCGCTGTTTCCATGGTTGGAAACCCCCAGTCTTTATCAGAGCGGGTGCACCTGCCACACAATCTACCCCGTGACCATGGCCACGATTCGACTGGTTTCCTTGATCTAGTGGTACCGTCGCCTCTTGCCTACAAAGTGAAAAGGGAGCACAGTCTCGGTGAGCTTAATGCTCATTGTGGATCATCATTCCTTCATCATTCCAAGATTGCATGGGGGCACCTGACACACAAACACGTTTTAACGGGGCATGCTCCACTGTTGGCGCAGACCTCGCTACTGCACGCTTAACACAGCTTATCACAATACAGATCACAATAGTCACAGCTACAATAATTATTAAAGACAGGAGAAGGCTAGGGAGCCACCCTGACAGGGAGAACCCATATGTAACAAAAGCATTCCCCTTAGTCTTCAGATCAGCAGCAATCACCTCCGAGTTTCTTGCCACTTCCTTCACTTTGTTGAGCTGACGCTGAAGCGACCTTGACACGTTTGGGATGCGGACACAGCACTTGTTTCTCGACATGTTCAGGACTCCACATACACCCTTCTCTTTTAGCAACATCAAATCCGATACAGCGGAAGGGGTACGACAACGGCAGCCATCCACCCCATCATTCGCCTGCAAGGGAAAAGAAAACTAAACCTCAGTGGTTGAGCAAAGCTGGGATAAGGGTTACAAGTCAGGAATTATCCGCCGGCTGCTCCTGCCGTGACTTTTCCCACTCCCGTACGGAGCTTCCCAGGCATATAAGCCTCGGGCTTTTGCTAGCGTCAGAGGTACCGCACCAGTAGAAGGCAATTTGAACATGACAGGTTGTTCCACATATGTTCTAAAGGGGAACTTGTCCTTTCGGTCATCGGGATAGGGGTGTCGCCAGTCAATGACGCCGGGACAGCAGGACAAAATGCTCAAATCTTCAGGTTCCCATAACTTCCCCAGCAGTTACTAACAATAGAGACCCCTTGCGGCAACTGTATATGGCAGTTGTGGCGTAAGACGTCAGCATGTCTCTTCATCAAACCATTGGTTTGTTCAACTATGCCGTTGGACTGAGGACAACATGCTGTGTGGAACACCCATGTAATGCCTTACCCCCGTGCCCCCTCCCGCACCACTCTGGCTGTAAAACGTGACCCGTTTTCAGCTCAAATGTACTCAGGAATGGGCAAAACAACAAAGCACCCTTGCATGGGTAGCAAATCCCTACTCTGCTCTTAACGGATCTCGTGGGTGCGGTGGGCCTAGCCTCTGGGAGGCCTTGAGTCCATCCCCCAGGCTATTAAGGGCTTCCTTGTGTTGCCAAGTCCAATCCCACTCCCTGTGCTTCTGAAGCAAGTCATATAGACAGCGAGCAACCACCGCAAACCCCGCTGTATGCTTCCTCCAGTAGCCAATGTGCCTACCAGCTGCTGTAATTCTGTTGTATTGCCTGGAGTCTGCCCCTTCTCGATAGCCGACAGGGTATCGGTGGGCACCACAATTGCTCCAGCTGTCCGCCAGGCTCCTGGGAATTTAACTTCTTGTCTGGGGCCTTGGCATTTAGAAAGCGGCATACCTAGCCCATTCTTAGCAAACACGTTCCAGGTGGCTCCAGCCACTTTCCCCAGCTGGTCTTTGCCACCTCCACCAACTAGGATATCACCTATATCTTGATACATGTGGTTGCCTGATGGCACTTCCACAGCGTTGAGGAGTTTGGCTAAGGTGTTATGGGCAATAGTGGGGGATAGTTTGTATCCTTGTGGGAGTCGATTGAAGGTGTCTTGCGTCCCTTCCCAAGTAAAAGCAAATGGGAGTTTATCCTCCTCCCTTAGGGGAACCATGAAAAACATATCCTTAGCATCTAGGGTGGCCACCCACGGGTGGGCGGCTGCCTGTACTGCCGTCACTATTGAAGTTATGCTCAGGACGGCAGCACTTAGTGGTGGGATATTACTATTTAACCTCCTGTAGTCGACTGTCAAACAGCATCGCCCATTTGGCTTATGCACCGGCCAGACTGGAGTGTTGTAAGGGGGGTGTGTGCGGCTCATGATCTGTCTCTTCTAGAGACCGCCAGTTACCCCTGAAATGCCCTGTTTGGCAGTGGTTGGTAGCAGATACTGTGGGACACGGGTCATTCAAGATTGCGGTAGCGTGGGAGCTACTTGCAAAGACCTCATGTGAGTGGCCTCTGTCCCTCTGCACCCTAAACTCCACACCCTGCTGTCAGGGAGATACCATCATTTGCCCACCAGCACACCGGATCCCAATATGTTCTCCTTATGAGGGCTTAGAGCCACTTCCATGGCCATCATCCACTCTTCCCAAGGTAGCCAGAGTTGGGTTTGAGCTAAGGGACAGCTTCCTGCTACGCCCATTACCCCTCTCATGTTATAGCCTTCCCTGATGGTTTTGTTCTTCACTCATCAGCTTGTCATCTATTCAGAACACTGATTTGGGCCCCTGTGTTGATTGGGAATTCTAGACTCACTCGCCTTGGGCCCACGGGAATGTGTTTATAAGGCTCCTGTCAGCGCACCACCGGCAGAAGAAATTCACCATGCGGAGTGGGTAGCCTGGACCCCAGACCACAACTTCGAGTCTTTTGACCCTTGCAGCTCCTCTGGAGGGGGTGTAAAGGGGTTAGCTGTGCCATCATGTGGAGGGGCGGTTACCCGACCGTCTCTCCGGCCCCTGGGGCTCCCTCTAACAATTGCACTGGCCAAAGGTGGTTCTTGCCGGGATCGTGGGTTCAACCCAGGTTACCCCGGCATGGGGGAGGGGGGCTCAGACTCCGAACGCGGAACACACACGTCCGGAGTGGGGTAGTTACGCTGGGTCATGTCTCCGCCCACATCAGTTGGAGCGCGGGCAGATTCTGAGGTGAGGGCTTCGCCGATTGTGTCCTACGGCCCTCTGAATCCTGTCCCTGAGAGACTGAACATGCAGTTTTAAAGCATCCAGTAGCCCTCTGGTGAGAGGTCTGAGGCGGCCGGGCTCCGTTGGTGCACCCCTCGCTGCCCTCCCTGGTACACCACCAGGACACCAGCAGCCCTCTGCCAGCTCCCGCAGTCCTTTCACCCTGGTGCCAGCAGGCTCTCCTCCTCCCATCTGGTCCGCACCCCTGGCCCCGTACGCCACTCGGGGTCTTATCAGCTGGTCGCCTGCCAGCCCCTCACTCAGAAACACTCCAGCTCCCCAGAAACCCCCTGGGCGTCCCCCCACCACCCTCCCCCTTAAAGAAACCCTCCACAAATGCTCGGTTTCCGTTTCTGTGCAAAAACCCGACTTGCAGTTCCCTGAGCTTGGGTCCTGCCTGCAAGCAGGCTCATGGGTTGCCAGGCTCACTGACCTTTCTGTCTTCATGAGGGCTGGCGCGTCCCTTTTCTCCCGTCCCTTGTACTCTTGCTCACCCTTTAACCGCTCTTATGTTATAGTCTTCCTTGATGGTTTAATTCTTCATTTATCAGCTTGTCATCTATTCAGAACACTGATTTGGGCCCCTGTGTTGATTGGGAATTCTAGACTCACTCACCTTGGGCCCACGGGAATGTGTTTATAAGGCTCCTGTCAGTGGACTGGTGGTACAGTCGCTCTTAAGAATTCAAGTTCTTGTCCAGGACCTTGGCAGTTAGAAGGTGGCATATTCATGTATATAGACATTGGGATCGAGTGCACCCTCAGCAAGTTTGCACATGTTCCAGTCTGAGTGGTGCAGTTTACAGGCCCGAAGGACTGGATGCCATTCAGAGAGACTCAGACAAGCTGGAAAGGTGGGCTGGTGAGTATTTCATGAGGTTAAACAAGGGCAAGTGCAAGGTCCTGCACATGGGTCAGGGCATCTTCTGACATCAATATAGGCTGGGGCATGAAGAGATGGAGAGCAGGGCTGCTGAGAAGGACTTAGGGGCACTGTTGAACCAAAAGATGGACAGGAGCCAGCAATGTGCACTTGCAGCCCAGAAGGCCACCGTATCCTGGGCTGCATAAAAAGAATAATGGCCAGCAGGTCAATGGAGGTGATTCTGCCCCTCTGCTCTGGTGGGACCCCACCTGGGGTACTGTGTCCAGATCTGGAGTCCTGAGGACAGGAAGGACATGGAACTGTTGGAGTGGGTCCAGAGGAGGGCCACGAAAATTATCTGAGCAGTGGAGCACCTGTCCTATGAAGAAAGGCTGAGAGAGTTGGGGTTGTTCAGCCTGGAGAAGAGAAGGCTGAGGGAGACCTTATTGCAGCCTTCCAGTACTTTAAGGGAGTATATAGGAAAGATGGTGGGTTTGACCTGGGTTACCCCTGGGGGAGAGCTCAGACTCCCAGGGTGGGACACACGCATCTGGGCTGAGGTGATTACCCTTTGTTGTGTCTCTGTCCACATCAGTTTGTGCACAGGCGGGTCCTGAGGTCAGGTTTTTGTCAGTTGTGTCCTATATACTCATAGGTTCTGACCTGTGGTCATATATGGCCATGTCAGCGCCTCCTGGCCGAGGTTTCTGTCTACTGGCAGTTGCGTGTGGTACAACTGTCACAACAAGGGTGTGAAAAGAGGGTGCGAAAAGTGTCAGCAGCCGCTTTGCTTCAATGTTCAGAAAGCCCTGGTCTTTATCAGGGTGGATGCACCTGCCAGAAAAGCAAACTCTGTTTCTCAGAAAGCATCAGGCATCCAAGGTTGCATATAATAGCAAAGCAGGCTTTTTAGCAAAAGGACCTCAGGATAATGGTCCTCCTCCAGAAAGCTGAGAGGACAAGGTGGAGCAAGACCACAGCTTTGCTCATAGTAGAAGCTCTGTGTGAGCCTCAGGCTGTGCAAGCCAGTGGGGCCCAAGCTCCCCTGTCCCAGACCTTCCCTGGCTCACCTTCACATGGGCTGACACATTAGGGACAGGAAGGCTTGTGCCACTGAGTGCGGTAGTCTGGACTAGACAAATAAACATCTTCAGTGAGTAGGAAGAAAAATGCCATAACGTTCAGAAGGGTGGCAGGAGACGGTGGGGTTATGCCTGATGAAGGTAGGTTAGGTTTGGTGGGATAGATGGAAGGAGCTTGTTGGACATTCAGAAATACTTTTTTTGAATAACTATTTTGTTATGTCTCTGAAAGAAGGAAAACTACTTTAGAATCAAAACACCCTTGTAGCATTTCATGATACTATCATAAACATATGTTTCCCTCTAATGCTGTTTAAGGTAACTTATTTGGATTTGAAGCTGGAATTCGTTACCCTTTTCACTGTGTTTACAGACTAGTCTATTATTACAGACATGTTCAACAGCTTGTGTGTTTTACTGTGCTCTATTTACTTGCTTTTGTAATAAAACAAATGAGGTTTGGGAGGTTTTCTACTGGAGAAAAACAGTAAAAGATAACTTTAAGTGTGATTCAAAGCCTGCTGCATCAATGGCAAAGATTCAAGTTTTCCATTAATATTTCCTCAAATTTTAAGGAAATGGAGCATGTATGTAGAAAGAAAATTTTTATTTTATTTATACAATTCTCAACATAATAATTTATAATATTGTATTAGCCTGTTTTGAAAGGTGTAGACACATAATCAGACAAAATGATCAACAAGGAAATACTACATTTCATACTCGTTACCTGTACGGCTAATTATGCATCTCCAAAAGTTATACAGCTAAATAAAGTGGTCAGATTTTCAGATGTTTTAGGCATTTAGACATTCTTATGCAGCACATTTCAAAATAAGACCATGTCACTTAACGGTTACAAAGCAGTGAGATTTTTCTGAAAATCTTTCAAATCACCCTGTTTTTTCTCAAAGCAATGTGAATACTGCCATCTAGCTATACTGTAATGGTATATCTTTGGAATAGACAAGTGTAGGGTCTTGCACCTGGGAAAACATAATCCGGGAGTGCAGCACAGACTGGGATCCGCCTGGCTGGAGAGCAGCTCTGTGGAAAGGAACCTGGAGGTCCTGGTGGACAGAGAGCTCAACATGAGTGACCAGTGTGCTGCTGCGGCCAAGAAGGCCAACAGGATGCTGGGTTGCATCAAAAAGGGCATCACCAGCAGAGATAAAGAAGTCATCATCCCACTCTACTCAGCGCTTGTCAGGCCACACATGGAGTACTGCATACAGTTCTTGTCCCCGCTCTACAAAAAGGATGTGGACAGGCTGGAAGGGGTCCAGAGAAGGGCCACCAAGATGATCGAAGGACTGGGAAGCCTGCCGTATGAGGATAGGCTGGGAGAACTGGGTTTGTTCAGCCTTGAGAAAAGGAGGCTCAGAGGGGATCTCATCACCATGTACCAGTACTTAAGGGGTAGCTACAAAGAAGATGGAGACCCCCTTTTTACATGGAGTCACAAGGAGAGGACAAGGGGGAATGGACACAAGTTGCTCTTGGGGAGATTCCGATTGGACACCAGAGGGAAATTTTTCACAGTGAGGACAGCCACCCCTTGGAATAACCTCTGCAGGGAAGTGGGTGACTTGGCCATGTTGGACACCTTTAAGAGTCGTCTGGCCAGGGTGCTGGGCCATCTTGTCTAGACTGTGCTCTTCCCAGAAAGGTTGGACTAGATGATCCCTGAGGTGCCTTCCATCCTGTGATTCTGTGATTCTGTGGTTCTGTGATCTTTAGTCCAGTTCTACTACACACACTTTTTCAGTTGCAGATTGGAATAGAGCAGAACTAAGATACAAAAGTTCTGACTGCATTTCTGTTAATTAAAAAAGATGTAGGCACCATTTATTATTAAAATAATATTATAGTATTACAAAATACTATTTTGACAGTAAACTGAAAAGTTAGGAACAACAAGTTGAAGGTTCAAATTATTGCATCTTATGGTAAACAAGCTATTCCTTGTGAATGACTTCTTTTACAAATGCAGGATCTTATTTTTCAAAGGTTTATACATGTCTGTAACTGAATGGCGTAACTAATAAAGTTAAAAACACAGATTAGTAAATTGAAGTCTAGATCCTCTTGCTAGTTTAAGATTCACCTACCAAAGAGCAGGATTTCTTTGTAGTAATAATTTTGTCTAACAAATATCTTTATTATTATAGTTGAACCAGGAATTTTTTGGAAACTTTATATAGAATGTCAGCTGAACACTCAGTATTCAAACTGTACCGGTCGAGTTCTGCTGTTGGCCATATGAAGGCACTTTCAGATTAATATCATTGCATGCTCAAGATGTTGATCCACCAGGTGTCCTACTCAGCACTTCTTCGGGTAACCAAAAGACCAAGAGACTGAAGACACATGCACAGAACTTGCCCTGATACTGAGAGGGCCGTGGATGGTCTCAGCACCTAGACTTGGGAACTAGAACTGATTTCCACAGCTTTTTCCACGTTTTATCCAGAACATTATGTACATAGCTGTGCAGAGCCAGACTGTTGGTAGGGATTACTCAATGGGTAACTAGAACCATTCTAGTTGAGCTCCTGCCCATCAATTTACAGAATCACAGAATGGCAGGGGTTGGAAGGGACCTCTGGAGATCATCTTCTCCAACCCCCCTGCTTGAGCAGGTGTAGCTAGAGCAGGGAGCACAGGACCGCACCCAGGTGGGTTTTGAATGTCTCCAGGGAGGGAGACTCCACAACCTCTCTGGGCAGCCTGTTCTGCTGCTCTGTCACCCTCAATTTGAGGAGCTTGTACTTCAAAACAATTTGAGATATGCAACTCTTCAACTTTCTTCCCTAGGCAGGGAAAACTGATGCAATTACCACCTAGTTATGCCACCTAGTTAAATGCACGGTGTTATTTCTAAGTACAAAGCTAACAGGAAAACTATCCACTTCCCACCTGAGGAAGAAAAATTCGATGTAAGTTAGCACACACGCAGGGGGACTTCAAATAGAAAGCAAAACTTATCCAAAGACAGACATAGCTTAAACATGAGAGGAAACCTACATAAGCAGATGTCACTTAGCTAGTATTTAATATATCCTTACCAAACAAGACACAAAATATGACATATGTCTCTGCACGGGACCAGTTCACAGAATTGTCTAATCTAAAACAAAAGGAAGGAGAGGGGTAGCCCTGTATGTTAGGGAGTGTTTTGATTGTCTAGAGCTTAATGATGGTGACGACAGGGTGGAGTATTTATGGGTAAGAATCAGGCGGAAGGCCAACAAGGCAGATATCATGGTGGGAGTCTATTACAGACCACCCAACCTGGATGAAGAGGCAGATGAAATATTGTATAAGCAGCTGGGAGACATCTCACAATCGATAGCCCTTGTTCTCATGGGGGCTTCAACTTACCAGCTGCCTGCTGGAAATACAATACAGCAGAGATGAAACAGTCTAGGAGGTTCTTGGAGTGTGTGGAAGATAACTTCCTGACACAGCTGGTGGGGGAGCCAACTAGGGAAGGCGCCCTGCTGGACCTGTTGTTTGTGAATTGAGAAGGTCATGTGATGGTTGGAGGCCTTCTTGGGCATAGTGATCACAAAATGATAGAGTTTTTAATTCTTGGAGAAGTAAGGAGGGGGGGTCAGCAGAACTGCTACCTTGGACTTCCAGAGGGCGGACTTTGGCCTGTTTAGGAGTGTGGTTGACAGAGACCCTTGGAAGGCAGGCCTGAAGGGCAAAGGAGTCCAGGAAGGATGGACATTCTTCAAGAAGGAAATCTTGAAGGCTCAGGAGCAGGCCATCCCCATGTGCCAAAAGACGAGCCGGTGGGGAAGATGACTGGCCTGGCTGAACAGAGAGCTGTGGCTGGAACTTAGGAAAAAAAGGAGAGTTTATGACCCTTGGAAGGGGAGGCAGGCAACTCAGGAAGACTAAAAGGACGGCACGATGTTATGCAGGGAAAAAATTAAAAGGGCCAAAGCCCAATTAGAACTTAATCTGGCTACTGCTGAAAAAGACAACAAAAAGTATTTCTATAAATACATCAACAAAAAAAGGAGGGCTAAGGAGAATCTTCATCCTTTATTGGATGCAGAGGGGAACATAGGGGCAAAGGATGAGAAAAAGGCTGAGGTACTTAATGCCTCCTTTGACTCAGTCTTTAATAGCAAGACCAGTTGTTCTCTGGGTACCCAGCCCCCTGAGCTGGAAGACAGGGATGGGGAGTGGAAAGGAGCCCCTTTAATCCCAGGGGAAATGGTTAGCAACCTGCTACACCACTTAGACATACAAAAGTCTATGGGGCCACATGGGATCCACCCAAGGGTACTGAGGGAGCTGTCGGAAGTGCTTACCAAGCCACCTTCCATCATTTACCAGCAGTCCTGGCTAACCAGGGAGGTCCCAGTTGACTGGAGATTAGCAAATGTTATGCCCATCTACAAGAAGGGTCAGACAGAGGATTTGGAGAACTACAGGCCTGTCAGTCTGACCTTGGTGCCAGAGAAAGTTATGGAGCAGATCATCTTGAGTGCCATCACGCACCACGTACAGGACAACCAGGGGATCAGGCCCAGTAAGCATGGGTTTATGAAAGGCAGGTCCTGCTTGACTAACCTGATGTGCTCCTATGGCAAGGTGACCTACTTAGTAGATGAGGGAAAGGCTATGGGTATTGTCTGCATAGACTTTATTAAAGCCTTTGACACTGCTTCCCACAGCATTCCCCTGGAGAAACTGGCTGCTCATGGCTTAGACTGGTGTACACTTTGCTGGACAAAAAACTGGCTGGATGGCTGGGCCCAAAGAATTGTGGTGAATGGAGTTAAATTCAGTTGGTGGCCAGTCACAAGTGGTGTTCCCCAGGGCTCAGTGTTGGGGCCATTTCTGTTTAATATCTTTATCAGTGATCTGGATGAGGGGGTTGAATGCACCCTCAGGAAGTCTGCAGATGACACCAAGTTGGGTGGGAGTGTTGATTTGCTTGAGGGTAGGAAGGCTCTGCAGAGGATCTGGACAGGCTGGATCAATGGGCCAAGGACAACTGTTTGAGGTTTAACAAGGCCAAGTGCCATGTTCTGCACTTGAGTCACAACAATGCCATGTAACTCTATGGGCTTGGGGAAGAGTGGCTGGAAAGCTGCCTGGCGGAGAAGAACCTGGGGATGTTGGTCAACAGCCAGCTGAATATGAGCCAGCAGTGTGCTCAGGTGGCCAAGAAGGCCAACAGCATCCTGGCTTGTATCAGGAATAGTGTGGCCAGCAGGAGAAGGGAAGTGATTGTGCCCCTGTACTCAGCACTGGTGAGGCCGTACCTCAAATATTGTGTTCAGTTTTGGGTCCCTCAGTACAAGAAGGACATTGAGTTGCTGGAGTGTGTCCAGAGAAGGGCAACAAAGCTGGTGAAGGGTCCAGAGCACAAGACTTCTGTGGAGCGGCTGAGGCAGCTGGGATTGTTTAGCTTGGAGAAGAGGAGGCTGAGGGGAGACCTTATCACTTATCACTACAACTACCTGAAAGGAGGTTGTAGTGAGGTGGGTGTTGGACTCTTTTCCCAAGTAACAAACAATAGGATGAGAAGAAATGGCCTTGAGTTGCATCAGGGGAGGTTTAGATTGGATATTAGGAAAAGTTTCTTCACTGAAAGAGTTATCAAGCATTAGAACAGGCTGCCCAGGGAAGTGGGTGAGTCACCATCCCTGGAGGTATTTAAAAGACTTGTAGATGTAGTGCTTAGGGACATGGTTTAGTGGTGGACTTGGCAGTGTTGGGTTAATGTTTGGACCTGAAGATCTGAAAGGTCATTTCCAACCTAAATGATTCTGTGATTCTATGAAAACCTGACCAATACCAGATTCATCAAAGAAGATGCAAGATAACATGTTTTTCTTACAGAATAACAGCCCTCAGACCCATCGTAGTTCAAGCCACAGGAGATTAGTCTGTATTTCAAATCATGAAGAGCTGAGACTACAAGAAGAAAAGACAGAACTGCCATAGGCTTCCAGACTTCCCAGACTGCTTCATCTAAGTCATTAGGAAAACAGATATTCTCCCACGTCATCTGTAGCAAAATTGTGATGATAGTTGTTTTTACATCTAGTATATCACAAGGCCCTAATTCTGTCAATATTATTTGAACAGCTCACACAGACACACAGAGGTGAATGAGAGTTACAGCTTCTTATTAAAAGATGAAGAGACTCCATGCAATCAAATGACTAAATTTATCACAAATGCTGAGCCACTCTAGGCCACTGGAAAACAACAAAAAAAAGCAATGTTTTATATCACTGGGGCAATAGATAGTTTTCATTTTGACACATTAATGCTTAATGGTGGTGTGAGCCACAAAATGCCAGAAGACAATCAAGAAGTTATCTCTGATGTGCCCAGAGAAATTAATTTATGGTGAAGTGAAATCAGCATGCTGTCATCTGTTTCTCCCAAACATCAGGAGCAATTAAAAAAAAATCTTTAATTATGGATACAGTGTTAGATGCACTTCTTCCTAATTTTGCATTTTTAATTTTGAATTTTTAAACTTTGTGTATCCCACACACCCACACCAAAAAAAAAAGAAAAACCCACAACAACCCAGCAAGTTAAATTGCATCATTCAGGATTATTTATTAATTGTGTAACATTTCACTCCCAGACTTGTGAAGTGCAAAGTCCTTGCCCCTGAGTGGTCTCTGTTTTTTGACAGCAGCATAAATTGCACCTTTGGTGCTAAAAGAAAAAGAAATAAATTTCACCAGCTCAGCTGCTTTCTGCCGTCTGACAGTATGTCAGATCATTCTAGAAAACACATAGCTGCTATCTAATAAAGTGGCCACTATTCCAAGTGCCACAAAGGGGTATGATAGAATACTCCATCAGCATTTTAGTTTATTTTTCCTCTGAACTGGACAAGCAGCATCTCAATATTGTAATCAATATGGGAAAAACCTGAGTCTGTGGTGCCCAGCTTTACTGTGATCTGTCCCAGCAGGGACACATTTATCTATAACCCACCCAAGAGAATAGCTTTGTTATCACTAGTCTTTATAGACCCAGGTATTTTCCTGGTAGTATTATCTTCCGACCATTTTTGTCAACTTACTTTATGAGCTACTGAATTAGCAAACTGAACTCCCATTCACCATAAACTGGTCAATTATGTCTCTCCCTAGTTCTCACATACCTATTTCCACTGCATCAGACCCTGTTGTAGCAGACCCTCCAAGAGCACTTTGAACCCTTTCCAGAAAAATTTCCCTTAGACTTCACTTGAAGACCGTGCTTGTAGCATCTCTGAAGGCAGGAAATGTTAAATCTGGGGTCCCATAAAATGGTCTAGGTTTTCTGTGCTTACTCTGTGCTTACCCTGTTACTCTGTGGGTACCCCTATTCAACATAAGAATACAGCAGATTAAGGAGATAGATAGCATTTAATGGTTACATACATGCAAATGACTGCTCACAGCAAAGGGCAGGGAAAAACCTTGTTCAAGATGGCTGCAGTCTGGCAAGTGGCCAAATGCAATGCACAGATGATTGGACCCATACCTATATCTTTGAATTTGTAGTCTCCGCCTTCCCAGGGCCATACTGCTAACAGCCAGGTTATTCCATCACCCTTTGGGAATGGGCAACCCAGATGAGATCTTCTCAGGAGCCACCTACCCTTTCCAGATGTTTCATAAAATCATAGAATGTCCTGAGCTGGAAGGGACCCACAAGGATCATCAAGTCCAACTCCTGTACCTGAACAGGACAACCCAAAAATTCACACCATATCTCTGAGGGCATTGCCCAAGTGCTTACTGAATATCATCAGGCTTGGTGCCATGCCTGCCTCCCTGGGGTGCCTGTTCCAGGGCTCCACCACCCTCTGGGTGAAGAACCTTTTTTTAATATCCAACCTAAACCTCCCCAGGCACATCTCCCTGCCATTCCCTTGGGTCCTATCATTGGTCACCAGAGAGAAGAGATCAGCACCTGTCCTCCTCCTCCCCTTGTGAGGAAGCTGTAGATTACAGTGGGGTGTCCTCTCGGTCTCCTCTTCTCCAGTCTGAACAAACCAAGTGACTTTAGCCACTCCTCATATGGCTTCCTCTCTAAACCCTTCACCAATTTTGTGGTCCTCCTCTGGACACTCTCTAGTAGCTTTGTATCCTTAATGTACTGTGGCACCCAAAACTGCACACTGTACTCAAGATGAGGCCGCATCAGTGCAGAGTAGAGCGGGACAACCACCTCCCTCGACCAGCTGCAATGCAGTGCTTGATGCACCCCAGGACACAGTTGGCCCTTTTGGCTGCCAGGGCACACTGTTGGCTCATGTTCAGCTTGCCGTCGACCAGAACCCCCAGGTCCCTCTCTGCAGAGCTGCTCTCCAGCATCTCATTCCCCAATCTGTATGTACCTCCAGGGTTGCCGTGACCCAGGTGCAAAATCCAGCACTTGTCCTCATTAAACTTCATACGGTTGGTGATTGCCCAGCTCTCTAATTTGTCTAGATCCCTCTGCAGGTCCTCTCTGCCCCTGAGAGTGTCAACAGCACCTTCTAATTTTGTGTCATCAGCAAACTTAATTAGTATTCCTTCCAGTCCTGCATCCAAGTAATTTATGAAGACTAAGGAGTACTGGCCCCAAGACAGATCCCTGAGGAACCCCAATAGTGACTGGCCACCAGCCTGTTGTAACCCCATTTGCTATAACCCTTTGAGCTCAATCCATCAGCCAATTGCTCACCCACTGCATTACACGTTTATTCAGCTGTGTGCTGGGCATTTTGTCAAAGAGAATACTGTGAGAGATAGTATCAAAAGCTTTACTGAAATCCAAAAAGATTACATCGGCTGGCTTCCCTTGGTCAACTAGGTGGATAACTATGTCATAGAAAGAAATTAAGTTTGTTAAGCAGGACTTTCCCCTCATGAACCCATGCTGGCAGGGACCAATGACTGCTGTCTTTCAAGTGTTTTTCAATAACTCCCAGGACAATCTTCTCCATAATTTTGCCAGGCTCATGTGTGTGTGCTGTCTAGGATGCTAAGTGCATTACCCCTGCTTGTAGTTCAAGCCTATCAACATTGCACATATGTGCTGAAGATGTGTTCTTGCACCTTAACAAAGTGCCGGTTCACTCTGAGGTCAGTAGATGGCATAATTTTAGAAAGCTGCCATTTCCTCACATGGCTTCAGGACAATTTATCTACAAATGATTATGGGGCTTGAGGGCAGAAAAAAAGGTAATCATCACAGGTAAGATCATCTACTCATCCACCACAAAAGTTTTTACTATTGTTACAAGCTGTAGAGTAATTATGTATTCCATTGTACCCACACAACAGTGATTTATTGTGCTTCCATCAGTGTTTTGGGGGCTGCTTACTAAAAGCACTCTGTCTACACAGCATGATTCCCATCGGGTGCTTAAGCAGGTTACAGTCGTACCGGCATTTGGTGTAAGTCACTGAAATTTATTTGCATACTAGTAAGTGGTTTTGGAGAATTCTCGCACATTTTTTATTCACAGCCTCACCCCCTCCATGTTTGCTAACTTCTACAAATCAGTTTGAGGTCCCTCAATGATTTTACTGTTTTAATGATGTTTAAATAACTTGGATATACATGCTTATATATCTAAATACATATATATATGTAACTATTGCCTAGCTTATGTAGAACTTCTATGTTATTAAAGCACAAACTCAGGAGATATTTGGGGAAAATTATTTTTGTGAAAGTGCAGACAAAAATTAAGGAAGCCCACAGTGGTTGTTTAGATTGAAATCACTAACGATATAGCTCACCATAAATAGTTACCATTTGCAAATGAGGATGAAGACTTGCAGAATAAACATGCAGTTGAATTTTTGCAGATTCAGGTCAGGCAAAACAGTTTATTTCTATAGCTATAGGAGGGAATGCATAGTGACAGAGGTTCAGTCCTTTACCAGTGTGAATTCTGACTTAAAGCAAAAGTACTAGGGCTTATATAAATTCACAGCGGATACAAGCTGCCTTGCGAGGGGGCCCGATATGGCAGAGCAGCATCTGCATGGAAGGAAACGTTGCCACGGTGGACATGCCTGTGCGTTCCTGATAGCTCAGAGCATGCAGCCAGGCGGCCTCCGTGTACATCTGTTCAGCTCATTCCTCTCTCATTTGTGATGCTGCTGAGCCCTTCACCAACTTCTAGGCCTAGCACGGTCTGCTTCCACAAACAGTGTTGGTAAAACAGATTATTTAGGCCTGTTTCCAGAAAATCCTCAACTACTGAAAATGCTGAGCTCTCTCTATTGACCGATAAAAATGACATAAATGTTTCTCTTTAGGAGGCATCCTCTCAACTGATCTACATAAACTACTTGCAGCTTCTGCTCTTACAGAAATAAAAAAATAATCTATCATCACCTCATCACTTACATCTTCTCAAGACTGACCTGTGGTTCAGCACTCTTTCAGCTGGTTTATTTAATCTATTTCTACATTCTGCTTAAATCATGTCTTTAAGAAGGAACCAAACTGAAGTAGCTGAGCTCTGAGAAGCAGAATTGTGTTGTTCCTACTCCTCTCTAGGAATCCACTTAAGGTCACTATTTTGATTGTTTTTGGTTTGGGGTTTTCTCTGTTTAAGGATGAGACCAGCATTTATTTCATAGAATCACAGAATCTGGGTTGCATCAAAAAGGGCATCACCAGCAGAGATAAAGAAGTCATCATCCTACTCTACTCAGCGCTTATCAGGCCACACATGGAGTACTGCATACAGTTCTTGTCCCCGCTCTACAAAAAGGATGTGGACAGGCTGGAAGGGGTCCAGAGAAGGGCCACCAAGATGATCAAGGGACTGGGAAGCCTGCCGTATGAGGACAGGCTGGGAGAACTGGGTTTGTTCAGCCTTGAGAGAAGGAGGCTCAGAGGGGATCTCATCACCATGTACCAGCACTTAAGGGGTAGCTACAAAGAAGATGGAGACTCCCGTTTTACATGGAGTCACAAGGAGAGGACAAGGGGGAATGGACACAAGTTGCTCTTGGGGAGATTCCGTTTGGACACGAGAGAGAAGTTTTTCACAGTGAGGACAGTCACCCAGTGGAATAATCTCTGCAGGGAAGTGGTTGACTCGGCCACGTTGGACACCTTTAAGAGTCGTCTGGCCAGGGTGCTGGGCCATCTTGTCTAGACTGCGCTCTTCCTAGAAAGGTTGGACTAGATGATCCCTGAGGTGCCTTCCAACCTGGGATTCTGTGATTCGTTGCGATTCTGTGAAAAGTTTAGGCCTGAAGGGGTTGCTGCAAGTCATCTAGTCCAACCCTCCACTCAAAGCATAGCCAGCTCTGAAGCTACACCTAGTTGCTCAGGTCTTGTCCAGTTGGGTTCTGAACACCCCAGGGATGGAGGCTGCCTGGCCTCCCTGGGCAAACTGTGACCCATGTCTGACCACCTGCGTGGTTCAAAAAACAGTCCTTCTACTGACTTGCAGCACTGCTTGAAAAGAGAGTGTTGCTTTCCATCGTAAAACTGTTTTTCAGCTCCTTTTAAGTCTCGCATATATCCCCATAACATAATTCAGTGTCATCTAGTTACCCGAGCCTAACCTATCATCTGTTTAAACCAATGTTTAGGCCCCTCTCCACCTCATCCATCTGCAGACTACTTCATATACAAATGCCATCCTCATCACTGTTTGAAGAGAGGAACTCTCCCTGATTTGTGGATGGCTTGTCTCTCCTCCAGGTTGTTCTCTGTTTCTTGTCAGTAGGGAAAGGAGTGAAGAGCGGGCAAGTGAGAAGGTGGTGACACAGAATTCCTAGGTAAATGTTGTACTACCAGCTACCGCGCGTGATGAATTTCCAGAGATACTTCAGAGCTAAATGAAACTAAGAGGCAAACCCATCTTCCAGGACTGTGCTGGACAGGGCTGCCACTGCCTAAACACAATCTTTAATATGAATTTCTTATGGGCTGTGGTCCTGAGTGTGTTAATGGCTGATTCACCATCAGCATTCACATGTCAGTACCTGAGAAAGCAAGGTAATTAGCCCCAACAGGGCTGGCACTCAGCAGGTTCTGGATGAGCTGTCTAAGGTAAAGAACCATGCACCATGGATGGCACCTTTGCTAGATTTAACATGGCTAGAATTTGTCTATGTGAAAGCCAAGCTTCGGAAGATTTTTAGCATTGGTTATGAAAGTGGCAAATAAATAATATACTGCCAGATTATATTCAGAAATTCTAACAGCTGTTTCACAGAGATGTTGAAGTTTCACTGAGAACACGAGTGCTCATGTTCTAAGGCAAGTGCTGGAAATTTAGCGAGACCGTTTTTCTTTCGGTTTCTCACACCACCCGTGGACAACCGCGGCTCCTCGGGCCCGCAGCTACGGAGCCCGTACCTGGGGAGGCAGCCGGCCCCGCCTTCCCCAGGCCTGGAAATGAGCCTCACCCTGAGACAGCCACCTCCGCACACACGGCACCTCTCCCAGCAAGGCAGTCAGTCATTTTGTCACAATCCTAGTAACAGTCAAAATGGAATACGAAACTTGTGACGTAGAAGGGGAGACTTTTAAGCTCCCGCCCGCGGTGGACGTGGGGGGTGGCAGGAGGACGCGTCCTCCTTTTTCCTGACAGGCGATCAAGTCGGGGGAAGGCACGCATCACCACCACGGTTTATGAAACGGCTTTTATTAACTGAACAGTCGCTACCACGAGAGTCGAGCTGTCACAACCACGCAGCGCGCCGCCAGCGCGCCCCCGCACCTCCGCTCCTCCTCACGCCTGCCCACGCCGGCCCCACAGCAGGCCCCTGCACAGGGTCTCCCTCGCCCCGCCGCGGAGGCCTTCCCAGCCTGGTTCCCCTGCCCGGCCGCCGCCAGAACGAAGCCCCCTCAGCACCGCCCCGCCACCGCCCCCATAAGTGACGTCATAGCAGCGTGCCTGACGCAGGAGGAGGCGGTGGCGCAGGCGGGGCGGGGCCGGGCCTGGCTCGGTGAGCGCGGGGTTGGGCTTTCCCGGGCCGGAGGGGGCTTGGTGGGCGGTCGTGGGGCGGTCGGTCGCGGGGTGGGCATCACCGCGCGGCTGCCGCCTCCTCGGCTGCCTCCGGGCAGTCCCGGGCGGTGTCCTGAAGCGAGGGCGGCGGTCCGGTCAGTGCGGGGCTGGGGCGCCGGCGTGAGCCTCGGGGAGCCGGGCCGGGGCCGGGCCGGGCGGGCGGCGGCCCGTATCCTCCCCCTGCGCGGGGCAGGCGGGGCGCGGGCAGCGGGCGCGGAGCCCCGCATCCCCGCGCTGCGGCCGGGGGTCTCGGCGGGAGCGGGAAACCCCCCGCCCCGGGCTGCCAGAGTCGTCAGGGAGAGCTGGGGCCGAGGCGGGGGGCACGGAGTGCGGTGGGAGCGGGCCCGGGTAAAGTAGCAATGATAACCGTCTCCTGAGTGCTTCCTCATGAATCTGAGAGGTCACTTGTCAAAATACTTTGGAAAACTGCTCCTTAATTTTATTTTTTTTAAAGATTCATGCCGGGCAGTTTGGGTTTGAGTTGTTTGTATATGGAAAAATACGTTGGCAGCAATCAGAAACCGGCAGGCGCACTGTTAATGAAAAAGCATTAAATAGCTATCTTACATAACCCTAAATTTTCCGTGATGCTGTTAGAAACTTTGGCCGCAGAATGGTAGATGGTGACAATGTCTTTGCACTTCAGTGCTGTGGGGAATGTAAATGCTGGGCAGCACGGCTGCGTGACGAGGGGAATCATCTGCCCTGCTGGTCTGTCGCTTTCTGGTTTAGAGCAGTGCCAAGTAGGCACTCAAAGCTTAAAAGCTCTGCGTTGAGAGCATGCGGTGGAAATGCAGACCAAGGAGTCAGAAAGTCCAATTATTTGAACAAAAAAAGGCTTGAGACAGGAGTAGTACCGAGAGGAGGAAGATTAGACATGCTGGCTGGGTGAATGTAGGTGGTGGGATACGGGCCTGAGAAGATGGCGTAGGTTGGAATGTCAGAAGGTGGGAGTTTACTGAAGTCTTCAGTAATTTTAAGAGATTAACAATTACCAGGTCAGATCGGATCACTGACTTTCTCTGTTGTATGGTCTTTGATGCTATCTAGCCATAGGTGCTTAAAGACTAGCAGTAGGCCACCACTTAATGAAAAAAATTAAGGGCTACTTGAACAAACCACTCTAAACTAAAAGCAAAAAAACGTAAAATTGTCAGCTAGTAGATGGCTTGAATTAGTTGAAATCCTTTATGACATTTCATTAAGCTTGTTCTCTGAATTCCTGAAAGTAACTAATACTTTCTTAATTGCTCTTTCCCCACAGAAATAAGGCTTAATTCTGTCCGCATGGTAGTTCTCCTTCAACCTCTTCATCTTTGAAATCAGTGGCTGATAGAAAAACAGTTGACAAATAGGAAGAGCTCTTGGATTAAGGGGTTTGTTTTGGTTTTGCTTTTTCCTCCCCTACGCCCCTCAGCTTTCAACAACAGTGAGCTGGAAGGAGTGTCCTACCTCTGCCAGTCAGGATATTTAATCCTTTTAATAAGCTTTAGGCCTCTTGTTTACGTTCTGACAGTAAGATCAAGCACTGAGCTGTATTTTTTTAATTAAAATTATTTTTTAATGAAGTGGGGTTTGCTGCTTCAGAGGAAGGATGGCCATCCAGATAGTTGAGATGTTAGTTTACAATATCAAATTGAACTTGAGTTTCCCTGTTGCACTGCAGCCTCCCTTGGTCGAGTCACTTAAAACCACAGAGTGTATCTATACTGATAAATGAAAAAGGGCCAAGGAATGAGTTTGAGCACTGGATTAATCTGTGATTATCTACAGTGCCTGTTAGCTCTGTTCTTAGCTCTGTTTTGGACCAGCTTTCTCCAAGACAAGTTCCTCTAAATCTTACTTAGTACTAAGTCGTACAGATCTGGGCCAATCTGTACTGGCCATAGGACCAAAGGTTGGTTTATGGCATGCTTGTATTTAGTAATATACACTTTGCCAATTCATTCCAGCTTTAAAACAGAGGAAACAAGACTCTGTGTTGTGTAGAAATAGATTACAGATAAATATTAAACCTTGCAGGACACTTAAACACTGTATTAAGATCATACACTGAAAATAATAATGACTGAGGATCTTCCTTGCTTGTGATTGGATTGCTACTTACATGTTCTGTTTCAGAGAATATTTCTTCTTGCCTTGTGAGGGAGCAATCCAGATGGCTTATTTACTTTACACTATTCATTCTTTTGTATTAATTTTAATAAATTAATAAGAATGAACTAAATTCAGCTCTTCAGGCTGACTTTTAGTTATCCTGTGTTAAATTTAAAATCCACTGTGAATTCCTTCTTCCATTTCCAAGTGCTTTGCCACCCAAATGCATAGTTTGGTGGTAACTATACTGTACGTGTACTGCAAACTTGGGATGTTTCAAACAATCAGATGAGTTGTAACACTCCCACTCTTCTGAATTGCTGAGCCAGCTTTTGTATCTCCACCGTGCATGAGTGCTGTGTATGCACTGTTTGTGCTGACACCTCTGTTTTCTTACAGACCTTTTTTAGTGTTAATAAAAACTGAGCTTTAGCAAGAAGAGTGATGTTGACAGTACGACGAGCGTACAGTAAACAGTAAACTAGTTCACTATGAAGTTGGAATGTAGCTATGATTTCAGGATTTTACTTGATGTCTCTTCTTGTTTATATACTAACAATCACTAGCAAAAGAATTATTCAAAATCTGTCAAGTGGCTTAGCCTTAGCCTCCCCCAGCAAAAACAAATCAAAAAGTATGGCGCAAAGTACACTATGGTACTGCAGTTGTGTTCACACAAATGAATTGTTTAATTAAAGCCTTAAGAAGGGATTTGTTACAAAATTGGATTCACAGGCACTAAAAAATGTCAAAACACTAAATTTTGCTTATAAAGAAGTAAACTGTGATGTTAGGTTAAACTCTGTCTTTCTCAGTCTTCTAAACATTTTCTGTGTTTTGGAAATCCACAGTAATTTTTAAATCAGAGCCCTTTACTTTTAAATTGTTTCTCACCTTTAGACCCCTCTTACAAGGGAAAATGGATTTTTCATTAGTAAATACAAGTGTTGACACAAGATGATGTGGTATGGGAGTCCTTAGGTTTTATTGCTAGCCAGTAATTCAATTCAATATCTTTAATGGTTAATGTCTCGATTATAAAATATATGGCATGGTTAAGTCTAATTTTTCACGTAAAGATCCAGCTATATTCACAAACTTGTTAAACAAGTTCTTTCCAATTACTGTCATAATTGCTTGCTGCTGCGTTGATCAGAAGCATGCTGATAACTTCTAAATTTGATGTCCTTGGTGGCTATTAAATATACACTTATGCCAGTGTTGTTCTTCAGCTTAAATCAAAGATGTTGAGCCTGTTGGCAGCAGGTGACCACAATCAACCAGAAAAGTCTCCTCCAGACCAGGATTTGTTTTTCTGCTACATGATGGGGAATGGGCAGCGAGCCTGGTGGCTTGAGTCGCACGTGACCCGCTCCACGTGGGCTGCCTTCTCAAGCTACCTTCATAGTCTTAGCTACGTGTCTGTCATTGGACTGAAATAACGTATCTCATCATTTGCATGAAATTGGGATCCTGTCGCACCATACAAATACAGATGCGTTCAAGATTACATGGCACTTCTGTCCTGTGACTGCAGATGCATCAGTCACATAAGCGCTCTCTGCATTTTGATCATCAAGGATCTAGGAGTAGAGCACGGCATTCCATCTTTACCCCTTTAAAGTTGTTTCAGGATCTGCACTTCTTAAGTGTCTCGTTTTTCTTGGCGTAGAAGGAGGTTATTTTTCAGATTATATTTTTTTTTTACTTTATTCATAGTTAGACTAAAACAAGAAGAGACATTAAATAAACGTAGGTACTGTTTCAGGATTTTAATAAAAGTTTGGATTTCAGTAGTTCTTTTCTTCTTTCCTGATTTACTTTCTTCTTTTCATCCAGTTTATTTATGGAGGCTAATCCAATCTCTTAGCCTTTAGTTTACTTGCTTAGTAAGTCAGACTTACCTCTGTCTAGCAAAGAGTAAAGTAATCGATTCACCAGAAAATTTCAGTGGCCTTCTGCATGCTGCTTCCTCTTCTGGTGTAGCTTTCTTGGATGTGGCTCAGCGTTGTATGAGGTGTCACCAGTGCTTTGTACAGTGGCATTGATGCTTCTGTATGTGTAATGGAAGTACTTTTCTTTTTACACTTTGGATTTTACTTACCCCCCTGTTTTCTGTAGCTTGCTATCATTGTGATCAACAGACATCTCTAGATTTTTCTCCCTTCTTCCATCCAGCTTACAGCACAGAATCATTGTTTTTCTTGAAAATGCATGCTCCTTCATTTTTAAATAGTATCCCATTTTTGTCCATGATCATTACTCTGATTTCCTGAATTGACAGTGCCTCTCAACACTGTCAGCAAAAAGCCTTACTGGAGTTTATTTTTCTTTAGTTGTGTGTTGTAAACAATATCTTAGTCCAAAAATGATTTGTAGTTTCTGCATTTGGCCAAGACTGAAAATCTGCATTCTGCTAAAAGAGTGATTTCTATGCATTTTGAAGTTCAAATAAACATACTGGATTCTTTTCTGCTCTTCAGTTGTTGAAATATATATGATGCTGTTTGAGGAACACATTCTAAATAGAAGTAGAACCTGTAATGTACACTTTTGCACATATTGGTGTTTCAGGTTTTTGTTACCTGGGGAGCAAGGAAGGGAAAACACCAATCATTTTTCTCACTTTACTTAATTCCTTTACAGTGTTTATAATTCCCTGTTTCATTTTGTAAGGCATAGCTCTAACTGTTCAAAGTATTTCTTCCCAGTTCTGTGTCTATCTTGAAGACTGTCAAGATTTGTTTAAATCTGTTTAATGCTTTTCCTTAAATCCTTTAAATAAAAATGTACTGTTTGTAAGCTCAGCCTTTATTTAGACAAAATGTTAACTGAATTTTTTAATACCCTAGAGATTTTTTTAAAATATTATCAAAAGTAAAGTTAGATTTTAAATTTTTTTTACTCCCCCATTTGCTACTGATCTTAATGCTTTTTAAATTGAAAGTTTAATATCAGGCGTATCCATATTCTTGTGATGCTTAACTTGTAGGAAATACCTGTCTGCAATGTAACTAGATGTGATGGTTATAGAGTTGAATTCCTTGCTGACTTGGAATCATATATTCTAAGTCTGAAGATTCATAGGAGATAACCACAAGATACCAGACACTGTACCAAGCAAATAGATAGCTTTCTGCAAATATATGGGGTATAGTCATTGTTAGAAACCAATTAGAAGACATTTTATTCTAAGGTAAACTTTGTTTGGCTTAATCTATGAATGCTCCTACTAATCTATCCCAAATTTGCAGTAATGGAACAACTACAGGATCCAGTTATGCAAGAAGATGCAAATATTAAAGCTATTAATGAAGAGTACAGGAAAGCCTTTTTCTTTATTGATAAAGGACTGAATACAGATGAACTGGGTCAGAAGGAAGAGGCAAAAAATTATTATAAGCAAGGACTTGACCACTTGCTCCGAGGAGTCAGCATTCCGTCGCAGGGTCCTGCATGTGTAGGGTCCCAGTGGGAGTCTGCCAGGCAATTGCAACGGAAGATGAGGGAGACCCTCCAAAATGTTCACGCTCGACTTGGCATTCTAGAACAAAATGCCCCACCTGTACAAGCGAGTCCTGCTGCGATGGATGCGCCTGCAGGGGTGCCCAAGTTGTACCCATCTATTCCTTCCAAAGAAAAGCCAGAAAGACCCCCAGCCCCTAATTCTCTGTTGGTACCAAGTCAGCCACCTGCAGCAGATGGAGGTGTTGCAAATGTGAGCCAGGGGCAAATTCCAGCTGTGAGTCCATCACCTGCAAAACCTCTCTGTCTGCCGAATGAAGCACCTCCTGCCTATACTCCTCAAGCTACCAATGGCCATTTTACTGTGTCTTATGGCACAGACTCTGGGGAGTTTTCTTCTGTAGGTGAGGACTACTACAGCAAGTGTACTCAGCCACCTCCCCTTGAAAACCTGGGAGTGGATGCAGATGAGCTGATCTTGATTCCTCAAGGAGTACAAATATTCTTTGTGACTCCTGACGGGCAGGTCAGTGCTCCATCGTATCCTGGATATCTACGCATTGTGAAGTTCTTGGATACAGATAGTGAGATGGCCCAGAATCGTCCACCTGCATTTCTTCAGGTAACAGGAAAATAATTTTCTCCTTTAATTAAGGTGGAAGGACTGTCATAAAACTTTAAAAGGCAACCTTCTTAAGTTCTTGCTCTTCTGATCCTAAATCTCTGTGTGATAATATGAAGGATGTTATAGCTGTTGGAAAAATGGTTTTCTGCAAATACACACTTTTATGACTTTTTCTGTGACAATGACCCCTGTGTTTTCCCAAGGTGGTTGAGTGCTGACTGTTCTGGTGAATTCAATTTTCTAAAGGAGTTTAACGTTTCTTTTTATTTCATGAAATTAACTCCCCTTTCCTCATATAGAGAAGACATGTTGATTCGCCTCTTGCAACATGTCAGTGTAAACGGCTTTGCATGCTACCCACTTCAGTCCCAACTAGCGATAAGGTACTGCAGTTAGGGCAAGTGAGAATTTGGAATTTGAGGGCCCATGTTAATATGTTAATCGAGACCACAAATGTTAATATGAACCACAAATAAAAAAGATGCAGTATTTGGATTTTTTTCAGTGCACGTGGGTGTGTTCTGTAACGTGCACTGTGTTTCTGATCCAGTTTCTGGCTTTGGACCTCCTTGTTGCTGCTGAGATTGCCTGTTGGAAGTCTCATCAGTGAAGGGGAAACTTGGTGGAACAAATAAAAACTGCTTCCTGGTTTTGGGTCTGCTAGTCTTCAATAGTTGGCCAGCCACAGCCATTTTCTTTATCCTATCATATAAACCTGCCCCGAGATCTACAGGAAGTTACAGGCACTGTGAATCCTGACTTGTTTGGCGGTGCTATTCATTTGCTTCTACACCTGGGCCTCAAGACCAGACCTCAGTTAAGAGGCTACCAGTCTGAATTATAGTCCTGTGAAAATTAGTATTTTATCTATATTAGGCTGTCAGAACTAATCAAGAATGATATTTCTACAGTCATGTGGGTTTTCTGTTTTGAGGGTTTTTTTGTCTATTTTTTTTTTCCAAGATGGCATAAGTCTTCTTTATTCTTACTAAACTTTATGGAAAATCAAGTTTGTGGTGCTTATTGGTATGTTCTGCCTGCCTTTCTTTTTAAATGGTTCCTTTAATTTCTTTATGTACTTACCTTTTCTAGGTTTGTGACTGGTTGTATCCTCTAATGTGTAACCAGTCTCCTGTTCTGTGCTGCAATACTGGAGTCTATATGTTCCCTGACACGATGACCCAGATACCAGGGTCCTACGTGGGAGTAGTGCTGTCTTCAGAGCTTCCAGCAGCTGACAGAGAGCTCTTTGAGGATCTCTTAAAACAGATGTCTGACCTTCGAATCCAGGTGAATTCCTGGGCTGCCTTTTTTAAACCAATGAGGAAAGGTGGAGATGATCAATACATTCTTCCATTTACATTTAGTTGTGTACCTTTACTGTGTCTTGCTTGGTAAGCTCGCCAGTGAGAAACAGATAAAGTAGCTAAGACTAAGCAACCTAGTAATGAAACTGTAGGCTCTGTGAGATGTGAGGACAGAAATTTTAAAACACTAAATTGTAAGCACAGAGAGGAACTGGAAACAATTTTGTATGTTTTCTCTATTTTTCCAAAAGAGAATGTAGGAGGCCAAATAAAATTTTCTGTTCAGCAGAAAGCAGGTTTTTTTTCTCTGTGTGCACACACATGCACACACTCTCTGTGTAGTTTTGATAATACCATTCTTGGAATATTGTGCCCAAATGTGTTTATAGTTCAAAAATATTAAGCTGCTTCAGAGAAGACCTGTGAAAATAGCGTGTACCTCAAAAATCTGCCTTCAGATGGGATCTCAAAATAGATAAATCTGGTGCCCTCTTGCAGTAAGATATTAACAGATAGAGAAAATAGAAAAAGACCTAATAGTCTTAACAAAGGCACAGTAAGATACAGTGACTGGAAACAAGGTGAAATATATTACTGTAAGAGCACTGGAGCACTATTTCAGGAAGAATGGTAATCAATAACTGCCTAAAAGCTCACAGCAAGATTACATCTTTTCATGAAAGATAGAATCTTGTTGAATCGCAAAGACGTGGATGCAGAGATGATGAAGGACCAGTTTGCAGCATGCCATGTGGGCAGAGCTCTTATGTTATAAATCCTGCTGAGTTCAGTAGGCAATTTCACCAGCCCAAGAGGTCACTAATTTTTACTTCAAAGGGAAAAGTACTACAGAATTAAGTTATGTTTACTGGATAAAATTCTGTACCCTTTCCTGCGTAGAAGTAGTTAAAATTGGATATCTCATTAGTTCCTTGTTGTCCTAAAATTCCATGTTTTTGTTGATGTTCCCTGATATGATATCACAGGTGCCAGGATCCCATGAGAGAGTAGGGTTATCTTCAGAGCTCCCAGCAACTGTGAGAGCACATTTTGAAGATAAATTTAAACAGATGTCTGGCCACAAAGTCCAGGTAAATTCCAGGACAGTGATTCCAAAATTTTGTAGTTAAAAAAAAAATATAGAAATTGTCACTGAAATACATGTTAGAACTTCTGAGATTCCAGACTTGGTTGAAAGCAGCAGTGTATGCTGTGCCCTGTGTTGGTTTTTTATTTGGTTGGGTTTTGTTGTTGTTTGTTAAAAGCTGGTTCAGTTACTGCAGGCTACCACATTTTGCAAATCAGTGGCAGATTTCTGGAGTTTTAAAAAACTTTGTGACAGAGCACAAATATTTCAAAGCCTAGTCTATATAGTACACATGAGGATCCAATTAACAAGTGTATTTAATGTAATTATAGCATAGAGTCACCTGTGTTATAAGAGAACCTGTTTCTGCTCCTTAGCAAGGTCCTTAGAAGTCTTGAATGTCTTTCTACATAATGACCCAAACTGTGGTGTGACTAAATTATATCTGGAGTGTACTTTGCCATTTTCTAATTGTTTCTTTTTTAAGTTATAGCTGTTTATTAAGGTAACTTCTCCTGCCCAGCCCCCAAAGTGTTTTGGTCACATGCTAAAGACATTTCTTAAACATGAGCTATCGCACTGCTGTCAAGCAGTAATTGATGATATAGTACAAGTCAGTGATACACCGTTAACCTAGCAACTTTCCAAGACTTAATCTACTCCTTTCTGTTAATGTTAGTTTTGTTCTGTTTTACTGCAACAGCCAGTTTTGTCCATTACCCTATTTTTATTTCTAGTAAGTATCTCAGGGGAATCTTAAGAATTCTGTGCAATATGAAATATTATTCTATACTATGTATTCTATTCTGGTCATAGGTTTCATCTATGAATGCTTTCAAATAGACTCTTCTAGACTAAACAAAAAGGTCTTTCTTACTGTCCCTCATCAACTAACAGTGCTTTCAATCATTGAAATGTTTGGGTTTTTACTTTTACATTGGAAAAGTCTTAAAAATAGAATCCTAACCTAAATCTTCACAGTTTTTTTGCTTTCTGTAATTAAAGTTTAATTACATGTTGTCTGTGAACTGTGTAAAGTGTTGTTACACTTTTTAGAAACGCTAACCAGACTGTGGTGGTGGTTGCTTTGTTTGAATGATTAATGTCTACTCCAGAAACTGTAGTATTTGACATGAAATCACACCAAACCTATCCACCCAACTTTAAATGGGGAGGGGGAGCAGTACCATGCACAGCTTGATGTATTCCTTGGCTGTGCCAGTCTGCAAACGCATTGACAGCACGTAGAATGAATAATCGCCTTTATTTTTTAATTTGGGAGGGAAGGATGAGGAGCAAAACAACCAGAACAGCTGCATTCTTCTAGGGCAGCTGGACTGCAGTTCCCACACTGAATGACAACAGCGTTTACTTCCCTCCAATAAGACAAAATTGGTAGAGGGACAAGTCTCTTATCTTTTTTTTGCTAGGTAACTTGTACTATAAGTTTTCCCTACTTAGTTAACTTGACTGTATGGCCATGTTGGCATGCAAATCTTTTCATTGTAAACTGGAAGTATAGTGAAAATGTTGAGCTGTCTGATAAGCTTTTTTTGATTGCGTAGGATTTCTGCGCAAAAGTAACTGCATCACAAACTTCCATTGAATTTCTGTACACTTTCCCAAGGAATACACAGCGTTAGTGTTTTCTGATAATGGATCTGTATGATCTAAAACATGTAAAATGGAAATCCTGATGATACGTCATGAAGCAGATTCTCAGGTGTTTAATTTCACTTGGTAGCCTTCAGAAGCCTCTGGTGATGCAATTAACTTGCCTCAGACTGTACATATCCAACCACAACCTGAAGGAGCAGAAAATCAGAAAGAGTTGCCAGAATGGAGTGAGAAAGTTGCCCACGGAATCTTGTCAGGTACTGTTGTAATATGAGGATTATGAAACCTCTGTGAGTAACATTTAAACAGTGTTTTCACCTAAATGCATGTGTGCTGGTAGAAGCTGAGGGGCCAGAAGTAGTTCTTCACCAGATACAGTTGTAATCATCTAGGGGATACTTTTGTGAGCTCTATAAAAACAGTGCAGAGTCTAAATCCATGACCAACAGTTGTCTTCATTGCAAATGAGTTAGGCTCCTCATCTGACTATGTGTTAAGGTATCACCCTCTGTGACTCAAACCACTGTGACAGAATAATTTTACTCTATATGAGCAGTTACATTAAAGCAGGCATCTATTGTGATTTCTGAAGATAAACAGTGGTTTATTTTTCCTCTGAGAACCTCTGAAATATACTAATGACCACCAGCTGATTGTAATAAATATGAATCTGCTAAGAGGGCTAGAGGGCTAGGTTGTACATTTCCAGAATGTTAATAACATTGAGATGTGCAGTTCTATCATTTCTGACCCAGCTGGGGCTTGAATATCTATTAAAAATCTCAGTATCTGTATTAAACTGACATTTGGATGAGGGCTGGCTGTATTAAACTAAATAAAGTGAATTGAAAAAACGTGGGTGGTGTCGGAGCAGAAATCACAGCAGGAATTCATGCTGGCCTAGTCAGGGAAGGGTATAATTGCAGACTCTGTAATCAGGAATGTTTCTAAAGTCAGTGTTGCAGAGGAGGGAAAGCTGTAGGAATCATAGTTGATAAAATTGTACGTTCTAAGAAACACAATTTTTGCCTTGAAGGTGCATCTTGGGTGAGCTGGGGCCTAATAAAAGGAGCAGAATATACTGGTAAAGCTATCCACAAAGGAGCTTCTAAACTGCGAGAGCACATTCAACCAGAAGAAAAACCTCTGGAAGTCAACCCAACTGTAGCAAAGGGGCTTCATGTTGCAAAACAGGCTACGGGAGGAGCTGTGAAAGTCAGCCAGTTCTTAGGTAAAAATTTGCATCTCATAGTATATTGTATTTTTGCCTTAAATAACAGATACTCTGTAAAATGAGAGCTGGCCAATGAACTGAAGGAGGGACTGACCTGATGAAATCCAGTGATCCAGTTTGTGCCTAGTTGTCTCCTGTGAGACATGCTTTAGGACTAATACTTATTATATGGCCTTGAGGCATCTTTTTCTTTCCTAAAAGAATAGTCTGTACGGTCTTAAGTTTGGCATGTTTTTCTGTTTTAGACAGTTAATTCAAAAAGGTCTGTCTGTTTCTTCTGAAGTTGATAACCATGTATTTTAAAAGCTGTACTGTCAGTGGTTACTAACATACATGCTGCACCACTAGAGAGTGTGTGTGGATGGTTTTAAATACGCATATCTGAAACAAGTCTATTAGACTATGTATGAACTTCCAGATAGAAATGGCTTGGTGTTTAGAGGTGCTTGGTGACTCTAGCAGCTCTCAGTAACTTCATTATTTATTTGCATTAATGTTTATATTTAGTGTCTAGTGACTCATCCAAGTTTAAAAGCAAATTGTGCTGGATGTTATAAAAACACTTTGAAGACCTGGAATGATCGTAAGAAAGATTTCTTCAGAGGTCAGGAAAGAAACACAGCTTGTGCCCTATCTGCAAGTTGGGGATAACAAAGCAATGAAAACAGTTCCTTGAAATCAGAGCATGTGACGTGTATGTATTTCTTTTTTAAAGTGGTTTTAGGCATAGGACCAACCTTACTTCCTTCTTAGGAACTGGAGCTGTGCAGAATCTGAAAAATAAGGTGGTTTCTCTATCAGTTGAGTACTTAAGCATGGATTAAAGTCTGTCTTTCAAATAAGCATCTTTAAATAGAAGCAACACTTAAGACTTCAGAGAAATTTACTTTTAATTAGGAGAAAGGACTTTTAAAGAAAGATGTTCTGTGTTCTTACTAAATAATCTGCATCCTGTTGTTTTATGGTAGTTGAGGGAGTGTGTTCTATAGCAAGCTGTGTTGGAAAGGAGCTGGCTCCACACGTGAAGAAGCATGGCAGCAAATTAGTTCCCGAATCCCTTAAGAAAGATAAAGATGGCAAATCCACTTTTGATGGTGCTCTGGTGGTAGCAGCAAGTGGAGTTCAAGGTAATAAAAAATTCCTTACACTTTTTTTAATTGTATAGTTTTCAATGCTATGGACTCAAATAAGCTGTTCATTTTTACAGGGTTTTCAACAGTGTGGCAAGGTTTAGAAAGTGCAGCTAAGTGCATTGCTAAAAGTGTTTCAACTGAGACTGTAAAAACTGTCAAATACAAGTAAGTTTTATGTTTTTGTTGGTTTTATCTTCTGTGACATAGTGTGTTTGAATACTGGCAAAAAAAAGCGTATGAAAGTGCAGGGACGCTAACTGAAATACCTGCTTTGGTTTCATTATGCAGCACATGATAAGCTGCTAAGTGCACAATAATAAGCATGTCCTGTAAGTAAAAATATGAAGTGAGTAAATGACTGTGGTAAGTATTTTTTTAGCTCTCTTCTAGAAGTATTACAGCTTCAGGCTATGTTACAAATACAGTTCAGGTTTATATCTTTGCTCTACAGTATAATATCATTATGGAAAAAGTTACTGTTTTAAACCTCTTAGCTCTGATCCTGATTTTATGTAAATTTAGCTAAATTTGAAGAAAAATGGAAGAACTTCAACTATTAACAGGTCTGACTAAAGCAAGGAGGTACAAAAAAGAATACTACATAAGGAACTCTAAGGCATAAATAGGAGTAATAGGATAGCCTCGATTTGAAAAAATACAGATGTTAATAAAAAATAATGTGAGAAGAGGATAGTAACATTTGGGATTAAGACAATGTTACTAAGATGATGGAAGGAACAAAGTTGAATGTGTGTCTGGAAGATGCTGTGGAGAACAAGGGGAATATATTGAAATAACTGAAAAACGTATGAAATGCACCCATCAGAATTGCAATAGCTATAATAGAAAGTGAAGAGTAAGCAAAAGCATATAGGTTAAATGGAATTGGTGATAAGTATAGCAAAATAGATGCTGGAAGTGCATACAGGCTACTAGCAGAAGGTAACAAGGTAAATGTTGGCATACAGTATTAAGTAGATTGTTATTCAGGGTTGTGTTGTGATGCATTTCAAATAGGAGGCTAGATAGTGAAGTTCTGGTCAGTGGTGCTTTATTGCGAATGTTTATTTTCAGTAGGAATGTCAGGAGGTATTGCACTGATGCTCTTTTCACATAAATTCACATTAATGTTTTTGTTTTAGATATAAAAATAGGAAATACGGAGATGAGCAGTCAACAGCCACTACGAGTGCAAAACAGTAATTAAATGTTGCAGTTAATTACAATACAGTTGAAAATATTTGATATTTGATCTTTAGAATCTATCTATATAAATGTCTTAAAACTCTGCATAGTACCTCTTTTGGAAGCTGGTTTCTGTTTCTATTACAAAGATTTATGCCACTCAAAATACCAGAGTGGTTCAGCTAAATTCCACTCAATGGAAACAAAGCTAAAGGAGCATCATCACAGTGTCTCTAAACCAACAAAAAACTCAGCTAAAACCTAGCTGCAATACCTTTGTGGATGAAATTGTAAAGAAATGCTCATCATATGTGTATGTTGATCAGAATTGGGGGAAAACATAGCTTCAGAAGTGATATTTCTGGCAAAGTACCATGCTACTACCTTCCTGGGTTTTTACAATGATATAAATAACTGCAGTATCTACACCTGCACTTTCTTCTTTAAAAAAAAAGAAATTACAAATAATGCAATTGAAACAGGCAAACTAAAAATCAGTTATCAAATATTAACAAATTGTTAGTCTAACTGTATTGGACAAGATAGAGTCTCACTTTAAATGAGTTTATCTATTTTACTGATGTTATGTAAAACTGACTTATGATGTTCCTGAAGTGAAAGTAACTAATCAAATTGACAAATACTGCACTTTTGCTGTGAGATTAATTCTGTGATCTGCAAATCAGATGTTGGTGATTCAAGGCTGTTACTCTATCAGAGAATTGAGAACAAAACAAAAAAGCACAAATTATTTTTATTCGGTTTCATTGTTAATTCCAGCCATTATGCCATGGCTGCCACACTGATAATGCGACAGATTTTTGGATTTTTTGGTATTCTGTGCTTCTCTCTAGCCTTATTTGGAGATCTCTGGTCATCAGAAGTGCAGGGGAAAAGTGACTCTGGTAACTGCTGGGATTCTGATGCTGCCAGAAATACTTCCCTTTGGCCTGGTTTGCCTGATTGCAGTGCTCTCTGGGGAGATGTCTGGCTGACTGGAGCAGTTGGACTTACTGCTCTTGATATGCCCTTGTCCTCCTCCAGTATGTTCTCTCTACTGGTGTAGATGTCTACCTTTCTTCACACTTGAGTAATTAATATGAGACTGCTGACTTCACCCCTAAAGCATAAAGAAGCTGGACCCACAGCCCAGTGGAGAGACCAGAGGTTTTACCTCTTGGTAATTTTTAGCATATCCTCAAGATAGCTTTGTTGCTTTTTGGGATTTTGTATGACTTCTTCATACCCGCCTCCCCCCCCCCCCCCCCCCCCCCCCCCCCTTCTTTCCCTTTGCCTCTGTATTGATTCCAGGTTACTTCAGGTAAGTGTTCGCTGCACAGTGAAATTTTTTGGTAGGGACCTTGCTACCTTGAGCATATGAGCCCAGATGTGTCAGCAATTCCCTGTACCAAGGAGACCTGTTAGATTGTCTGGGCTAATTTGCTTGAGCACAGTGGTGCACTACCTCAGTAAGTCTACTTTTGTGGCTTGGAATTAATGTGCCAGTGAGTTGCTGTTACACCAGATGTAGTATCATATTATGCCATGTCGATACAGGACTAAGTACTAACCAAGTGCTCATCTGTCAGCGGTGGTACCAGCTGAGAAAAAGTATGCCTGAGGTGATTCTGGTCCCCTTTTTTTCTAACAGGTGAGAAAGCAAAACAGTGTTTACCCTCCCTCCTCCTCAGTGCTGCCACCTGTGGTACAGACTGAGAAGGTTTAGCAGCTGCAATGGTCTACCTGTGAGGGCTTATGCGGGGAATAGATGGTGTTAGGAATTTTACCTAAGAATTTAGGTGAAAAAGTACTTAAAGCTTATTGCACAGAAATCTCTCCCCCTCCTGTTATGGTTCTATAGATAAGCCTTCTACCCTTCAAAACTAGAGGGTAAGGAGGGAGAAGGACTTAAAGGTTTTTTGAGGAAAAAGGGCAGAAGCTTATTGGTATCTTTAAAGAATAATCCATCTGATAGAGGAGCAGCCCTTACTCAAATGGCTTGATAATTTCTAATTTTATTCTTTAGGCATTCGGGCTGTGTGCTTATTATTTGTTCTTGGTAATGCTTAAATTTTTGCTTTCAAAAGAATTCTAGTGAAGAGAAAAATACTAAGTACACATATCTACAAAACTGCTATCTTTCTTAAGGTATGGAGATGATGCTGGCCGTGCTACAGACAATGCTATGAATTCTGCAATCAATGTTGGTGTGACTGCGTTTAACATTGACAATATTGGTATAAAAGCTGTTGTAAAGAGAACTGCAAAGGAAACCGGCCATGCTGTGTTAGATGAATATAAAGTATTGGATAATGAGAAGAAGGATAAACAGTGAAAGTAATGAAATATCTCTCAAGGCCTTACATTAGAGATGAAAATTCCTATTTAGAAGTAACTACGTTGCTAATCTGCAATTTAACACAAATCACACTACTTTTCAAGAAATTGTTACTTAATTTGACGTGAAAATGTAAAAGTAGGGAGGGCATTTGTGCAAGGGAAAATGAAAGTTGTCTTAACTCCTTGTTCTGTATTCAACAAGGATTTTAAACAACTGGATCAGGGCTTTAGACAGCTGGAAGGATACGAGTTTGCAGTTAATAAACTTGCCTCTGTAAGCACTTTTTCAAAATATAATATGGAATAATAGATTAATATAGAAATACAATTGTGAATATTTTTGTAATGATTTATATTTGTAAAGGTGGTGATACAGAACAAATAGGATTACTAATGCTGGAACAAATAGGACTACTAGTTTTGTTTTTTAACTATCCTGAAGAGTTAGTTTTACTAAACCAGCCTTGTCTTATTTAATGTGCAGTAAAATAAGCTTTGTGTCTCATTGTTTTGTAGAGAATTTCCCTTTTCAGCTACCAAACAGTTAATCTTATCCAAAGTTCACATTAGAAGAAATGAAAGATGAACCTCAGGTAACTAGGTAGTTATTCCCTTTAAAACTATTTTTTTCCATCCAGCATATAAGCAAACCAAAGATATCAAGCATTTCTTCTAAAAGAGGGTATTTACAACTCTAGAAAAATGTATTCTCCAGTGGACTCCATAAGGAATATGCAAAGATACTTTGATATTTTTATGTAGAGAGGGTAAGGATGTTTTTGCATAATAATTTTCTGTAGAAACATTCTACAGAGGACTCTAGGAACTTCTATGCATTCTGTACTTTTCAGCCAATCCAGAAAAATTCGGAGTATATATCATGGTCTCCTAATGGAAAACAACATGTATTTGCTTCAACAAGTTGTTCTAGCAGTCAACATCTTTATTCCACTGAATTCATAGTTGCACAAAGTATGTCTCTAAAGGGTATGAAGACAAGCCCTTTTAAGGAAGAGGTGTGTGTGGAATAGAATAGACACTACCGTGTAGGTTTTTCATCCTGTTCCTTGTGCAATGTATAGTAACTCCATACGCAGAACCCTTGAGATGCTTAACAGTGCTACTTATTTAACAGTTCATTATTGAGTTTTAAAGCTGCTACACATTCTAATATTGGCTGGACCCGCAGCAAACAGAACACCATCAATTTAGAACTTACCTCCATTTCATGTAAATGGAGAACATAACTGTAAATGGAGAACATATCTATAAATGGTTGTTAGCAAGTGATATTTGCCTCAGACTGAAAAAATACAGTAACAACTAATAGGTGCACATTTTGTGGTAGCTACTGTAGGTGTTTACTTAAGGTGAGAAATGTGAAACAAAGGATCTAACCACTTAAAGTGTAACTTTGGTTTATGGAAATAAAGATGAGATTAAAATTAGTTAATCTGCGCCTGGCTTTTTTATGATGTGAAGCTGCTGTATGGGTCAGTGAGTGGAAAGACTAGGTCTTCTGAAGTAATAAAGAACAGTATCGGAGTATGTCTATGATAGGAACAAGCTCATCAATTAGGACTTAAAAGACTTCAAACTAAAAAGGTCCATCAAAAAGTACACTACCACAATTTCTCTCACTACAGTCTGTCATTTGCAAGCAAGTGTAACCAGTTGAAGGCTATTAAAGACTTCACACTAGAAAAAGCATTTTTGTTGTTATGAACTGCATTTACAATAGGGATGCATGTATTTGTATCTTTGTCCTCCCTCCCATTTTGGTTTTGCATATAGTTTATGCTCGTTAGTTTTATCTATAAACCATCAGAACAGGTTGTATTAAAACAACAGTTAAGATTAAAGTGCTACAGCGTTCAAGAGACCAAGCTGTAGCATACTGAGCAGAAAAAAAAGATAAAAATGCCATCGATATCAGGCAAGTATTGTTGTCCTGCCCAACCTGCTGTTCTCTGCACGTGTACTCAGTCTTTCAAATTTATCTTGAAGCAGATTAAAGCTAAATTTTTAAAAACGTGTACCCCACTTTACAGTTTTTAATGTGATACATCTATCATCTTCCCTTTCACATTGTTCCAAAGTTTAGTTAATTCTCACTGCTGAAAGTATTATGCTGTTGAACTTACCCTGCTTCAGCTGTCATTACCTGGGCCCTGGGCAGCAAATCCATCCGCTTCTCCCCAGTTCCTCTACCATATAAAACAGCCTTCACACACATGGCCTTATCTTGGCTCCCTCTTTCATACACTACACACCCTTGGCCTCCCTAAGCCTCATACCTTAGGCTTGTTTTCTATTCCCACTTTCATTTTGTTTCTCCTTTGAACGCTGAATGTCTTTTGATGTATGGCAGTCCTAGTAGTCTTACTAATGCTGTTTACTGGGTGAACTGCTACCTGATTTCGTAATGCATTGCTATTTCCAAATTAATTTATTTGAAGTCTTTTCTGCTACAATATTGGTCTTGTCTTGAGAAGATTACTTTTAACAGCCTTTAAGTCATTTGAAGCTAATGCCATCTCTGGTATCTTCATTCCGTAAGTATAAACCACTGTTCTAACCTGAAGTCTAAACGCCTGCATTTGAATGGATTCCTCTAGATTCCAAGGGTGGGTGGGTGGGTTGGTTGTTTAACGCTGATCTGAAAACACTTTGGGATAGCCTATTTGTTAATACTCCTTGACAAACTAAATGTAATCCTTTAAAAAGAATTGTTAAAACTATCTTTCACCAAAGCATGCTGACATTCAGATCACCATAGAATGGTGTAGGTTGGAAGGGACCTCCACATGTCCCAGACTAGAGAGATCTGTAGTCCACCCTTCTTCTCAAAACAGGTCCAGTGCCAGTTCTGCTCATGTTTTGGTTATCTCCAAGGATGGAGACTTTACAATGTCTCTGAGCAAACTTTTCCAAGTTTGACTCTGGTAAAGGTAAATATTTTTCCCTTATACTGGGCCAAAATTTTTCATAAGCACTTGGGTGAATTGCTGCTTATCCTATTGTGCACACAGGAGAAGAGTCTGGCTTCTCTGGCTTCTCTCCAACTTCCTCTTGGGTAGCTGCTGACTGCACTAAGTTCTCCTCATGCCTTTTCTCCAGGCTGATCATCGGCCACGTGTACGTGTGCTAGCCCCTGGCCAGCTTGGAAGCCCTTAGGATGTGTTTGGGAGCCCATGGCTAAGTGCTCCAGCTTGTGGTCCCACAAGTGCTGAACAAAGGGGAAGAATCACCTCACTCAGCCCCCTGGCTACTCTCCCGCTAACGCAGCCCAGGAGGCTGGTGGCCTTTGCTGCAAGGTGTGTTGCTGGCTCACGGTCAGCTTGTTCACTAGGGACCCCATGTATTTTCTTTGAAGTTGCCTTCCAGTTACCACCCCCAGTCTGTGCTGGTGCATGGGCTTTTCCCATCCCAAATGTCAGATTGTGTTTGCTTTTTGTTGAATTTCATTAGGTTCCTTTCAGCAGCCTGTTTCTCCAGGCTGTACGCCTGCTCTGAATGGCAGCCCTGCCCTCCTGCGTAGTGGCTGCTCCCATCAGTTTGGCAGCAGCAGCAACAAACTTGGTGAGAGTGTGCTCGGTCTTCCAGGCTGTAAATAAACAATTAAGGGTACTGGCTGAGGTATTGATCAGTCAATACTTGATGAGTCAAGCAGCCATACTGCTATTCACCACATTTTAAGCCTGCTGGCTCAGTCAGTTTTCCAGCAACCTTATTTCCCAGTGATCCAATCTATAACTCACCAATTTGGCTATAAAGGTGCTGAAGAAACTTAGCTAACATTGTATTGGGCCAAGATGTTTTTCATATATGTTAAAACTAAAGGCCACTAAACTATCTCTAATTAGAAGAACAGACATTCAGCATCCTTGGAGAAGGACTGAGAGATTGATAAAAGGGAAAACTCCCACCTCAGACAAAGTGAGTATCCTTTAACCAAGGACATACTGGGGCAATTAGACCTTAAGGAGCACAACTAATCAGGATGGTTTATGTGTGTTGCCAACCTGGTAAGAAATAAGTGTCCTTTGGGTGAACTATTCACCTCATTATGATACTAAAAATCATGCCTATACACAGGAAAGCCCCCTACGTAAATAAGCCCCTTACTCTCTGAGCATGCATAGTAAATTTAAAAGGAGCTGTACCTCTAAGATGAAGTGAGAAAGAAACTACCCAATGACTAGCTGGGGCAGGCGTGAATATTACATGTTACTGACACATTTAACTGCATAAATACCTACTGTGACTTTGACTTGGTGTGCTTGATCTGTGGGAAACCACCAAGAACCCAGGCTTGCACAACCTTGAAATAAATAAGCAACGTCTCTCCTGAGCGTGTGATTATTGCCTCATTGCACACCGCTTTTTGGACAGCACAGGTACTATGGGAGACTATATCAGAGTCCTTGGTAACGTCAAAATATACAACATACACCAGTCTTCCTTTGTTCACACAGCCAGTCATCTCATCATACCCTAGTTACTGGTGCTACAGAAATAACTCCTTTGTAAAAACTATGTCGTAATCCAAATGTTTGTCTTCAGCAACTGGTCTGCCTTGCTTTTAAGCAACTGTAGCTGTTTATTGCCTTCACATGATCTGAAGATATGCCTTTAAGGATAAAAATCTGTTTTCAAATGAATTGTGTTGTGACCAAGTTTCCTAACCTTTCTTACTAAAAAACTTAAGTCTCAAAAATAACATTAAAAGCCTTAAAACAACTAAAGTACATTTGTAGGTATCTATATACCTAATTTTAACCAATTCATTCAGAATAAAGAAATGGAGGAAAGCTCTTATGTGTTGCAAATGTCACTATATTACTACTATAATTGCTACAAATATTGATGGTTTGAAGTTTTACCCACTCTCACAAGACCTCTGTCCAAAAGACACTTTTGCCCTTTTCCCACTGCAGTTCCCAAACCACGTGGCGAAGCACACGGTGTGGTCCAGGCTCATCCTTATGTGCACTGTGACCTAGTTCCTGAGAGCTTACCTTGTGAGGACACCTAGTAATCCCTGAGTTGAGGCTGAGACCTGAAAGCATCCTGGAGAGGCGGTCAAAGACAAATCTCCTGTGGCACAGTGCACTGTGGCCAGGATACAGCCCTCAGTTATTCTGTGCTCTCAGTTCTCAGACTTCCTTGTGATTCCTGGGATCTTTCTGAGCTCTCTGAATGTGCCCTCCAGTTGAGAACTATTCAGTAGGCATGTTAAATTAATCTTGAAACAGTTCTTCACAAAAACTGATAACAAGAAAAATGGGTACCGGTTAACCCCCTTGCTGTTAAGATTCAGTGCAATGAGACCGTTATGAATGCTAACCAATCCAAGACATTACTTAAATTATTGGTTTGGTATGGAATGTATTTTCAATGTATCTTAAAAAGGTAACATTCAGTAAATCCTGAAGGCAAAATGAGCAGCTAAATGTAAATGCAGTTGCAGTGCAGCACTCTTCTAATTTTCTCTTGATTAAAGTACTTCAAACAATTTTGAATTCAATCCACACCTCAAGTGATGATTCACTGATTAGATGATAGCATCTGTTATAACTTGAGACTGATTAATCTCAGTCCACCCCATAAAGCTTTGCCTTGAGAAAGCCATGAACCGATTTAAAATTCCTGATTTGAAAAATGCAACATCAAACATTTTTAAGCATGAATCTGGACCATTGTAAGAGAATTAAAATATTAGGCAGTACGTATTGACTAACTGACTCCATTTGTGATCGGTGATGATTAAGACTGGTTCTTCTAAGTTCTTCTGTCCTGTCTCAAGTTAAGTACTTGCAAACTAATTTCTGCACAGCGCAGATCAGTTATCAAGGGTGCTAGGCATACTTTTAAGACCAGGCCCTGCTGTGCTGTGCCTGCCTTCGCATGTCGGTCAAAGCGTTTATTTAAAACTGGACTACTATCCACCCAAAAGAAGTGTTTAAAAAAAAATCTGCACGTATTTGTGTTTACTGGGTCATGAAAAGCGTAGCACATCAACAGTTCACCCTACATGGTCAAAACTCTTTAACTGGGCCAGAACTGTGTTGTATTTTTTTCCCAGTAATTTCTGGTGCAGCCCAAGCTATGTGCTGGGGAGTTGCCCAGACAGAGGGAAGCAAAAATGCCATCAAAGGAGGGGCCATTACAGCAGCAACTGGCAAGAGCTGCTGCAAATGTGGGCAGATTGAATGGGAATCATAGAATCATAGAATGCCCTGAGCTGGAAGGGACCCACAAGGATCATCAAGTCCAACTCCTGTCCCTGAACAGGACAACCCCAAAATTCACACCATATCTCTGAGGGCATTGCCCAAGTGCTTACTGAGTATCATCAGGCTTGGTGCTGTGCCTGCCTCCCTGGGGTGCCTGTTCCAGGGCTCCACCACCCTCTGGGTGAAGAACCTTTTTTTAATATCCAACCTAAACCTCCCCAGGCACATCTCCCTGCCATTCCCTTGGGTCCTATCATTGGTCACCAGAGAGAAGAGATCAGCACCTGTCCTCCTCCTCCCCTTGTGAGGAAGCTGTAGTCTAAGGACTTCAGCCGTTCCTCATACGGTCTCTCGTCTAAACCCTTTGCCAACCCCGTGGCCCTCCTCTGGACACTCTCTAGTAGCTTTGTATCCTTAATGTACTGTGGCACCCAAAACCGCACACTGTACTCAAGATGAGGCCGCATCAGCGCAGAGTAGAGCGGGACAACCACCTCCCTCGACCGGCTCTAATGCAGCGCTTGATGCACCCCAGGAGGTGAAGGCGAGGCTGGCTACCTGGCAGGCGTTCGCGCCGGGCCCCCGCGTCCCCATCTCCGCTTTCCCCGGGCAGCGAGAGCCACGGCGGCTGCGGAGGCTGGGGACGCCCGCCCCGATAGGTGACGGGCCGGGGGCCAGGATTAGCGCCCGCCCGCCTCTGGCCACACCGCGGCCGCGGGAGGGCGGCCGGGCCGGGCCGCTCCCTCAGGCCGCCGCCGGGCGCGCAGCGGCCGTTACCCCGCGCAACGGCCGCCGACGCCGGGCCCGGGCGCCGGGCGGGCGGCGCCATGGGGGAAGGCGGCGGCAGCCGGGCGGCAGCCCCCGACAGCCTGGGGCTGGAGCTGGGGCGGGAGAGGCGGAAGAAGTGAGTGCCCGGCGGGGGACGGGGCTGCGTCTAGGCAGGGCAGCGGGGAGCGGCGCCCAGGGGCCGGCCGACCGGGGACTCCGGCCGTCTCCCTGCGGCAAAATGGCGGCTGTTGCCTGTGTGGGGTGCCCCGGCTGGTGGGGTGGGTCGGGGGCGGCCGGGGAGGCCGTGCGTCTGCCGGGGGCGCCTACGGCTGGCCTGGGAGCGGGGTTGGGACTGGTGAGGCAGCGTGGGGCACAGGGCATGGTGAGCAACAGGAACAGCTGGCCAAAGAGCTGGGGTGGGCATCGGGAGCCTGAAGAAGTAGGATAAGTAATTTTAGCCAAAAATGAGGCTGGTACTGAACAGGCATGGAAAATAGGACTGGGTGTCATGGTGTAACCGCAGTAGGCAGCTAAACGCTACAGAGCAGCTTGCTCACCCCCCTCCCAGTGGGATGGGGGAGAGAATTGGAAGAGTAAAAGTGAGAAAATTTGTGGGTTGAGAGAAGGTCAGTTAAATAAGTTTAAAAAAAGAGGAAACAGAAACAAACACAAGAAAAGCAAGTGATGCAGAAAAAACCCCCATTGTTCACCACCAGCCAAACAACGCCAATCCCCAAGCAAGGACAGTCTTGGCAAACTTCGTTTTATTGCCGAAGCTGACATTACATGGTATGGACTATCCCTTTGGTCTGTTGGGGTCAGCGGTCCCAGCTGCGTCCCCTGCCAACTTCTTGTGCACCCCCAGCCCACTCGCTGGTGGGGTGGGGTGAGAACCGGAAAAGTCCTTGACTCTGTAAGCACTGCTCAGCAATACCTAAAATGTCTGTGTTATCATCACAAATCCAAACACAGCACCATATGAGCTACTGTGAAGAAAGTTAACTGTATCCCAGCCAAAACCAGTACACTGGGATTGGAAGCTGTGATGGGGTAAGAACAGAAAAGACCTTATGTGGGTGCACACTTGTTTGGGGGAAGAAGAATCAAATGGACAGCAAGGTGCTCTTTAAATACGCTTCTTTCCACGATGTTGAATAAAACTGGAAAGCTGGATTTCACTCTTCTCTACTATCAGTAAATATGTCTGAAACCTACAGGGAAGGTATGGTCTCTCTTTATTGAAGTTTGCAGAGAAAATGAGGAATGTTGCTGCTACCAGTTAGTCCCCTTGCTTATGCAGCCGCATATGGTTCAGTGCTCTGATGATTGTTGATGCTCATGCAGTGGTAGGATTCTAGGTTGGTTTTTTTTGCCAGTTTGCTTAGAAAGTTACACATTTTTCCCCATGTTAAAGAGCGTGATTGCCTTTTGAATGCTAATAAAATAAAAGTTAGAAAATGTCAAGCTCCTGTGCTGCCTTCAGTCAGACCCCTAATATTTACACTTACATACCATTTTCAAATATTCTGTTCCATACTGATTTTTCCCCTGGACAATGTTTCTTTCAGTGTCTAGGCTGCAGATTCTTTTCAAACTAGTCCTGCAATTGTGGACTTTATAAAATGTTTATTCACTAATGAAAAGGGGGAAGCCAATGTTAATAGAGTAAAAAATGGTTAGGCAGCTTCTGCACTCAAAATGGCACAACAAAGAGCTTGGACATACTTGCACCAATGTGTAAACAAATGTCCTTTTACTAAGTCTCCTGAACAGTAGTGTGTCAGTGTAATATATCAATTATCCTCTGCATGTACCAATTCTTTTACCTGACACATGATCCTGATATTATAGGTGTTTAGGTAAAAAGCAGAATGTTACTGGCTTTGTTTCACTGCTCTGATTTTTTTTTTTTTTTAATTAATGAAAACCTAGATTCTTTATGTACCTTAGGTTCTTGCTGATATCACTGAGACTTTCCTGCAAGACTGGGTCCAAAGCCCAGGACACATTGTGAAGTGGTGCCTTATTTGCCAATGAAAGGAAAACATATTTAATAAAAAACCTTTCTTTTGATGGCATAACAGTGAAAGACTTGCTGCTCCAGGTAGATTCTGCACCTGTTTTCTGTGTGTAGCTTGTGTGTGCAAATAGACAATACCATTATTGCCTATTTCATGGAAGTTATTTATTCAACCTAACTGTTAATGACCAGGGTTGTTAGACATCTACATCTAAACCAGTGGCATGTACAGTCAATGAATAGAGAAAGGCTCTTTGAAGGTGTGATTCATCTGACTGCTTCAGCTGGCTGTTTTAGCACCAGATGACTCACACCCTAGGAGGTGCCTGTTTCTCTCCATTGGGTATAAAGCAAGCTGAGGATGACTGGCTTGTCAATAGCTCTCTGCATTCCTTCACAGCCATCTCACCCTTGTCGTCTTTTTACTGGCTTATTTGATTATCGTGCCATTTAGGTGGTTTGCTAACAGCCCACCTACCACTCTCATTTAACACTCACAAAGAAGAGATTTTTATTTCAAAGAGTAAATTGAATCATCCGTGTCCGTAAGGGGTCTGTACATAAAATACCTGCTGATTCTCAGTGATTGTGGATGTAGTATTGTGAGGTCTTTCAAAGGCTTTAATGAAAGTCAGCTGAAATCTGACTCTGAATTACTGTAATCAAGATTCAGTGCAGATTTTGATTGGGAAATGTCATGGCAAATGTTTCTGAGAGAGAGAGAAGGTATATTATATTGCAGTACACTTCTTAATAGACAAAGGTGTCTTAAAGCCATATTTTTATGCATGTCAGCTACTTAGTAATGTTCGTGGAGTTGTGTGTTAATTCAGCCTGTGAGATTTCAGCTTCTGTGGCTTTCCTGGCAAGGAAAGCTGCAGTATTTTCCCAGCACGCTGCTGACTGCAAGTGTCAGAAGTCTGTCACTTTCAATAGAGTATGTGCTCTTCCCTGTGGTGCCTTTTGTACTGCACAGTATTGTTTCTGCTTTGTTCATAAGTTCTGAAGGCACCTATGTGTTTTGTCTTCTACAGGAATCAGTAGAGGTCTGCCATGTTATAGAGCTGATGCCCTAGAACTGGTGATTTGCCTTGAGCTGCTCCTGTAATGTTTCACTTGTTTCTCTCTCCACTATAGAAAATGGCTTCGGGCAGTCTTTTGCCTGATACGTGTACCAGAGATCCAGATCTAGGTGGCTTTCTTGTTATACTTAGTATGCAAGGATGTAGTTAAATTCCCCTGATGATTTACATGTGAGCTTCCAGGATTTATGAGCTTTCCTCTTGTGATGACTACAAATTGTCCATTGACATGGGAGAGATTCATAGGACTTGGCTATATCTGATTATGTTTAACACGTGAGATTGCAGGTAGAGTCATACCACAGTCCCTCGAAGTACAGACCAAGTCTCTGTTTGGGCAGGCAGCTCTACACGGCTGCATTAAATTCACAGTAACAGATACACGGTGTGACGGTCACTTCCTATCACAATTAGAAATAACCCCAGAAATACAAAATGCTCCAATACATTAAAAAGCTGAAGTATTTACCAAGTTGGTCAAAGCCACTTTTTTCTACATCCCTTCTTTGTCAGTGCAGGGACTGTAATTTACTGCATATACACTGACTAAAATAGGGAGGTTCCACTCTGGCTACTTTCTGGGTGCTGTTGGAGTATTAAATGTTTCATAATAGCTAGATTTTTTAAAAAATTGGCTTCAATTGCCAAATGAAAATAAGACTTCCTGTCAGTGTAGCAATTATAGTCTGACACCTGACAATTTATCATTTCTGTACATATTTTCATCAGGACAAAAATAATTGGAAGTTGGCTGGCATTTTTGCTAATGGTGCAGAAAGAATAATAAAATCTAATGTAAGAAATGTTGTGTGTAGTCTTGAAATGGTAACAGAAATTAAAAACTGAAAATAGTAGATTTAAAGAACTCGTTTTTCCTGTGTTATCCCTCTGCATCTGTCTAAGCATCTAGTTAGGATTTGTTTGAAAAGGAAAACAGTTTCACTTTGATACAGCTGAGCTCTAGTTACAGTACTGACTGTGTCTAATTTCCTTCCAAAAATCCCATTTTAACACTCACTGTCGTCATAATTTCCTCTTTTCCAAGCACTGAGAGGCTGATAGAAATCTGCCTTACAGAAACCTTATCTATTTGTATTGGAATGATACCATCAATGTAGTAAGATTTTGTCTTTCTTCTTCCTAGCCATCTGCCTCTTACTTTTGGAGTGGGAGCAAATAGGCAGCAGCAATCAGATTTCCTTTGGTTTTCCTGCATCTAAGCTTTTTGACTCATGTTTCAAGTCTATCGTTTGCTGGAGCTTTCACCACATCCCTTTTGTCTCCAGCAAGTTACTTGTACTGCCATTATTTCTTTGCCTATGTCCCCATTATCTAATTTAATGTTAGTAGGGACAAAAGGGACAGTGGAACAAGGAGGGACTAGAAAACCCAGCTCTCCCCTGCTGCTCAAGATGTCTGTCTTATTGTGCTCCAGTATGTTTCTTGCACTGAAAATTTACTTGAATTATCTTAAATTACTCTTCGTTACATTTCTTTGCTATTTCAGCTCTTCAGCCCTTCCCATTCTAGGCATACCTCTTCTGTTTCTTAAGATTGGTTGGTGTGCTTCTGCTTCTGCAGCTTTCAGTTGAAATATGATGTTTCAAGCTATGGAAAAGAAATGTCACCAACTGAATGTGAGCATGAGGAGTTCCAGCTAAACATGAGAAAAAGCTTCTTTCCTGTGAGGGTGACAGAGCAGGGGCACAGGCTGCCCAGGGAGGCTGTGGATTCTCCTTCCCTGGAGACATTCAAAACCCACCTGGATGCGGTCCTGTGTCCCCTGCTCTAGGTGTGCCTGCTCAAGCAGGGGGATTGGACAAGATGATCTCCAGAGGTCCCTTCCAACCCCTGCCATTCTATGATTCTGTGAGTGCCACAGGTGATACCATTGCTTAGTGATCAGCTCTATCATCAAAGCTTTGATTTCTCATAGGCTAGTTATTTCTTGAAGATAATTTCTCATTATGGACATGTTCAGAAAGAGAAGATCCGTGTTGATGTGGAATCCCCCCTTTTAAAAAAAAGGCAACACCAAGAAATAGGACAGCACAATTATTTTCTTTCTTGCATGTTTTAATGAACTAGGCTAAGAGTTAAAAGACATCTATTGTCATATTGGTATTGTAAAGCATTTTCCAAAGGGCCTTATTTGCAGAGTTGTGTTCTCAGTTCTTTTGAAATATCTCAATTTGGCCACTGAAAAATGGAGGCACCCAAGAACCACTGGTTGTTTTTTGAAGTCTTGGCCTTCCAGGCTTAACTTTAAAGGACAAAACCACAAACTGCTCTTGCATTGTGTTGTGCTGTGTTTCTCTTGCAGCTATGCTGGTGTGGGCCAACTTCCTGGGATCTCACAGGCAGGAATATTTCTCCATATACATCTCCAAAAATAACCAGGCAGTTGGCATAAATATGGGCAATAATTTAGTTAGCAGTAATTTCCTCATGGCATGATTGAAATCATATGGTTCATTGTAGACCACTGAACTACCATCTTGCCACTTGAAAGGATGAGAGTCATTCAGCGTGTTGTATGATGCATGCAGGTGCGTTGTGCTCTCTCTCTGGTTGCACTTTCCAAGGCAGAAGGAATCCAGTTTCCATGGTACATGTCAGTTGTCTGACAGCCTGACCAGTATACAGAAGTGATCAACAGGCAAAAATATATTTTCCCACAAGAGTAAGTTTAAGGTACTGAAAAAAATGGTGGCTTTAGCTCCTGTGGTTTTTTTTTTTGTAACATTCATCTTATTTTAATCACTGTGTTTCTTTTCTGATAGTCATAGTACATGGTATGCTTTGATTGGTTTTGTTATGGGTACAATTTAGAAAATAACTATTAATCATTGAGCAGTGAGTCAAAGTGAAGAATTAATTCCGAATTTCAAATAGCACATCTCTCAGGCACATTATTGTTTCAGAAAATATATTCCTTGGGCATCTTCTTTTAGATGAAAAATGAAAGCCAGTGTCTTCTCTACGTTTGCTTAATTCTGATGATCTGCTAGATAGTAATTAAATTTTAGGAAATGTTGGTCTTGGTTTTTTATGGAATTAATTGTCTTCACAAAGTAGAAATGCTGGGTTTTTTTAAGGCGCTGTAGTATCCCTAGAGAAAAAAACAAACATAAAACAAGGGCAAGATGATGTAATTACATAGGAAAGATCAATAGATGCTTAATTTGAAAATACATTAATTTATTCTTTTTAATTGTAAGAGTAATGCAATAGCCAATTTATTGACTTCTCTAAATACCACAGGCAAATGCTTGAAATCTCTATATTTGAACTGAGAAATACAGTAACAGAACTGGAAAAAAGACTTAGCAGTATAGAAGATGAAGGTAAGTGCATTACAACAGAGTGTTGCTAATTGATTAAGAAACAAAGGAAATTTATTCTTTTGGGTAGGCCCTACAGAGATACAAATTTTTGTTTAGAAATTTAAGTTTTCCCTTTTCAGACATGACAATTAGAGGTGTGATGTTGCAAATGTAAAATCAAGGAATACTACATGCTGCATGTTAGCTCTAATTATTAATGAGACAAAGAACAACATGAATTCATAGAGTTGGTTAATATTCTGGCCACAGTAAGCCCAGTGAAAAATTGCCTTGATTTATATTTTCAAGCTCTTTTGTATGCAAACATCCTCATTATGAGGCTTACTGACTGGAGACTTCCTCAGTCTCCAGAAAAAAAAGTAGTAACAGTTTGAAAAAATGCCGGCTTTTACTTGAAATGGCATTAAATAATCTGGGAAACAGAATAACCCTGCCTTTCTTTTTAAGGTAATGAATGGAAAACTAGATACGAGACACAAGTAGAATTGAACAAACAGCTGGAAAGGCAAATTAATATTCTTCAAGAGAAGATGGAGCTTATTCGTGGCAATCCAGCAGGTAGAAATGGGTATTCATAAATGTTTTTCAATAGAATTTGTGATGTTGAAATTATAACAATGGGTCAAATTTTCTGCTTATTTGTAGATAAATTGTCCGTTGTTCGCATCTTTGATCAAATGTCTGTGGTGAGTACTATGGCACTTAGTCGGTTAACAAAAAAAGGCAATGTAATTGAAGAACTTGTATAATCTTTGTTTTTTTCATGACAGGAAATATCAACAGCCTGGTCTAGAAACCAAAACAGTCCTGCTTACTTTTTTATTCTTTTAGATATGCAACTGCTTATAGATCTATAAAGTACGGAGTAAAATAATTAAATAGGAGGTCTGTAAGACCGGAATGTTGGGAAGAATCATGTAGTGAAATTTTTGACTGAGTGAAGGTTGTGTGATCGGACGTGCAGTAAGGCATATGAGATGGAGGAGTTGGACTAGTTCCATGAATAAATGGAAAAATGTTAAACCTTGATCACAAAATCATGGAATCATGTAGGTTGGAAGGGCCCCCTTTGAGATCTTCTAGACCACTCCTCCTACTCAAGCAGGGCCAACAACAGGTTGCCCAGCATCATGTCCAGTTATGTTTTTAATATTTCTGTAAGTGGAGACTCCACAAGTTCTCTGGGCAATGTGTTCCAGTGTTTGACCACTCTCACAGTAAGAGAAGTGCTTTCTTGTGTTCAGATGCAATTTCGTGTGTTTCAGTTTGTGCCCGTTGCCTCTCATCCTGTCAGTGGGCACAACTGAGACGAGCCTGGCTCCTTCTTCTTCATTCCCTTCCATCATGTATTTACACACATTGTTGAGATCCCCCTGAGCCTTCTCTTTGCCAGGCAGAACCATCCCAGCTCTCAGCCTCTCCTCATTTGTCAGATGCTCTGGTCCTTTAATCATCTTCGTAGCTCTGTGCTGGACTTGGTCCAGAAAATCCATATCTTTCTCCTACTGGGGAGCCCAGGACTGGACCCAGCACTCTGCGTATGTCTCACCAGTGCTAAAGAGAAGGGATGGATCACCTCCCTCAAGAATGCTGGCAACATTCTTCCTAATGGACCCTAGGCCGCCATTGGCCTTCGTTGCAGCAAGAGTGCATTGCTGGCTCGTGGTCACCTTGTTGTCCACCAGGACCCCATGGTTGTTCTCTGCCAAGCTGCTTCCCAGCCAGTTGGCCCCCAGCATATACTGGTGCCTGGGGTTATTTCTTGCCGGGGACAGGACTTTGCATTTTCCGCTGTTGAACTGAACTTCATGTGATTCCTCTCTGCCTATTTCTCTAGCTTGTTGAGGCGCCTCTGAGCGACAACACAATCTGCTGGTGTATCAGTCACTACTCCCAGTTTTGTATCAGCTGTGATAACATAGACACATAGTTGCAGTAACATTTTGCATAATACACTTACAGGAAAATTCCTCATTGTACAGTAAATACACCACTTTTGCAACACCAAAGGAAGTATTTATTTTAATTTTAAAAATTTTGTTTATTAATAAGCTCATATTTCATGACCTGTATTTCAACAAAGCATAAAACATTTTGCTGTGATCTTGTAGAGAAAATGGCAAGAAAAAACCAAATATTTTGGCCATTTAGTCTTCTAAACTAGTAAATTAAATGAAAACAATTTTAGACTCAGGACTGCTTTTTCTTTAGTCTGTCACCTGCTGAAGTCTTTTATTTTGAGACCTTTGCTGCTTCTTAACCACTTTTAGGAATAAAGAAGGCAGATAAAGATGTGATAATGCCTTGTAACATAAGCAAGAATAATGAACATTATGAGGTAGGGCTCTGATGTTTTTTATCCCAGTTGCTTATGCTTAGAGAAGTGTTTCCATCTTAATTTTTTGTGCTTCAGATTCTGAAGATTAATGGGAGTTTACTGAGCCTAGAGGAGGCTGCATGCCCTATTAGTGGAAATGATTATCTGTTGTAAGAAGGGTGTGAATAATTAACTGCTCTTTCTGATCTGATCCATGGCTTTCAGATAATAAACATTCTTGCTAGTTTTAGGTCTGTCCTAGAGACCATGGAGTTTTCTGGGTTGGCAGGATATGGGGTCTTTTTTAAACAGTTAATTAAAAAGAGAACAAAATCTTTCATATCCCACTTCCCTGTTTCAGAGTTGATTTGAAAATACATCTGGGATTATATTTGAAGAAAAGTCTTTAAGACAGTACACTGATCTAGAAAATTTACAGTAGTCTGCTTCAGACAATGTTATTCCTATCAGCCTTTAAAGCACAGATTGGCATGAATGCTTACAGTATCAGAAGTGTTTATTTCTATCCAGTTGCTAGTACTCTCTTAACAAATCCAGTTACACGTTGCCAAGCACTTGAAGGGTCATTACCAGTGAGATAATCTCTTTTACCAGCAGCTGGGCTGCACCAATCCAGTACATTTCTGATCCCTACTGAATACTGCCTTGCCTTCTCGCCTATGAGCCATGGTGCTGAGAGGTTTCATTATGGTTCCCACAAAGGAAAGAATGACAGCACAACTGAAAGATTCATACTACCAAAAGGAGTCTAGAGGACAGTTTGAAGAGTCCTAGACTTACTCAGTGACACCTGGGGAAGTCTGGAGCCCATGTGCCATGCCATAGGTTTTTCTTCTGCCCTTCCTTCAGCCTTCCAGCTTTGAGTGAATACATTCTTCTGTTTGCTAGCCAGAGGGGAAAAAAAGTGCTTAGGGATTTAGTGAAATTTTTCATTTTTCTTTGTTTTGATTTTTGGGAGATGGAAAGAGGGGAAGAAATTAGATGTATTTTGTGGGCTTCGCTGTTTTTGTTTTTTTTTTCACTGAAGCTATCAGAAAAGACAGTGTATATTTACAGGTACTCTTGGAGAGTGCAAAGCTGCTTTTTTTTTTTCTTTTAAATTTTAGGAGATAAAGTATTGGTAAAAAAAAACCCACACAGATCATTTTGTGGTGTTGAGGCATATAGGGTTATCCAAATCCTTTTTATGTTTTTGAGAGTTGTTCGGGAGATCGGGGGAGAAATATTTAGCTTCTCCACAGATGAGAATAAAGAGCAGATGTGGTGAGTGGGTGTAAAAAACCAAAGAGCTTTGCAGCCAGTCATCAATCTACATTTGCTCAAAGTAAAAATGCTGAAAGTGGGTATATATTAAATCGTGTATGTATGTGTTAAATCAAAAGTACACTATGATATTCAGCTTTCAACTTGTAGTTGCATATGAAGCTCTGTGGAAAGATTGCAAAGTGATTCTTCCAGCAAGATGATATAATTTCTAGCATATGGCACCAGTAGATAGTAGATTTTGTTTTGAGCAACATATTAAAAAGATTAAATAGCATTTGCAAGTCTTTTTAACCTATGTTCCCAAGGAAATTAGAATTACGCAGTTAGATGTATTAGAAGGATGTCTAATAATTCTTAACTTCCTACACAATTTCAGCTATATTTAACAGAGGAGATATCTCAAAGATAGTACTAAAGAGATTTATCACACTCAGCTAGTCATTTAATGTACCATAGTCAATAGAAGGAGAAAAACATCTCCATACATTAATTCATCCTATTTAGAGATAGGTAGCATAAAATATTTTCTTGATATCAAGCACTACAGGGAAAATAAAAAAAGATAAGTCACCAGGGACCCTGGCAGTCAGCAAGCTATAAAAACCTGAATGAAAGAGAAGAATACAAATGCAAATTCTGGAGTATGAACAAGGAAGCACAGAGGATTTTCTGTGTTGATAAACTGCGATAATTGTTGCAGACGGCTTGCACTATTTTTGCTTTAGAATTAGAAATGTATGAATGATTCCTTACTATTGAAAACACCCCTAAACCATTTAAATAGACAATTATTATTCTGAAGTCCTTATACTGACTTGAGATAATATTTTTTTTGTTTCAGAAAAATCATGAAGGTGTCACATGACAATAAATGCAGAACCAATACCTTGAACACAAAAAATTTTACAGCCACAGTTTAGAAAATCATATTGTGTACTGAGGGCAGATTAAAAATAACCTGAACAGTGTCAAGCACAAGAGAATTCCAACAGTGTCCAAAACTAATGTTTAGTCAGTAATTTCCTTTATGTCCCAATGAATAATACAAGTGTCATACAGTACTTCAGAAATAATTACAGAAGGAATGCCTTCTCTCTGAAGTATAACATGGTGTGAATTTTACTTGCCTCTATTAAACATGCTGCATTCATTTGTTCACATTTTTTCATTAAATGATTTTCTATGAAATGATTTCTCTGCTAAGCATAATTTCCCATATAAGCAGAAAGAAAATTATTCCTTTCTGTCTCACCATTTCTGCAAGAAAGAATCCCTAGATAGCGGCTTTAGTATGCAAATACTGAAAAGCATACTGCAAAATCAGTTCAGAAGAGCACACTCCTGATAGCATTGCCTTAGCAACGCTCTAGTTAAGTTTAGCCAAGGAACAAAGGCTTCTGTGATAAATCACCATTTTCAGGAATGTCCAGCACCATAGCTGAGAAAATTCTGACATTAAGGGCTATATACTTGCCTTGCAAGCTGCCTTTCTGAGAGCACTGTGACCACAGGACTAAGACCCTCACACAGCCACCTCAGGGTTTTTGCTGTCAGTTTTAAACTGTAAGTAGAATGTGTGGCAGTGTCACACTGGAGAAGGTGTTGGCAGCATGACAGGAGGGGGATCTTGGGTTTATGAAAACACGCAACGAAGACTTTATTTCAGTAGGTGTTGATAACTGCTTATAGAGAACATCAGCACTTCAAAATGGCGTAGGAAATATTGACAATTCTCTTAGGAAGTCACTGATGACAGTGACAATGAACCTTGTTGCTCTTGCTGGATTAAGTCACCAGTAGATCTATGGGAAGAAGAAATCTGGTATCCTGTCACAGAATCACAGAATCCCAGGTTGGAAGGCGCCTCAGGGATTGTCTAGTCCAACCTTTCTAGGAAGGGCGCCGTCTAGACAAGGTGGCCCAGCGCCCTGTCCAGACGATTCTTGAAGGTGTCCAACGTGGCCGAGTCAACCAGTTCCCTGGGGAGATTATTCCAATGGTTGACTGTCCTCACGAAAGAGCCTATAACTGTCCATCATGATCCCCCAGTCATTTGAGTTGTCCCACCATGTTTCAGTTACTCCTATGATATCATAACCTTCTGAGTGGGCACGAAGCTCCAGTTCCTCCTGTTTGTTTCATAGACTGCATGCATTTGTATCTTTTTGTGAAACTTGGAAGTGATTTGGAGAAAGTTCTCTAATCTTTCTCCTTTTGACAGGAGAAGACTTCTTGAAGAAGTCTTGAAGACCTTCTTCAGTAGGTCTGACTGCCCTCCTCACAGACTTCCCCTTCCTACTCCTTTCATCTGGCCTTGGACACCTCCAAGAGACCTTTTTGATTTGCATTTATAACTTTCCTTGTCATGTTGGCATTAGTTGTTCCTCCTGGTGGCCTTATGCAAACTAACAGACTGTTTTGTTCAAATCACTTTGTGGTATTCCCAGAGGCAGAATATACTTTGTATTTCAAAGAAATGGTCAGGGAAAAACCTTCTGTCAAGTGACATTATTAGCTGGCGTTTCTCCAGAATTCCTTAGCAATTGATTGGGACCCTGGGATATCTTCCAGAGAAAATGTATAAGGAAGCACTCTCCACCCTTTTTCAGGCCTTTCAGAGACAGTAGTAAATGAAGCATTTCAGAGTCAGCAACAATTTGTTCTGTCCATCTGAACCACAGCAATGGAGGTCTCCGTTTTAATTTCCTCCTCCCCAAGTCAGCAGATAACCTCTGTGACCAATGCTGTGGAGACCACTGACATGAGGATTTAGGGTAGCAGTGTCCCACACCTGTTACACGGAGAGAGCCTGAACTTGGCACCACGTCTCCGGGCTGATTTTTTTACCCTGGCCATTGCCAACATCTGGTGCGAGCGGGACACTCTGCAATCATGGAGTTCAGCTCTCGGTCTGGTATCGACTATAAAGATATGTTAACCACAAGGGGGCACTTGGCTTTTAGACAAGTACAGGGAGCCTTTCTTCACCTGTACTGAATCCCTTACAGGATCTAGTGTATATATATTCAGTGCATATTGTATGTAGAAATATGCTATGCTAAATAATTTGTATGTATCATTTTTTCAGTAATATATGACTAGTGAGTTTATTGATATCAACATAAAATCAAATTCCATTACAGTAAAACTGAAGATGTAGTATTGCTTTTTGCTCTTGATGAGTTTAAAATTATATGCTAAAAGATTCAGCTAAATCAGCTGATGAACATCAGCTCCTAGTGTTGAAGGGAAGGGAGTTTATTTTCTAAACAAAACTTCATTTGATTTAAAATGTCAAGTAGAATGGATTGCAAAAGCTTCTTGTGTTGTTTTTTTTTCTACACAACTGACAGATGTATTGTTTCTGTTCTAACTCATGGAGAAAGGTTAAAGAGGATTAGAGCTGAAGCAAATTGCCATAAGGATCAATAGTCTGCATGAGCTGGGCTCTTATGAAAACAAGTTTGAACCTCTTGATGATGTCATTGATTTGTCACCTTGTCTGTTGTGAAATGATTGATAGAAATTGTCACCTCTGTTGCCACTGGTAGAAGGGCAAGGAAAAATCCAGAATGAGAGCAACTTATGTGGGTGGCCTTGAAATTCAGATGCAGTATCATTCTGTATAATTTTATTTTCTGGCAAGTGTTAAGCCAAACGTGTAACTTTGGTCGAATGAAAAGGAAGTTGTGTGAAAAAAAGAACAACTGGAGAATTGGTGTTCCCTTTATGAAACCCAGGGCTTTGGTCACTGCTGGACACAAGACTTAATGCAGCATTGCTCTGAGAGTGAATCTTGCTAAGCCCTGCAAAATTCCGTTACATAAAGAAAGTATTCATTTAAGATCTCAGTGTGTCTTTTAGCCTACCAGCTTGCTCAGAGTGGCTTGACATGGATGACTTTTTGAAAACTAAGGATCTTAAATTCAGGTTAAATCCCTTAGTCAGCTTATGTCTCCTTTTCAGGAACGCATTGTCCAGCTATTCAAGGCTTAGTGGAAGAACCTGTAAAAAAATCTAACTTAAAAACCCATTTCAATATTCAGTTAAACCACTTCTAAAAAACTTTTTCAGAATTTATCTTACTGGTTCATCTTGGAGTTTTGTTGGCAGTTTCTCCTGGGGGAGTGCTTCATACCTGGGAGGCTCCTTCTGGTTCTCTTGAGCTCTCACTGGTCCTTGCTTTGTATTGAGGCTTTTCTGTGCTCTGAGAACTCTGCTATGAGTCTGTGTTACTGTATGCTTTAAACTCTGTTTTCTGTGAGCTTTTGCTTTGTTTTACTGTATTGAGCTGATCATACAACTGTAAGCATTGGGAATTGAATCCGTTTCAGTGAGGTTTCTTTCTGCTTACTTCCCACAGAATTCAGGAAAGGCAAATCCAGCCTTAATGATTTGGTTGAATTCATAGGCTGGTGTTTCACACTTGTTGATTTGTATTGTTGTGCAGCAGCTGAAGACTTCAGATATATAAGGTCTCAGCTAGTTCTTCAATTATTGCCTTGAAATTAGGGCTGGGAGGTAACTTACAACCAGTCTGGGTTAAAGTGGATCTCTAGAACCTCTTTGAAGTTTTACCATTTAAAATTTTTATATGTCTGTTTTTGAAATTGCTTGTTACAGTGTTTGGGGACTTGGAGAGGTCTTTTAGTTGACTAGGAACATCTGTATCTCTAGATTCCCCTAAGAACTTCAGTATTGCCATGCTGAGCTCTGCATCATCAGTTAGGTGTGTGGACACAGGAATAGAAGTCAGAAAGCTGAGTTAGCTGCCTAAGTTTCCTAGGTACTAACTGGGAGAAAGGCAGCTAGATTGGGATTCACAACAGAGTGCATAGTAGAGATGGAAAACCAAGGGGAAGTCAGTAAGAAACATGCAAGAATTGTCTGAAATCCTGCCTTCTTTCCAGAAGTAGGCATGACCTTGCAGCCTTTCTCACTTGTTCCTTCTCCATCCATGTAAATTTTCCATTTCTGACTGATTAACAGCCTGGATTAAAAAATTATCTCAGCATTAGTTAAGTATGATGGTGAGAGCACTCTCAGGACATGAGATATGAGAATTCAAGTTCTTAGAGTGACAGAGGACTAAAATGTAACTCACCTAATTTCTTTGTGGGTTAATTTTCAGGCTGTTAGAAGAGGATTCCTTCCTCATGTAACGTGGGTGGAGCATGCTTCTCAGGTTGTGCCCCATGAGGGAGATAGCCACCAGGAAACTTTGCTTTGAGACTCCATAAACGCTTCAGCAGCAAACTAAGCAGCCTGATTAAGCTTGTGCTTATGGACAACCACATTAGCTCAGATTCCTACCTAAGTTATATGACAAAACCAGATGTGAAGAATATAAGACATTGCATAGATTGCTTTATTAGTATTAGGGTGTTAAATTTTGCCTAAAGTGCAATTTAGACCCTAGTCCCTTTTTGATTTTGGCCTTCGCTTCTCAATCTGTAAATTTGGAGTAATTTATAACTTCTGTATTTCACAAGAGAATTATAAGCATAGGTACATTACAAATTATGAGGTACCCAGATACTATAGGGATGGTAACTGTATACTTCAGTCACATTATCAACCTATTTCAGTCTGCTTGCTCATCAGAAGCAGTGTAGTGCACCGTTTATTTGCTTGTGGTTGGATATCGTCCTTGCTCCAGAGCTGTATTAATGCCCAGGCATCTGCACTGGACCAGCTGCATTGGCAGCAAAAAAATAGACAGTGCTTGTGAAAAGGTTAAATGAAAAAAGATCTAAAAGTAGATTACTTTGTAGGTGAAAGAACTCAAAGAAATTAGATAAGGATCATCACTGAGGAGATACCAAATTGCTCTGTTGTGACTAACAGCTGCAACACCAAGTCTTGCTGTCTTACATAACACTGATGGACGATCTAGTGAGGAAATAAATAGTGGGCTGTGGATTTACATAGTACAAATCTGGAGAGCAGCATGAACTTCTGTATTTACTGTATTTAAGCTTACTGTGTTGGTACAAAATATGTTGTAGGTGGTACAAAATATGTTGTACAAAATATGCTATCACATGGTTATAATTTTTAATACGCAGTCCGGTCAAGAAGGCAAAAAAATACTAGTTTCCTAGCTTGGCAGTGCTGAGGCCTTCTTTATCTGTCTTGTTTAATTCTGTACAGACAGTGATGTTGTAGTGAAATAGCACATGATCCTAGTGGAATTTACCCAAATCTCCTTAATCTGCAGCTTACTTTTTCTCCTTGAATTGGCCAACATTGACTGTAATGACTGTTGTATTAGGACAAAGATTTCATCTGCATCCAAGATACTTCTGCTTTAATTAATAAACCCAGGCTTTTTCATGTCTCCAGTGTGCCTGTTATAACAGGTTAAAGTTAATAACAGTTCAGTCATGTGTGAAACATACTTGAAAGATATATATATATATTCTGTATATATATACTTTTTTTTGAATAGTGAGAAGGGTTATTCTTTCTTGGAAACATGTTTTAAAAGCGTTGTGTCTTTTGCCGGGCTCCTGCAAAATCTTGACTTTAATGGAAATCATTCCTAAGGAAATCTCAGTAACAGAAATATTTTTGTGAAAAATTAAATTTGGAGCTGAATAAGTAATGTGTTGTGCAGAAAGTTATGAAAAAGAATAAAATATGCAGTGATCTGCAGATGCTAGAAAAAAGAATACTGGAGACTTCAAGCAGGCAGATGTAAGAGGCAGATGTATATGCTTGGTGGCTATCTGTTAGAAACCATTGGTAAGACTATCACTTTACACATCCATAAAATAGAACAGCTTGATGATGTCCAAAGTAAGGATGTAAGTTATGGACCTGAGATGAAAATGCTTTTATAAGAATGACATAAACTTTTGTTTAATGACAAACGACATTTGCAAGTTCACTCTGGAACAGACCAAAGAAGACTCTGCTGGGTTGGGTTGATGCCCAAAAAAGTGGAAGCTGAACTGGTCTGACCAAGGTACTGACCAAGGCACAGTTGTAACAATAAAATGAAGGTCACAGAATCACAGAATTGTTGAGGATGGAAGGGATCTCTGGAGGTTGTCTTGTCCAACCCCGTTGCTCAAGCAGGGCCACGTAGAGCCAGTTGCCCAATATCCTGCCTAGATGTTTTTTAATATCTTTAAGGAGGGAGACTTCACAAACTCTCTTGGCAACCTAATCCAGTGCTCAGTCACTCTCACAGTAAAAAAGTGTTTCTGGATGTTCAGAGGGAACCTCCTGTGTTTCAGCTTGTGCCCATTGCCCCATGTTCTGTCACTGGGCACCACTGAAAAGAGCCTGGATCTGTCCTCTTTGCACCATCCCTGCAGGTAATTATATGTATTAATTGTCTAGGCTGAACAGTCCCAGCTTGCTCAGCCTTTCCTCACAGGAGAGGTGATCCAGTCCCTTAATCATCCTTGTGGCCCCTCATTGAACTCTCTCCAGTATGTCCATGTCTCTCTTGTTCTGGGGAGCCCAGAACTGGACCCAGCACTCCGGGTGTGGTCTCACCAGTGCTGTGCAGAGGGGAAGGATCACCTCCCTTGACTTGCTGGCAATGCTTTGCTAATGCAGCCCAGGACAGCATTGGCCTTCTCTGCAGCAAGGGCTCATTTTTTGCCCACCAGGACCCCTACGTCATTTTCTACCATGCTGCTTCCAGCTAGGCAGCCTCCAGCATTTATCAGTTCATGGGGTTGTTCCTCCCCGTGGAGGACTTTGGACTTCCCCTTGTTCAACTTCATGAGTTTCCTGTCAGTCCATGTCCCCAGGCTGTTGAGGTCCCACTGGATGGCAGCATGACCTTCTGGCATATCAGTGACTCCTCCCAGTTGGTGTCGTCTGTAACCTTCCTGAGGGGACACTCTGCCCCATCATCCAGATCATTAATTAAGATGTTGAACAGGACCAGACTCAGTATTGATCCCTTAAGGCTTAAATTAGGTTTGGGATTTTTTTTACCATTAGCAAGCATTCATAAACTCTCTGAGAAATAAACCACACATGGATACTGGTTTTCTGGATCTGAGGTTTGCATGATTAACAGGGAAAATTTTCCAAGAAAAAAGAGGGAGAATATTTTGCAAGAGTCATATTATCTTCCTTTCCATGTTTACCAGGAAAATCTGGTAAATAAAGGCATAGCAAAGCATTAAGGTCATGAGAAGAAATAACTGATTATTAAGGCAGCGGTCAGGTAGTCAGTACAGAAAGTGAAAGGATTCAGCTATTCTGACTAGAGAGATGCTTGTGTTAGAAATAGAAAAAAACCAAAAATTCTGAAACACATACTTATTTTACACAGGGAACCTTAGCAGACAAATAGAAGATCCTGGATAGTCTGAAATGTAATAACATTGATAATGAAAACATGATGGGATAACAAGTATTAAAGGTATGCACTTGGCAGGAAATATCAAAACAGAGATAGATGTGGTATGTAGCAGATGTGAGAGATTTACATTAATGTTTGTTCCTTCTTCATCATCTGTTTGGATTAATTCATCTTGAGGATGGATAAGAAAACAAATTTTAATCACAGTAATATTGAGAAATAATATTGAAAAATATATTGAAACAATATTTTCTTTCTCTATGTAGATGTCTACCTCTTGGCTAGATCTTTAATTCCTGCTACAGGCAGTGCAGGACTAATTAATACAGTCAGTTGGATATAAAGAGTTGTATCTAGATTTATCTAAGCAGGCAGCTTCAGTGGAATAGTTGCGTGAACGAAGAAGCTTGCAGCTGTTTCAGTGCAGAGTAGCCCACTGCTGCTCCAGAAGGACATGTGTCTCCTGTAACCCATGTCATATCTGCCACACGTGAATGTCTTGGACACTCTGGGGCATCTCAGATGGCAAATAAGTGGAGCTCTTTAGGTGCTCAGCTGAATGAATCTCTGTGCATCATTGGTTCCTTTGACTGTGACTCTTAGTAGGAGCTTAGTTTATATATGGACACTTAAATGTAGATATCCTCACCTCAGACTAAGTCCCATCCATGCAATAGAATATAGGTATAAATACAAAATCTGGATGGATGAATTTGGATATAATATTATTAGATGACTTCCAGAAATTGTATCATATGTGTTACTTGTAAATAAAGACTGAAAACCAAGTGCTAGTAATAATGGTGAGGCATGGATCTCAGTGGGTGTGGTAGCACATTTTATCAGAAAATACTGGATGAAAAGGAGGGAATGCTGTTCTAGATTTTGAAAATCTAGAAGAACATTGCAGAAAAGCTGGTCATAAAACCTGTCAGATTGAGTGATCATAAATTCGTTTGTTTTAAATTAAACATGTATATATTGCTTAAGTTTCCAGTAAGGCAGAAACAATAAAATGCAGGGCAAACGAAGAAATAGTTAATGTTAGCAAGTGCTTGGAAGAGGAAATGACAGTAACCAAATCCAAAGGAAAACTTAAGTATCTGGATATGCTTAAACTGAGGGAACTGGGTAATCCATACCTTAGGATTCTGAAAGAACTGGCTTGCTACATCACTGAGTTGATAGCAAATGGTTTTAATAAAGCTGTGAATGATGGCATTGTGTGCATTGGAGAAGAGCAAATCTTTTTGGGTTTAGTTTTAAGACAGAGGAAGAGAGGAATGGTTGTTGTAAAATCAGACTGAAATGGATTTATTAAAAGTGGTGCATGGTGGGCAAATGTGTTGACATTCTGTGATGAGACAATAGATTTGTTGTCACAATAAATACAGTAATCTTGTTCACTGTGACCTCTGATAAAGATACTGTGTCACATGGGAAGTGGCTGATTCATTTGGAGAAAATGAAAATTCATAGATTTGTTGAAGGAGTAAAGAGCTGGCAAATAGAATATGATAGCAGTGACTAGTGAAGGAGGCTGTTGGGAGAGTACAAGCAAAGTTCTTCCAGGACCAGGTTTAGGACTAATCTTAACATTTAATATATGACCTTGATACACAAAGTAGAAATAGATTATGACATCTTTCTCCTGATACCAATTATGTAATCTAACAGGGATCTGTATGTTGTTTAGAAATAGAATGACACTGAAGACTAGATTATTAAAAATAGGATTAAAATTTAATAGTGTAGGCCAAGGGATTTAGGAAATAGTAAACAAATTCTGTTACGAATTGAGAGCGGGTCACCTGGACATAGCTGCAAAGGAGAATCTGGGTATTCTGGCTGATCCCATGTTGACTGTGAGCCATCACTGTGCAGCTGTGAAAAATGCAATCCTAAAATTTCTCTATACAGATAAAGAAGTATTACTGACATTGTTCAAGGCAGTGAGATAACTTCTGGAGTACTGCATCCTCCAGTATGGTTCTGTTCTCCAACTGTAAGAAGGTTGAGCTCCAGCCTGGTGTACAAAGGGTTACTATGATGATTAGATGAAAGGACAGCCTGCTGTATGAGAGACCATTTTTAAAAGCTCAGCTTATTTATCCTGGTAAAATGAATGTTGAAAAAAGATGTTCCTGTTTTCTGTCTGTGCATGCTGGGAGCAAACATCAGGGAGGAAGAGGTGCAGTTATCTTAAAGATAATTCCAATACAAGAACAAACAGGTATAAACTGACCTTGAATAATCTGAGGCAGGGAATTAAAGCAGCCATCTACTATTAGAGCCTCCCAACAAGAGCATCCCTTCTGGATGGAGTGGGTCCATCCAAATTTATGAAGGGGATTATAAGAAGCAGTTTCCTGTATTAGAAATGGAGGAGGACCTGCCTGGATGTCTGACTTCCACTACACAGCAAACAAAAAACTGGCCAGTGCCAGTAACCAAAACTGGACTCTACCACTATTACTCTAGCTCATACCAATTGTAGGCAAGGTAAATGGCTGCACACCTGAGACAGTCTCCCCACAAAATGCTGCTTTCTGGCCAAGTTGTTATGCATTACCTTTGACATCTCACATGCCTCACAGTATCACAGAATTACAGAATGGTAGGGATTGGAAGGGACTTCTGGAGATCATCGTGAACAAGCCTGTCACTAGTGTTGCTCCCCAGGGGTCTGTGCTGGGTCCAGTCCTGTTTAATCTATTCATCAATGATGTGGATGATGGGATAGAACATAACCTCAGCCAGTTTGCTGATGATACCAAGCTGGGAGGAGTGGCTGATACACCAGAAGGCTGTGCTGCCATCCAGCGAGACCTGGACAGGCTGGAGAGCTGGGCCCAAGGGAACCTGATGAAATTCAACAAGAGCAAGTGCAAGATCCTGCACCTGGGAAGGTGAGACCACATTTGGAGTACTGTGTCCAGTTTTGGGCCCCCCAGTTTAAGAAGGACATAGAACTGCTTGAGCAAGTCCAGTGGAGAGCTACCAAGACAATCAGGGGACTGGAGCATCTCCCTTATGAGGAAAGGCTGAGAGACGGGTTTGTTTAGCCTGGAGAAGAGAAGACTGAGGGGTGATTGCATAAATACCTATAAATATCTAAAGGGAGGGGGTGTCAGGATAATGGGACTAGCCTCTTTTCAGTAGTGCCCAATGACAGGACAAGGGGCAATGGGCACAAGCAGGAACACAGGAAGTTCCACCTCAATATGAGAAAAAACCTCTTTCCTGTGAGGGTGACAGAGCAGTGGCACAGGCTGCCCAGGGAGGTTGTGGAGTCTCCCTCCCTGGAGACATTCAAAACCCGCCTGGATGTGTTCCTGTGCCCCCTGCTCTGGGTGTGCCTGCTCAAGCAGGGGGGGTTGGACAAGATGATCTCCAGAGCTCCCTTCCAACCCCAACCATTCTGTGATTCTATGATTCTGTGTAATGGGTAGTACATAACTGACAATTGTAGCATATGGTTAAGTGCTTTTGTCTCTGCAGTGTGCCAGCCAGAACCTTGTAAACAAAATGTGCACAAGGAGCAAACAGAATGACAAACGTCCTAATTCTTGAAGAATAAATACTATCGTGATGGTATCTTTATACAGAATGGAAATATTTGTAAAGCATCGTTTTATTTATTATAACCACAGGGTGCCTTAAAGGAAGTTCTTAAACAACTAGAAGAAGAGAAGAAAAGTCTCCAGAATCAGCTGAAAGACTATGAACTTAGACTGGAACAAGAAGCAAAGGTCTGTAATCACCATATGCCTCTAATCTATAAAAGCTATTATACTGTGTGACAAAGAGGCAGCGTATGTGGAACAAACAATAGAATAGTTCCACAAAATGTGTCACTGGAGAAAAACTCTGTTGTATATTTGTTTCTTCCTGTATGATTCAACTTTTAAAATATTTCACTTAATGGTAGACTATATTCCTTATTTTAAATGTAGGCTTACCACAAAGCTAATGATGAGCGACGCATGTACCTCTCAGAGATCTTACAGGTAAGAAAAAACCTGTGTGATTCAGTAACTCTTAAAAATCATTATGCTTTCTTAATATAGCAACAGCATCTGTTAATGCCATTAGGTCAAAGTCTTTTATCACTTAATTAATCTACCAAATCCATTACAAAAGCTGCTTTTTAAAAATTATAAGAGCTAGAAATTGAAAGATTGCTACAGTTTTGTTTTTTTTAAATACTGGTTCTTGCTTTTGTATCAATTGGAGTTTCATTGTTCACAAGGATAGTCAAAGTGCCCTTAACTGAGAAGGCTAAAGCAATTTTCTGATACTTGCTTGCCCATCCATTAGTCACAGGACTTCTATGCTTGTTTAATGTTTCAGTTGAGAAGAACAGAACCAAATTATTAGCAGCTGTGACATCCATCTTGCATAGCAATTCATCTTTTTTGTATTTCCCCTTTTTTCTTTTAAAGACAAACTAGCCAGCCATCTCAGAATGAGAATACAGCACATATTTCAATGAAATTTATAAGATAAAGGATAAGACACCTTGTTTTTGTGAAATCAGAGGTTAAATTTTATTGCTGCAAATGACATAATACATAAAAATTGATACCATGAACTGGGGGAACCTGTAAAGGAACCTGTAAAGGTTTCTAGTACTTCTTATTCCTAAAGAGCTCTTAATTCCTGAATAATGTAAAAGTAATGGCTTAGTGTGATACTCAGGAATGACTCTCACTGAGTCGCTGTTATAGCTAACTGGGGTGAAAGCCTGTAATTAGCAGTGTTGCCATGTGTTTGCACAGTGGGCAACTGATTCTCTTATGTGGTTCATTGCTGCTTTGGGAAGTCTGAAAGAATTGCTTAAACTAACTTTCCAGCATGAAACCAAGAAAGAGCCCAGGCAATGCCCATGATAATTGTTGATATCTTTGCATTAACAGTGAAACTGGGAACTCTGGAGGAAGAAGGTAGGAAATAAAAGATGATTTTATTACTGAACTTGCTAGCAAGAGGAGTGCCCATGTTCAGCTGCCTAGAAAGCACTTAAATGTGCATAAAACATAATTCAAGTGAGGTATATGCACTGGCATGTTGCTTAAATGGGGCATTAGGGACTAGGATTTTGCCACCTACACTCAAGGTAGTTAGTGCATTATATTTTCAGTAATCAGTTATTTGCCCTCATGATTTCAGAATCATATGAGAGCACAATAATCATCTTCAGATTAATCTCCCTATCTTTAGTTCTCAGAGTGCTAAACAGCCAGTCTAAAGTAGTTGTAGAGGGATCCTCTGTAATCTGTGGAGGGAGAAGCATGTTAAATGTTCAAACCATCACACCTGTTTTAGATCAAGATGAAATTAATTTCCCAGAGACTTATCTGTGTCTCTTCCTGAGCTATAGGCAGAGCCTAGGTCAGTAGTTTAGATTAGACATCTACCTTTTACGTTGCTAATCTGAACACAGCAGTCAACCTAATCATGGTTGATTGTTGATTGCAAAGCAATCAGTGTCTCATCTGGTCCCTTCAGGTCCTGTTCTGCTATGACTTTAATTTGATTGTTGCTTTTACATTCTTTTAAAATCTACATATGTATGCCATCCCTTTTAGCCATTCATTTTAACACTAGAGGCAGAAGTAAACTTACATTCAGTCCAGACTCTTTCACATGTATCAAAATTTCAGTTTCTAGAGTCTGCACAGTAATGTTGGCAGCAGTTGAGTTAGAAGGATTTACCCATAGACTAACTTTTTCCATATATTCCAAAGTAAATATACTACAGGATATTGTTATCCTGTGACAATAACATATTCCAGTGACAGTCTTATAGCTACAGAGAATGGATAATGGGGGTTTAGGCCTGTTTTTCCTCACTATGTTTGTGCTTTTCTATAGCTCATGGTAAGGAAAAATAATAATAGAATGGAAGTTTTTACTGGTAGGTGTTAAAAAATCCCAAATATTTTGGGTTTTTTTTCTACTTAATTTTGGATCCCTCCTGAAGCCTACAGCAAAAGCAGAAGAGAGATGCTTCTGAGCACCCATTTCTTTTATTTACCATTTTTATTACTGAGTACTTTTCTGCTTTTTTACAAAACATATGTATCTTATGAGTGCTTTTGTTGTTTGTCTTGTCTGGATCCATAAATAGTAAATTATAAATGATAGTTTTAAAATAAATTAAGGATTTCACAAAGTGGAGAGCTCATGCTGGAGGCACTGATGGTTTATGGTGTATTCTTGTTTGCTTTTTTGTTCTTTTTTTTTCAATCTGAAAATATGTTGGTTTGGGATTTGGACTCCACAAATCTCCAAGCACTTTCTGGCCTTATTCAGAAATTGGTTTGAGATGCAGGCAAAGAAGAATGACAGCAGATCTTTAAAAGGGCCATTCTTTCAGGTCAGATTTTTACCACAAACTTTTACTAGCATAGTAGAGTCTGACCTGTGTTTGGGATTTCTTTGCAGAAACAGCCTACAATTATAGATAGGTACAGCTGGAAAGCTGCTTGTGCAACAATGGCCCATTTTATTTGGGATAGGCCTGGAGTAAACTGTACCAGCAAAACTAGTGCTATGGATAGTAATCGTATACACTGGAATTCTATATTCATATAAATTAAAAAACAGTGAAGGCAATTGTAGCATAGGTCTTGCCTTATGTGTCACAGAATCACATATGCTCAGAAAGATGATAAATTATACTAGCCATCATCTTTAGTACTAGAGTTCTTTAAGTGCAAAAACCTTCTTGCCTTCAAGGAAGTAAATCTGCGCAGATCCTATTGCATTTTTACGCTTGCACTCCGAAAACACTCTGCTTTAGTTACAGCTGACTTGGCTATGACTGGGTCAGGAGTACTTGCCTGGTGCGTTATATACACGGAAGCACAGTAGAAACCATTGTCTTATAATCAGTGAGACATGATTCTTTTCAGTGCCAGAATTTTTTCTCACAAGTGCAAGATGTTTTCACACATGCTATAAAATGTAATGTTTTAATGTAATATGTAACGTAATGTAATGCAATGTAATAATCAAGACCTGCAGCCTTGCTTAGATAGCCCGAAAATCTAGCTCTAGGCTTTCAAAAAGTCTTCAGTGGCCTAGTGTAGCCCATACATTGTATATCATGATTATCATATGTTATGTGTTCCTGATGGATCTGTTTAAAGGAGCTGAGAAAATTCCATTCACTTACACTAGACATCCGAGTGTGCACAGCAGCCAGACAAGCCCTAAACCTTCTGCGTTTTCCGTTTTTCTGTCCATGGTATAGCTGTCCCACAGAGAGGTAGTTTTAGTAAAAGCAGCTAGATGAGCCAGCAAGTGCTGGATGAAGAGGGAACCCTGTGAGGTAAGGAACAGGAAAACCAACTGATTTAATCCTGCTCAGATTCTGTTAAATGCAATACCAGGGGTAACAACTGGCCTTTTTTCAGTATGTCCAGTAATGCAGTCTTCCAGGGTATGCAAAGATTTTCATGCTGTGTTAATTTTTTAGAGTAGTTCCTGTTCTTAATTAATGGTTTAATCATTCAAAAGTACAACTAAGTCACTATAATTTGTTTTGTTTCCCATTCGGCGAAGTATGTTAGAAATATAATGCTTCTTCATTGCAAATGTGGAGTTATAAGCAGCATGACCAAAAATATACTGATTGAAATTATATATTCTTTGATGGTCTAGTGTAGTAAATAATAGTATTTTTGCACAGCAAGGGATTTTGGCAAGTGTTCAATTCCCCAAATCAACGAGACATCAGTATAAAATGTGCTTAAAGTACTTTATGGCAATAAGACCATAATGGGTTAAAATTAGTTTGAAAAATTTTACTCTTGAACTGTGATTGTGGTTAGAATTTAACTTGCTTTGTAAAAATTTGGCTGTTGCAGACCTCAGCTACACTTAAAATTGTTCAACGGCAAAACCCAGATCCTCTGACAGGCAAGGGAGAAAACCAGATACTGAGGTAAATTTCCTTTATATTCCCTCTGCTTTCCAGTTTATTATTTTTTGCAAAGTATGTACTATATTTTGAATATTGCAACTCTTTGTTAATTGTAAATATCACTAAGCCTAATCCTACTGGCAAAGCATTAATCTTAACATCGTTTTTGATACCGCTTTTCAATCAGTTTTATTTAACACTAAATACATTGCAATATTGAAAATATTTAAGTGGCCTTTATGAAATATTACAATGCCTCTGATGTTCTTCCCTTTCAACCTATGTTTAAGATGGATCATTTTTTTCATTTTTACACCTGCTCTGAGCTATAGAGAAATAAAATGAATTTCTGATTGCAGTGCTTGTGAGAGAGCTTGAAATTGGAGATTTATTTTTTAACTGAATCGAAAATGTTAAGAATATGAAGTATGAAGAATATAGGGAATTACATCACAAGTGTGTCGGACGTAGTATCCTGCCTCCAGTGGCCATAAGCAGATGCCTACACAAGTGTGTAAGCGGGCAGATATCATATTTACTTTTGGAACTGTCGCAGATATTTTATTTTTGGAGACTTCCTGAGCTAGCATGGTTTCTGTGTATTTAGTATCTCTGAGTAAATACTCTTCCATGAACCACCTTACCTATATTATTAAAATGAGCATACAAAATACATATTGGGAACACCTGAAAATGTAATGATGAAATTATAAGCATGAAATTTTGTAGCCATATTTGCTTACCAGCTTTATCTTTTCATTCTGTGTAAGCATAGAATCACAGGATTTCATAAATTGGAACAGGGAACAGTGGATCTTCATGGTCCGGAAGAGGATATTAGTAGAATATGAATTACTGTAGTAGAATATGAATTCAAGCCCATAACTGAAGTCTCTCAATACAGAAGAAGCACTGTATGGGTCTGAGGTACCCCATATATAGCCTATGTGTTGCTTCTGGCCCCAGCGATGTTTAATGTAGCTCATGTGGAGAAGGTCAGGAAGCTAGAACTAGGAGAATACACTGTCTCTGCTGGGAGATTAAATATCATCAGCCAGATATTGAGATTTGCTGGGGATTAGCACTGATCTGTGATTATGTTGGGGTTTTTTTTATAATTTACTTTAGTAGACCATTACTCACCCTGAAATTATAGTACAGTGTGTTTCTGTAATTTTCTTAATACCAAACAAAAGAAAGTAAAGTGTAAAAGAAAATAGTGTCCTGTAATTGCTGGTCTCAGAAGATGCATATTGTAACAATTTTTTTTTTTTTTAACTTTTCTAAGTACTTTACACACATGAAGGGAATTGTTCGTCTTTTCAATTGTCCTTAGTAGCAAAGGACCTAGTTTGCAAAGCATTGGCTTTTGTAACCAGTGACTTAGAATATTCAGGTAAAACTTTGGTCTTCGTTAGGAACATGAAGATAAGAATGGGGATTTGGCGTACTTGGTATTTTAAGGAAATAATAGCACGTAAGTAAGCACCCCTTGAGCATCACAAGGTTAACACAGCCATTGTTGTATTATTCCTTTTTAATTATGTTTTGATTTACAGCCTGAAGGATTCAAGCTGACATTAATGAGAAATAATTTCATTCAAATGAGAAAAGACCTGCATGACTGAAAATAAATGTGTTCTTGAGAATAATTTGAAAATTTTCTGTTCACAGTTCTTATCTCACTTCTGTTGGCCCTTCAGAAAATGCCTGCCTTCATTGGATTTCAAACCATACTAAGAAACTATGTTTCATGTTTGTTTTAACTGTAGGTACAGGCATGGAAAACCCAACCCATATATTAAAGAAACAGTGAAACATTTTTGAGTAGTAATTGTGAACACTAATTGTTGATGCATTCAGTTTCCTGGCCATCCAAACACAGAAGCCAAGTTCAGTAGAGGTCCTTTATATGGTATTTCACAGGACAAGAAGATAGGCTAGCTGACAATTGGGAAAAAACATGGATGACTTGATGACTCATGTCTCTGATGCAATCTGAGCAGCAAACTTAGTGTCATTCTGAGCCGTTACTGTTAGACTGAGGCATACAGCAGGGCTTATTAGCTCTGTTTCAACACTGCGCTGGCTGCAACTACCTGGCTTCTAAGTCCATAAATCCAGCTGGTTTTGCAGGGAAAGAGGTTTTACTGCCTGCAGAATTCCACACAGACATACGCTGTCTGCTTGGTCCAGCTCTAGAGTGATCTACAGATTAATCAATTGATTTTGAGTAATTAACTGATTTGAAATTGAATAATCAATTGTTTATTGAGCAGTCTGGGGCCCTGGGTTCTGATCTTCCAGCTCTCAGTGGAAGCAGCTCCATATCTCTATAGGAGCAGCTGTCCCTTCAAGACCATGACTGCTTCTAAGAGCTGGAACAAAGGATATGTTAATCTGAAGAAGAATAACGAGTCCCAGGGACAGCTTTGTTGGTTGTTTGCCTAGAAATTTGAAACTTGCACAGATCGTGTCATCACAGCTTCTACCACATAACAGAATGTGGTACCATCATGAATATAATTTGTGATGTGATGTATTTTCCTTCAGAATGCCTATTACTTGAGAAAGACATTGAAACCCTCTATATTGTCATTGGAGTATGTAAAGTGCTGTCTGTCCACTGTAGTAAGGAACAGGGAGAGCAACAAGTGTACTTTGCATAAGAGTAGAGATGCATGCTGCTAGATCATGAGAACGACCCTTCCAGTTTGTGGAATCACCATTTCCCTGGAGATTAGTTTACATTCCCACTGCTTTCTCTTAGAAGATCGAGATGAAAACAGCTCTGGTAGGGTTCATGTAGGTGGTGCATGTGTCCAGGACGAGTACCGCTTCCGAAGTCTGCTGGCAGCATTTCCGATGTAAGATCATGGGCTCAAGAGCATGGGTCTCCAGAGTGGAATACCTGCAGAGAGCTGTAAATACATGCACATGAAGTGTATTTCCATTTCCTAATGGGGATTATGTAACTGATGAAATTGTCTCCTTAGCCAGTTATCACTCTCTTTGTGCAAATGATTAGTATTCTGTTCATGTTCTTCAAATGCCATCATTTAGGTAACAGGAAGTAGTCAGGAATCATGAGATGAGGATTGAGTTTGTATGCAGAATAATTAGGTGCTCTGCTAGCCTGCGAACCCAGAAATAGACTTGGTTTTTCCTCTCTCTGGTTCATTAATTGATAATAGTAATCAGTTATGCAAATATAAAAAGCATGCAAATTTCTAGCAGTTAAAGCTTACAGGGATAGTGACACTTGATGACTAACTTCACCTGTTTTATTTCAGAGGGAGATGCAGTGTTCCAGGAAACCCGAAAATGGTTAATCCCAAAAAAGGATCGATTAAAAAGGCTGTAGGAATGAAGCAGCTTCCAAAACTAAAGCACTGATTTAATATTAATGCCAAGAAGTTTCAATCACTTTTAAAAAAAATTAATTTAACTGAAAGTTTCTAAACTGAAAATGAATGTATTTGTGCCATATTATAATACCAAACCCAGACTGGTCTTATTCTTGGCAGCGTTAAATGTAAGTGTCCCTCTGCCTAATGGAATTGTTCTTCTAGTTGCCATCTTTGTTCTGGTGATCTCTCACCCTTTCCATTCTGGTTCTCATCAGTGATTCTGGGTGTCAGGGAGCTGGAAGCCATGTAAAACATTTCATCCTTGAACTCTTTGACTGCACAGCAGCCATTGAAAACAAACAAGCCTCTAACATTTTTCACTTCTCAACCAAGAAGAAGATAAAAGGCAGACTGATGTAACCTGAAGTATTATCTCACCACCCAAGACAGTAAATCTCAGATAAAATTCCATCCGAGGACATCCCCATTCAGTATAGGCACCAAAGAGAGACTCCCAAGCAGTCTGATGTTGGTACAGCTGAACATGCCTTTCATTTGGCTTTTAAAAAGACCAGCAGGATAGTTTACTAGCCAGTCTGATTTCTTACACGATACCATACTGTAGAGTCCCTTTGCAGTCCTTCCACTACTTAAAGGGGGACTATAGGAAGGATGGGGGCAATCTCTTTAGCAAGGCCTGCTGTGACTAGACAAGAGGTAATGGTTTTAAACTAAACGAGAGTAGATTTAGACTGGATATAAGGAAAAAATTTTTTTCAGTGAGGGTGATGAAACACTGGCACAGGTTGCCCAGAGAGGTGGTAGATGTCCTATCCCTGGAAGCATTCAAAGTCAGGTTAGACGGGGCTGTGAGCAATCTGATCTAGCTGAAGATGTCCCTGCTCACTGCAGGGGGGTTGGACTAGATGACCTCTAAAGGCCCCTTCCAACCCAAACCATTCTATGATTCTGTGATTCTATTATAAAGTTGGTTTATATTCCATGAGCTTTCTTACTCTAACAGAGAAGACAATACACCTCAAATTTTAAATGCTGGCTTCCCACAGGTGCTGTGTTGACCACCACTTTCTCTTTGCATTGTTTAGAAGCACAGCACCATTTCCAGCTACTTTAGTAATGGGAAGAAATTAAAGAAAAATTGAGCAGTTTTTATTAACGGTTCTTCAGAGCCTGTCATGTGGAAGTGTTGTTTCTTTTAAGCACTATATGCACGTTATGTTTCCTGATATTGGTATGTTGTTATTTGAAATTTGAACTCTCAGATGAACCTTTGTATTCACAGTCTGGGTTCCATAAAAATCTCTATATATTCTTCAGTGGCACTGGTCCATGTAGTTTTAGGGTCCAAAACAGTGCCAGTCTTTAAAGTCACCTCTTCAATGAAAATAGGACTACTTTGTATTTTCATTCTTAAGCATGCAGTTATTGTTGCAGTTTCATTACCTACATTTTAGTCATTAAACTTCAGCAGAATTTTTTTAAGTGGCAACAGGAAAAATGTTTTGGTAATGAAGATTCAAGCCTATGGGTTACATCTTAAAAGCTCTTTGCAGAGCAAATGTGATTGATTGACTGCCCGTGATTATTTTTAAGTGCATCCCTAGCTCTTTGCAGTATCTAATAAAGCTTTTTGCCTCTTTAAGAGCAGTACTAATAGTTCCTTGTTACTGGCAGCATTAAAGTGAGACTGTAATTAAACTCATACAAAAAGATCAATGATGTCATTCTAAAATGCAGAGAAAGAAGACCTGCAGTATTGTTCAGCATATTCAGTATGGAAACCCCATTTTTTTCTCTTGCATAGTACAAGATTTATTACAGATATTTTTGATGTTACCATGATACACCGGGTATCATTCTTTCCTAAGCAGACTGGTCTGCCTGGCCGTTTTTTTCCCCCGCAGTCCACAGCTGAAAGCATAGCGCAGCTGATAAGGTTAGCACTCTTCTGTTCCTGTTTTTCACATGGAAAGTTTCCAAATTTTGATTGTGCTGGCATTTGTCATTGTGGAGAAGGAGAGGGGGAAAAAGAATCACCATAATGGTCCTATTGGCATAAAAGACAAGGGACATCTGCAGTAGCGAAGAATATCCAGTTCTTGGATTCATGCAGCAGACATTTACTACTGCAATCTCTGAATCAAATGGCAGTCAATGCACTCAAGTCCGGCCTCTGTAGCACCTCGAAATAACTGGAGACATTGCACAAATGTGGCAGAAAGGCATTTATTCACAGCATTTATTGGATGCTTCCCTCATGGGTAGTCCTCACAAAGGACTTAAAAAGAGGCTTTTTGTTTTTGAAGCCTAAAAAGATGCATTTATTGATACAGTTTGGTAGTAGTGGCCTGAGGAGAGGAGCAGGCTATGTGCTTAGCTACATCCTTGTCTAGCCAGGAACAAGCTCAGGATTTGAAACTCAGTAGTATGACGGTTAAGCCCTAAAACATGTGTTTGACCATTCTAATTGTGTGTCCAGCTGTAATGTTTGCTGTGCAAAATGGTCGTAGTTCTGTACCCTTACTCTTTATATTACTCGGCATTTCATTTTCCTCCCGCCTTTCTGAAAATAAGGGCACCCTGATGGTTAAGTTTGCTGGCTCAAGTTTCTTTGCAACAGCAAAAAGATGGGTTTTGGTTTCAAAAATGTTGTGTTATTTCTTTGGACCTAAGTAAAACTTTTACACTGCAAACTTTCCCAAACCATGTTGGAATTTTTTGTTTGGTTTGGTGGTTTTGGATGGATGAGTGTTTTGAAATTCCTGTATTTATCTTGCACAGACCTTTCTCACTACTATTATGCTGTGCTGTGAAAAGAGTTTTGTTTACATTTGCAGCAATGAACAGTTACATGACTCTATCCAATATCTTCTATATGAATATTTTAGCATATTTAGGAGTAATTAATCCTCCAAAGCACAGTAGGTACCATCATTCTCATTTTAGGCAAAGAAAACGGAATCACAGAACTAGGTTTATTTAGAGATGGGAGTGTAGTGGTGTCTGTTTTTTCCCTGATCTCGTGACAGGGATGTTGCTAACCATTACAAGGTAAATTCTGTCTCCTCTAAAGTCTCTGCACATCATATTCTAAACAGTGGACAAACCCGAAGACAAAAATAGGAAATTGAATTGCTGATAGTAGCAGTCAGTGAATGAGAGGAGCTAAATGTCAGAGCAAGATAGGATGAGAGCTGAAGGTTTGAATCCAGCCAGACTTCTTCCTGCAGCACAAAATGTAATTGGGATTCCAGATGTACTGGTTGTAGTGTGTAGGTACCTTTAACTGAGGGACCAAGAAATTTGATATCTTAACTCTTGGGACTTGAGAGTATGCTTCCCTTACGTGGTTACTCATGTAACTCCGCTGATTTCAGATGAGTCACGATTTTGAGGTAACTATGGCATTTGAAGTATTTACTCGTATTGTTGCTTGAAAATATGAATTTAAAAACTCAAATGCTGGTAAGCAAACGTTTCTTATTTCCACAAATACCTTTTTTTTTAAAGTCTCATTATTTAAGAGGGTACTGAGTAATTATTTTTCTTTTTAATAAATCAGTATAGCACCACTGTATTCCTCTATGACAGAATAAAATTAAAATGTTTACTGGATAGGCATTGACTGTGTGGTTAATTATTGTGTAATTATGCAGCATAACCACAGACTCCAAAGAACTTGGATGATGAGCTTCCTCATATTCAGGATATTATTAGCAATAAGCAAGATATTTCATTGCTTAAATGCTTTGTTTAATGGGTTCTCCATACAAATAACGGACTAGGTGGCACAGTTCACAGCTTCCCTGATCCCTATGATATTCCATCTCCACTGGTAAAGATGTGATGCGTAATTTAGTCTTAATACATTTCTAGTAGTGGAAGATGCTGCACAGGTGGCTTTAGAAATGTGTTTCAGACACAGTAACAAGCAAATAAATAAAGAAATGAATGAACCTCTCTGTTATTAAGCTTCTGCTGTTGCTGCCAGATTGCTGTCAAACACCAACAGTAATTTGAACTAAGTCTGGTTGGAAGCAGAAGTAAAGTGCATGGATGAAAATCACAGATAATTGCAACGTTTTATGTCTTTACATACAAGTGTCACAGTAATGGCAGACATTTCTAGACTGGATAATGAGGCTTTTCAAAGGTGGCAGTATGTCATTTAACTTGGCAGATCAGTTTAACCCCCTCTTCCAAAGATACAAACATTGTATGTAGTTCCTTGTAGGGTATGGCTTGGAATCCAGTTCTCCCGAACTTCACTAATCTGTCCCATAAACTACTGACTAAGAACCATGTAGCGCCCGAATGAGCCCCTCACATCTAGAGGAGCAGCGTGCAGGTAGGACCAGGCTTTCCCTATGGTTCTCTGTGCAAACTGATGCACAGCTCCATGGAGAGGGCTCCCACAGGCCGCGCCATCTTTCAGCAACAACCAGCAACAGCTGAGCTATTGGAATGGGTTTAACTTCTGAACCCGTTCTGGGTGCTGCCTGTCACACAGGTGGCTTCCACCAGTCCTGGCCCCCATGTGGCATGCTCTGTGTAGCTGGCGGCATCGTCTTAAAAAGACTGTCAAGACTCCGCAAGTTTTCTCTGAAGGAGAATCAAGGTGTGTTCTGTGCCCTCTGGCTGGCAGAAGAGGTAATGGCTAGGTGGCTTAGCTGTGCGTTTGCCATTATTTTATAGAAGATTCCCATGGTGCTTGCGACTGCCCTTACCACGCTCTCAGACATCCTTTCCATGACCAGAGATGTTGGCACATCACCTGATAGCAGTGGGAAGAGAGGTGTGTGCCTGATGGTAGTAACACCGTGACAGGAGTTGCGCTCTGTCCACCCATGGTATAGAGCTGAGGACCGAGAAGGACAGTAGTCTGCTCCCCTTCACACAGGACCATTTTGAGCATCTCCAGTTCTCCTTCTGGAAAGGCAGATTATTTGAGGGGGGACTACCTCCAGCTGAAGTTTCTTTGCCCATTATAACCAGGGACAAAACAAGGCTGAGAACACAGTACTGACTTCGAATCATCAAATCATTAAGGTTGACAAGACCTCTAGGATCATCAAGTCCAGCCATCAACACAACACCACCATGCCTCCTAAACCACGTCCCAAAGTGCCACATCTACACATTTTTGAACACCTCCAGGGACGGTGACTCCACCACCTCTCTGGGCAGCCTGTTCCAATGCCTGACCACGCTTTCAATAAAGACATTTTTCCTAATATCCAATCTAAACCTCCCCTGATGCAACCTGAGGCCATTTCCTCTCGTCCTGTCACTTTTTACTTAGGAGAAGAGACCAACACCTGCCTCACTACAGCCTCCTTTCAGGTAGTTGTAGAGAGCGAACTTCAGAGAGTTGTAGAGCAACTTGTTGCAGATGCTTCAGTGCACCTAACTAGGAGAGCCTCATCAGCTGCTTGTGCTTGGGTCTAGGGGCACCTGGGCAGTTCCTAAGTTAAAGCTGGGCTTTCAGGTGTAGGCAATGCAGTTTCCTCAAATTTTCCAGCTAGAAGTGGTCTGTTGCCATGGCCTGGCCCACGTTCGATGATTGCCGCTACTCCATCAGGATTCTGTATCAAAGACTTCCTTGGTGCTGTCTTCCCTGATGTAAGCAGCAGAGCTTCATTTCCAGGCTGGTAAAGTTCCGACACTCTGTTTCCCATGTAACTTCCTCGCCCCTCCCTGTGTTGCCTGGGAGAAGGTGAACTCTGCTTCAGGAACCCATCTGTAAAGTGGGAAGAATAATATGTTTCTGCTGCTGAAAAGCAATATGAAGATAAATACACCAGTGCTGGCAGGAAGCCAACTGGTAAAAACACAGTGAGCCTCAGTAAGCCTGACCTAAATCAAATGGGTTTTCTTTTGTCCTACAATGAAAATGGGTAGCATTGGTGCTATGTTGGTGCAGAAACTTAACAGCTGTGGCTGCTGCATCTTACTGAAACGAATTACTAGCAAAGATTCATGTCGGGGTATTTCCCAATGAACATAGCCCAGCAGTGTCACCAGTTGCTGTGCAAATCTTGTCAAAGGAAAAAATGTCAGCCACGAAAAGAGAGACACCCCTTGTGAGGCGTGGCCGAGGGTGCGCCTTGCTCCCCCACCACTCTGTACAACAGGCGCTTCCTCCTGCAGCTGTCTGATCCCTCCTCACAACTAGCAAGTGTCTTGTGGGGAATCTGCCAAGGAATGATGTGGTGTAGTGGAGCAACGCAGTCTGGGGAGCGGAGGTATCATGCACAGCTGAAGGGTTATTTTGGGGGAGGGATGAAGCAATAAGGGTGTGCCCTTGTGTCCTGTGCTGATTAGGAATAGGCTACTGAGACATCTTAAAAAAAAGAGCAGAAGGGGAAAAAGAAGGAAATATAAGTGTGGGAATCATCTGTCGCAGCTTGGGGCTTAAAAGTCATACATCTGAGCTAATCACTGTACGCTCCATGTGTAGTCAATGGGAAAAAAGAGACACCTTCAGAGAGCAGTTCCTCTCATTCTAACAAAGATGCTTGAAATGGATCAGATGACACATTCACTGGGTTTCTCTCCACTGACGAGAAAGAGAATATAGGATGACAAATTCAGAATAACCTAACATATAGCTAGGTAGGTTGAATCATGTTCTTGAAAATGTCTCTATTTTTCTTGGTCTGGTTAGGGACAGTGACACCCAAGATCAGCAGAGACTCTAGGCCAATTTGACTCTCCTTTGGGTTGATCTTTTCCTCCTGCAACAGCCCAGCACACAACAGAGGACCTATTCTTTAAGTGCTGTATTTACAAGGCCCATGGATCTATTCTTCTGTTGCATCAGCACTTCCAAGGACAAATTACCGTTTTTCCCCCTTCCCTTTGAACAGACTTGGCAAGCTTCATGCTCTTTTGAAATCAAAGCAACAAGATGCTGCATTATTCTAAAAAGCCATCTCTAAAGCCTATGGACCTCCAATACACAGGTGGGAAAATGTAGCCCATGGATCAATTTGCTACGGACCTTAGAAGAAATCTGATGCAGTTGTGATAGAAATCAATAACCTAGAGATCGATACTTTTTTGTGTGTTCCTGTCTCTTAAAAAGCTGAGCTAGGAATTTACTAATGACGTCAAAGTATTGGCTGGGCAAATGTGTTCTTGGAGGATTAAAATAGTTCTCAAGTCCTGCCAGGCCTGCAGTGGCTGACAGCATAACTTCATTAGTGTAATGTATTTCTAGGGCAAGGATAATTTGTCCAAATACATTTAAAATTTTTGGATGAAATCATCTGCCTTGCCTTATACTGCCATTAGAAATCACGTCTCAGGCCTAGCCTTTGGTCTTTCATCAGCATCTGAAAGTGAGGATGGACACTGCTCTTGTGCTGTTGTGGCCGTCCTGGCTCGGAGGGGTGCAAGAACTGTGCATCCTTCACGTGGCTGGTGAGGAGTGGAGTGGAAGACCACACGTCTGCGCTGTGTTTTCCACTCTCGACATCTGCAGCGAAGCACCAAGTCCGAAAACTTGCTGTGTTGTGCTGTGCTTGTTGCTGCCTCGGCTAATGTTTCTTAATTTTATGAAAACATTAACTAGCTGGTGTTTCTGGGTGTACCCACAGACGCCCTAAACTGGAGGAGTAATGGGAATTCCTAACAATCCGAATCAACAAAATGCTTGCCAGAGACAGAAAACATGCCTCTTTCCAACCCAATCAAAATTAGAAGAGCAAAAACTTGGTATTACAAAAACACACTTAAATTCCTTGGCTAGACTGCTGCCTGACCCGGGTTCCCCTCACCGGGCCTGATCCCCAACCCCACTTGCGGGCTGATGTCCTGTCCCAGCCTCAGCTGTCCCCGTCCCCAGGGAGGAGCTGATGCCCGAGCCTGGGGCTGTCCCCAGCGCCCGCAGCCTCCTGCTCCTGGCTGGGACGTGGTGGGACGGGCCCTGCCTGCCCTGCCTGCCCGGGGATCCCCTGCAGCTCCCAGCCCTCGGTAGCCGAGGTCACTGGCTGCCACCCGTCCTGTCAGATTCGCACTTGCTGATAGCGATGACATAAATAACAACTCACTAAAATGGAGTGATTTACTTTAAGCACTTCAGCACCTGCTGTTGCTCATTAAGGGATTATCATGCCCCAGATTGTTACTGGCAGCCCAGGGTTTACAGTTTTAGCACACGGCACATGTGTACGAGTTACCTGTCAGTGGTGGGTTCATGCGCTTACTCTGTCCTCCCCCCGGCCTTTGTGTTAAGATCTCACCTGTAACTTGAAGCCATGCATTTTGAAGGTGGGACGATTAGGAGAAAATTCATCATTTCTAGCAACATGCATGTTTTTAATGTTAGATACCAGTGTTTCACAGTATCTCATGGCTCACAACAGGAGAGCATTCTCCATTGTTGGCTTATTTTATCACTATGTGGTCACCGCTGCAATTAGCATTTATTGGAAAGGCTAAGAAGAACAGAGGTGGAAGAGATGCCAACCTGTGCTAAAGCAAGATGTGAACTTGTGCTAAAGCCTTTGCAGCAATCTGGCACTTCACACTGTCCCTCTGGGCTGGCATTCAGTGGAGGGATTTGTAGCACTTTTCATGGCAAATATTCCAAACCCTTGGCAAAAACATGTGTCTCGCTTCTCCTAGTAGTCTCCCCTGCCTACTTAATGGCTTTAATTGCTTGTTCTTCTGTTCTCTGGTATTTGCAGTGCATACTTTCTCACAGCAGCATTTTACCATACAGCAAACTTATTCCTTCATCTCATTTTATTGAAGTTGGTCACCTGCGAGCCTGAGCCATAGAAGAGTTCATTTATTATTTTCTGGCCTGGTAGTTTCCCAGCACCATCTGTTTCCTAACGCCAGCGCTGGCCGCAGCGGTGCCTGCTATGCCCTTTCTGAACTGTCTGTCCTCTCTCCTCTCACCATCAAAACTTTATCTGGAAATGGCTTGAATTTTACTGCTTAGTACAGCTCTATGGATGACTTGTCTGGACTCAGGGAACTATCATTTAGGAGAAGTGCCCATAGCATTTAACAAGGAGGGAGGAAGGAACAGTCTGTGCTCAAAGCTCCAGAAAATGGAAAAAAGAGCGTGCAGATGCAGACACGCAGAGGACAAACAGCTGCTTTCCCAGCCAAAGCTCTGATGATGTGCAGAAAACTCACCACCACCAACAACCAAAAAAACCCGAACCCAGAACAGAGCCCCTCTAAAATCTAAATAATAGATTTATGCAATGAAAGACAAAACTGGTCCATACAAGCTTTGGCTTGCGTTGTTTTGACAGAAAGTTTAGCGTTTCTATAAAAACATTGTAGTATCAAACTTCATATAAACTTCAATTTAAAACAAGCATTGGTACGAAGCAGGGGGAGAGGAGGAAGGTTACTCTATAAAAGCCTGTAAAAGGTTTACTTAAGAAATACCTTTGAGGGACTATTTTAAATCTAAATTGTGCTCAGAGGCAAGGAAGATACTTCTGCTACAGAAGAAAAGAGGCTTGTTGAGGGCATAATTTATTTACTTGCAGAGATAAAGCTTAACAAGTTTAATGGACTGGTTGAATTTTCATATGAAGAAAAAAGAGAGAGAAGATGTTGTAAAGTAAACCTGTACACTTTTGGTGTTCCTTTTGAGCCGTGGAGTGTAAGCACAGCTGACGTCCTTGCCCAGTATATCTGTGCAAATACTAACAGTATCCAGCAGATTCCCAGAGATGTTTTCATGGGCATATTAAAAGAGGGTGGAAGACAAAGTAATACAGAATATGTTCTTAAGGTTTACTTTATGAGCCAGATTTTCAAAGGACTTTACAGAGTAGATTCAAAGAGGGCCTAAATTATATAGGGTTTGAAAGATAGGTTCCAGAAGGGGAATCTACGGTGCTAAATCTGCTGCTGATGCTCTCTGTACCTTAAATGGGGAAAGTTAGAAATTGAGGGATGAGATTTATAGCACTCAGATGCTGAATGGGTGGAAGCCTAAGCCAGTAGTCCAATTATCAGGATGATGACCAGGAACAGTGGAGAGCTCCCATTAACTCAGCTTCATCTTACCCAAACCAAGTAGGGAAGCCATTTTGGGGATAGCTTCTGTTTCAGTTATTGGCCATTTCATGATGAAATGCAGCTTCACCAGCAAATTCTCTGCTGTACACCATTTCAGATCTCTCAAATGTCTTTGGAACAGTTCAGCCTTTTGACGATTTCTTGTTCATAGACTCTTCTACAGTGCAGAATAAATGTATCGCTGATGTCATTGCATGTACATTGACAACATACATGTTTTCCACAGTCATCCAGAATTCTTTGGTGTTTGACAAACAGAAAATGCTCTGCTAGAATGGTTAAATAAAATACCACTTTTTGTTATGAAATGTATGTGTATAAAAGAAGACTGAGAGTAATTATAATCAAGTGAAAGGAAAAGGTCTCTTTAAGAAGGAATGCTGAAGAGGTTTTCTGTAACCTTTTCACCCTCTCCCTGGCAAATCAACAGTTCTAATATGTACATCTCTGTGACTGGTGCTCTTATTGGGTCAGTTCTTTCTCTTGTTGTTGCCCATGAAGCATTTAAATATAAGAGGTTGGTCTCCCTCTTCTGCTTCTTCACTGACCTTAAACACAACTGATATTAAAGAGCCTGAAGTTGTAATTTTGACAATTTTATCAGAGCAGTGATATCCAAAGTATTCTGTTTATGACCTGACTAGTCAAGCTGGTGACTTTTGGGAAGGTTAAGTTTAGGCTTCTTTGGTGGTGCAGGAATACTGGTAGATTTTATCTCCAAGCATGACACTTATCAAATAAACCTTTTCTTTTTGTGCACATCTTGACCTGCGTTTTTAAACTAAGACTGTGGTGAAAGCATTAAAGGTGCCACTATCATAGTTGACTGCTAAAGCTATTTTGAAGCACCTGGCTCTTAAATGGGTAATGGCATCACAAACCTGAGAAATGCAGATGGTTTTTGAGAAAAGCTCCTTGAGTTTGGTAGAAATGGCAGGAAATCAAAGACAGCTTAGAGAACATGTGCCATGCCTAGGATTGCAGCTTCCCTGGAATAAGGGCACTATTTGCTATGGAAAAAAATATGGAGTCACAGTACCAAGTGTTGATGCTTACTGTTCTAAAATACTTAAAAAAAAATAGAAAACATGAAAACAAATCTGTGGGAAATAATAGTTCATACCAAAGGTTTTTGATGACTATTAATGACTTGTATTCTATTTATGAGTCTTGGTTTTTTTGGATTTATGAATCTTTGAATTTTCAGGTAGAAGGCACCATTGCATCTGCCAAAAGCAGTGTTTTCTGCATGGACGAATACAGGTGTTGCTTTCTGGGAGTACCTATCACCACTACCGTTACCCGTGTTCCCAGTGCAGTAGTGTGCAGCGGGGAGCACACGTTCAGTGTGCCTGCCCACTTGGAGGAGATTTGCACCACCTGAGAAAACTTGAGGCTAATGTATCACAAACCCCAAAAAATCTGCAATACCTGTGACAGCTACCTAACTGAAAGAGGATTTTCCTGCTCTTTTTAATATGAGTTTTTTCCTTTCTTTTTGTTGTGTTGCACCTTTAACCATCGGGTACAGGATGGTGGGTGGGAATTGCAGGCAAGCTGTACAGCTCCGTGGACAACATCCCATTCATCTGAGCTCTTGGGAAAACATTTTTGAAAGGAGAAGTGGTTCAGCTAAGAACAGATGATTACTTTCAAAGTTGCTTTCTGAAGGCCGTTAATCAGATTAGCTCCTTCGATTGGGAGGAAGGCTCAGTAAAGCTATGTAGTGCTGGGTCAGTACACATACTAGTGAATACAGAGGAGCGAGCTTTGCATGGCTGGGTGGAAAGTCCCCGGTGATGGCCATGCCCCATTTACTTCAGGATAAGGAGGTTCATCAGGGGAATATTGAAGAGCCCTTGCTTTGGCCTACAGTACCTCCTGAGGTCATCCTGCAGGTCGTGATCTAGCCTAGATGTTTGTAATTAAAATGTGAGACTGCTTGTTTTGCTGGCAGGCTCCGCAATACTACTGAGGTACTTACCTTTAAGGCTTCATTTTACTTAGATGAATCTGAATAGGCAATGATGTTATAATTAGGACACTCGGCTGGGCCGTAGGAGATGATGATGATATGGTGACTCAATTTCTCACTTGCCTGTGGGATAACAACTGTTTCGTGTGGGTGTTGTAAGCATTATAGTTCTGTCATGTTCTAGAGGTGTCTCCATCTCAACGTGACAGGCCTCACCGGTAAAAACCTGCAAATGAGTCCCCGCTTTCTAACTCAGAAAGATGAAGCATGAAAATTGAATGAATGGTGGAAATTGTTCATGCTTGTATTTTTTGTACACAAAAAAAGGGGATTATTTGCGTTTATTGGCTGGCCACCTAGCAAGATGTTATACCCAGATTTCTACAATGACTAGCTTCCTGCAGTCTGTTCAGGCCGTGGACTGCTTCTGCAGCACAGCAGAGCCCTGATCCTCTTTCTCTGTGACAGCGATTTCTACCAGTCTAGACCAAGTGAGTGAGAGAAACAGTGGCAAGTTAATCAGTATTTTTCATTCTCCCTTCCTGAAGGCTAAACCTCTTCTCTGTAGGCAGAAAGACCTTCCAAGGGGTAAAATAGGCCAGTCCACCTTTGCAAACAAAAGGACAGCCACAAGCGGAAATCCATACTCTCTTCTGCAGCATGCCACGGGCATAATTTTGAATAAATGTCTTCGAAATCTGTCATGTTCTGCTTCCGTAATTGAGGGAGGAAGTAGGCCTTTTATCTTTTTTTTTATTGCTGGCATGAGGACTGGACAAAATCTGCTATTTTGTCCTAGCTGAAATGGGTACAGAACATCTATTATAACTGAACCATTGCCAAACAGCTTTGGGTTAGAGAGATGAGCCTGAACGACACTGTTGACTGTACTGGGAATATTTTCCGTTCCCTCCTCATGACTGGTTCCCCTGCTCCGCCTTTCTCCATAAGTTTTCAAGCAAAAAGATGGGATATCTGTTTCAGATTTCAGATTTTAACCAGGTAGATGCAGTGATGGAAACCGCTTCTTATTGCCCAATGTGAGACAAACGTAAAAACTTAAAATACAGAGAATATTTGTTAAAACTGATTGGGAGCAAACAGAAAGTGGTAATAATATGCGAAGTGACTTCGCTTTGTAAGTGGCTCTTTACTTGAAGAACTTTTAAACTAAGAGTTTATGCCTTATAGCTTAGCTATAGTTGATTTCAGTTTAAATTCTGCAGGCTTCTCAATCTAAGCACAGAGATCCACCCACAAGAAACAGCTTGCAGACTCAGACCTTTAGCTGGAAGAGTTAGCTGACTTATGTCAATCAGCTTGCCTGCATATACTCTCCCTAGTCTCTTCTTAAAATAGCAGCAGCTACTTGAAAATTTATTTTCATTGGGGTGGGAAGGTGATAGGAATAATAAAATGAATTCATAAGCCTAGCTGTGCATCATGAAATATAGCTCTTCATTCTTATGTATATTAGCCATTCACATATGGTATATGGCTGCAGAGTTCACAGTAAATGCCGTTCAAATAGATTTTGACATTTAAAGGTCAAATAGCACCAACATTCGTTGAGAGAGCATGGTAAAAAAAAAAAAAAGTAAAAGTGAGCCTCAGAAAGAGAAATGAAGAGAATGATAGTGTGATAGTTTGCTGGTTTGCTTGCAAGTTGTTCTGAAGATCAGTAGCGAAAGTGTATTTATTGCCATACACTATAAAATATAGTTCTGAAAGTGGCATATAAAGATAAGCCTTTTGCTGAAAAATGGCTACAGCACATATCTGCTAGAGACCAAATAGCCGAGGCACTTTGAAAAGCAGAGGAAACAACAAAAAAATTGTATGACACAGCTCTGCTTTTGCTGCCTACTGCATCCTTCTTCAAAGAGCTGGCAAGTGAACTAACCTTGTCTACAGTCCATGCTTTCCTCCATCTCTCCGCTTCTCATTTTTCTTTGAAAATCTTTTTTTTTCATCAGAGAGAAAACTGTTAGTTTTAGGAGAATATAGTCATTAAATAAGGAGAGCCAACTGAGTTGTAAAGGCCTCTTATTCAGCTTAAAACTCACTGTGGTGTGCTGGCAGAGGGGACTGGATGTGTGCACAGTGCTGCCATTTGCACAACATAAAGGAAATGAAACATTTTTTTTTTCTGTGCTCTTGTTGTTATAGCACTTTTATAATAGCCATAGTCAGAGCAAAAACCTTCAGGAAGAAATGTAAACATTTTTCTAAATTTGTCCTGTTGCATAAGAACCGAAAGGTAAAACCAACTTTTCCCTCCTTCCAGAACAAAAATAGACCAAAAGTACAAAGAAGAGATTAAACTCTAAACTTCTCTTGAAGTCCATTTCTGATTAACACACAAGTGTGGTTTCCCAACTTCACGCTCTCCATGGTTTTATGTCTGTAAGTCACTATTTGACATCGACTTTTCCACACCATCCAGTTCACCTGAGAATCCGCCTTTGACGCATGTTGTTAAAATGCATCTTTAAGCAGGATTTTTAAAAGGCTGACGCCTAGCTAGATGGAAGAAAAACTGCATGACTGTAATGATAGCACACACTCTTTCTCCCCCAGGTTTTGGAAGGATGAAAGGGGAGGCCTTTCTTCTTTCACGGCATTTTCAAACTTCCAGTAATGAGTCAGCAAGAAATGCTTCGCCCAGACAAAGCACCATGACCGCCACTGCAGAGTTCTTTACAGAACTGCCATGTAAATCAGCAGGGCCGGTTTGAAACTTTACCACCTGCTGGCAGGGAAAAGAGTCAATGCACCTTAACTTCCAATATGTAAGACTTCTAGAAAAAAAAAATCACAGTGAAAGATGTAAGTTCAAGATTATGAGTAGTCACTGCACTATGGAGCATGTAAAATGAAGGATAAAGGATTTCCAAACTTACAATTAATATGGCTGTTATTATTTTTACGAAGTGTCTAAATGCTAGGTTTACAGTCCTGTATTTAATGCAGAATAATTAAAACAGTAAAGAATAAACACTAGAGATGAATGGTTCAATGTTAGTGTCTTCTTTGTAAAAGACATGGAAGAGGGAGCAATCTATTTAAGTTGATTTAACTTGAGAAATTTGGATTGTGCTGGAAAAAGCAGTAAAATACATGGAAGCAAAGTAAAAGAGAAGCAACGAGTAATTCTTCTAGAGGTTAAATATTAACTTTTTTTTTTGAACAGTGGACTCTGCTTCCTGATGCACCTCCTCAATTTTAAGACTTACGCCTGTATGAATTAAAGAAAAAATTACCAAGAACTAGTTAATCCAATTGTTGTCATGTACAACTTCTATGAATATTAGTTTTCCAGGAATGTAACAGTTTTGTCTGTGAACTCCCCTGTATCTTGCACAAAGCCAGGGCACATGAAGTGAAATGGGACTGTGTTCCTTGGGAAGAGCTTGTGCTGCTTTCCTCCTGACAGAAGAAGCCAGCATTGTGAGTGTTGTTATAATGCATTGAGCAACTACTGCAGCACAGCTTGCTTTCAAGGGGAATATGCATCCTTCTAATTATTTTAACTAGAGGGCAAATTAAGTTATTACCATGAACAGCTGTTTGATCTCCTGCAGCAAATAAAGGGGGGAAAATGATGTTATATTAGGCACTATCTGGTTATACAAGGTATATCCAAGATTGGATTTCTCAGGCACTCTGAATTCCTTCTAGGATGCTTTACAGTATTGTACACTGTGCCTAAAAATACTTCCCTGTGCTTAACTGATTTTTTTTTCCCATAGCTACACTGCACAAACACTTCAAAGCAATGAAAGGACTCATAAGAGGCATCTAATGCCTGGACGTCCATCACCACCAGCCCGTGTCATGGCATGGAGGTATTCCTGACAGATGTGGGTACTTCAGGACCTGTGTCTCAGTGATTCATCTTCACTGCTGAGTGTCAGTACACCAGGTGTACGTAACACGCACAAGAAGAGGATCTTGGCAAGTGTATAACCCGTCCCTTGTCAGGAGTAATTTTTCTTAGTCTTATGGTAGCCTGAGTCATTGGTTTTCTGAATGCTGTTTGTGTGGCTATACATGTCATTATAAAGGCACCAAGTATATGTATATCTATCACAGATGTTCTCTGAGACCAAGTCTCTTGGCACCCTGCTATGAGTTACCCACAAGCAGCTCTGACAGTTGTGTATTTATGTATGCGCCGTGCTTTGCTCTCCAGAAACCAGGGCCAGACTTCTGCCCCGGGATTACCTATCACCTTCTCTAACAAGCTGGAACACGCACTAGAATACGGCGCTTGGAAATTTAGTAGAAACGACCATGCAAAAGCCACCAAGGGGGATTTTTCTCTCATCACAGCTGCCAAAGTAGCTATGTGCCAGCAAGACAGCAGTGCAAGACTGCAGCAAGTCACTAGCAATACCCTAGTCAAAGAAATATTGATAGTTTGCTACGCTACTTCATGAGACTCAAACCAGATTTGACTTAAGTGACCTTTTGTTTTCCGTTCACAAACAAGCAGGACTGATCAAATTTAAAGATGCTTTGAGCAGTGGTGTGGGCTGTCAGTTGTCTTGAGGATCTTGCTTGGGATCTTGGCAGGGCTGGTTTATAGACAGTCTTTCTTTCTTTACACAGGTGCCTATCTTCACTTTCCCATCAGCTCAGTCAGCCTGCAGCCGAGCAACATGGGAGTACAGACAGAGGAGTAAAGCAGTTGCAGTTAAAAAGACCATAAGTTACTCTTTCTTCTGGTGGTGGGTGAGTGCAGGTTGTGCTAATCCAGCTCTTCATGCCAGAAACCCATTTTCCTCAATGACTGTCTTAACTTCAGCCCTCACCCCTGTCTTCCACAGGCAGCTTTTAAAGCATGTAGAAGTCCAAAGAAGAATCTTCTCATTTCTCCATATTTGTAAGCTGAACTTTACTAAGACCGAGGTTTTCATGAGTGAAGGCACGCTGTGACTGCAGCATGACATGGTTGTCATGGACATGTCAAATCTGACTGGTCATGATTTGTTTCTTTTTCTTTCTTTTTTTTTTTTTTTTTGAGATCATAAGCAGAGGTGCACCATACTCATCACTGGGGTGGGGGGGATCAGTGTATGGTTCAGAATAGAGAGGGAACCCTACTTCACACCGATGCAAGGTCTGCTCATTGCTCAAAGGCAGATATGTTGCTGGTGTGAATCTAGCGATTCCAAACTCTTGCCAATGTGAGCAAGGGAGGAGAAAGACTGCTTGGGACATGCATCTGGAAGGAGTGAAGAAAAAAAAAGGAAGAAAAAACTGTCTGTGCACGTACAAGAAGAGTTGGAGGGGTTCTGGATCAACTACATTAATATACTGTCAGATTTCCAGCTGCCTGGCCATAGTCACCTGTATTATGAACACTGAACGAGGAAGGTAACTATTTTGTTATGCTATAGGCTTTTCTTGACTAAATCCTGTTACATGAAATCATGTTTCATATATGACTTCTGTGAACTCCAAAAATCTTAGAAAAAGTTAGAAAATCTGGGTTTGTTTCTTTTTTTAGTTTTCCCATGTTCAGGAAATGATGCAATTTATCAGCCTATACGAGACATGATCCCTTCTCAAGTTGGGAGAATAGCCTTAAGATTCCCTCTCAAGACAAGAAAGAGGGAGAGTTTCCCTCTTTCCTAGAAACTGATTCCTAACTGATTCCGAATCCTAGAAACTGATTCGGTTTTGAGGCAACTGAATTTTTCACTGAAATTTCCCTCTGACCTTTGGCTGTAGAGAAAACTCAGTTGAGTGCCTACAGTTAATAGATATGAATCTGTGTAAGGATGTGTGCAATGAAAGGGTATGTGGAAGGTAAAAGGTATGGGGAAAGTAAAAACTGTGTAGCTACCTGGCATAGAAAGACATCTGTTTTGTGGGGGTGTCTGGTTAATAGTTATTCAGCATAAAAACCGAGGGTGAGAGACATGAGAAGTAATAAACCACACCCAGAGACGCAAACCCTAAAGAACAGGAGATAACAGAGACAATCCTGAAGACCAGAGTGCTCAGTTCACTGATGGTGACCAATGATGGCCTTGAGGAGGTTCAACCAGGACTTTGTAACTGATAAGAAGGGGTGGGGAACAGATTTACCATGGGTCTCATGGGAAAGAGCAAACTTATTTGGGGATATCTGAGGGGGCTTGTGGGATTGTGTAAAACTTTTTATGGGATGCTTGAAGGAGATTGTGGAAAAGTGTGAAGCTTAAGGGAACGGGCAAAGGTGAAGAAAGGAGGGACCGAGATGGATGTGGAAGGATAAGAGGGGCCAGCTATGTATAAATAATTTTTTGGTTGTATCCTTGTCTGGCCAAGCCCTGCGGCTGATCACTGCAGTCTGTCCTGTCTTCTTATTAAACACTATTCATAACTATTTTCCTGGCTGAGGGTACTCGCTGGTCTGTGTTTGTGTGTGCGTGCATGTGCGGTGTGTGCACATGTGACACCAGTGAACGACAAGCCAGAACAGGGTGCGCGGTCTGGGAGCCAGCTACTGGAAAGACCACAGTTCTGAGGCCCAGGTACTGGGAGCCCGGAGGTCTGAGAGCTGGCTATTGGAGGAGCCACAAGTCCAGATTTGTGTTTGTGTGAGTCTGGGCGTGAGCTCTGCTGGCAAACCTTGAGCCTGAGCCTAGTTATCTGGCAAGAACAGGTTCAGGCCATTTGTTTTGTTCATGTGTACGTGCGAGCTGTTCGTGGTGGGCTGTGTCTGCAGTGTGTGTGTGCAGCAGTCACTGCTCAGCCTGGCTGCCAGCTGGCCCTGAGGTCAGGGACTGTATCAGACTGGCTGTACGGGACAGGGGCTGGGACAGGGGCAGTCCTCAGTCCTGAAGCCGCCAGATTCAGCTTCCACCTAGCAATCACAGCCTAGATGTCTACAGGCAGGCAAGCCACAGGAATGGACTCATACAACGCAAGGGTTCTCAGGAGAATGTGGGACAGGTTAAACTTTCTCCACCAGAGTTCGTGCCGTGCTAGAGTATGGATGGAAAGGACTACAGCCGTACTTTCTAGTGTAGCGTATAGTTTGCTCTGAAGTATTTAACAACAGGAAATCAGTAAAAGTGAAATAATAAACAAAAGGTAACAAAAACACACAGCCTCTGTCTTGAGGTTTGAGCTAGTCACAAAAATGTAAGCATTAGTGAGATCACTTAATTCTGCTTCTTCTGGTGCTGCCAGCAGTTCTTGCCATTTGAAAATGCCTCACCAGTGTCTCTCAAGGACCTTCCTTCTCCCTTTGTTCTCCACAGGGAACACCTCTTCTCGCTAACCTTTAAAGGGTCTATGTCTTTCCCCAGTCAATGTTTTGAAGCACTGTAGAACAGTTTAACATACGGGTAGGTGTACAGAGAGAGTTTATCAGGGTAAAGCAAAGTTCGCAATTTGCTAAATTAAATTCTTAAATATTATCATATACATGTATTATGTTAAATGTCTGGCTATCTGGCCAGGGTAAAATACTATAGTTTTTTATTTTACTCAGTTTATATATCGCATTACCAACCTAAATACAATTGGAGGGCCAGATTTTAAAATGTAATGAATTTTCATTAAAGTAATGGCAACTATGTGCCTAAGTTAATCTTAAGTGTAAGTTATTATTCAGGTAACATTTTTTTTCACTTCAGGTTTATCCAAGTTAAGGAGATCAGGACATGTCTCATGACATCTTTTAATATACTGAGTGAGAATTAAGTGTGTGGGTTTCCATCACCTTGATTACCCTCGCCATCAGCAGGAGAAACCGTGCTGCAAGTAATAATAGCAATAATAAGACCATTTCCCTTTTTTTCACTTTCAGGCAGAGCACTGTCAGTTTGCAGAGGAGTAAAATACATACTGAAAGGAAGATTAAAGGCTGTTTAGGCTGCCATCATTTGTGGCCCATGGAGAACTTGAAAGCAATATATTCTACTGGCAATACCTGCATAACTGGGATAAAAATACTAGTAATATTTTGTTTTCCTGAAATGGTTGTAGCTACCCACGCCTACAGGCAGTAAATAAAGCTTGGCATCACAAAGGAGACCAGACATCAGGCTCACAAATAAGAATGTCTGCTTTCAGTACAAAAATGCCTGATCTAAGAAGCTTGAAATTAAAAAAAAAATAATTGAGATTTGTTCAGCCCTACATTTCCTCCTAAAATGAAATAACTTTACACCACTGCCTTGTCAAAACAAAATGGCGTGTTCGAAGCTAAACTAAAGAATTGTGTCTGTCTGAGTTATTGACCTTCTATGAGTTGAAAATACTATCACACGGGCAGCACCAAGGGTTATTTGGCTATTTATTAGACTCACCAGTTTCATTTAGACATTACTCAGTGGTAAGTAGAATGCAGCCCCGCAGGTCTGCAATGCTTCCAAGAACCATCTGTATGAAAATCTGTTTTCATTGCTTTTCTTTTTCTTTTTTTTTTTTTTTAAGCTATGAAAAAATCAGTTCATTTAGGGTTTAATGTAATTCGACTTAGGGATTTAAAAGAACCTCATGAAACTCATGAACTTCAAAAAAAGCAAATGCAAACTCCAGCCTCTGGAACAGAAAAACCCCAGGCACTGACACAGGCTGGGAACAAACAGCTGGAAAGCAGTTTTGCAGAGAAGGACGTGAGGGCTCTGGGGGACAAGGTGACCAAAAGCCAGCAACGCACCCCTGTGTCAAAGAAGGCCAGCAGCCTCCTGGGCTGCATCAGCAGGCGTGCCCAGGGAGTGCCTCTTCCCGTCGGTTTGGCACTTGCGAGACTGAATCTAGAGTCCTGTGTCCAGTTTTGGGGTCCCCGGTACAAGAAGGACAGGGGCATAGTGGGCTCAGAGAAAAGAGGAATACTGTAGGACGGAATTGGTCTCACTTTCCCTATCCTGAAAGTCAGTGTGGAATTCAGGTGCCCACCATTTTTTTGTATGAAGCTTACCTAGTTCTCTTTAAGGAGAGTTTTCTGGCTGTTAGGGTTTGGGCTTTTTGAAGGAAACCCAGTGCTCTACTCAATTCAATTTATCTGGAAGAACTAATCATACTAAAAATTACATTCATTGTCAATGTGCCAGCTCCTACTGAAGTTCAGAACTTCCTGATTTCGTCACTTTTGTGTCCTTTGCTTTGGCTGATTATTCATCGCGCACTGACAATCTATTTACTTTTACAGAGTCCTCCTTCAGTTCTAACAGCTGTTGTCCTATTTCTTCAATTAACTTCTAATTCTGGACTTAGCTCTTCAACTTCTCTAAATCGGGATAGTACCATTTGATTACAAAAGCCATGTGGTTGCAGCGAAGGCAGACTATCTAGGCTTTTTTCCTCCCTCTTCCTTTCACTGCTGAATACTTTCGCACACCAGTTACATGTGCAGAGACTCCGACATTTCCATGAGCTAATCAGAATATGCATAAGGCGACTCACAAGATTTTCTTCCCTTTACAAATGTTTAAGTAACACAGTCACATTGGGGTGTTTTATTCTGAGAAACAGAAAAGAGTACCTGAAAAAGTAGTTTATCTCTCTCATACTCTGAAGTGCTAAAATAATTATTTTGTTTAAAAATAACCAGGAAGAATTCTTGCTGTTGTAGGGTTAAGTCAGTTGTTAATTATTTACATTTTCTCCTTTATTCAGCTATTCTTTCTACATAATTAAAAATTCCTTCCCATCCAAAAAGAAGTCTGCGTTCCAGCTGAGTTTGAGTCTCCTAGAGGGAAAGGGTTTTTTTGTTATTGCTGGTTTTTAGTCATCCCCTGCTGATATCCTGTCGTCCAGTCAAAACAGAATGAATTTGCAAGAGGCTCCCAGCAGCAGAAGAGTCTCTGAAGCTTTGCTGTAAAATAATGCATACCATGTACTGGAAAACAATTGAGCTCACAGTGCTGGAATATAAAATCATAGTAACAAACCACTAATCAGTTTGACACGCTAAGTCCAATATTGATCTGAAACAATTCCATGGAGTTCTTGTGCATTGTCAAAGTGGGAAGTGGATGTAATAAAGAGGCTGACACAGTTAACTTCTAAAAGTGTATAGAGTGAAGTAAATAATCACACAAAAGTTTTAAATGACTGATAAATATTTGGTCAGATTTCATCTTACTGTCGTGAAAGCCTCGTCTGTTTTGTCTGAGAATACTGTGAAATGCCGAAGTGCAATCAGGTGACTTAGCATCCACATGAAGAATTTTTTAAAAAAATACATTTCCTAATTAGTTACATTGCCCGAGGATTGTCAGTGCCGATGTGAGGAATTGGCAGTGTCACGCAGAGGTCGATACTGCTTCTTCGCGAAGTCACTGAAATGGAATATGAAGGTAGTCCGCCGATACGTACAGCATTGTCACTCCTGAATCCTGTGGAAATCGTCGTGTAAGTTGGAGGAGCACAGAAGACAATACAGATTCTGGCTGGAATGCAGGATGGGAGGCTAATCTGAACATTACCTGCATTTTAAAGTCGGTCCAATTAAATTAATGAACACATTTGAATGGACGCATTTATTTTTTCTTTTTTTTTTAAGGATATAAATAAGGCAGAATGGCAACACCAGTCAGAAAAGTCATGTGGGCGTCTCATATGTACAGCACACTTATGCATCTCTCATGTTCCAGGGAATGTGGATCCAATACCATTGAGTAAATCTATTCCTTGTGACATTTTGATGGGGTTTTTTTGGATCTTTTTTTGCTGCCATATTGCAGACCACAGTCAGAGACATCAAGATTTACTCTGATGTCTCCTATGTAGAGTCTGTATCAGTAAAGAGCATTAGCAGGATGTTCTCAGAGAGGTAGCAGAAAGGACATACTCTTTATTACCCTATGTATTATTGTAAGCCACTTTATTCAAATGAAAAGTTTGTTGTCCAGTTTATTCTGTATTATGTTTCTGTCTTCCTCCTGCTTTGCAAAGCTTTTTATATACTTCTTCACATATCAAACCATTTTTCTGTCCCTGTTGCACTGTCAACTCGAAAGTGTATGTTACTTGTTCAGGGTATTAGACAAAAGCAATGGGCCAGACGAAGCTGAGCCAGGCTGTTGTGCATGGCCCAGGAAGCCTTTACCATCTAATACTTAAAAGATATCATTTAACCATGCTACTCTATTCAATTTTTTACAGATCTTCCTTTTCAAAGGTGAAATTATTCTTTTCTCTGTGGGACCCCATTAACATAGACCTGAGTTATTGCAAAACAAAGCTGAGCTTTTGTTAAGGAAAACTACAATGGAGGAATGCCTGTTAATGATTAAGAAATGTAGGGGTTCTGCTAGTCTGAATTACTGCCTGTCTCTTATCCAAACCTGGTATCAGTTACACAAGAAGTTCTATCTTGAGCCACCTAATTTACTCCACTTTTTTGCAGTTCTGGATTAATCTGAAATATAGATATTTTGCTGGTGTCACGTCTGGTCACAAGGTTGGAGGTCGAATACTATCATATACAACTTAACTCCTTATTCTACCCTGTTTTATTCCTGAACCATTCTTGATTTTGGGAGTGCAACAGCCCCTGAATACGTTGAATAACCCAGTAAAGAAACCTTTATCTCCTTGTGTTTTTTTTTTTTAATTCCTATAGTGAAAGTCTAGCATGAACAGACAACTCTATTTTTTAAGTTATTCAAGCACAGCTTCATTTATCTGAGATTTAATCTACAGAAACCACAATTTTCAAATAGGTCACAATAGCACAGAAGTTCACAAGGTGCTACATAATGCGAAATCATTTTTGCCTTAAAACGGATTTCTCTCAATGTTGTTCTCTATAAATATTGCTTGATCTAATGGAATTTATTTTAGAATCTACTGGAACAAATAAATTCCCTTTTGAAAGTTTTTCCAGTATCTAGTGTACTAAACCCATCAATTTTAGTTTCTTAAATAGGTAATTTTGTATAGTGCTCTAATATTTTCTGAAGATTTCTGGAGTAAATATAGCAGAACTTCCCTTTATAAAATAAATAATTGCTAATCTCTGGTGGGGCCTTATTCTGCTAAAATAGTCAACTGGATAATAAGAGCCTCTATTAGGAAATAAATTCTCAGTAACTTTGAAATATATTCATTAGATTTGCTCTGTAAGGACTTGATTCACAAAACTTTTACCTAATTGGTAAAACGCAAACAATTAGGACCAAGTTTTAATAAGATTAGAGTTCTGTTATGCCAGGAAACATTAATATTTAAATGCTCCTGAGCCTGAAGGATATTTTTTGGTCTTAATTTTTAATTTAGTTTTGTTTACATAACCATGAAATACAGTCTCAGAGAATACAGTCAGTTGTGTTTCTGAACCTGCGATATGCAGCTAAAAGCATCTTGGTAGTTTTTTCTGTAACTCACCCTGTCTCTATGAGCTCCTTGACTATGCTGCTTATTTTCTCACAGTTCACAATGGGGTTTTTAGTCAATTTTCTCCTTGTGGAGTATGTTGAGGAGAGCAAGAAATTCTGATCCCAGCAACCCCTGTTCAGCTGCTTATTAAACACTGAGGCACCTAAAGCTGGCTAACATCCTTTCTCTTTGGTGTGCAGTGCTTTCGGTGCATATCCATAATACCCTGTGTGGTTGCATGCCTGGAAGCATCAGCCTTCACAAGGCGAAGCACCTCGGCATGTCTCATGCCTAAAGCTTACAGAGGTCTAGAAACTTAGGATGAAATTAATTTCACTTCACTTTGCAGCCTGCGTTGATGCTCCTTGTTCTTTATGGGAAGCCCAGGTGCCTGCGAAAAGGTTCTGATACCTAGGGCACAAACAACTTTTTAAGCTTCCACCTTTTTTATGACTACTCTTCTTAGGTCTCTGGAGGGTGCCTTCCTACAGCTTTGAATTAAGTCAAGGGAGGATCTCCCACACCAAGCTCACACCTTTTTGTGCTTCTCACACCTACTTGTATGAAAAAAGTAATATTTTTACTTCTCAGAACAGGAGATAAAATATTGCCTCATAATTACACAATTGGTGGTGCTGAAACCTAGACCCCTTGTGCTGTTTAAGCGGCTGATTCAAAAAACATGACCAATTTTAAAGGAAAGATGCAAACAATCAGAATTAATTTAGAGAAAGCTATTGAGCTTGATTTCTTCGAAATTGTATTTCTTGTTAAGAGTCAGCCTTAGCCTGTGATTACATGAGATGGTAAATAATTTTTAAATGCATTTGATTTTAATACTAGAGAGAGACTGTCAGAGAGAGGCTGTCAAACAAAAAGGATTTTATATGGCAGTGGTTGAATGTCTGAGGAAAAGCAGTAAGATTCGTATTGCCATTTTTCACAGGTGACTTACATTTTTTCCAAGGGATATTCAACTCTCTGAATGGTTAATGGGGAATTGTGTAGTCATAATCTATTCTCAAGGGGTACTTCATAACTACCAAATATCTTAGTCCCCCAGTTGTCTTCTGGGTCTTGGCTCCCTTATCATCAATACTGTATACATTAGTTCAGCCGTGAGCACTCTTTTAGACTGAAATATTTAGTTCCCCACATAACAAAATCTAGGTGCAGTTCTGGGGATAATTCAGTCCAAAAAACATTCTCCACAGCTGTATAGATGAGCCTGCATGAGCTCTAACTCCTGCATTACATTCTTCCAACCCACTCTCAGTAGGCTTTGCAGCTTCAAGCCACCTTACACATCTCCCCCAGGCAGGTAATACATGCCTTCTGTTTCATGCTATAAAAATATTGCTCGGGATAGGCTGAAACAAGATCCTAATATTTTTTTCAGACAATTTCAACTAGGAAATACAAGATATTAAAAAACAATTATGTCTCTGTAAAACTGGGACACCATGTAGGTCCTTGAGGAGGAAGCCCAGGGCTACTGTGGATGCAGCCAGGTTGTTTGAGCAGTGGAATCCCCAGTCTGGACAGGAGCCACTCTGCACCATGTAGCGTGGGGCCAGGGATCTCCCTGCAGCGAATGCATTTAGCAATGTAGGTATAGCCAAAGAAACTAAGCTTTACCGGTGATTCAGGCAGCTGATGGCAGACTCAGAATTGTGTTAGTGGCAGCAAACTACAAACAGCAGAACTTACCACCACCGCCACCACCCTCCTGCACAAAATACGCATGCTTTGGTCCCACCCATATTTCATGTAAGATTTTTGTACCTTGCTGAGGTACCCAAACACCTTAGTGTGTATCATCCCATGAAGGTGTTTAGACAAGTCTCAATACCTGACTTCGGCATGCAGTTCTGCATATATATTACTTTACTGATGCAAATAATTAACTTCATTGGGTCTCAGTGATTAATCATGTATTTAGGTGGTTTTTAGTGCTGGGTCCCAAACTATGTTCAGAGTTTAAGCGAGCAAGGCAACTTTGTATAGACCTGCTCCACCATGACCTCTAAATAAAAATATCTGCAGACCAGTAACTTCAAAGACCATTAGTCAGCCCCTTGTGTACATTAGATTTACCTATAATAAAATGGATGCCTTTATGATCTGAGGAAAGAGTGTCTAGTCATAAACTACATTTTGTTATATCCATCTGTGTTGATCTTGTCTGGGGTAGAGTTAATCATCTTCATAGTAGCCAGTATGGTGCTGTGTTTTGGATTTGTGCTGAAAACAGCGTTGATAACACACTGATGTTTTAGTTACTGCTGAGAAGGGCTTGCACAGAGTCAAGGCCTTTTCTGCTTCTCCATATAAAGCTGGGGGAAGAAGGAGGAAGCGGGGGACGTTTGAAGTGATGGTGTTTGTCTTCCCAACTGTTATGTGTGACAGAGCCCTGCTTTCCAGGAGATGGCTGAACACCTGCCTGCCCATGGGAAGGAGTGAATTAATTCCTTGTTTTGCTTTGCTTCTGCGCGCAGCTTTTGCTTTACCTATTAAACGGTCTTTATCTCAACCCTCGAGTTTTCTCACTTTTACTCTTCTGATTCTCTTCCCCATCCCACTGCGGGGGAGTGAGCGAGCAGCTGTGTGGTGCATAGCTGCTGGCTGGAGTTAAACCATCCTCAGCTTTCAGTCATATACCAAAGGTCTGCTGCTCCTGCAGCCCTTGAAATAATAAAGAATTTTGCTTCTGTTAGCAGTGCACTAAATCACGATGAGATTTTCTTTAATACAAATGTGTAAACCTAAGATGAACAGCTAAACACAGCTTTTCAGCTCTGCAAACTTGGCTATGCTTTAGTGAAGCGGAGTTCATTCATGAGAGCTATTCTCACAGTTTTGAGTGGTACATGTAATCTTTCCTTATGCAATTACATTTTTTTAATTCATTCCCTAGCACTTCCTTGAAACTGCTAGGCATGCACAGTATTCTGTGTTATTTCTAAGCAAAGTAAATTTCCATGATTCTTATTGTTTAATTAAAAACTGTAAAAAGGGAGAGCAGTGGATGTTGTTTACCTCGACTTCAGCAAAGCTTTTGACGCTGTCTCCCATAACATCCTCATAGGTAAGCTTAGGAAGTGTGGGTTAGATGAGAGGACAGTGAGGTGGATTGTGAACTTGCTGAACAGCAGAACTCAGGGGGTCGTGATGAATGGGGCAGAGTCTGGATGGAGGCCTGTCACCAGTGGTGTTCCCCAGGGGTCTGTGATGGGTCCAGCCCTGTTCAACATATTCATCAATGACGTGTATGATGGGATAGAGTGTAACCTCAGCCAGCTCACTGATGATACCAAGCTGGGAGGAGTGGCTGGTACGCCAGAAGGCTGTGCTGCCATCCAGCGAGACCTGGACAGGCTGGAGAGCTGGGCCCAGGGAACCTCATTAAATTCAACAAGAGCAAGTGCAAGGTCCTGCACCTGGGGAGGAACAACCCCCTGCACCAGTACAGGCTGGGGGCTGAACTACTGGAAAGCGGCTCTGCTGAGAAGGACCTGGGAGTGCTGGTGGACAGCAAGCTGACCCTGAGCCATCACTGTGCCCTTGTGGCCAAGAAGGCCAACGGTATCCTGGGCTGTATTAAAAGGATTGTGGCCAGCAGATCGAGAGAGGTTATCCTCCCCCTCTACTCTGCCCTAGTGAGACTTCATCTGGAGTACTGTGTTCAGTTCTGGGCTCCCCAGTTCAAGAAAGACAGGGAACTACTGGAGACAGTCTAGGGGAGAGCTATGAAGATGATCAGGGGACTAGAGCATCTCTCTTCTAAGGAAAGGCTGAAAGACCTGGGTTTGTTTAGCCTGGAGAAGAGAAGACGGTGGGGTGGGGGGGGTGGTGTGTTATCAATGTTCATAAATATCTGAAGGGTGGGTGTTAAGAGGATGGGACTAAACTCTTTTCAATAGTGCCCAACAACAGGACAAGGGGCAATGGGCGCAAGTTGGAACACAGGAAATTCCAGCTGAATATGAGGAAAAGCTTCTTTCCTGTAAGGGTGCCAGAGCAGTGGAACCGGCTGCCCAGGGAGGTTGTGGAGTCTCCTCCTCTGGCAATATTCAAAACCTGCCTGGACACAGTCCTGTGCCCCCTGCTCTAGGAGCGGCTGCTCAAGCAGGGGGGTTGGACAAGATGATTTCCAGAGGTCCCTTCCAACCCCTGCCATTCTGTGATTCTGTGAGAAGAAGATATTTAAGTGAGTACTTAAGTTTATCGATATCTAGGGGCTTCAGTATAGACTTCAATTGGCATATAGGTAAATATACTCCTATGTCATAATCCTGGTTTGTTTGATAAGACCTGCATTATCTGTCCTGTATTAGTCAAGGTCACCCATGCTCTGGTCTCCTTTTGGATGTCTTCTTCATCTCATCCCTCTAATAATTGTTCTCTATTTGTCTATTAGTGATTTAGAAAACTGCTTCTTTGTTTAATTCTAGAAAACAAACCTTTTCATGATACAGGTTCCCCACCTAAGCAGTTTTCCCATCACTAGCTAAAGATAAAAGTTTATTAATAAATTAAAGCTTTATGAGTATCCAGGTTAGAAATTAAGCTGAGAGGTGCTGTCCATCATTACTTGAGAGAGACCTGGTATCATGATTCCATATTGACTCCTTTAACTCAGAACTGTGTGGCCAGATGGGTAAAGGGCTTGCTTTCTGCTGGTCGTGGCAAGACACAACTATGTTCCCTCTGCTAAAGCCTGGGCATTCTGTCTTCATGGGGTTTCCCAAACACTTACCAGGGAGAGGCAGAGACATATGTGCAGACATGCCCCTTTTTCTTGTTACCACAAACTACTAATTTCCTAAGGCTATTGGTCAGATTAACGACTAATGCCACTTTCCAATTGTTAGTATAGTGGAACTGTTAATTTTATAAATGCCTTAATACCCTACACATTACCTAATAATTGCAAGATTAAGAACTCCCTGATTACAATCTAAAGTGGGACTAAGAAGAAAAGGGATATCTTATACACAGTGGCCCATTATATTCCCCCTCAGCTATTAAGGCTTATCTATATGCCATTTGTATTACAGTCACATGTAAAGGGCCACCGCTCTACCTTCTCTCCACTGCGCTATACCAAATCATACAATAAATGGCAGTCTTCTCTTTAACAACACCCGGATAGCAAGAATATGCTTGCAAGTAATGTACAAATCACACCGTGGCAAACATTTTCAAATGAAAGCCTGAGAAACCAGTGGGCTGTACCTCTCAAAGAGCAGGTATGTTGTAACCATTACAGATTTAACCCTGACTCTCTGAGAGGTAGATTTATGATTGCTTGGGATAGACTAAGCTCCCTTTAAAGATGCTGCAACGTATTCCTAATTTTTTAAAAACAAGGAAATTTGATTTCCCACAGGTTAGTTCATCCTTTTATCCAAGGGGAAAAAAAAAAGATAATACAAGAAAAAGGGGATGGAGAGGCTCAGATGTATGACATAAGAGGATCTGTACAAACACTAAACAGTTAACCTCCCTTGTCTTATTTTGCAGTGTGACTGATGTGTGTACACCGGTGTACATACATATCCTTTTCTTTTCCTGTTTGTCTCTCATTATCACTGATTCTCCCCAACGTATGTCTTCTTATCTGGCTTGTAGGCAGTACCTTGTCTTTCATCTTTATATAACCATTCTCCCCCTCAGATTTCAACACAGGAGCCTGTTTCTTCCTCTCAGCTCCCACATGGCAATCACCCCCCTTTGCTATATAGATATGCAGTCCCTCGATTCTCAGCATATACACTTATCTAACTTTTCTTAAACTCGGGAGTATATCTGTTCTGCTTTTGTTCTGCAGGGTTCTACTCATGGGAAAATGTGCTGGGACTCCTTAGGTACCTAAGGGAAAGTAGCAAGTAATTTAAGCTGTATTGTCTTATAATAAAAAAATCAGATACATTACTTGTTTAGGGTATCATCACATAAACTCGCTCTACTACAGTTTGGAAGACACACTGCACCTTATTGTTTTAAGTTGGCACACTGTGAAATAGAAGTCAGACTGACCAAACACGGGCAGTAATTAGTGCTGTTTAAAACCCATAACCACAATTTTCATTTTATCTTGCACACAGCTTGTGTGGGCCATATGACAGCAGATATATATGAGATCATATATTCCCACTGATAAGACCAGTGACTTTTTACATGCGTGTTATCATCAGACACAGTCATAATATGATAACATGCAGCAGATGTTTTAAAGGTCTATCTTTATCTTGTTTCCTCTTTTTTCTTCACCCAGCTTTGTGCTTGTTTTATCCTTTCTCACCAAGAAGCTTTGTGTCTCCTCTCTAGTTTGAGAATGAAAAAGTATGAACACCACAAACTCTGCAGGGAGTTCAGGAAAATCGCTATTAGAGCGTTGTTTCCTGCAGTTTTCATGGCTTCTTATACAGACAGAACCACAGAAAAGGTGCTGAATCTAGGGCAACTCTTCCAGCTTTGCACTATATAGTACATGGCAGTGCAGAGGCTGAAGGACTCACTATGTATGTCCAGCAACAATGAAGCAATCCCTGTTTAATGAGAATGGAGGAAAAAGCATTTTTTATCCCAGATGCTCAAGTATTCATCTTTCTATGGAGTTCTGCCTTAGTTTGTTTAGGGATACTTCAGCTCCCTTGCAAAATACAACTATCAAATTCTAATAGTATTATTTTATCTCATAAGCCTGCCACAAGCACATATTTTGCTACAGGTACATTTTTACAAAATTACTCATGCAAATGAAAAGTAATTATTATTCTGATTTTTTTCTTTCTTTCTATTCCACCTTTGCCCTTTTCTCCCATTTCCCTCTTGCTCCCTAGTTCCTTTTGCCAATGGAAAGGCGAGAAAACAGAAAATAGCAAAACTTGTGAGTCTCTTCTGGGCTGAGATACCCATTATTTGCTGGACTATTTCTGTATCCAGCATCACCAGGGATCGGATTAAATATGGGATCCCTGGAAACCACAGTCTAGGAATTACATCTTTGAGTAACTAGTAGGTGGTAGGGTTGTGCTCCTGCATGCTGTCTGCCTGTAAATGTAATGTAGCTTCAGCAAGCCAGAGGTGTGTGTTGATTATTCTGTAGTCTTGCTTTCATTCTGGAATATGAAGTAGCATAAGAAGACAATTTCCCTGCGAAGGTTATGGATGTTTGGGGAATATGCTGAGCAGCCCAAGGAGCACGCAGGCATTGCATAAATGGACGTGCCTGACAGACTCTGCATCTGCCAAGGCAGAGGTTTTCTGCACTGGTTTAGCTTTGTTTTCTAAGGCTGTGAATCTCAGTGAGGCTTAGTTCAAAATTAGCTCCTCTAAAGTATGGAGCAAGTACTGGCAACCTGACACCTACCTTTAAATATCTGAACTTTCAACGTGGTTTTGGCAGTGCTAAGGTGGAGACCATCCATCCTCCCCCAGAGGCTCTTCAGACTCTCTGGAGGATTGCTGCCAGCCTGCTGCCCTTGGTGAGCAAGTCATATCCATCAGCTGCCTCCTGATCACTTGCAACCACTGTGAACTGTAATCAAATTGGACAGGAGGGGAGAGCTCCAGTATGCTTAATTCCTTAAAATGTTATGAAATTAGACAGCTGGATAGAGAGAAGGGGTATTTTTGTTCATGCTGAGGAAAAGGTTAAGAAGCTCATTCACCACTGGACATCAAATAATCAGAATAGGTAAGATGTCCTACCAAGTGAGCTCCATTCGTTCTGCTGCTCTGGGAACAATTTTTTCAGTTTCTGTCTTTAAGTGTGAGGGAACTTTCTGCTTCTGATGATAAATTGTGTGTAATCACTTTAACATTATTCGTGACTTTCATCTAGCTAAGTCATTATCATGGTACCACACAATGGTTTTATCAATTTTTCTACATTTATTCCCTTTTGCAGGTTTGATACACTGCTTTACTAAAAAAAAATAAGCAAACCTACACTCTTTACTAAGAATGCGAATTTTAAAAATTCCTGGCTTACACTTTTATTTTGCTTTTGAGGCATGTTTTTTTCATCTTTTGTTCCTCAAAACATTAAAATAGCTCAACTAACATGGGAAACAGGTAAAAATGTTGTAATTCCTCAACCGCTGCTATGTGCCAAATCCTGTTGTGTACCAGTTTATATAATCCTCAAATCTGAGATGCTGAAACTGGAACTAATACTCCTCATAACATATGTACGATATTTTAAATAGCAGCCTCATAATGCTAAAGGTCATTATATATATTTGAGTACTTAAGAACAAAGAAAAGTGTTTTTTCTGAAAGATCAGCTGACAAATTTTACATTGCTTCAGTTTTCAATAAAAGGCTTTAGACTGCTGCCAGACAGCAGTGGAAAGCTATGCTGACTATAAGAAGGAAGCTAGGGCAGAGGCAATATTCACATGCTAACTTAAAAGAATCATAGTTAAACCATCTGAAACTAATACATACACAGGATACTGAGGCTGCGTGTTTTTCTCTGCTATGTGCAAGAAATAATAATTTATATTAAGTTACTTGCCATCTTAAAATGATTGAGCCTCATGTTTTCTGCATGGTTTAGTACTTTCAAAGTGGGACAAGTAATTATCTCTTACATAATAAACCATCTGCATGGATATAATTAAACATTTGTTTAGTTGTATTTGATATTAAACCAGAAAAAGAATGTGGTTAAGTAGCATTTATCATGCAAAAGATGCCAAAATCAGCTGAAAATCCATCTATAACATCCTGGTTAGTTGCTAAGCTTTTGAAAGGGTCTTGAATAGATCTCAAATGTGATGCTGCATAACTCAGGTTGACATGGTAACGTGCATAGTAAGGAAAATCTCAGCTTTATTAGCAACTTCATTTTAATTCCCTCCCCTTTTCATATGCTTCCCTCAGTTTCTGGAGTAAATATATCTTAAGAGTCTCTGATTGTATCTCAGAATTATTTGGCATAATTAAGATGGTGTCCTAGCCTTTTATTTTGTAGGCAGCAGAATAGTAACAGGTCTATGAGATGAATCCCTAGCAGCATTTTTTAATGATCATGTTAAATTTAGTGCTGTTCTGAGAGAGATTATGTGTATCGCTTGCTTAACGGGATGCTTGCTGTATTGGGACTGATCTGGCAGCACTCTGCCAGAGCAAACAGGCAGAAAAGAAGGCATTTTCTCAGTATAGCTACTCTAACAAACATATAAGCTGTTAAGGGTCACTGACCAGAGCCATAGGCCCTGGAGACTCTTGCTGAGCAGACAAGACCAGAAGGACCAAAGCTTGAAAACACAGGCTGAAGGAATGACAGCAGGGTAAAGAAAGGACCCTGTAAGACAGAGGCAAGAGCAAGTCTGCCAGAACAAAACTGAGACACAGTCAGCACTTTTGGGATATTTGGACAAAATTGAGGCTTCAGAGATGACCATCACAAAATTGTAGGTCTTAAAGTAATATACACACATCTTTAGATTGTTTTAAAATAATTCTCTCTAAAAGCTTTATTTCTTCTGCAAAGTAAACTGTACTTTGTTTTTAGCAAGGATTGATATCTTTATACATTCCTTGTCTTCTGTGCATGAGAGAGCACTGCAGATCGGTGTATGCTGTGGGATGTGTCTGGCACCTTAAAGCATGTGATTGAGAGGAGGGAAGGAAGGAAATCCAGAGCTAGGATATCATCTAAGGAACAGGATAGTCAGAGCAGGAAAGCAGAGTGCTCCACTGCGTGAATGTGTGAGGTACAGACAGAGCTAAAGAGGAGAGGCAGGATCTGTTTCACTGTGTGACACTTGACAGGTCTACTGAACACAGAGTCCCAAAGGTACTCAAACTCATCCAACCTTTTGGGTAAGTCATGGATGATAAACAGAGTACTTCAGCTCCAGGGCTGATTGAAGGACAGGAGAACTGCGAGTTTCCACAGAGAACAAATAAAGGCATACTCGGAGTGACCAAAAAAAAAGTGTAGCTGAAGCTTTCCCTGCAATCATGACCTTGGTCACTCTTCAACCCCCAAAATAACTTACCACTTAGAAAAGTGAGATGTTATCATCACACTAGACAGCAGTGTTATGGAGTGAGAAATCAGTGTTTAAGTTTGTCACCTAGCTTTGCAGGGGAACCTTGATTTACCATGGAAATAGTGACATCACTGTGAGAGGTGTCTGACAAAGGAAATCTAGTCAAGGAATTAGAAATACTTGAAAAGAAACCTGACATACAAAATAACAGAAAGATCTTCCTTTTCTCTGATAAGTGTGTAATTAAAAAGATTGAAAAATAGTTGAAAGTAGCTTCCATGAGAGTTTCTGGGTCCATGGTATGTCCACACGTCTACTTAACGTCTGATTCCTTCCACAATAGCATTCCAGAGCATCATAAAACCTAGCCATTTTTCAAACTGACAAGTGGGGTTTCTGTTGTTCAGATAATTCTAAATGTAATAACCCTGATAAAATTAAAGTGAGAAGGCAAAACAAGAATAATTGTTTGGAGGCAGTTTCCCCCAGGCCTACACCATCCAAAAGGGAAGAAAGGAAAGAGAAATATTAATGTCACTATCTACTGCAATATCAACAATTAATTTTTAAGCTTAAAAAATGCTCGTTTTCCACATGGACTTGCTTTACTGAAGCTTCACAAACTTAAATCATGAATGATTTAAGGTTCTATATATGAAAGCTATAAAAAGGTGCAATTCTGTTTATGTAAAACAGCCCTCCATAAATTTTCAAGGGATTTGTTACACTAAACTTTCCTATACTAAAGCAAAATTAATTAGTCCTTCAAAACAGGAGACTCTGAATTCCACTTTCATGGCAAATTAGGTTTTGCTTTGTTACCATCTAAGAGCATGTGGATTCATTTGCTTAATGCTACTTTCCTTCCTATAAACAATGGTTCGAATGTAATCTTAAGATTCGTGTTTCTTTCTGGCTATTAACGGTAACAGCCTCTTATTATCAAAATTAATATTTAAGACTATATGTGAATGTATTTCACATTGACTGCACCTAAACTTTCAAAATGCAACCACATGGTCAAGCAGAAAAAGAGTTATCTGGTGATGCAAAACTGCCAGTTACTCTATTCTCTTCTAGGTCCCATTAGTTTCCCCACAAAAACATAGTAACTGTGTAACTATCAATGGCCCTATTTCTTATCAAAGGACCGAGCTAACAATCCACAGAGTTTTAAAATTACAGACAGCATATATCTAACCCAGCCCAGAGCTTTTGCCTTACCTTTTCTAATGAGTAAGGCTAAATAGCAGCTCTTAAAGATATTTAATTTTGAATCATTCCAGACCATTGTCATTTAGACTGGCTGAAGAGTTTTCAAGGTCAAGTTTTTAATGAACTTTGGGGTAATTTTAGTTTGGTGCAGTAGAACTGCAGGTTCCTGGTACTCTCCAGAAGGGTAGCGTGTTGGGAGATTTCAGTTTTGTATTTAGGCTTCTGAAGTCTGAGTCCAGTTTTAGATATTTAAGCACTTGCTTTGGGACAAGGGGAGAAGACTGTCAGATATGTTTACATGCCTTCTCCATTTATTAGCTGTTTATCTCAGAGCCTCTAACTTTCATTCTTTTTCCTCTGTGCATACTGTTTTAGTTATCTGTGTGTTCCTGACACACTCTGTGATGACTGTGGGAATATCATACTTTGATCTGATTTTACCTTGAGCATAAAACTATTACTGTCTGTATATTTACCTTCATTTTTCTCAGCAATAAAATATTTAGGATTGATAACTGTGATAGTTTTGTTTTTCTTTTACCTGATGAATCTTACGGCAGTGCACAACCTTAAGGTGGCTAAGCATACCTCTGAATTAGCATCAACAGAGATGTTATTAAAGAGTACTTCTCTAGACCTTGTATTTTCAGTAATTTGAAGATAAAATTATTTGCTGCTCAGCACCTTAAAACAATCCTTACTATTTATCTGTGCACTAATGGTATTAGACAGTCAGGCTGAAATCTTTAAGATTACCATGATAGATTGGAGTTGAATCTCCTCTAATGAGAATTGGACTTTCAGCCATAATGTAGATAAATCTTTAATTAATGTCATGAAATCAATTCTACCTGCTGTTGTGCTTAGCCGTAGGGTGGTTGAGTCGAAGGACCGTCAGTAAAAGAGGCTCTTCAGACCACATAAGCAGTAGACCAGGATCCCCCCATAGTACACAACCTGCACGAGGAGATAAGTGGTAGTCTAGTTAAAGCAACAGTTGGTGCCTTACCCCCCTAACCTGCGAATGAACTGCGGAGAGGATGGCACCCAAATCCTCACTCAGAAAATATATACGCTGCCCAAAGGATCTGATTCTGGTTGTCACAGGAGGTGTGGAACCCAGCAGGCACTGCTTGACAACCTCATATGGCCAGTGCATCGCAAAAAATGGCATCTAGAAGGTGAAAACACTACTCCTACACAGCAAGAATCTGAGACACCTCCCAGGTCACTGATGTCTTCCCACTTCATTTCTCCTCTTTGAATGACCTGAGATTTCCTGTTTACTGCCCTCACACATCCTTTAGTGATTTGGGACACACCAGCTGATTACTTTCCTGAGAATGAGCTAAGGTCTATCCCTCCCTCTCCTCACAAACTCCTGCCTCAACTATTCTGATGTTCCAACCCTCTTCTGCCTGACAAGACCCACATAGCAAAAAATTATGTAGCGATTTACTTCAAAAGTGCCAATAGTTGGTGCAGAATTTTACCCTCTAAATTCTTCTGGGAAGCAGGCTCTTTTTAGAAATTATGTTTGTAAAAATTGTGTCCCAACCCTAGCCCCTCTAACTTATTTTTAAAAAACTGGTAAATGAAATGACCACCTATACTCTTCTTAGGTCCTTCAAAAAACTGTACAATTTGTGCTTTTATATTCATAAAACATTCTAGCATTCTCTCAAAATGAAAAAAACAGTCCCCAAATCCTCAGCTTAGAGCATGTGATTACTACTGAGGCTGGACTGAGGTTATTGTGAACATACATATTCTATATTATTTAAAATGTTTCTGTCAGAAGTTAGCAGTCAGAAAAGCATATCAATTTACTTGAATTGGTTTGAACCAAGGACCAGCAAAAATTCAGATCCTGCACTTCAGAATTATTCTAATTCAGCTTCTTGGCAAACTGGAGAGGAGAAAGACTATAATAACAATTTACTCAGATATATATCTTGCTATACTACACGATGATGGAGAATATTTTGGGGATGGATGGACCTGTTTCACAAGGTAGGATTTGCCCTGCCACCTGGATAGTGCATTCCTAATTGATAATCCCAAACGACAGGGTTTTAGGTTCAATTTGTTAACCAATAGGGGCAAGCAAATCAAATCAGACAAACAGCTCTTAAACATGCCTTTAATAATATCTGAAATAATAGTATCATAAACATCTCAATAATATCTGAAAGAAAAAATATTAAGAGACATAGTCTGGCAAACCGTGCTGGGGGTCTTTTAATGACATCATTAAAATATCCATGGAGTATTAGAAAGTGAAATAATACGATTTTCCAATAGAAAATATGTTCTGTTTACAATGAGACCTCTTTCCAGTGGACAAACATGTAGAAATAACTTTAAGAATGTTTTATCTAATGACCACCATATAATTATATCTGCTGTAGGCAAAGAGACTTAAGTCCTTGTCTATAGCTTGTTTTTAAAAGGGTGAATTTCTTGAAGAAGTCAGTTACAAGCGAATAAACAAGATAAAGAGTCTTTAACTGTGAATGATTTCACCAGATTCAGAAATCCAGTTGTGCATTTAGAGAGGATATTGGGTTTTGTTAAAAATAGCCTGCTTGAAGAGAAATATAGAAGGACAGGTAACGTAGTAAAAACTTTTTATTTACTCATTATTGTAGGTCTGGACAAATGAAATATCAACAACACACATATGAGAAAACGTCAGTGAGAAATTTTATGCCAGAAATACTACAGACAAAGAGGAATTAAGAAAAAATATATTGTGAACAGATTCAATCCTACCAAAATCATAGATTCATTATTAGAATAAAACAGTTGAAATTGTCAATAACAATGCAGAACAGACAGAAGTATTCAACAAATATGTCCGCAAAATGTGGTCCCATCCCAGTCATGAATGCCCTATGCTTTTGCCTAAAATAACAGGCAAACAATTTTTTAATACATGGGTGGTTTAACTCTAAAAAGAATTTATTACTGGTCTGCCTGAACAATTAATGTTGCTATTCAAGAAATAAAAGAATATTAAGGAAGCATTAAAAACCTGGATAAAGCTGGGGTTACATTTGGGCAACATAAAAAAATATGACCTTGATCATATAATTCTAGCTATGCTGGAATCAGTAGCAGGTAAAACAACTGAAGGCCCGATACCTGATGTAATGAGTACAGAAAATGATTGTGTAATTAGTGCCAACGAGCATGTCCAACTGGGTAGCTTTCTGGGCAAGATTGCCGAATATGATTGATAAAGGTGACTGCATCGGCATAGGCTTCTGTAAAGCAGCAGACATACAGCAGTACATCAATCTAATTACGTGATTAGTATTATACAAAATCAGTGTAACACATAATAATTAATTAAAAACCAGCTAAATGACAGATCTCCAAAAGTGCCTATAAACAGCTAATCATTACCCCTCGAGTGCTTCATGGAGTTCTGTTCTTTTTTGTGAGTTTTCCCACAGGTGTTCCTGGTGCCCGCTGCCAGGACTCGGCCGCCCCACCCCACGCCGCTGCAGCGCCCAGCTGGCTGGTGCAGCTCCAGTTGCTCAGATTCCCGCTAGGAGCTGGCACAGGCTGTTTGCTGAAAGGGGCATACGCGACCGCATGAGCAGCAGTTCCCTCCGCCTGGTTTGGCATCCGGAGAGTCGAGAGCCTCTCTGACATGAAGTGGAATGAGCTCTAAACACACCCTTGACACCACTACCTTGGGGGATTGAGGCCCACATTTTAGAAAATGCTGTCCTCTGCTACTACATAAATTTATGAGTGATCTGAAGGAATATTTAACAGCTTTAATGGTAAAATTTGCAGATGACATAAAATGCATAAAGCACTAAATAATGCAAAGAAAAAACAGTTTTTCTGTAGGGAAATTGACATCCTTTAGTAAGCCAGGATCATTTGAACGCGCTTTTTGAGACAGCTGAATGCAAGGTCATTCAGCAGGAACAAAGAATGTAGGTCACATTTAGAAGACTGGAGACTGTCCTGGAAAGCAGTGACTCTGGAAAGGATTTAGGGGTTACAGTGGTTAGCCAACTAAAGAGAAGCTCCCAGAACAATGTTCCAAGGCATTCGGTACAGCCTTCAGATACAGGAGTGCTGGATGGTGACATAACTGTTTCCAATTCTACTGTACACTTTTGACAAAGGTGTTTAAAAATGAGCAGTGTTCAGAAAAGCGCTGTTGGAATACCGTTAGATCTGAAAAACCTGACTAAGGATAACAGAGACGAGAAGTCAAAGTTACTTTATACAAAGTGGGATTAAGAAGTGGCTGTCCCATGGCTTGTAAGGATGCACTACAGAGGGCTCAGGAAACACACAGTATTCCAAAGTCTGTCCAATGAGGGAAGTCAATTTTGTATTAGCGAAACAGCATGCTCTTTTAGTAGGGTGACCGTATAACTGTTGAAACAATTTACACAAGCTTTCTTTCTACTTAGAATTGCATTGTTTTAACTTAAGTTGTGGACAAACAGATGAAAAAGGTAAAGGAAAGTGCTTTAAAAAGAAAAGCATGGCAAGTGTGCATGACAAACGCAAACGGACTGTATAGTTTTGTGTTGTGTCTTCATGTTAAACACAAAACTGTAAATGAACAAAATAACACATTTTAAAAGATACTTTCCTATTAGGTTTATACTTCAGTATTGATTTATATTGTATGCTCTTCACCTTTTTTTTAACATAATCAGAGCGAAGATCTTGAACATCTGTGAAATATTTTGCACACTTAGGCTAGACGTAAATAATACATGTCAGAGAGATGTAAACACCAATGGGAGGAATAAATTATGTACGTGAACACAGGGCACTATAGCTAAAGTAATGAGCTGAAACATAAGAAACTTCCATTAACCTGATAGTCAGAAAAAAATTCCTTGTAATTGGAGGAATTCAACTTTGAAGAGATGTCTCCTTCGGGAAGCAGAAGCCCCATTACCTGAGACATTTTAAATGAACTGGACAAAACAGCACTGAAAAATGTTAAAGAACAATCCTTTGTTAGGACCACAACAGTCTCTTTCCATCTCTAATCTTTGCGATCTCCTGGTTTTTCTTATAATTTCAGACCATCAGGAGTATTTTATTTGATTGTTGACCTACAAAGGAAGTGGTTTAAAGAACAGAACTTTAATACAAGATTATTAGCATTCTTTTAAAATTAGTTTTCATTCTCCTGTCAAGTACACCAACATTACCAATATCGCTGTATCTGTTACGTCTAAACATAGGCCAAGCGATTGTCAAAAACAATAGACTAAAAAGCAATACAGCTGGTGAAATACTAAATGTGGAGATGCTCAATTCTTAGGAACTTTCCTTTGAAAAACCAACAGTCTTTAGTAAAGTGCCTCAGCACCCCACTGACCATGTGGGAAGAATTAAGTGCCTTAGAACAAGATCCACAAAACTAAGCTAGGTGGTAAGAGTGTGCTGAGGACAGAGTTGTACATTGAATTCGGAATCTCTTTGATGTTCAGGTATTTCAATGCTATCACTCCTTTGAGCAGAAGTTTTCCGGAAGATTTTAGGTGCTCGTTTCTCCTTCAAAAACAAAGGAAACAAGTGCAGCCAGAAGACTCCTGCCTGTGCTCTGTACTTTAGTGATTAAAGAACTCCTCCAGGACAATGAAGACACAGCAACAATTCATTTTTTTCCTTTAGGGAATCTCCTGTCTCCTAAGAGCCTATCTGAGGACTATTCTAGGGGAATAGAAAAGAAGGGGAGTGCTCCATCCCCTTCTTTTGAGCCTCTTACAGTTTTTGTAGACTGAAGGCTTCATTTGCCTTCAGCCAGATTAAGCAGGAGCCTCTATTCTGATTAGAGGTCTATCACTGGGAGCAGGGCACCCTGGGCTTAAGTCCCTGCTCCACTGATTGTTTCTGGATTTATGGATATAAAACACATAAATGGTCTGTAATACAGACACACAAAGCCATCTTTTGTCCTTCCCAACTGAGTGCCATAATCACAAGGTTACACACTAATTCCCCCTCTCTGATCTAATGCATTTTTAATTCTTTCAGAGTACAAAGTGGAGCAGCTTCAACAGAAGGGACAGACTGTGTTTTCTTCCCTTCCATGTCCCCCTGGACTGTGGGCTGTTTACCTGACAAGTAGAGGAGAGCTGAAGCCTTTGTTGCGCAAAGGAAAGGAAAGGTCCTTAACCTCCAGAATGTTTTAACCACTGTGATTTTTATATTAAAATGAAGAATAACCAAGCCTTTGAGGAGAAAGCTTTGAGGCTGAATTTTGTGTGAAGGCTGACTTAGCAAACATGCTCCAAGACCTGAGCAGCTCAGGTGAGAGAGGAATGAGTCAGTCAGATGAAGCCTGAGATGCTGTTGGACAAATATATCTTCTGGGAAATTTAGGTATAAAACCTGTAGCATGAATGGAGGTTAGTCACCCCCAAGGTCAGCTGTACCTAAGCGAGCAGTGTGAGGAAGCCTGGCTCCAGTTATAGTACATAAATTCCACATCAATCCCACCTTCAGCACTCAATCCCCATCACGGGGCTTCAGTGCCCAGGTGGGCTCTTGGTGACCAGGTGGGCTCTTAGCCTTCAGGGCCAGGCAAACCTCATGGAAATGCCAAGTGACACATCTGGTAAAAACACTTCTAAAGGCGTTTTTTGGACGCCAGGCACGTCCCTGCCCGGTGTGCAGCAGGCCCCGGTCAGGCCCATCGCACCGGCCAGCTCCCCGGGGCGGAGGGAGGCGGCGGGCAGGCAGCAAGCCGCCGTGTGGCCAGAAATTACCTCAGGGGGAGCCCACGGGAGGGTCACCGCCCGTCCCGTCCGGGCCTCCCCTCCGCGTCCCCGCCTGGGGCTGGCGGGGCTGGGGGCGCAGCGGGCTCCCCTCGCCCCCACCGCCCCGCGGACAGGGCGCGGTGCCGGAGGCGGCTCCGGCGGCCGCCCCGCAGCGGCGAGGGAAGAGAGAGCCCGCAAAGGGGGAAGAGAGGGGGAGACAGCGGCGGCGGCGCCGCCCTCTGGAGAGAGCGCCAGGGAGAGGCTGGTGTGAAGAGCCGCATTTCAATGAGGGCCGGGCTAATGCAAATCACTGCAATCGGCAGCAGCAGAAGAAAGGCGAAGCAGCTGCAGCCCGGGCTCCCCAGCAGCGCGCTCCAGCCAGGGGAGGCGTAACAAAGGCAGCGGAGCCGCTTTCTGCGGCAGCTCCTGCGATTAAAGCCGGTCGGTTGCTGGGGCGGGAGGGGGGGGCGCAGCCGTTCTTTGGCCGCTTCCCATTTCGAGCCGCCGATCTTCCCTCCGCGCCCCGCCGGCAGGTCTGAGGGGGAAGGTGCTCGCCAGGCTGCGGAGAACAGGTAAGCGCCGGGGCCGCCCCTCTCCCTCCTGCGCGGGGGCTGCGGGGCCTCCGTGTGGCGGCGGCCGGGGCGCGGCCGTCGGGCGCCCGCCGCGGCGCGATGCACCTGTGCCCATTGTGTGGGGCGGCGGCGGCCTCCGCCGGGCTCCGCAGCGCTTTCCCCGGGCGGCTCCTCCGCCGCCGGCGGCGCGTCGCCGGAGCCTGTACCGGGCGGCCGGGAGCGGCGGGGTGGGAGGCGCGGGCGCCCGCCGCCTCCCCCTGCAGCGCGCTCCGCCGAGGGGCGCCCGCCCGGCGGCCCGGGGAGCGCGGAAGGTGCGCTGCTTCCCCGGCGCTGCCCGGGGCCGGACGCACCTCGGTTCTGTCACGCTGCGCTCCGCGCCGCGCCGCGGGGCTGGATGCCACCTTCCGCGGGCTGGTTGTATTTCAAACCACGTTTCCCCTACCCCAGCGGAATAACCCCCCCCCCTTTTTTTTTTTTTTTTAAATTTTCCTGAAGCCGCTGCCGCATGTATCCGCGTTTTCCCCCCCCGCAGTGACTTCGAGGTCCTGCTGCTTTAGTCCCTGGATGGTCTTCGCCGGGTCCCAGTCACATTGCTGCATGATGTATTTTTTTATCAACATGTATGATTGTTTTATGTAATTGCTCACCCACACCTGCATTATAAATAATTGTTTAACAGATGTATAGGGTGTGAAGTGTTGGGCACGGTGGTTTTCCAGGGGTGTGTCCTTTCCTTTTTCTATATATCTATGTGTATGAGTATATATTTATATGCACACACACACGGAAACATCTGATCAGATCAAATTGTTTAGGATTTCTTTGTCTGCTCTGACCTTGTGGTTTGAACATGCTTTTCTGTAAATAGCAGGACTGGTGTTCAAGGGGAGCTCTATTTCTGTTTTAAAGGGCGTAATTGGGAATTACAGCCATTATTGATTAAAGCATAAGTGTGCGGAAGAAAGGGCAGTGACTCGCACTTCTTCCTCCTCCCATCCAAAATTAGTAAAGCTTAAAAAAGTATATCTTCATGTAAACTTGTTTTTCCTTTTTTGTGTCTGCGTTTGAGATGGTTTGAGCAAATGAAACAGCAGACCTAAGAAAAATCCATTTTTCTTGGCACAGGCATTGATTTTGAGATGCAGTTTCTGAATTGTGAGTTCTGGGATCGTTTCAATCTGAATAACAGGTTCTCATTGGATTTAGAAATGAAGCAAAGAAACAAAACAAAACACCAAACCCCAAAATATTTTTTAACATGGAAATGTTGGTGGTATAGTCTTGATCCTAAGCTGTGGCCACTAAGTGATATTTTGTATTTAACCCATAGAGAAGTGTCAGCGAAATGCCACAGCAGACGTTCTTGTTCTTTTCACTGAAGTGGGGTGTGTGGGTGTATGTACACTGAGGAGGAAGAGCTTAGCCTTTTACTTTTATGTGTGCGTATGTATATATTCTATGTTTAAATTTTCTTAATGCATATGTATATACTGCACCATATATATATGTTTGGTACCTTTAAAGTATTTACAAATATAAATGTTGCATATATACATAAGCACATGAGTCTGTGCCAGTGTAACAAAATAAGTTGTGAGGTGTAACCAAAGCAGGGTAATTTCCACCAAGACCCTGCGCTTGCAGTGGTTAGCCTTAAGTGCTTGTTCTAGTTAAGCATGTGAACAGCTCTGAGTTGTTGTTGGGCACATCCCCTACAGCTTTGCAGCATCAGGGTCCAGCTGTATAATCATTAGTTTAATACAAACTTCCGTAAGCTAAAGAGCATCTGTAAGTCTCTGTACTTCCTCCTGCTGTTTTACAGCTGGTCTGAGTATATTTTTTTTCCTAATGGTCACACAATTATGAGTGGTTGAAACAAAGCTTATGCTTGCTATTTTTTCTTTTTATTGGAAATCAATAAGAGGGACCACTTCTAAATTAGGTCTGTGTATCTGTGCTATAAATAAACTTACTGTGCTTTGCTGTTCTTCAGACAACTGCAAATCTAGGTGGCTCTTAAATCAAAAGAAACGTGCCTTCAACCTAATGACCTTTTGGTCAATTTTATTTTTGTATTTTTGTTTCTTTTAGTTGTGAAGATAGATGTGCAATTTCTAGCATTTAGTCTTGTGTTGGTTGTAAAAAGGAATGGAAGTACCTACTTCCTTGATTTAATTTCAGAACATGTGAACCTCCGTTTATGTGAACCGTATTGAACAACTGCGACCATTTCGGTCAGAGTTGATGGGTTTTTGTCACTGTCAAACATGAGAGATGCCAATCAATAATTTGCACATTGACACTGAATTTATCACTCCTTCAGTGATAGTTTTGTAGCCAAAAGAAGCTGTCAGCCTTAATCAATTTGAATATTAGGCCTAAGATATTAATAAAACCTCTTGCAAATTTTATGAAGCACTAAAGTAGCTTGCTCACTGAAAAGTACTACTTTCTCCCTCTAATCTTTTTTTTTTTTTTTTTTTTAATTTGATGACATTTGAGCATTTCTGTTGGTTCAGAGCATGCAGACTATTTGCACAAGGACAACAGAAGTAATTTATTACAAAGCTTAGGCTGTAGGAAAACCAGTGGTTGGAATACACAGGACTTTTGAACAGTGGGCTTGACCCACTAAGTCCACATACTGATTCTTATCACCAACCTGCAACATCTGTTCCTCAGAGAAGTTCTTAATTGCTTACTTGTTGGCAACTGGTTGCCCTTCTGAAATGGCACCTCTCGAGATCACGATTGGAACAAAGAGTTTAGTGGGGATAAATGGTCTAGAAGGCAGACTGGACTCAAATAGCACCTGAATATAACACGAAAAAAGGTAGAAAGTTGATGTGTTTGTTCTTTTTTTTCCAGTAGCTCAACTTCGTCACCTCATTTCAGAGTTCTTACTGAATTTGAACAAACACTTTTTAATGTTTGCATACTGCTAGCGGTTGGTTTCATAGCTTATAAACTAGGTTTTAGGGCATGGCAAGAGAGTTAGCTGGAAAGTGAACGTGTGAACATAGCATGGTTTCATTTTTCTTAACCTGGGAAGTAGTCCTCTGTAAGTTCCATATACAGAACATGAAGTCTCAAAGTGAGCTCCCTTAAAATGTGTAAGTTTCTTAAACTTTTTTCTCTTCTCTTGTCCATCCCTTAGGTTGAATTTCAAGATGTCCTTCGGGAGAGATATGGAGCTAGAGCATTTTGATGAGCGTGATAAAGCGCAGCGATATGGCAGAGGGTCCCGGGTAAATGGTTTGCCCAGCCCTACTCACAGTGCCCACTGCAGCTTTTACCGAACCCGTACTCTACAGACCCTGAGTTCTGAGAAAAAAGCCAAGAAAGTTCGTTTCTATCGTAATGGAGACCGGTATTTCAAAGGGATTGTATATGCCATCTCCCCTGACCGGTTTAGGTCCTTTGAAGCTCTCCTGGCTGATCTGACCCGAACTCTGTCCGACAATGTGAATCTGCCCCAGGGAGTGAGAACAATCTACACAATTGATGGCTCCAAAAAGATTTCCTCCTTGGACCAGCTAGTAGAAGGTCAGCAGTAAGATTTGGAGGTGTAAAGTTATGTTTGAGTCAGTGTTTGTCTAATCTGTTAAGTCTTCTGCAAATAGGTAATGGTATCATTGTTCTTATCGATTAAGAAAGGATCTTTGATGGTATAACTAGAATTGTGAATACCTTAAAGTGTGCCATGAAATACTGTTGCCTTGTTACTTATTTCCCTCTTGCTGAAAGTCTCTGGCCTTTCCCTTTCTGTTAACCTGGTGTTGATAGTCCTAGATCTTGAAGATCACATCCGCTGCTAGTTTTGAACTTGCATATTTAAAAATGCCAATGAGGCAACTTGTTAGAAGAGTAATGTTGTAGCCATGGTTCAGCTGGGGTAGATTGTAAACTCTTCTCCCTGTTGCATTTTCCTTCTCCTCTTCCCCAGTCCGTTGGTATCCTTACAGTGTTTTTAAATAAGGCTTATGTAACTGCATTATAAAGCATTACCAGTGGTTTGGTCAGAAGTGACTGGCCTTGGTCACTGTCAAACATTGGAGACGCCAGTTGCTAATTTGCCCATTGACACTGAATTTATCACTCCTTCAGTGATAGTTTTGTAGCCAAAAGAAGCTGTCAGCAGTGATCAATTTGAATATTAGGATATTAATAATATCTTTTACAAATTTTACAGATAGCTAAAGTAGCTTTTCCAGTAGCTTCTGGTTTGCAATGGGTTTCTTTTTGTGTGTGTAGGCAATAGCTTCTAGTATAAAACATCAGGATGTATAAGGTCTGAAAGCATTAACTTGCACGTGGCTGTAGCTGAGGTTTTTTTTTTTTATCAGTAAAGTTTAAATGCAGATGCTTGGCCAAAGAAAATAAAGGTGGAACGATTTTTTCCTTGTTGCTTCTGTCCTGCCCCTGGCCCCAGTGTGCCATGGGCAAACCTGTAAAGCATGGATCTATAACCACTGGCAGCCAATTTAGCGGTGTAACAAAGATTGTAATTTTTAAGATGATTTTCATTTTTAGCATTGGGTGAGAGAAATTGCAGTATCAGGATGTAACGAGAGGATCAGAAGAAGGCTAATGTGGGGAGAGAGAAGAAAAGGGCAATACTGACTAAAGTTCCTGAAAGACCATAGCATAGCAGGTGTTCATCTACCATTTCGTGTCCTTTAGGTGTCGTAGCAGAGGAAAGCTTTTTAAGCAGAAGTTTTGAGAAGAGAGTATTATTGATAATATTCCTTGCATGAAAAGGGGAGTAGGAGACATGAAGATGCTCAAAAAGAAAGTTGAAATGGTGGGGTTGTCCATGTAAGTAAGGGTTTTTGGGGTTAGGACTGTAGGTTTAGTGAAATGGAAAGGAAACTGGTCTTAAGATCAATGTTATGAATTACAGGGCAGAGTTAGAACTGTATTTGTCAGGACAGTATTTAATTGGTAGAAAAAATCAATTTCTGGGAGGAAAGACCAATATTAATCAACATCTGTTTAAAATCAGTGTTTGTGCATTTTATTCTCAGTAGTGGTATAAATAATTGTGCTTATTTGATTGGTACGCTCATCAGGAAGCAAGTATCATTGATATTAACGTTGATTTGCATGGTCTTTTGCTGCCGGTCAGAGCAGGTCTTTGAAATGAAAGAACTGAACGCAGAAATAAATTCAGCAGCCTATAAGATTGGTTTGTTTTGGCATTCTAGAGAAGAATAATACAGTTATAAATCAGTCAGTCAAAATGAATGACAGTACAAGAGCATAAGTTTATTTTAAAGAATGGCTTTGGGTTTTCTTTTAGTTCTGTGGGAATTTATTCCTTACCTTTTCAATGAACATATCCTCCCTGTGTATAGTTCAAGTTGGACAGTCTTATTTTCTTGTGTCATAAACAGCGGGATTTACAGAAATCAGTCTTTGTGCAAGTAGAGAGCTACATCATTATTCCACCTGAAAGGGGGCTTCTTAAAGTACTTAAAGGGGGCTTATAAGAAAGATGGGACAAACTTTTTAGCAGGACCTGTTGCAGTAGGACAAGGGGTAATGGTTTTAAATTAAAATAAGGTAGATTCAGACTGGATGTAGGAAAGACTTTTTTTTATGATGAGGGTGGTGAAACACTGGCACAGGTTGCCCAGAGAGGTGGTAGACGCCCTGTCCCTGGAAACATTCAAGTCCAGGTTGGACAGGGCTCTGAGCAACCTGATCTAGTTGAAGATGTCCCTGCTCACTGCAGGGGGGTTGGACTAGATGACCTTTAAATGTCCCTTCCAACCCAAACTATTTGATGATTCTGTCTATTTGCATAAAACTGCAAGGTGGGTTATTTTGTTCTGTTTTCGTCCTAGAGCTTCACTGTAGAGTACAGGTTCATACATTATTAGCTCACTGATGGTTTTTATGTGAGCCCCTTCCACTCTTTACTGTACAAATTTATTAGTTTGGCTAGTCTGGCATAGCATTAATTAGCTTGAAGCTGTGCTTTGTGTTTAAATAGTTGGAAAATAATTTTATTTTTTGCCTCTTGCCAAATGCCATTTGTGCTCAAACTACTGAAATATGAAACATTGCTTTCTTCATGGTGAGACTATTCCCTTACTGTATGAATTCATTTAATGAGACTGTTATGAATTTAGATGATTTTTTTTTTTTTTGGGGGGGGGGGGGCATTGATTTATAGTGATTACATTGTCAGGTAAATGTGTAAGGCCTTGACTTGGTGGTGTTTTTTTGCCTTAATGCCTGTGAGGAAGTTATTATACCTTTACCTTCCCATATGGTACATGAAGACAGAGAAGCACTAGCTCCTGGGGAAAACAAGACAGCAGCCACTGTCTTTCCTCCCAGAGCTAAATAACTAGAACTGCATGAAAGATAGTCCGAAAGGAAAAAGATTGTAAAGGAGCTGGTTTGCTTCAGTAATATTTAGATCTGATCTCATACAATTCAGAGCTGGCATGGATGTATGCTGGTATTGTAGGCTGTTTCGAGGTGCATGGACATATCTTCCCTTTATTTGAAACTAATGACTTCCCTAGGGTTTTGGGGTTTTTTTGAAGACTTGGGGCATGTAAGATTTGTTGGAATTCAATAACAAAGGCTATGTGCTGTTGTAAGAAGTTTCACATGCTCTGTAACTTCTCTTCTCCTGTCACCTTAGATGAAGGAAAGAATGAAATGGATTCAGGTCACCTTCTCTTTGTCAGACCTGATGTTCAGGACCCTCTTACCTTTAAAGAACCGTTTCCAAATGTGACATGACTTTATTCCCTAGGTATGACATGTAATCGAAGTATGTGGAAACAATAAAGATGAAGTTGCTCTTAAGGCAGATTGTCTAGCTGTAAACAAAGTCTCAGGAAAGGACTAAATGCCTTTTGCTTTTCCAAAAGTGTATCATCTTTAAAGCTGAAGGCAGAGGTGGACTGATGGGTCTTACCCCCAAAATTACCATTGAACAGTGCAACAAGAACAGTAATAGATTGGAATGAGCAGGATAACTCTGAAACAAAGAGTACTATTTACAGTTTTTACTTCTGGGGTCCTGCTACGTGGAACAAAGACCACAGAATCATTCCATAGCCAGAACTGCATCCCTTTCTCATTAATTTTTATCATAATATTACCTCAGAGTCCTGGGTATGTACCAGAATCAATTGTTTTAGTTTTCCACAATACCTACCACAAAAGATGAAGCATGAAAACACTGCAGCAGAGAACTGGCAGTCAAAGACAAACCAAAAACCCCAAACCACAAGGCTGAAAGAGTGTTGGGAAACAATATTGTCACATGTCAATATTGGGTGCACTGCCAAACAATTGTAAAGACTTGCATATGTGTATGCACATTTTGTGTAGGCATAATGGCAAAAACAGTTTAAAGGGATAATCTGAAAAAGAAAAATGAATGTTTCTCAGGGATTATCTCAGAGCTGCAATCCTCGTTGAAGGAGTGGTTTGAAAGAGCACAGATATACCAGTTTTAAAATCTGGTAATGGCTGTAACTGGCTAATAATTCTTGGGAGATGTGAACCTCACTGCAGTGGCAGAGGAGATGATGCGTCACCTGAGGACTGCAGGAAGGCCCTTGCGAGTGAAGGCAAGCAATTTGTATTCGATGCAGCAGTGAAGCTGCCTGCCAGTGGGGGGTTCAAAAGGTAGCGTCTCCTTGCTAAAGTGGTGGGCTGTGACAGAGTGAGTTCCTGACTTTTTTTTTTGAGGGTGGGTCTTGCTACTTCCACTGTCACCTTGTTCCTCTTAGCTTTTCCCTTTCCTACCTGCTGCTACTACTGCTTCTTCCTTGACTCTGCCACCTGCTCCAGTGGTGAGAAGCCCAGCCAGGCCAGACGGTAGGAATTGATTGACCTGGTCTCTCGTGCGCTCTGGAGCTAATGCTCCTTTTTGTAAGTTGTGCCTACCTCAGCAGCTGGGAATTGATGGGCTGGAAAGATTCATATGCATATGTAATATGCTATCAAAATAATAATGGTAAAATATCCATTTAAATGTTTGTAGAGCTGAATCTATGTGGACATTTGTTTATAGGATTGAATTTACACTGGATATTTACCATGGACTTGATCCAGGGCCATCAAAGTTAGTGAAACTTGGACTGGATCCCGTGGCAGAAATGCCTGCAATCCTTATATTGTTTGATAAACAAACAGCTGAATAATCCTTCTGCATAAAATGGTAGAGGGTTGTTCTGGCACTGTTTTTTGATTATTATATTTCATGAATTTGAGAAGATTCATCCATTAGCCAGTTGATTCACATTTTGTCTGCCTTAACTGCCATGGTTTCTTATTCTTGGTGCTTTCCAGTTATTTTTTTTTAAGTGTGTGCAATGCCTATCTTGCTTGTAGCAAGACTGTGAAATTTGGAGGGGCAGAGGGGAAGGACGTACGTCTTCATTTTTTCACTTGACTCTTGATGAGGGGGGAAAAAAAGAGAATTTTTAGTCAGGCTGAGCAGAAAGGATCATGTGCGAAAAGACCTTTAAAAGGTCTGGGAAGATCTGATTTGAAGTCTGGTGCATCTGATTGCTAGGTGAACATGGGTAGGTCAGATTTATTTCGTGTAGATGCTCTATCTGTTTTGCACTGTTGCATTTTTTCTGACACTGCAGAAAGACAAGGCAGCAGTAATGTAGTTTAAATAGGTTATTGCTCTATTAACTAATACATTAGGGAACTATCAGGTAGTAACTTATTTGGTTCAGGTCATCTTCCTTTTGCGATCTGCTCTGTGTGGTGAGAGGTAGTCAGAATTATTCATCCTTTCCCCTGAGAGATTGCACTTACGCCTTTTTGCATGTACAAAACCAAAGGGCAGAAGTGAAGAAGGGCAGGTGTGCCTGTTGCATGAGGTGCTGGGGGTGCCAGTCCTTTCCCTGTGCTCTTAATCTGTTTATTGGCCCATATGTTGGGGAAATGAACTGCTATGAATGACTCTGCACTGATCATCCTCACCAGGACGCCTCACCGCCGAAGTGTGAAATTACTGAAGTTCCTCCATCTCTGTTGGGCTCATAAATTAACTTTCCTTTCCTCGTCCGTACTCTCCTATGAGGAATCAACACTACTTTCAATAATTTGGCAGTCCTGCTTCCTCACAAGGAGGGGTTAGTTGTTGCCTCTATGCTTGCATGATTCAAACAGGTTCTCTAGGGTTTTCACCTAAGACCAGCTGGCTTCTTTATGAAGCCATTTTAGGCCAAGTCACCCTTAGCACAGAAAAGCAGTGCAAATAATATCTTTTAAGAGGTAATGCCTTGGTCATTCTTGTAATGAGAATATCAGCAAGTTGAAGGAAACAAACTAACTACTAATACTAATATGCCAAAGAGGGAATCAGCACTTGCATCAGGAAAGCTCCAGTACTTAAAGGCAGTGATTAAATGTCTCCTTAGCCAACCACCTTGTACACAGATATTTTTTTTCTCTATCTCTCTGCATAAACTGTGTTTTGGGATCTCTCCTACATGATTAGCTTTCTGATTAGCTTCTCAATGCTAAGATTTATTGTTCCACATGGAATTTCCTGAAGTGTTGAGCACTTGCACAACTTAAATTGTAGGATTACTGGTTCAAAACTGGCAACCAAGCACTGTGTACCTTTTTTTTTTTTTTTGTTAAGGGTTAAAGGGCTAAACCACAACAGTGGTGTGTTTCATTTGCACTGTTGCGATGAGGAGGCAGGAGGGCTGTCAGAAAAAGGATACGTTGTAAGATTTAGTGATGACTTTTTCCCCAGGTGTCAGATATCCCAAAACAGCTGGGAGCCCCCCTTTTATTTTTCTAATGGCTATTGATACTGTAATCAAGAGTAAGAAATTCATTAGTGACAGCTGACTGCACTATGAAATGCTTGCTCCTCTCTTGGGGAGCTGCAGTCAAAGAGACAATTTAAGTGGGCTGTCTTTTCTATGCTTTAATCCAGTATCTCCAAAGATTCCTTCTTCAACACATGTGTTCTGGTACAAATCTAGTGTTTGGAGATTCTCACCTTCTTCCTCTGGCTGCCAGTTAAACAAAGCCAGTGTTTGTGGGCTGTATTTGTGCTTAGGCCTTACCCAGACTAAGAACCTATGGTGCTTAGTGGGATTACCCCTGGAGGTGTATTTTCCTGGTGCTTTGGAGCTGGGAAAACCAACTTGCTGCTGGTGGTGCCTGTCTGTCGGTCACACCTTCTGTTTCCCCTCAGGTACAAGTCAGAGGGGTGAAGCTGTAGCCACAGATTACCAAAAATAAAAAGTTTTATTATGTACCAAAAAACCCACCAACCTTAAAACCAAAATTGTGTAATCACCTAATAGTTTTGGTGAGGAAGCAATAATTAAGGCAGAAGGTGGATGTATTGGACTTGTAAATCATGCCCCTTGTGAAACTTCTCTGCAGTCTTCTTTCCTTAGGATAACTGTGAAAAAGAAGAGGATGAAAATCTAGATGAAGGCTTTTTGTCTTTCTCTTTGAGATTTCCTCTGCATGTAAACACCACAAGAGCTAAAGGATTAGGCTAGACATTGAAATTTCTGGCTGCTCTCAGGGTGGGTCCCATGTTCAGGAAACTTAAGCTTATATTTGAGTGTTTGTAGTGTTTTGAGTGCTTAAAATTTGCTGGATGTCACCATAAAACAGGGTTTACTGACCTTAGGATCAGATATAAGATGCTTTTAGGAAATAGGGGTTTTATCCATTTAGTTTTTGTTCATAGAATCATAGAATGTCCTGAGCTGGAAGGGACCCACAAGGATCATCAAGTCCAACTCCTGTCCCTGCACAGGACAACCCCAAAATTCACACCATATCTCTGAGGGCATTGCCCAAGTGCTTACTGAGTATCATCAGGCTTGGTGCCGTGCCTGCCTCCCTGGGGTGCCTGTTCCAGGGCTCCACCACCCTCTGGGTGAAGAACCTTTTCCTAATATCCAACCTAAACCTCCCCGGCACATCTCCCTGCCGTTCCCTCGGGTCCTATCATTGGTCACCTGAGAGAAGAGATCAGCACCTGTCCTCCTCCTCCCCTTGTGAGGAAGCTGTAGACAGCACTGAAATCTCCCCTCAGTCTCCTCTTCTCCAGGCTGAACAAACCAAGTGACTTTAGCTGCTGCTTATACAGTTTCCCCTCTAAACCCTTCACCAACTTCGTTGCCCTCCTCTGGACTCTCTCTAGTAGCTTTGTATCCTTTGTACTGTGGCGCCCAAAACTGCCCACAGTACTTGAGATGAGGCCGTACCAGCACAGAGTAGAGCGGGACAATCGCCTCCTTTGATCGGCTGCAATGCAGTGCTTGATGCCCCCACTTATTCTTATAGGCCTGACCACTGTCAATGAGAACTGCAGTCCCTGGCTAACACCCCTGAAGGTGTAAGCCCCACTACTTTGCTTGAAATATAAGCAGTCTTAAATAACAGCATTATGGGAGAGGTGTCTGTATTTCTCTCTTCCTATAAAAGATACCTCTTACTAAAGATATTTCATCTTCAGCAGCCTTGGATTCTCTACCTCCAAGATATTCTGTAGCTACATATGAGCGTCTTCAAGGGAAAAGGAAATGTATCTTGGTGCAAATATTTTCTTGATGTGATATAGTACTGTTGGAAATGAAGACGGGGGAAAAAAGTTTGATGTTAAAACAATCCCATAACTTCAGTGATTGCATTGGTCTTTTTTATGGTCATTTACACAAAATTAGTTTTGTAATGAAGGGTGGACATGTGCTGTTAAATGCTCCAAGGAACCCAGGTAATCTTGAAATATAGCTGATATTAAAAATCATGTGCAATGCTATCCTTTCCGGAAGGGGAACCATAAGAATTCTTAATAAATGTAAATCTTCTGGGTACAATGTGTATGGCCATTTGTTTAATATGAAGACTTGCTTTTAAATAAATAATATTTAAATAAATAAATATTTCATGCAACTGAACTAACAATTTCTCTCATAGCACTGAACCTGAAAATCTGATTCTTATTTAAACACCCCCCCCCCCCAAAAAAAAAAAAGAGGTTACTAGTAGATTTTAAGTCTTACAGCAAACACAAGTGGAGACAAGAATAAATTTTGTTTAAAATTATGTAAAAGAAACTCCTGCAAAGTATTTTATAGAACAGGTATTTATTGACTGCAGTGCTATTCACAGTAGAATATATCCCCCGCCCCTACAAAATGCTGTTGATGTTTTTAAAAAAACTTGTTAGTTTTATGGATGTGGTGGTGTAGGTGCATTCTGACCTTGCAGTAATTGAGTAGCTAGTGCTAAAAATATTGGACAGGTGTATGGATAAAAGAGAATATGTACTCTTTGATCACTCCTGGATCATTACTGCGGCTAAGCCTTTCTGTTCTGATGTTACCATATCTATATCTATCGGTATCTCTCTCTCATATAAATATATATATATATATGTTTATACACACACACCCCCCAGATAAAAGGAAGAGCTTACCTTTGTCTCCTGTAAGGTTGGTGTAAGCGTTCCATCCTAGATTTTCTTAACACTTCAGATGTTACTGCAAAGAGCAGATTAACTTGAATTTACATGATGACTGGTAAGCGTTGGAATGCTTACTTCATCTCCCACTCTGTATTTTGGTCAGCTGTAAAAGAATGCCTTTTTTAAAAAACAAACAAACAAAAAACAAAAACCCAAAAATCTTTCCTTAGGGTAGGGATCATTAGGAAAATCTTTGGTTTATGCATGCTTTTTGGCATAACAGGTACAGCACTGAGTTTTGTTCTGTTTTTATTTTAGTACCTGAGGCTAAACTGCTAATGTGAAGGCCTCTATGCCGTTAGCATATGCTGAACTACTGAACCCAGAAGAATGAAAACATCTTAGATGTTTTTGCGGTATTCTTAAGGATAGGATTTTGCATTATTTGTAATGGAGTTTAACTGCAGGCTGCCAGAAGGTGTGGTCTTGCTGGATCTAGTATTGTTTTCTTTGCTGTTTTCTTTTGCAGCCAAAGGGTGAACTGGATCAGCTTGTTGTTGCAAGATTAGTATTGTCTTCTTTTATGTTCAGTCAGATTAATGAGATGATCCAAGCCTCCCAGTGCAACTGGCAGTGCAGTCGCTCAGTCAAGCTCAAGGGAGAGGTTGGGGGCACCCATGCAGGTGCCCCTTTTGCAGCAGCCTGCAGCTGGACTGGATTAAGGTGTTACTGAGCAGAGACATGCTGGCGTTTTCTGGCAATGTTATAGTTCCCCAGAAATTGTGTGGGTGTGGTAATTGCAAAAATATTTTATTGTAGATAATATTCCAACAGAAATACGAGCTATAATAATTTTTTCTTTAAATATGTTGTGAGGAGGACTCTGTAATTACTACTTGTTACCTTCTTGCCCCCCCATATTTTATGTTGGGTCAGTAGAATAATACAGTGAGATTTCTTGCCTGTATGTGTCCTGGTTTTATGCTACTTAAAGCTTTAAATAATCAAATGTTAACAAATCTCCTGTGACACTTTCCACCTTTTATAGGAAGTTATTCATAACCTATAGTTTTTGATAACACTTCAGAGGAAATAATATGAAATGTTTGGGGCCTGCTGTTTTGTTAGGAGTGGGCAATTTAAGCATGAAGGCTGGGGAACTACTGTGATAATGTGCTGGGGCTGGGCAGCTTATTAGATATGAACACTACTTACTGACAGCAGCGATCCCCACTACAGATGGTGTTTTCTGAAAAGAAAACTGCTGCTTTCAAGGATTTTGCAACAGCATTTTCTGAATGGTTAGCTGACGAGTGATCTTAAAAAGATATTTTATAGCCTGTAGCATCTGAGAGGGAAAGAGATAAATTTTTATGCACAGTAGATCAAGAATGATAATGAAAATGTTTAATAATTTGAGAAGGATTTGATTTGGTATTTTTCTGGTTTTTCCTCCCATACCCTTCAATCTGACTTGCTGGTCTGGCATTTTTGTTTCCACAGGGGAAAGCTATGTATGCGGTTCCATAGAACCCTTCAAGAAACTGGAGTACACGAAGAATGTAAACCCAAACTGGTCAGTGAATGTTAAGACAACTTCTGCTTCTCGTTCAGTGCCATCTCTTGCCACTGCTAAAGGAGGTACTCCAGATGCAAAAGAGAATAAGGATTTCATTAGGCCTAAACTAGTCACTATCATAAGGAGCGGAGTGAAACCACGGAAAGCAGTCAGGATTCTGCTCAACAAGAAGACAGCACATTCATTTGAACAGGTTCTTACTGATATAACTGATGCCATCAAGCTGGATTCAGGGGTGGTTAAACGCTTATACACACTAGATGGAAAACAGGTAAGAATTTTCATGATGATCATTCTCAGCATGAAGAAATATAATTTTCTGAAAGGAAAACAATAGTACTTCAGTAAAAAATTACTTTTCTCTAGAATATAAACTGGGCCTTCCACTGTTGATAGTGTACTTAAGATCTATGAGCACTTGAGGAACACACCACGAAGCATTACTCGGCTTCAGTTGTGGTCTTGCCATTTATGATAAATAATAGTTCTAAATCTGTCAGTCGAAAGTGTGATGTGGTTTTGGCTCTGCATGCCAGAAGCATAGGATGAAGGATGTAGTTTTAAAGAAGCTCATTCTGTTAACTTGTTTCAGCTTTTTCTTGCAGCAGTTTTACAAGTCATTGTACTTGCCTTTCCATAAACTGTAAGAACAAAGAGTGAGGACACATTTCACCATGATAAATGCAGGCCTACTGCTGCCCAGAGTGACCAAATGATGAGTTTTACTGCAGCTAGAATGGACTATGAAGAAGGTGCAAGCTTAGAAAATGAGTGAGCTTTTTCCCTTTTGCAGGAAAACAGGTAGGGTTATGTGTGGTGACCAAATTTATTGGTGAGTCTCTTGTAGGTTACATATTTCTTCTGTGAAATACCTTCAAGTTTCTCAGAGAGACTGTTTGTTCATCTTTCTACCCACATTTTATACCTCTATTATTTCTTCAGTTTAATAAGTTACATTCGTAAATGCAAGTATCTGCCTTATTTCTCTAGAGTAACCATTGCTCTAAATCAATTCAGGTCATGCTGAAATTAGTCTTGCCCTTCACCAGGTTAACAGCTTCTCCAGTTTTGCTATAATTAATACATGTCTGTAGATATATTACAAATGAAGTGAAAGACAAAAAGAAGTAAGACTACTCTGTAATATTTTTTTCTTGCCCCTCTATCCCCAAGTCCAATAGGAAGTCTCAAAATCTCACTCTACCGCAACTTAATAAGTCAGCAAAAGAGAGAAGGTATTTTCTCTGCCAAAAGCCTGATCTCCCAGATGGCGTCAGGGGCATGATGATGGATTTCTTTATTGCTAAACTCAAGCTGTGAATGATTACTGGGAGGAAATCCATGATAAATCCAAAATTTTTCCAGTAGTGTTTATAGTTGGGAACTTCTGTGACTCCTGTTGGAGCTTGGAAGGTTCTGGAAAAGCTTGTGTTCAGTGGTTAAATCTAACAAATCTGTGATTAAATGTTCATCACTAACTTAAAAGCAGTAAGATCTTAAAGCTCTGAGTGAAGGAAAGTAATTTACTATAAGGATAAGAGAATAAAGCTCTCCTAGGATTATTCTTTGGGAATGTAACTTGGAGAAAGGCTATTCTGTGCAGTCATCTCTTGTGAGTTCTTTTATGAGGCCAACTCTGGAATTGTACATCCATGGCAAATATTGATGGGTCCCATATATTGTTAGTGCAGATGGGCAGTGAGGTATGTATTCTGTTGCTGGCTGCTATCATTAGATGCCTCAGGCTAATCAGAAGAGAGTACTAGGAGTCAGAGACTTAACTGGGCATCGGAGTCAGGTGGTTGTCCCGTACTGATACTACACATTGAGGAACTGAGCTTAAATGCTCTCCCTGCAACAGCCTGATTAGTTGTGATCTTTTAATATGTATCTCTAAAAAACATTAATAAATATTATGCTTGGTTAAAAGGAATTTACATGGTGGCCTGTAAAATTTGATGACAATGAGCCTGTCTTGATGACAAGAGCCTGTCTTGATGAGACAGGTAGTTCTTGGACAGTGAGTACCTGAAGAAAGTTACTACTTCCAGTAACCAGTAGGTGTTTATTCTGGATTTCATGCATTTAACTTAGTTTTGTTAAAGTGTGTTTCTCCTTGTTACAAACACAGTGACTAGTGGTTTACTTGTATTTCCTTATAACTCCTGTCAGTATAACTCATGTCAAAATCTGTATTTTGACTTCAATGTTTCTGAAACTTTAGAATATAATTTAATTTGCACAAAAAGGGGCACAACATACAAATGTAATCTGATCATATAGCACATTGGTGACCTGCATTTAACATACTCTTGCAGTTCAATTATTAATGATTTCTCAAAGCACGATACGTTTCCTACTGTGTCTGGAATAGTATATGTGTATTTTTATGGATCTACTTATTTTTCCTACTGGTACAAGGAACCAATGCTGTGTGTACTCTTGAGGAAGAGATCTTCCTTGTAAGATACTGATGGATTTGAAGATGATGATGGGACTCTCAGAAGTGTTTAACAGTCTTATGAGCTCAGGCCAATATTAAAACCTACCTAGAGCGGGGTCTTGAAGTGTATTCCTTGCCAACTTTGCTGTGTAAGGAAAATAAAAATAGAATGAGTGGGTTTAATGGCTGCCTGTAGGAATTAAGATCATGAGGGCATGCATTTACTGTGAGTATTACTCTTTTTATCTTTAGAGTAAAAGATTGTTTAAGTGCATGAAAAGATACTGTTAGTATTAACCCTTAATAGTCTCAGGTACTTGTGCAGAGAAGGAACACTTTCTCATATATCTTGCTTTACTCTAGCTGCACCATTTCAGTTGGGTTTTTAACCTTCCCTTAACAGAAAGTGTCATTTTTAGTTTGTTGTGAATTAAAATATTGTTTTGTAAAAGGCAGTGTATGGACACATAACGCAAACATCAAGGGTACAAGCTGCCTGTGGAGATAAAGCCTGGTAGCTGTGTACTAACGTACTTCTAGAACAACACCGAAGACTAAAATGGGAGAATACTAATGAAGGTCACATATGACAGCAAAGTTGTGAAACAGTGCAATTTTTTAGAAGTGTTATGGTGTGTGTATTTGTATAAGGATTTACAATTTGCATGTTTAGACAAAGACTAAAGTTTGGACAAAAGTGCTTTATGACCTTGTAAGTCCTCCATTTGCTTTTGGAAGAACAAACATCTGGTTTATAATGAGACCTACTTATTTGAACAGGTGGTTTGTTTAGCTTAACTAGATGCAGTCATGCAAATTATTTTTCAGTGTATGCATTATGTGGTGGATTTGACTCCAGATAGCTAAGTGGTCAGTGGCAAAGATACCAAAATAAAAGTCACTATCTGATAATTTTTTTAAAAAAGATATTTCAAATCAAATTACCCTTACAAATATGAAATGCAGCTACTGTTACTTAAAGACATACCTTACAGTAGTGTGTGTGAGAAGCCTAGGGTGGAATGGGAGGAAGTCTCTCAATAACCTTTCTTTAAGCCATTAAAATTGTGGCTGCAAGGAGAGGGAGCATCAAAGTGCTGGAAAGCTTGGAGCTTCTTTCTTGAGTGTAATATGGTTTTGGTTTTTACTAGAACCCCACTCAAAGGAGGTATATTATGATACAAACAAACTCCCTTTTCTGTGGATTCCTGTCTATGAAGGCATCTAATACCTTAGTTTTTAAGAAAGAATTAATACCATTGTTTTAAGAAAGTACTCTCTCAAGAAAAAGAAGGCAACTGTTTATACCTACATCTAGATGGAGCATGTGGTTTTTTTTGTCATTTTCTTCTTAGCAAGTGGAAAACACTTGGTAATAATGTTCTGGTTTTGGCTGGGTAAAGTAAATTTTCTTCAGCGTAGCTAGTATGAGGCTACACTTTGGATTTGTGCTGGAAACAGTGTTGATAACACAGGGATGTTTTAGTTACTGCTGAGCAGTGCTTACACAGAGTCAAGGCCTTTTCTGCTTCTCAACCCACCAGTGAGCAGGCTGGGGGTGCGCAAGGAGTTGGGAGGGGACACAGCTGGGACAGTGACCCCAACTGACCAAAGGGATATTCCATACCATATGACATCATGCTCAGCATATAAAGCTGGGGGAAGAACGAAGTGGGGGACACCTGGAGTGATGGTGTCTGTCTCCCCAAATAACCGTTACGTGTGATGGAGCCCTGCTTTCCTGGAGATGGCCGAACACCTGCCTGCCCATGGGAAGCAGTGAATGAATTCCTTGTTTTGCTTTGCTTGTGTATGCGCCTTTTGCTTTACCTATTAAACTGTCTTTATCTCAACCCTCAAGTTTTCTGAATTTTACTCTTCTGATTCTCACCCCCATCCCATCAGAGGTGAGTGCGTGGTTGAGCTTAAACCACAACAAGTGTCTGTATTCTGCAGTAAACTCTTGGCCAAATCTATCATTTTTTAGGATGGATTAAAGATCTCAAATGTCTTTCTCTAGACCTGGCTTATCCTTGGTACAGAAAAGCCTACATAAAGCAAGGTAGGCATCATTCATGAAAAGACATTATCTACTTAGCATTTATGTAGCGTATGGTATACAACAATTGAGACAAAATGAATGTTAAAATAAAATTTATGTGCAGCTAGTGAATCGTTTTGTGTGTGCTCTGTAATTTTGATTCACATAAATTTTTGCAGTCAGTTCCATTCTTAATATAGAAAGTGCATTTAATTTTAAGGGTGACTGGTTGTGCACATTCTTTTTATTTGTTCTTCAGTTGTAGTTACAATCCACTTGAGATGCACGCAACTTAAAATTTTTCCTAGTTTGAAAAATGTGGACAATAAGTGCTATTTTATCTCCTGTATGACCTGTCTTGAGTGCAGGAACTTTAACTTCTCCCTTTTGTTGAAGGCTCTGGAGCTCCCTGCAAGCCATAGGCACACAGGGATAGTGTTGACTGACTAGAGAACCATGGTGAATTCTCTGTGGGATGTAGCTGTGCAGATATTGACTAATTGGGAACAAACATTTAAGATGGCTTCTGCAGATCATGGAAGCATTTTAACAGGGAAGCAACATCTAGGGAAACATGCTTGTTTTTGAGGTGGTACTTTAATATTGCACTACCACATGGGGACCTGAAACCCATTGTGCTTGCACTGTGCAAGCTGTTCCTTCCTAAAGGGCTTCTCATGTGAACACGAGACAGCCATACCCCTCAGAAAATACTCATGTTGCTTAATTTTACGCATGAAGTTTAGGGCCCTATCTGGGAGATGCTGACAAACCATGAAGTTACGTAGCTGTGAGAGACAGTCTCCAAGAACAAAGAGCATCCCTCCAGCGTTCAATGCACCTCATTTCCCTCCTTCCTGCCTGCAGTATATTTAATCAAAGACATGTTTTTCTTTCTCTGGAAGATGTATAATTTCTAGCTTTGCTGTTTTGAAACTGGTTTTGGGGAAGGACTTAAAAGATGAGGATTTCTTTCCCAATACTGTGGAAAAGGCCCCTTCTTGAAAAAATGATAGACTGAAAAACAAACAAAAAAAATCAGTGGATGAAAAAATACCTATCTCAGTAGGTGGTGATGGGCTCTGGGGTCTTGGAAGAGTCTTACGGTTCATATTGAGAGAAGCAGACATCCATTACAAATTAAACTGTACTTTAATAAGACAAGCATCAAAATCTGGTTCAAAATCATTCAAAGATATGTTAAGGTAGACAGTTCGCTGGCAATTGCTATTGTCCTGGTATTAGAGGACTGCTATGATAGATCCTTGAACCCTTGTGACTCTGGGTGGGCTGTTTTGATGTCATGTTATGACATTGACTACCAATTTGAATTGTTACTCAAAATAAAGCCTTCTGTAAAGGAGTGAACAGAAGCCCATTCCTAATTGAAAGCAGTGTGTTCGTTCATTTGTCTAGGGTCAGTTCTTATTAAGCTGAGACTGACAACTGTGTTGCTCCATCTCTAAAAGCTCTCCCACAATAGGAGTTTCCAGGGTGGCTAACTGGCATCCTGTAGGAGCTGTAGGCTGACTTTGAAAATTAAGAAGAGAAGATGCCGTCTTTTGTGACCTTTAGATTGGCTTTCATGCTGTGCAAAAGAAAAGCTGGTATTAATTGAATAAGACTGAAAACTTGCATATCTACTTCAGTATGCTTTAAGTATCACATAAGTTGATCTTACTGTCTTATAAGGATATCCAGCTATTCATTAGAGGGTTTATGCACAGTCAGAAGCCTTTTTAAAGGAAGAGTAATTTCCAACTCCTCAAAGGTGGAGTATCATATTGTCTAAGTGCGAGGAAGGGTGCCTTAGTGGGATGGAGATGGTGTGGTCATTCAGAACTATCAGTTACTAGAATAAGTGTCCTTTTCCTCTGCATCTGGACTTTGCTTCATTGATTTAAATGTATAAAATAACTTAGAAGAGCTTCTCATCCAGTTAAGTTATGACTTGCATACTTCTGACTACTGGGGGAGAGAGGAAAAACAGATGGAAACATCCCCAGCTGTATGGTCTTAGTGGTGGCGGTGTTGGGTGTGGCTTTTTTGTTTATTTGTCTTGTGACAGAGGACTTTGGAAAACTGCTTGCAAATTTCCCTGATGATGCTCTATGACCAGATAGGTTCTCTGTCAACAACTGAAATATTTTTGTAATGCTTTCAAACAGTAGTCATCCTAAACTTTCTCTGTTCTGTTCCCCTGTCCTGTTAAGATACTGTATTTCGTGACTTTCATTGAATGAGCTGAGCTCAACAGTTTGAAGACTTTACAGTGTGTATTGTCAAGCTCTCATGTTCACTGGAAAGATTTTGTTTTTACTCTCTGAAGCTGTTATTGTTAGTAGTAATTTTTTTCATTGGCATAAGTGAATGTGAGTATTTCCTTTCTCTGAAGTGGTATGATGTAGTAAGACTGTAAAAAAAGGGTAGTGAATCTTGGATTTTTTGGGTTGTTTCTGTTCCTTTTAAAACCAGTTGTTAAAAGAGGATGAGAAATTTCCATCATTTAACAGAATTCTAAACATGATCAAAAGAAAAAAGTTTTTTTCCTCTTTTAGCTTTTTGTTGCACATGTTTCTTTCCAAGAAATTAAATTATACTATTCATAGCAAAAATTCTTAGTAGCATATGCAGCTTATTAGAATTTAAATATTTGCTTTTTAATGTAAGCATTTTAGGATAATTCTATCCTTGGGTTGTTGGGCCTTCAGTTTTTGCACAAATACTCAGAAAATCTTGGTAATCTCTTCTTTGAAAAAGTTGAGTTAAACTAAAGGCTGATAACTTTTTTTAAATCAAACTCAAGTTTGAACAGCTACCTGAGACTTAGTACAAATATGTCTTCTGGTTACTTGTTTCTTTCCACTTATATTTCTCTTCAACACCTTTTTGCCAAGCTGTTGTGTGAAGAAAATTCTTCCATGGATTATGAATATTGAGAGGGTAGACTACATAAATATTCTGTCACTAGCCATGTTTTTCTGTGAAACCTAATCCTGTCATTTTTTTCTATCTGTTTATAGGAATCAAGATGTTTAAAACACTACAAAACATAATTGGTACTGGCGAAATAGTCCTAATATTACTGATGGTGAAGGAAATGGTAGTGACGGCCCAATTTTTGTACCTTGCTTTTCTAAACTTTTATGAACCCAGATTCTTTTCTGAAACTGCAGTCAACTGTGAAGCATCTGAACTTATGTTCAGTATTTTCCAGCTTCTTAAGCCATGCGCTTTGCTGTCTCTTATTAGCGAGCAGCCAGAAACACAAGTGCCTTTGGATATTCTATCTACTTGGTCTGGAATTGCCTCTCGTGGTCTTGTTCTGTAGAAAGCGAGTCTAGGGCATACTTCTCAGGTTGTCATCAAGTTAATCAAGATGAATCCAGGTCTCTACCTCTAGGATTCTTTCTTAAGTGAACCCTGCTGTATATAGAAGCTGGAGGTCCAATTCTGTTTCCTTAGTCTGTGTGTCTGAGGATTTCTGCTGTGAATTTCAGTAGAAGCAGGACGGAGACTTAGAGGATGTTCAGGGGCAACAATATTAAGCACTATTAAATCAGTGATGTATGATGTATTCTGCCTCTTTGCCCCTCCATTCCCCTTTAAGCTTGAAACTAATTTGTTCAATCCTGTAGGAAGTATTGACTTAATCTCTTCTGAATCTGTCCCCACTACTGTGTGCCAGTTCATGGGGGCAGAATGTCTAGACTCAATCAGATTTAGGAACTAATACAATTACTAGTAGGTTAAAATATTTCCATTGTACTGAATGAAGACAGTAGTGCCCTGAAAATGGCTTAGATTTTTATAAATAAATCTAATACTTTTGGGACTGCTTTCCTGATGTCACTGGTTAGTGTTATGTGACAAGGTGTATATCACATATAGCTTGTTCTAAAATTTTATTAAGTATCTTCTGTTACATTTCCCTTAAAAAAAAAAAACTTTTAAGTAGGTCAGACCACCTGCTACAAGGAGGTGTTTTTGCTTGAGAAGGCTGCCGAGGAGGGAATCAAGCTTCTTCCATGGGACTGAGTTCTTGAAGTCATAGACAGCAGAGCAAAGAAGTCTTTGGACACTTAAGGCATGCAGGACACGGTATGCTACCTTGCACATAGATAAAAATGAGCACAGGTGGATGTGAAATTACCAGAGATAAGTGAGTATAAGTTTAGAAAGCAAGGCAGAAGACCCCAGTATGCTCCCACTGGGACCAGCAAAGCATTATAGGATTTTGAATTCAGAGTTTGGTGTTACTGAAAATAAAACTCATGTTAAGTAGTTAAGGCTGATTGCCTCTCCCAAATCAGTTGTTTTGGTGGATTTGGTTTTCCATTAAATGTTGGATCTCAGAAACTTCTTTTAAATAAAACTCATCTGAGCTTTAATAGCTTAAAACTGTAAGAGACGTTTACTCATCGAGTGAGTGGAGAGTGAAATCTCAGTTTGAACTGCTTTTAATTATGTTTTTGGCTTGGTTTAAGCGATGATTTTCTCAAAGCTGCCAGACAGTAGGGGAAGATTGAGGGCATCTTGTGGAATAGCCAGGGTAGAGTGCCTTTGATTAAAAGTGAGGGAAGACAGCCGTTACCTGAAATGCACATGCTGACTTTTTAAATAGAAGAATGTCTGCTGTTTAAAATGCCTTTGCCTGCCTTCCGTTGCAGCCAGGTTATGTGTCTGTTTTACATTAATTTGAATTGCAAACTGCAGCTGCTGGTTTATAGCATGCATCCAAAAGCTAAACCTTTGACTCCTCCTTTATTCTAGTTGTCCCTGAAATATACTCCTGTCTCTTGTTCCCTTTCGTGATTTCTCCTCTGCCCATGAATCACTTGTCTCTTTCTGAAGGTTTTCTAGGAGACTTCTTAATTTTCTTAGAATTTTTAACTACTTATTTCCACACTTGTGTATTTCAGTATTTCCTTTTTTTAAAATTCCTAGTTGCAACTCCTGTTTGTTTAAAACCTAGCAAATTCTGACAAATGGCAGAATTCTCTGGAGTTTATTCTTTCTGTGAAATGTTCTTCTGAGCATGATATCTAGGTTCTGTAGTCCAGCTCTTTTGTTCTGTTTGTACATCTTGTACTCTTATAATCAAGATTTCTTTAGCCTTCTGCTGTTTCTCTATGTATGAAATTTGTGTTTGCATCTTACGCCCACACAAAATCTGAGTTAAAGCTAATGCAATACATGGAGTGTTTAAGTGGCCTACTTATTTCCTCTCCAAGCAGCTTGTAAGTTTGAGAAAGAGGTGACTATAACACGCATGTGTTGTTGGAAATGATCCTGGAACCCTAGACACATAATGAAAAACCCTCTGTTTGCAGGAGAATAACCTCATGCATGCCATAATTCTGTCTTGGTGCTTAAGAATAAAAAGTTAAAAAAAATATAGAAGCTTGTGATCATGAAAAAGTTCATATATGACACTGTTGATTCTGATACAGAGTAGTGTATTTTCTGTGCACTTCTTACTGTAGATACATAAGCATGAATAGGGTCAGTGCCCCTGTGTGGGTATGATGGTGGTAGCAGAGTTGATACCTAAGCAGCTGGGTTTAGGTTGAGAGCACAAAAAGGCACTCTATTATTTCCTGTGGTCTGAGCAGTCCATATTGCTATCTGAAAGGCTACCTTTCTTATATTCTTTTATTCTTACTACTTAAAAATACCTTATGTGCTCCAGCACATTCACTTTTCTATATATTTGTGAAAAAGAAGGCTTATAGGCTTTAAGGAAACAAATTGATATTTGGATGTTTCAGTTTCTAAACCAGAACACATCTGTTCTGGGGCAGATTGAGGAGCATTGCGAATACTCTGGAGGAATCTGTTTAAATAGAGTGTGATCTTGATGAATTGGGAACACGACTGCAATCAGTGTAAAATTTAATAAGGCAAATACGAAGCAGTTAATGTAGGAAAGAATAATCAAATGGCCTATCAGAAATAGAGGGACAGAAACCAGATGAGAGTGCAGTAAGCATGATATGTGAAGGTTTTTAATGCAAGAACTGTTGACCATTTCATTGCTATAAGATGGTGGAAAAATGTATGTAGGAGAATGGGACACAGAAGTAAGAAGTGTTTAGTGGTTATATAGTTGATCAGGATCTTTGCGAAAGCAGTTGTTGGCATTGCTTTTTCCAGCAGGGACAGGCAAACTAAAATATCTGTACCTTATGTAAAGACAATTGGAGTAATATTAGCATAGATTGTTCTTAGCATGGTAAGCAAAAGTTGGGAGAGACATAGTATCTAAAGGGCTATTCTAACTGGCCAAGAACCAGGAACGCTGATACTTGAACTCTTTTTTTTTTTTTGGTTAAATTTAGCAACAAATAAACTTGAGGTGAACATTCAGTATCTGTAGTACGGACATGCCAAGAAACTAGGTAAAGTCTCTCTGGGGCTCCATTTCTATAATGCAATATTGAAAAGAAATAAAACCTTTTATAGTCATATATAAGTATTCCAATAGTTAACAACATGTCTGTCGTTTTCAGTTTTGTCAAAATACTTTTTTTTTACCAATGACTTTTGTTTTTGACAAAAAGCTATTCACTTGAATTTTTTTTTTAATTGGACAAATCCATTAAGACATGAGCAAGAAATAATGCCATGAAGCTAAAATTAATTTAAAAACACCTACTAAATTTTAAATGTGGGACCGGAGGAGCCAATGGGTAAAGATGTATAGGAGTCATTGTAGATGAACATATGCATATAGGTGTATTTGTAGGACTAACACCTTCCTGAAAAATGCTTTCAACCAAAATTATATTGCAGCTTTATTTAAATATCATTTAAGCAGCAATATTTAAATATGGGGTCCTGGTATGTAGCCTGTTGTGTTTTATACTTTGGTTATTTGTGGGGGGAGGGAGGTGGTGAGAATGAAAGGATGAGACTTTCCTCTGGCAAGTCTTCAATGACACTGTAGGAGGAGTAGCTTTTAAATGTGACGTCCCTGTAAGGAACAAACCCTTCTATCTGCAGATGGAGGAGGGCTGTCCTAGAAAAGAAAATTAAGCTCTGGTTTCTCGTGTGCTGAGTCCAAGTGTATGTCAGTCATCTTTCACAGCATGCAGTAGGAACTGCTCTCTTAAATGTTACAGAAGGAGGGGGAGAACAACAACTGAATGTCACATTGTACCTCAGTAGGAAGAGGAAAGCTTTAACATTGGTGCTTCTCTTATAGGCAGATCATCAGAAGGATCACTGAAATAAGAGGTGGATGCTCCAAAAAATTACCTATATTGTGGCTATATCAGTTGAAGCTCTTCACCACTGCCTCCAGTTCCTCCTTGGGTAGGGGAGGTTCTCCCTTGCCTTTAGTTTCAAACTGTGGCATCTTGTCCTGCTGCAGCATTGGAACAGGAAAGATATGATGTTATGGAGTCATCAAGCTTACTTTTTTTTTTTTTCCCCTCCTAAGCAGCCTGTCACGACTTGACATCATTGTGAAATCCTGAAATGACAGACAGCCTTACACAGCTCCAAATTTTCTCCCCTAGAAGAACCTAGGAAGAATGTGTGGGAAGTTTTTGTATCCCAAATCAATGGTAGTCTGTCTGTACAGTAAGTGTTTCGTTCTTTGGGAACAAAGCCTCACTGAAAATGTGTTCCATTTTCCTTAGCTTTTATTCTGTATTATTTTAGACTACAGCCTGGAAATAAGTCTTTAAACTTGGTACAAAAAACTCCAAGAAAAGGTGACAAGTCACTTTCAGCTTGTCAAGTGGAGCTGTAACGGTTTCCGAGGTGCAGTAGGTGTGCGCTGCATTAGAAAGAACAAAGGCACCACTTCTGCCTGATGTCCTAATCAAGGTTAGGCAGAAAATGCTGGATAACAGTTAAATGGGAGGCTTATGCAAAACAAGGCTGAGACATTTTGCCTTTAGTAAGGTGTACATAATTCCTTTTTAAATTAGTACTGAATCTCAATCACTTAGGCTGATTATTTAGCATGATTATTCATCGTGAATGTGAGCATGAGACTGGATAATCTGCCTTCCATGAGCGAAGATACAGATGGAAGTTGAGGGGACAATATAAAGTTGTCATGGATGATGCTAATTGACAGGAACAGTGAGGCTAAACGCAGCACAGAAGAAACAGCAAGGAGAGAGGAGTTTATAGAAGGCAGCACAGAGCTACTGAAAAGACATGAAAAGTTCACTCACCCCTTTTATGCAGGAGTCTGTGTTACATGTAAATCAGGAAAAGGAACTGGTTTACAATCCCGTGAAACTCTTATGGGAGCCCTGGGAGTAGAAGGGTTATAGTAGGCACTGCAGAAGGAGGAAGCAGATGTCTCCTGGCAAATCCCAAATGATGCATCCCAAAGAAGGGAGGACTCTAGATCCTAGAAGGGTAGCTGCTCCTTCATTTCCAAAAATGTAACACGTAATTTAGAGAGTCTTCAGCCATCTACATAAGCTGTGATGTAGCTAAGTGTTTATCTTAGATCTTTAGCAAGTCTGAAAAAATTTTAATTGGAGACATATCTCAAGAGTTAATTTGTTGAAGCTGTAGCTGAAGCTAAGTAAGGGCTTTTCGAATAAAAATTTTAGCTGAAAAAAGACTTAGTAGCCTAACTTTTCTTGTTAGTAAAACCATAATTTGGGTTTTTCTTCCCTTTAGGCAGCTCTTTTCTCTATGACTTTAAAATCTGTAAGCTTCACGTTCTCAAACTTCTTTTCTCAGAAAAGATTTAAGTGCTGTGAATGAATAATATTCTGAGTCAACTGGCTAATGCTAACAAGTTTCAAGTATTGTGACACATCTTGCAATAGGATAATAAACTAAATTAACCTGCATTTTTTTGGTACTGTTCTCATTCATAAAATTTCATACCCTGTGAAAACTCTTTTCAGATGTCTTGTCTCATTCTCTTGCTTCTAAATTGTCATATGGAGGAGAAGCAAGACCGTCAGCTACTTACCAACATTGCAAAACAACTAGAAAAACTATACTCTTCCTAGTTTTCTCCCTTCCTATAGGGAAGGTGGTGCGTAGGAACGGGCAGGGAGGCAAAGGGGAGGCTGGTTTAGGGGTGTTTTTTCCTTCCCCCAATTAAATGTAAAGTTATTTCCTGAATGAGGATAGAATCAACCTACATAAAAAAGAGATGATTTTTTTTTCTGTTGTTTTGTGATCCTGCATAACTCAGGTTTCATTTCTTCAGCAGTGCCTGCATAAATCTGTGCTATTCAGTAATTTGCCCATCTGGGAAGGGCAGGTTGGAGCCCTCTTGTGTGCTTATGTACACATACACCCACAATCCAGCGCTCACGTTGCTTCTCTTGAGAACAAATAAGGAGTTAGAATTTCTTCTGCCTTTTTTCTTTTGTTTGTTTTTCTTCCAGTTGGTGGTGGTTGTGAACAAAGACTCTGCTATCGCCATTAGTTTTTCAGGTGGATTTTCACCCCCCATCTTTGCCCTGACCCTTGTTAGTATGGCTCAGATTTCCTTCAGCTTTGTGAAGTTTGGTTTTTCTGGGAACTAGTACTGAGCAAAGCCCATCTGGACTAGTTCTTAACTATGGCAGCTGGCTTTATAAGGAAATCTTTTTCATATATGGGGTAGCATATACAGCTGTCTATGGAGAGGAAAATGTTGCTAGAAAGTTCGGGGTTTGTTAGAATTTGTTAGAATCTTTTCAGGCTGTGGAAGAAATTGTCACCAATAGAGTCATTATTTTAACGCTGCTGCTGATCTTTAGAGCTATTGAAATGTGTTGCTTTCATATAAAAATGTGAAAGTCCTTACTTTCAGAGGTACTGGGGAAATCTTTTGTTATTGCTTATGTTTCAGAATGATGGAGGATCCTTAGTCCAATGGATGTTTTAGGATGAGGGATAAAGAAACTTAATATATGCAGTAAACTGCATATTCTTGATTTAACATATATCACAACAGCTTCCTTGTTCCAATAAGTTAATAATTTTATGACAAATTGGATTTATAATCTCTTCTGTGCGTAAACTGAATTAGTGTAGGCCCTGAAAAATGGATTTGTCACTCACCATTTTGAAAGTGTCTTCAAAGTATAATGCTATCAGATATCCAGGTGGAGTGTTATTGAGTTCCTGAGACCAAGGGAACTTCAAGAAGACTTATGACTGGATCATGTCTTCAGCAGAAGAGAATTAGGACTGCCTAGTGCAGACTGTATCTTCACCTATCTCTTTGAAGATGGACAATATACAATGATGTATTTCAGTGAAATGCCTTAACAGCTCACACGCTAATAAAAACTTCTTATACTTTGTGAGACAGTCTCTAAAGAGAGGCGAATGTATGCTACCCACCTTTTTTTTGGCTGTTTGCTCAGGTGACAGTGACTCTAACTCTTATAAGGCACCTGAATAGCCAAATAGTTGAAATATAAAACCACTTTTGAGATAGCTGGCTAGTGTTTCTTGTATTTTTGTCATGTGAATTTGGTCACTCACAGATAATCGGCTGTTTGGTGTCCAGTTAAAAGGACTCAAATTCCTCACGTCTTGTTTTATATATCTATGTTTCTCCAAGGCGAGCAGTATTGTTGCTGTAGCTCTGTTAGACCACTGTAGAGAGAACTTCACAGACAATATTTGGTACCCCAGACCTTCAACCTATAGTGGTTAAATTTTAATCTCTAGTTACTTTTAAAACTCTCTGGAGAAGCTGTATGCAGTAGCATTTGTCAGATTGTAAGGGTGAGTCTGTCTGTGGTGGGAAATAGGCTGTTTGGGTGTATGTAAAACACTGGAGAAACTTCTTACAAGCACCCTATAGCTCAGAAATTATTTAACTGTTGCACTAAAATTAATGGAATCTGTGCAGAATTTGTTTGCTACATAGCAGGTAAGGTGTTAATAAGGTGTTAAACTAAGGGAACTCAAGGAATTGTTCAGTTGGGGTGCATATGTTTTTTCTTCCTTTTATAGTTCACAATAACCACTTAATGTGCAGCATTTCTCTGGAGCAGCTGCTTTTCTTTAGCCCCACCGGGTTTTACACACCTGACAATCTTGGTAGTAATCACCAGCAAGAACACTGGCTTTTACAGTTCATTGAATGGCTGAGGATGAGTACAGTTGTATGACTGATTTCTTTGATTTGCAGAAAGCATCAAGAGGATGCATTTTTCTTTTAAACTTGCTGATGTGTTAAGTTCCGGTCTAGTTTCCCAAGGAAATAAAGCGTGTAGACTATTAAATTAAGTCCTTGCCTAATACATTTTGAACGTCTTGGTCTGCTTAAGTCAAAATTGAAAGAGCAATAGCAATTCTGAAGCAGCTCCAATGACTTCTGGAATTTGATGGCTGAGTAAACCAGGCTCAGGTTAATGCCCTCGGTGCTGGAAGCGCACTTTTCCCCTTGGAGAAGTGAGGCAGCCAGGACTCTGATGCCCTGTTTGGCAGAAGCCAACTGGTCACGTAGCACAAATACTGCCCAACCCTAACTCTGTGGAGGAGTCGTGGTGAATTGGAGAGCACCGAGATTAACGTGGCAGGAGGAGAATCCAGCTGGTGTCCGTCGGTGGGAACCTGCCATCAGTGAGTCTGTCTCTGAGCAAATGTACTCAGGCTCTCTCCATCTCTCTTTCTCTCAAGTACATCATGCTAAGGAGTCAAGTTGCCTGGCTAGGCAGCTGAACCTACTAGCTTTCTCTTCAAAGAGAGGACGTGTTTTTGTTTTAGTTTCCTTTCCTGGGAAATGTAGCATGTGGTGGGGTTTTTTGCTCCTTCCTTGTACACTGGTAAAAATGCATGCCTTGAGCGTGCTCTCCGCAAGTGTGCATACACAAAAAGTAAATGTGGTTAAAATGCATTTGGGAGATTATCATCTCTGGCATCTCTCTAATTGCTAAAGAAGATAAAACATTTTCTACTAATAAATATTTATTAATGAATAAGAAATGTGAATGTACGTTCCTTAAGTGAACTATGGTGTATGCAATTTTGCTGCCTTTCACTATGTGAACTCTTGCTTTATCCAGCTGTTCTGTGCCTCTTCCCCTCAGCCCTTCTCTTCCCTGAAAGAGAAAACACTGGCCGAAATGGGAAGTGTTCCTCTTCAACTGTGGTATAGATCTTCAGGTATATTTGCCAACTTGAACCGAAGGGGGAAAGGGGCTACTTGCTGCTGGTGCAGTGGAACATTAGCTCTCTGTAAATCAAATCTAGTTTTACAGAGATAATGGAAATTACAGCTAGTGATTTAGTATTTAATTTATATTTTCAAAATGATGGGAATGCTGTAGAAAGTAATACAGAATATACCCACCCTATTTAGGGTTGCCTTTACTGTTGCTTTGTTTCAGAGTTTTTATAAATTAGTCTTTGCCGTTTCCATGGCAACTCAGTTGTCTGCATCGGTTGCCAAGGAACAGCTCCTGCTGCACAAAGGACAGGGACGCTGCTAAAGAGTGATTTCATTCTTGTCGCTAATAGGCAGTGGAAGCGAAAGCTTGATATTCGATGGAGTATGGCCTCTATACTGACTGTCAGCAGGAACTTTTTTTTTTAAGCATAATTGAGGTGTTGGCTTTTCTTTTATAATTCAGCTGTCACGAACCTGTTATACGCAGCTACAGGGCTCCTGCACAAAGGTGTAATAGTTGTGCAGAAATAACGCATTCGAAAACGCATGTTTTCAGGACAGCTTAACCAACCATACATAAATTGTGTTATAGTCTGGTTAAAAAAAAAAAGAATTGTTTTAACACTATAAGGTAAGAAAGTCCCAATTCTGTGATTAGATGCTGTCGTTCCACATATGCCAGCAAAGACAGGACTAAAAGTGAGCACTATTAGGATCACTGTTGGACACATGCCTCCTTAGGCTCTCTGGAACTCAAAGTATTTTCTTATTTGACCTCCAGTAAAACTACAGTCTGGGTTCCCATCTGATCTTTCCTTTAAGAAGCACAAACTGACACCTGTCATCAGTTCATCAGTTTTCTAAAATGAATGCAGATAGAGGGAGCATATTGTGAGTCATGATTCTGTGTTAGTGTAAAATTTTATTTTTGAGGCTGCCTTGCAGCCGTCAGTTCTATGGCTGTGAATTTCTGAGTGCATGGTCTCAAAGTAGCTATGGAATTAATTTGGAATTTATTACAAAATAATATGCATATTTTCAAAGGAGAATATTAATTTGCTTTTTAGTTTTGTAAGTGGTAATCAGGACAAAATATTGTACATTATACATAGACTAATACATCCAGCTCTGTGAGGGTGAAAGAGTGAGAGAATTGGACTCTTCCTCAGAGGCTGGTGTAGACACAGAAATAGGATCTTTTGATCTTACTATAGAATCTGTAGCTCAGATTTAGTCTCCCTCCTCTCATTGATTCTCTAATGAAGTGCTATTACTATACAGTGTTACATGAGTGCTACTCATCAGTGGGTTTTGAGTCAATTAGTACTTGGAATAGCTGTGTGGAGGGGGCGAAGTGAATACTGTGTAAAACAGAGTAGTTCATTACCTGCAGAAATGCAGATACTCTTGTGAAACAGAAAAGCTATTGAATAGTATTGTCTGCCCACAGGTGTGTTAGAAAAGAGGCCAAGAATAGGTCTTTTTACTTGTAGCTAAAATGCCAGGAGGATTTTGCAATCGCAATGCAGTTTACAGAATACAGGGAGAAGCTGAGTGATGAGAAATTTGATAGCATCTCTAGTTCTGTGGTTTAAGCAAAAAGCCACTTTGCAGCAGGCACTGAGCAGAGCATAGTCTCTTAAGGTAAGTGTGGTCAAAAAGCAGTGTTACTGTCTTGAGTTTTGCTACTTTTTTAAGCCCTGTGTCACCCAGTACTAGCCTTGCTTATGTGAACTGATATGCTGGCAGGTGAACTCACAGGGGTTCTTTTTTGACTTGATTTAGCTCGGTTTAGAAATGCTTTGGCCTTGGAAAACTGGAGTTCAGTCTCTCAAGTGAGTCAGTGCCTCTGCACAGTATTCCCAGCTTGATGGATTACTGAGTGAAGTGCAGTTTTATATCTGACTGTTGTTATCACTTTTGTTACTGAATTTATTATTTTTTTCATTTCTAATATAAGTGGAGAAGTACTCAAACCTTTCCTGCGTTGTTGTAATAAAAATAGTCTTGTTTCTTAGTGAGGGTGTTTGTAAGGAAAGCTATAGTGCAGTCAGCACAGATCAACCTACTGGAAATCAGAGTGAGCAATAACTTGATTTAGATCAATGTTTGAAAAGCTGAATACCAGATTTCAAATATTGTATTGCACCTTAAGCAGACCAGCTACTTCTTGCAAGTTAGGAATAAAACAATGGGAATGGCGGTGGTATTTCATAGTGCAAAACAGAGCCCTCAAACCCTTTTTGCTCCTAGTTAGCTGTAATGTGAAAGCTTTGAAAAGAGAAGACAGAATGCACTGGAAAATAAAGGAATGAGTTCCCTATCTTTTAATGAATGCCATAAAAAGCAGCCTATCCTTTGTACTCGCTCTCTGTTTCAGATACTGTATTCCATGATACCAATCCTACAATGTTCTTTAAAAACCATTTGGGGATTATTAAATGGGGAACATTGAATGCTACTTCTGTATAATGCACTCAAAATAATTTGCAGTTGCCCAAATAGCTTTACAAGCCACTTGAGGCATGATTTACTTAAAAATTATATGAAACAATTAGATACTAAAACATACTTAATGTAAAAGTTATAGCACAGACTGATAAAAGCCAGGCAACTGGATTAAGTATTTGACCTAAACTTGTCCTTTTGAACCAGATGCAGTGCAGCACTTGGGCTGTAGGCTGAGCATACATTCTCTGAACTGTACTGATGTTCTCATTTCCAACCAGATAGGTTGATTGGAGAGCCTGTGATCGCTGTTTAAAAACTTATTAAATAGAAATGTTTATTATAAATACCATTTACAAGGGAGAAAAGGACACTGCAATATTATTGAGCACTACTTCCTGAGTTGTTATTAGACCTTTATTTAAATGAGATCAGTCATCCACGTTGTATAGAACTTGGCTAAATTGGGGATTTTATTTGCTTCCTCTTATATAACAGACTTCAAAATCCTCATTTGTTACAGCAAATCCACACAAATGTTTTATGCAAACTGCATGTCCTATATTCCATCTCTCTTTATTGCCTACACTGCCAAAATCAAACGAACTACTGAATGCACACGAGTATCCATTTTTTTTTTAAAAAGTCCTTATTTTAGCTATCTCTGGAATGGCCAGAAAGAATGTATTCTAGAAGAGGGCTTGAATGGGGAAACTCTTTATTGACCAGTTTGGTGCAGCTTTGATGAGATGGCGTTGCTCTACCATTTGCTTACATTGCCTGGTGGGCTCACGTCGGCAGGGGTTGTTCCCAGCCTGGCTGTTGCTCTGCAGCTGTCAGCACAAAAGCTGCATTAGCCAGCTCTTTCCTGTATATTCTCCCCAGCTTTTGGTACTGTCAAAATACTCTTCTTGTTTTGATCCTGGGTTGGAGAGCATCTGTTTGTGTTTTAGTCCAAGTTTCTAGTAACTCAGTCTCATAGGAAGGAACTGAATGATGGTTTTAAGGTGTTTGTGCTGTGTAACATAGCTTACAGTCATTCCAGTCTGAGCTAAAAACCAGCCTCTTTTTACATTGCCTCCAAAGTATCTGGAAAGAGAAAGAGACACTAAATTTAACCATGTCTATTTCACAGCACATCTTAAAATTTATAAAACTAAAGCTTAGCTAGTGTCTGTGCCATGTGTTGGAGCTGGGCTGTGAGAAAATTTTGTGAGCATACTAATATTGCTTTAAGAAAGGAGTTCAGCTGACCAAGTAAATAACTTCCTAGAAGTCTCTTTGGATAGATTTCCTTCTAAGGGTAATTCAGAAGAAAGTTATCACAGAATTGAGACTTTTCTGAAAAATCACTAAAACCCAGCAGGTGACTGGAATTTCCATTCAGTAAGTTGTCAGTAGCTTCTGTCTAAATAGAGATCTACTAATGTGCTGTTGAAAGAAAGTTACTCTAGTACTATATTGCTGTTGATTTAATCAAGACACTGACACCAGCTGTGTGATACGCGGGAGTCTATACACTTAACAAGTTGTTGACCTTTTAGCTTTGAATGATTAGTCCAATCTAGCCTTATGTAAGAAGAAGTTAAGGATGGAATGTTGGGTTTATGTATAAATACATAAAATGGCACAAAAAAAAAGTCCTATTTTGTTCAGCTCCTGCAAAAGAACTCTCTGCTTGAGGTTCTACACCGCTTCTTTAGTCATTGCCTGGCTCGGGAGCGGCTCTGGTTTTGGGGGAAACTGTTTTGTCTGTTCCTGGCTTTTTTTCTCAGACTGCCCCTTCAAAAATTAGGTAAGCTTTGGCAGCAAAGTGCATGGCTTCTGCCTTTCTGCACGAATCGCTGAAAGTCTCCTGGACCATCCTTAGACTTTTTTTAAAATATTTTTTTTTTCCCTGTGAGAGTCTGTTCTGTGTGCTGCCTTGTTATTGAAAGCTCTGCAAAGGTGTGTCAAAATTCTTCAGGTATTTTATATAGAAGAACCTTCTATAAGCTCCCTAAACCTAGCCTGCCCAATGAATGCCTACAGGTAAGTGTTAGTCCTGCTGTTTTTAAGTGTCACATAGTGACGTTGATGTTCCTTTACCTATTACTTGTTTTCCTGCCATTTTAAACAGTATCTAAAAGTTTGGTTGCATTAAGCTAGACCCTCTTATTCTGATTAACAGAGGCAATTCATAGTAAATTGGGATGCCTTTGGCAAGATAAGGAGCAGGAGGACATATACTTGTTTCCTTATTAAACTTGTGCAATTTTTGCCTTTGGGACTTTTTTTTTTTCTACATACATTGTGAGGCCTTAATGGCTTTGGCTCATTAGTCGCACAAGCTATATGTCATATTAGTGACATTTGAAATATGTACACAAGGAGAATATACTTCCCATGGTTATTTGGAGGGTTTAAGTCTAGTGTAGTTCAACTTCCAGGATTTATTAAAGTATATGTATGGAAAAAGCTCCAGGGTAGGGTCTCGTACTGATACTGCTGTTTTTAATCACCCAAGCTGGAATTTCTAGATTGCCCACAAACCTGCTACTTTGGGTGATGGAGCAACAGATGATATTGATAGATTTCTTGCCCACTTTGAAAAGGAGCAAAGAAGTGTTGCAGTAATCACAAGACTTCAGATATAATTTTCTTTTGAAACATGCTTTCTTTTGAACATGCATAGGCTTGACTATATTTTCACTGCAGTGGCAAGAACCCATCCTCTGATTTGAAAGTGAAATTATATTTATTGTTTACAGTTGTCTTCAAGGGAAATCTTGCAAGAAATTTGTGTTTCAGGCAAAATGCTCCCTTTTCTCATCTACTCTTGTTTCTTAAGTTGATGGAATATTTTTTTTAAGTGTGATTTTAAATTTGGGGAGGAAGTTAGTCTCGTACACTGTGGTTCATGTTGCTGAGGTTTAGCAGCAACAGGATAGTCCCAGGGGCTGTGCTGGGCAGCTTTCGTAGGTGTGGCAGCTTACTGTGTCTTAGTAAGTACAGCTGAAAGAGCTGAGCCAGCTGCAGGGAGTTCTGGGGAGGGATGAGTTTCTTATTCCGTTGACCATCAGCAAGTGGCAGCTTTGGAAGGGTGGTGCTAGCTCAGACAGGTATGCCCAGCATTGAAGGGCAGTGAATGGCAGGATGTTCTGAGCATGCTGAATGTCCCCTGGCAAGGTGTCTGCAACGGCCTCTGGTGTTCGGGGTAGTTTTCCTTAGAGGGGCTTTTGTATAGCTCCAGTGAGGTGAATTACTTGGGTTATATGTATATCTTTAGAGTTCGGGTTGGATTTTTTTTTACATTTAGGTAGTTTACAGTTTCTTGTTTGCTGATATTAGAAAGGGGGAGCATTTTAATCTGTTGCCTTTTGTATTGAACGTTAGTCATCACGTTTCTACATTAAATTGATCAGTTGTTTTGCCTAGGGAAGATCTCTTTACAGTAATTCAGCCTTGATTTGCCTTTGATCTATGCAGCAAACCGTAATGCTTCTCTTGATTGCTTTCTCGTGATCGCTGTACAATATTTTGAGAATTCTTCTGCTGTGAATCATTATTTGGCAGGTACATGGAGAGCTGCAGGATCTAGCTGAAAACTGACAACTTTTCCACATCCTGCTGATCTTGGCCATATTGCACAACAGTGGTGGTCTCTTGTATTTATGGCTTTTGAGTCTTGTGTCAAATCTTAGATAAGCTTTTAATCTTGGTTTTGGGCTAATTATCAGAAAAAATATTTGGATTGAATAAGGTGTCTGTGCAATGTATTAACGTATGTCTCTTGTTATAATGGTCCTCTCATACAATTCCAGGACAAGAAACTCTTTATATTAGTATAGCTACTTTCTCAGCATTCAAACTAGTAACTATATCAATCTCTTAATCCCAGGCACTTGAAAATGAAAGACCAAATGATCACAATCAGCTTACAAACCAGTATGGTTACTTTAAAAATTAAAAAAAAAAATGAAACTTCCACTTCCTTCCCCTGTCACCCCCTGCCTATTTTTTCCTCCAGATGCTCTTCCAGACTTTCAGCTGGGGATAGTTAACAGTTCCCTGGTACTGCACACTATATGCTGAAATCTAAATTGAACAAATATTGCATAATTGCCTGAAACCATAAGCAGGAGCTTTAGTGAAATTAAAAAATATTGCATGATTCCTGTTTAAAATTGTGCATTGGCAGTCTCCTTGAGGGAGGAGTTAGGTTCCCCCATTTCCAAACCAGGATTATCATATGGAAAACAAAGCATCCTGCATGTGCAGTGCAAAGATGAAAACCATATGTAATACTGCAGTGCCTTGAAACAACTGTAAGTGAGAACATGTGAGATCGCAGTGGAGTTTAAAATGTGCGTACGTAAACACGGTATGTTCTTCCATCTCCTGCTGGTAGATTACCCCTTGATGCAATTTAACTTCACAAAGCAATTTGCAGTGTTTTACAAGGCTTCCTTGTCCCTCAGCCCAAATATTTTCATTTAACTTTATTTCTAAACTTATCTCTGGCTCTCAGGACTTCTCTACAATTTTGGTCTAGAGCAAGAAAGTTAGTGTCCAGTCAGAAACAAACTATTGGAAATTCCTCAGGTCTTTGAAATTATAACTTTAGGATACACCAGAGCAAACACTAATCAGGCAACATGGTGTTTGCAGACAGGTTTGGTGGCAAATGCAGGAGACATCAAACCTTCTAGTTAGTAGCCTGTAAACTGTAAACTGAAAGGCAGTGTGGAATTTGTGAGACTCTCGCAGCTACTTTTCAGAAACATCTCTACACTCTGGGCAAGTTTTTAAAAGGTATTTATGTGTACTGAGATGCCTGCAGCTAGTACTAATCTGAAAGGCTTATTTATAAGGTTTAACAGAATCATTAACCACCTAAATACCTTTTAAACTCTTCGTCTTTGGCAGAAGGATCACAAACTTTGCTGGATGGGTCTTTTAAACTTAGCTCTAATGCTCAGGTTTCTCGGCCTGTACTAAGACAATATGTGTAAGCAAAACCAGGCACAGTTTTGGGAACTATCTGAAGGTTTGTTTTATTTTTTCCAGGGTGTAGCTCATGGAGAAACTTGGTCAAGTATGGGATCTGCAAGTCTCAAAAGGAATTGTCAAATAGTTGTTTCAGTGACCCATATATAAGTGCTGCCCTTCAGAGAAGAAAGGGAAGCCAGTAGGAAAACAGACTGGCCTTTCAGTTCAGTTCAGCTGTCAAAGGCTTATCAAAGGCTATAAAAAAGTAGTGTGAAGCAAAGTAGCAAAGGGAATAGCTCACTTGGGAAGGTCAGTTGGGACATCTGGAAAAACATTTTCATTAGAAGGGTAGTACAGCACTAGAGCGGTTTGCTCAGAGTTTGTGTAATCTTCATCCCTAGAAGGTTTTGGATCCCTAGATGGAAGCTATCAGGAGGGAATGGGACTCTGGACTAAAGATCCCCAGAGGTAATTTCCAACCAAATATCTATGGTTCTGTGAATACTTCCTAATTTTGTGTTTTGTTGCGTCTGTTCTTTGTTTTTTGTTGGCCTATTTGAATAGGCCAGCAAGCCCAGCTTCTGTCATGAACTGGTAGTGAATGGCGGTTGTCCGTTCATAGCCCACAGTCAACGTGACAGACCACATACCTCAGGGAAGAGTGTGCCTGTGAATGTAAGGTACACAGGCAGCTACTTGTCTTAAATTCTGCATGTTAGCCATGTAACAATTTACGTAGAAGTTTGATAATCTTGAGATTTCACTCTCTTGTATGCTTTGTAAATCACAACTTTTGATACTTCCTTATTTTTGTGCTTGGGACTGATTTTCTTACTGGGATTAGTATTCCTCAGGAGACCTCAGTGATCTGCATTATCAGTCTGTTTGCTGATGGATGAACATGTGCAAGGATTCAAGATTTGTGTAGGTGTGTGTGGTAAAACTTTATGGAATATGGATCAAGTATGGAATATGGATCGAGTAAAAATAGGAGACAGCACACTGTAGCACTGGCGTTCCATGATGCATTGATTCTTAGATTATTTTTTTTTAAAACTATAACAAAACTTCACTCTTGTATCTTTTTTGAAAACTATCTCAGAAATAAACAACAGCCTTCTTTGCCTTAAAATCCTAAAGATAACTATTTCATATTCAATGCAAAATTGACTTCTAGAGAGATGAGGTTTTGGTATTTGTAATTAAAGTCAAATAAGTGTGAAGTAGGCCTTATTTTTATTTTTAATATGACCTCTAGGTGTAGTACGTTCATATAACAATAGAGAATACATAAATGTATCTTGTACAGAACACTGTTAAAGCTTGTTTGAATTATATGTATGTGAGCTTCTGCACTGATACCCATTTTTGGGGTATTGTAGAAATACTGTCATTTTTATTTGTTTAAAAATGTACATTTACACAGTTTCTAGGAGTGCTACCACATACTGCTTCTTCTTCAAATCTTTCTATGACTTTATCTATCTACCTTCAATCCTCTGCTAAAACTGTTTAACTGTTGGTTAATACTGTGTCAGTTGCTAGATCTGGAGCATAAAATGGTTATTTCATCTCACCCTTCATGCTATCCTTGTGGCCCTTCAGTATACTCTTATTTCATGCTTATCTTTAATTAGGTACTTTCCTATTTGTCTCTGAGCAGCTGTGGTAGTCATTACAAATGTACTAGAGATTTGCCTGGTTTTGAAACTCAGGACAATTTTTGAAATGCTGATGTTCAGTGTCATAGAGAGAGGGGATCTTTTTATTACCAGCTCAAGCGAGTGTGAGATAATTAACATGTTTCATCCAGATCGAATCTCCAGAGCTTTGCTGTCGACACAGAGCAGCATCCTAGAAAGCATTTTCCTGTTTGGCTGGGGTTCTGTTAGCAGCACTGCGAAAAGATGCAGTTGTGTTTCTCCTTGCCTCTCCTGTGCCAGCACCAGGACTGGGATGGCTGACTGGGATCCCAAAAGCACTAATCCCAGTGCAAACTGTGGGATGGGGAGAAAGTGCTGCAGCTGGCCAGGGGTGGAAGGGTAGGATGTGACTAGCCACATGACAGCAGCACTAGTGTGGGCTGGCTGCAGTTGGTGGTGAAACCACATCCTAGCAGATAGCTGCTGAATATATTTGAGTTATGTTCATTTCTGAAGCCTGTAACTTGGGCAAATTCAAGAGGGTTTTCACAAGAATTTCAGAAGTCATGAACTTTGCTGTAGCTTCCTAACCAAATGGTGAGCCTGTGCTCCAGATTGTGGAATTATAAGAACTTTTCATTGAGACGAACATTCAAAGATTTTTAATATGAAGAATTCTCTTCATGTCAGAGCTGTAGTTTATGAGGCTCCCCACATCAGACTGCTACATGTCATGGAAAGTTTTACTCCAGATACATAATACCTTCCAAATTTTGGGGAACATTTCCATTTTTAGAAGTGGCTTAGTATCATTGTTCCATATAAAAAGGGGAAGCAAAGGGGGGAAAAAAGGCAGAAGGAAAGACAGGGTTCTAGTCAGAATGTGATATTAATTGATCTCTCAGCTTTGATGGTGCGTTACATACCACTACTGAGCTCACCTCTGTGTATGGAGGGTGAGCAGCCTTTGCCTGCTGGGAAAGAGGCATGCCTCCAACTCCGTTGCCTTCAACTACAAGCCCTGAGGGGGGAGTTCCCATGTGACTGGTAATGCTCAGCATACTGTGAAGTCATGTGGGCTTTGCCTTTTATATAAAAGCTTCTTGGTTTCCTTTCATCAGTCTTCAAAAATTCTCAGCTTATTCATCTATTTGCCGCTTTGCGCCTCAGGGGAGAGTACTTCAATTTAGAGATACTGGTTACATGACCAAAACAAATGAAGGTTATTTGCTAACTGAGTGCCCTTTTCACCATCTGAAATGAAGATAATGTGCTAGGTAAAACATTGTACTGGAGCAGCAACATTATTTTTAGAATATGATGTTTTGGCAGCAGGAAAGTTACATGAAGATGGGCATAGTTATGATCTTGTCTCCAGGTAAAGCAGTGTTTAAGTGATGAACAAGGAGGAAATATCTCCTATGGCTTCACAGAAGTCCCTTGTGGAAAGTTCTTAACTTGTGTACGTTTAATGGTGCTTAAAGATCAGGGAGTTTGCAGCCCTTTAAAATAATTCTTTCTGCTTAGACAGGAGAGCAAGTGCCCAGCTTGGCCCACAGAACTGGCCAACGGCAAGGTCAGTGTGGTGCGCTTCAAGTCACAAGTAACTATAGGCATACACTGTCAGGGCTTCACATGAACAGTTGCTTTCATTATTCACTTTTCACTTTAAATTCACAGATTTTAAGGCTGTATAAAAATTTCTCTGTTGCTAACATAGAATACTGAAAAATGCATTAGGTGTTGCCTTTTTGGGTAAAAACATCTTGATCCAATATAACAAGAGATAATTATAAAATAAAAGTTGTACTCTTTTCTCCCCTGAATAGAAAGGTAGATTCAGTTCTAGTCCCTGCTAAACAAAACTGATGTGGACAGGCTGGAAGGGGTCCAGAGAAGGGCCATCAAGATGATCGAAGGACTGGGAAGCCTGCTGTATGAGGATAGGCTGGGAGAACTGGGTTTGTTCAGCCTTGAGAAAAGGAGGCTCAGAGGGGATCTCATCACCATGTATCAGCACTGAAGGGGTAGCTACAAAGAAGATGGAGACTCCTTTTTTACACGGAGTCACATGTTGATGACAAGGAGGAATGGACACAAGTTGCTCTTGGGGAGATTCCGATTGGACATGAGAGGAAATTTTTCACAGTGAGGACAGTCACCCATTGGAATAATCTCTGCAGGGAAGTGGTTGACTCGGCCACATTGGACACTTCTAAGATTCGGCTGGCCAGGGTGCTGGGCCATCTTGTCTAGACTGCGCTCTTTCTAGAAAGGTTGGACTAGATGGTCCCTGAGGTGCCTTCCAACCTGGGATTCTGTGATTCTGCTAGCATCATATTTATTCAGATGTTTTGTCTTTCCCAAGGGTAGAAAAGTCTGCTTGGTTTTCTTGTTTTGTTTTTAAACTTAAGGTGTTCTACAGAGCTGAGTTTCATGGCTCTGTGCAGGATGTTTAGCTTTGAAGTTAGTAGTAATGATTACTTTTGTGGTAGTTTTAAAGATGTGGAATAATAAAAATAATGGAGTCCTTAATTTTTCAGTTTTATGAAAGTAAATATTAAGTAAATTTTAATTTGTTCTCTTTTGAAAGGAAAGACAAAGCAAAAGGGAAGGCTAGCTTTCGGTGCTTGATAAACTTGGAGTGTAACGCAACAACCACTGAAGGCTTTTCAGTGGTTGTCTGTAACCTGTCTTGTCAGCGCAGCCTCGACGATAATGGTGAGCTCCTGTGCAGCTTCCTCCTCCCAGGAGTCATTTTTATATCCTTCTGTCTCTATTTATAGTGTCATACAGTGAGCAGATATGTTAAATAGCTGAGACCTCTGCTTCTCTGTCAAATTTAACTGAAGCCAATGATTTTAAATATTGTGGAGATAAAAATATGTGGTTTGCAGTACACTGCATTTGCCTAAGGCCTGTTTTCTTACAAGATTAGATTGTTTAGGATTTTTGAGATTTTTTTTCTTTCCTGTTTTTATCCAATTACTTGAAAACCTCCAGATTCAAGTGCATGCGGCCTTTAGTATAAAGTTGTACTTAGGTCCCCCTTTATAATGGAATAGTCCAAATGATGTCTTAGAATCTGTTTTTTTGGCTATACTGACATGTTATGACTGGATGTATGGTTTACTTTTCTGGCAATGCTGTCTGAAACTGAACTAGCTGTGGACGTGCTACCATTGCTTTTGAAAAGGAGGGAGACAGTTGCGTGCTGTTGAGAAGCATGAGTTCACTATGGTTTTGGTATTACAAACCCTCCACGTTTTCTTTCTGTCTTCAGATTTTTTATTACTTTTTAAAAGATTTTGCTGTTTCTAATGCTGCTTGTGGCCCAAAACTTGCTTTACCAGGTGTTTTGGCATCTTTGACATTCAAACCAGAAAAGTAAACGTGTTTTCCTGCATGAGTGAGCAGGACCAGTTAACGCAGAACCAGAGAACGGAATGGCTGGAGCACCTCTAGGAGTCTCATCAGCCAAGGATAAGGTACAATACAGATGACTGCATGTGTCTGTAGGTACCATATATGATAGTCAGAAAAAGTTATTGCAAGATAGGAGCTTTAATTGCCATTTTTCAGCACATTTATTTTTCAACAGTTTTTCTAAGGAGTTCAGAAAAAATATTCTATTAGGGCCCAAATAGCGGGGCCCTAATTAGCTGTCATGTTTTGTACCCTTTACATATTTGTAGCTCCCTCTGGAGTATGTTGGACTGGGAAGTTATATTTTTGGGATGCAGGCTGCCTGTGACTTCCTCCAAAACTGGAATGTGAATGGTGGATGGTCAGGAGAGCATGGTGATGGTGTTTGTTTTTGTTTGCTGTGTTATGATGCTTTCTAGGCAAAGATGTTTCCCAATCGATTTCAGGTAATAATACTGTTTGGGTAGAGAAACGAACCAAACGAGAAGCATAAGTTATTTAGATGTGTAGCAGGGTTGAGTAAGTCTTCAGGTAATTTTTGTGAACCGCTACTTTGTTAATGCTTTGTGCTGATCTGTTGTTGTGCGAAACCAGTTTTCTTTTGAGCGCAAAGTCCTGGGGTAAAGGGCAGTGGCACAGGTGTGACAGGCCAGCTCAGGCGGGAGTGGCAGATCCTGGGTATCTGCTCTTGCTCTGCACCGGCTGGCAGAAGGCTGGTGCATCTGCTTGTCCCATTAGCAGCTGCCCTTCTGGGTCAGGAGCTTTTTAATACAGAGTTCCAGTGAGTGAGGCCTTTGTGGAGAATTACCTCAGTTGGCAAACCATAGGGATTTCTGTCTCTTGCTGTTTGTATATATGATATTGAAACATACGGGGGGGGGGGAATGTTGAAACTAGATCCCGTGTTGCTCTTCTAATTCTTAAATAAGACATGCCATTCCTACTAACAGAGTGATTTTGCTATTTCCACTTACTGGATTTCTGTGGCACTGAGGCATAGCCCTTAGCAAATCACTCAGGATGTCATAATGTGGCTGTGCTGTAATATCACCAATTTGTTCTCTGAAACCTCGGCAGTACTTACAGTGTCTGCAAAAATGTAGAAAATGTATCTCTGAAGTTGAAGGGAAGTGATCTTTTTACAGCTGTAAAAGTGAAGGCACTGAGGATGGAGTACTGTCTAATTTTGGCATTTAATTGATGTGCTTTTGATACACCCTTGCACCTAGCTATAGGAGACTAGCTCCTGTAGTCCTGGGGCAAGAAGGGACTGTTCAGAGCAGGAATTAACCAAGGTGCTGTTATTCTTTCTGACTTCTGGAATAGAATTTACAGTTTTGTTTTGGTTATTGAAGTTTTCTAAATCAGAAAGGGGAAAATTAAAGTGGCAGTGAATGGAATTGTCTACCATAGCAGAGAGTGGAGAGAAAGGACCCTCTGGATTAGAGAGGGCAGAAAAAGCTTATATACAAAGCAAGCACTGCAGTAGAAGAGGGTGTTTGTAGTTTTGACAAACTAATGAGAGAAAAAGATCTGCTAATGGTGAAACAATGAAGTTCAGAAATAGAGAAACAATTGAGGAGCTGAGAGAAACTTTCTTGAAGATTGATGCCGGTGAACGAGAGGGGGCTGAGAAGTTATAGCTGAGTGTGATGTTTGGCTGAGATGAGAAAGAAGTGAAAAGGTAGGGTCTGGATAGTGTTGGATCTTTCAGGTAAGAGTACAGAGTTTCTGAGAAAAACTCAGAACTAAACTAAACTTTCTTTAGAAAAAGTACCTCTTTCTAAACAGGTAACTTAAATTTATTATGTTCTGCCATGTATATTCCCATATATTTTCATACATGTTTTTTGCACTTGATTCTTTATAATGGTTAACAACCTGGAATTTTTGTGAAGCTATGTATGTATTTTTTCAGCAAGGAGATCATTAAGAATTTAAATTCAGGTCCCAGGATCTGTAGGCTGAGGACTGACATATGTTGAAGGCCTAAGGAGAAAGCAAACAGGAGCTAAGGCAGCTCAGCCCCGAACTGGAAGGGAAGGAGGCCATGTACAGCCATGAGCCTGCGTCTTTGGGTGAGATTGATTTGCCTCACTTCAGATGTTTGCAGTTTAGCCTCCTCGGTTTAAGCTAATTGTCTAGGCTCATGTAATAGCCAGTGAAAAGACAGGGATTGCTAAGGCATGACTCATGTGATCTTTTGTAAGATGAGATGAACTGGACCTGCAAGAGAGGATTGTTTCTTTGTGAAATGGAGCATGAGGTAACCCGAATGCATGAAGGTATACATCATGGAAAGCCACAGCTGGGGCAGAACATCACCACGGTACTGGAGGACATGCCAGGCACTGGATACTGCTAGAAGCAAAAGGAAGAGAAAAGGGTTGGTACTCTCTGCTACCTGGGAATCCACCCCAAAACCAGTGGTGGAACAGAGCTCTTAAAGGAGCATAACTTATCTGAAAAAGTGTTGGGTTCCAGTTTTGATTTTTTTGAATTTCAATTTTTTTTAATCTCACTTGGGAGAGAGGGAGTTACGTAACAACCATGTCAGCACACCCACAGCAGCAGAGTGGTGACACAGTTACAGGGCGAGGAGAGCAAACCGAGGATGCTGTTTGCCCAGGAATTTTAAACAAAATGGGCTGCTTGGAGGTGTTCAATTGCAGTGTTGGCCGCTCTAATTTTTCTGTCTTTAATTTTGTGGTAGTCTTTGTCTGCCTTGAAAATGTGGCTTCAGAACTTCTGCAGCTTTTTGTGAGAATCTCTGTTGCTTTTATCTTCTAAGCTGTTAGATGTTATGTCTAGGAAGAAATTCTAGAAATGTGGTTCACAGTTTTTTCTTAACCTTTAAAGATCTTGAATTTGCTTTTTACCTTAGGAAGTTTGGGACCACCTTTGTGGATTTTGGGCACATTGATTTGACGGTGGTGTTATAACGTTTTGATTTAAATACTTAGGCAGAAGTCATCTGAATAGTGGTTGTTGGTTGGTTTGTTGTTTTTTTTTTTCTCCCATCTATAGAGTACCTGTTTGACCTGCTTTTGAGCATACCACTCAAAACTGAGTATAACAGAAATTTTTTTGGTACCCTGAAAAAAGCTGCAAAAGCTTTATCTTTCAATGGAAAAATGACAGCAAGTAGGGTGGAGGTGTAGGTTATTTCAGAGTTTCAGTTTTTATTCACTGTGACTGTATGTGTCTCAAAAGGGTAATTGACAGTGAGAGAATTAGATTATCTGGTAGTTTTTCTGGCCTATGAACATCTAATTACATTTGTTAACTTGCAGTAAAAAACAATTGTCAGAACACAGGGCATGTTGATGTAATTATTTTCACTGTTTATCTTGTGACAGGAAAATGCATACAGGCAGATTAATATAACAATCCCTATTAAATGTTTCTGTTCTGTAAGACTTGGGGAATGGTGCTAATGCAAATGCTCTTCTGAAACTATCCAGCTGACAGTTTCAGAAGTTTCACTCGTCATAGTGAAAGAGCCAAAGGGCAGGGAGGGGAAGTCTGCAAAGAGCTAAATTATGCTCTGGTTTTGCATGGTGAGTATCAGAGAAGGTACTCTGGTAACCCAGCCTTACTGGAGAAAGTTTCTGAAGGCTTTTCTTCAAACAGTTCTGAGATATTCTGGAGACTAAAGTGTTGTTGAACTGATAATTCTTGCCTTGGGCTTTATTAGGGAATGATATCCACGGACAACAAAATTGTCTCTTCTTGGTCTTTCTGCAGCTCTTAGGTGTTTACTGACATTTCTTCCCTAATTATTTCTGACACTTTATTTACTATTGTCCTATTTTAACTGCTTGCTGAGCAGGAGGCTGATATTTTCATGCAGCTGTCTACCATAACTACCAAGATCTCACTGCTAACAGGTGATAGTTTACTCAAGTTCATAATTTTCTTCCTGAAGTTAGGATTGTTTTTTCCCATGTGCGTTATTTGTGATTTAACTATAGTGATTGTTACCTGCCATTTTATTGTCTGTTCAGTCGTTTTTAATAAAGTGTTTAAGTAGTTTTCTGTAGTTTGCCTTTTCATTTATTACATTGAGTAACTTAATATCTTTGGATGTTGTCGCCGCACTGCTCACCCAGAGCAGGAAGGCTGTATTTTTTACATATTTCAGCACAGATATCTCCAGAACTCCACTGGTGACAAGAATTGGAAACATGAGTAGGAGTAAGTGGTCAATCTTTCAATCAATTATTTGCCTGTGCAAGAAGGACCTTTGCTCTTTTGCATACTTAGCGTCCTTGAAAGCCTTAATGAAGGTCTTTGTTGAATGTCTTTTTTGAAATTTGAAGGAGGGGAACTGGATTAGCCTTCTCCACTGGCTTGTGGGTAGAACTCCAGGAGGCTTGTAAATTAGGACATCCCATTACAAAAGCCATACTGACTCTTCCCAACTGGATCATATTTATCCAGATATCTCCTAATTCCATTCTTCATTACAGTTTTTATTAGTATGTACAGCACAGATCTCAGGCTTAAGGTCTTGTCTGCAGTCTCTTAAGTCTGTCACATTTGCCACCACACCATCCTCTACTACCAAGATACTTTTAATTGAGAGGTGACATGCCGTTGTGTTAGTAATTCACTGATTTCATGCTTGAGTTCCTTTAGAATTCCTGGGCTGAGTGCCGTCTGGTCCTGGCGAGTTGTTAGCGATTGTTTTGTTGGCTCCTTCTGTATCTGCTCATCCAGTCAGTGTGATTTCAAACACATCCTTGGAGTCCCCTGCAAAGAGGGGTCCTGGTAGGGGAATCCTGAGAAACGGTGCTGCAATATTGTAGCAATAATGTGACAAAACTCAGAGAGACTTTGTAGGAAGGAAAAGTGATTTTATTTTAATACAAAACCGGTTTCATTCCACACTCTCACACCTGTGTACTTACAAGCATCAAGATACTTCCGTCCATGCAGTTCTGCAATTGGGTACCAAGATGTGTGTATCCAAGTCATTGGTCCAGGAGCCCTTGCAGTGATGTGGAAGACAAGGGGCTTCAGCTGTTGAGTTCTCATCGCAACTTCTGGATCCTTAGTTTGTCAGGCATGTTGGTTAGTCTCCATCTGGTTAGTGGTTAGTCTCTCCATCCTTTCTTACCTCTGCATCATTACGCATTAGTTGCAGTCCTTGTTTTAGACTTCTTTTTCTGATTTGAGTATCCTGAAAAACTGCATGTAAGTGTGCTGCAGTCTTGCTGGCCTGCTAATCTAGGTGTCAGCAACAAACGCTATTCTTATATTTCCCCTTCTGCTGTTTTTCCGTGTGTTTCTTTGCTCAAACATTCCAATTTATTCTCCATTCATAGCAATGTTAATATTTCTATCACGGTTCTTTACAGAGGCTCCCAGGGTCTCATACTGTTACCATCGCTGCAGTGAATGTCTGGTGTATTTTCTGTAATGCCTTTATCTTCCAAGTGCTCCTTTACTACTCTGATCATGAGTTGCCTCCCAGAGTTTCTGGCAGGCTTCCTGTTCCTGATGTGCTTGAAGAAGGATTTATCATTAGTCTCTGCCAGCTGTTCATCAGATTTTTTGTTTTGCCTGTCTTGCTGTGCTTTTACATTTAATTTGCCAGAGTTTATGATCTGCTGAACTGTTTTTTCCTATTTGGGCTTGACTTGAGCTTTTCTGAGGGTAACATCACTCCTACACTGTTTTTGTAACCATTCTGGTTTCCTTTCTTCCTTTCTAAGGTTTTACTTAATAGGAAGTATGTACATGCCTCGTCTTTCCAGTCTTAGCACCGTTAGTAATCTCCACAGTGCCTGCAAAGATTTAAATTCTTTAGCTGGCCCTTTTGGATTCTCTTAACAAGCTTCCTTACTTCTCAGGCTTGCACGCTCTGAAGCTGGGTGCAACTGTAGGTTTATTTTTTGCCTCCACTGCTCCTGCTGGGAAGCTATTGCATGTAGGATTTTTCAAAATCTTGTAGCTGAAAAGCTACTCTATATTTAGGACCAAATCAAGGGTTGCATTTTCTTTTGTAGGCTTCCTACCCAGCTGCTCTGTGAAACAGTCACTGATTTAATGCAAAAAAAAAAAAAAAAAAAAGTCACATCCTGATATGATGGGGTGTTTGTGATCTACATTGAAAGGAAGTGAGCTGAAGTCTCCCATTATAATATTCCACTTTCATCATATCACATTAAGTGTTGCTATTCTGATTAGTTGGTATTAAGGACCAAATACCTTCCTGTTTCAGCCTGGAATCTAGTCCATAAGGACGCTGCTTTAATTGTGGAGATGACAGGTTTATGTATTTGAAGTAAGGGGAACTGAACATACTTGTAAATCAAAGCTGTACTTTATTTAGAATATTCATAGAATGGTTTGGGTTGAGAGGGACCTTTAAAGATCATCTGGTCTGATCCCCCTGCCATGGACAGGGACATCATCACCTAGATCAGGTTGCTCAAAGCCCTATCCAACCTGACCTTGAACACTTCCAATGATGGGGCATCCACAGCTTCTCTGGGAAACCTGTTCCAGTGTCTCACCACCCTCGTCGTAAAATATTTCTTCCTTGTGCCAATCTAAGCCTACCCTCTTTTTAAGGCTGTTTCCCCTTGTCCTATCGCTACAGGCCCTGGTAAAAACTCTGTCTTAATAGCCCCCTTTAAGTATTGGAAGGCTGCAACAAGGTCTCCTTGGAGCCTTCTCTTCTACAGGCTGAAAAGACCCAACTCTCTCAACCTTTCTTCACAGGAGAGGTGTTCCATCCCTCTGATCATTTTTGTGGCCCTCCACTGGACCCGCTGTAACAGGTCCGTGTCTTTCTTGTACTGGGGACCACAGAGGTGGATGCAGTACTCCAGGTCTGGTCTCACCAGAGCTGAGTAGAGGTGGAGAATCCCCTTCCTTGACCTGCTGGCTGCTCAAGTCAAATAAGTGGAGTAATTTTTATGACTGAAGTGCGAATAAGTAAAGTTTATTTAAGGAAAAAAACGGCACAGGTAAGATGATAAATTCTTCCTTTGCATGTTAAAGATGCCTTTACTTAATCCACAATGCAGTGCTGAAAGCCTCTAAAGGTACAAAGAAGAAAAAAAGTGATGTTGGTTCTCTGCAGATTCCTCAAGTAGGCTATTTCTCATCTGTGTGTCTTCCCAAGTACAAGGCATAGTATTCAGGGGGACTTCAACTACTCTGGCAACTTCCAGAAAATAGTGTTGTAACATGCACAGTCTAGCAAAATTTCAGCACTTCTGATGAGCAGTGTTGAAAGCAACTCATGATGAATGTCTTCTGTATTTTCTTCTGACTAAAGGAAGGAACGGGTGGAGGAGGATGGTGAATTGGATGAAAGTCGTTGTTAAGCAATGGCCTGGAAAGCATACTTCAGAAAATCAAAGAACTTGTCAAAGTCTGAGAACAGAAGTTTTAGTGGTTTCTTAAAGACATGCTGTAAGGGCACAAGTACAAACTGTTTCTTTGGGAAGAATAGATAACCATAATTGCCACTGCCTAATTACAAGTTATTCATTAGTCTGAAACTGAAGGAGCCACGCAAAAAGGGGGTATTAGGTCAGCTTTTGAACATGTCTTATAAAAGAATAGTACTCGTGTAGAGACATTATTAGAAGGACTCGGTACAAAACAAGACAGAGCTGGCAAAGCTGCAGCAAGAAAACATTCTGTAAATATGTCAGCAGCAAGAGAAATCACTAAAGAAAGAACTTGTCTGTTAGGCAGAAAGGCTAGAAAGTTACCAGGAGATGTTGCTGCTGTTAGCGTCATTTTTACTTTACTGGTCAGGATTAACTGAGCAGACAAGCACAAGGGCTAAGATGTGCTAGAACACAGCCTAGCATACATACGCAGAGGCTAAAGTTTGGGGTCCTTTCCTAAATACTCTTATGGTGGTTAGAAAGTTTAGGCAGGTGGCTAAAATGGGTTGATGCTATTAGGAACCTTCTTTGAGAATGTGCAGAAGATAACTGAAATTCTGGAAAACTGAAAAAGGACCAACTTAGTTCCTGTTTATAAAGGGAGTGGGGTGGAAATACAGAACAGAACTATAGACAGGCAGATTAATTCCTGGAAAAAATACTGCAACAAACAATTTATAGGCATTTGGAAGAAAGTGAGGTGGTAAGCAACAATCAACATAGATTTGTCAAAGACCAGTCATTTTGAATCAGTTTGTCTTCCCTCTGTGACAGAACAACATGCCTGCTGGATATCGGAGAAGTAGATTTGATATATCTTGACTGTAGGAAAGCTTTTAATGCTTTTCTACCACTCCTATGAACAGGGTGTAAAAATACTATCTAGTCAAAGCTTTCTATAATGTAGACCTAGAACCAAGTTTAGTTATGATTATGCTTGCTTGTTTTCAGCTGCAGAGAAATTCCCAGTTTTGCAGTAACCTATCCCAAGTCTGCTGCTAATTAGTATTAATGCTGTGAACAACAAGAACTTTTAATTAAGATCTGTCCTGCAAAACATAGAGACAGAAGCTGTGTTAGAGAGCAGATGTAATTGAGGGTTTCCTTTTTTAACATAGCAAAAGCTAAGTGTGAAGTTGGGAAGAATAATGAAATACCACATGGGAATTACTTTGTAGCTAAGCAGGGCTGAATAAAAGAATTTTGAAGTTGTAGTTGGTTGCAGCTGAACGCTAACTGGGAACGACATCTTCTTGGAAAACATTGCCATTGGCTGTGTAAGCAGAGTGGTTATATGCAGCACTGGTCTGGTTCAGAAAATACTGAGTAAGGAGTGAAATTGAATGTGCTTCAGAAAAGATGTTTGACTGGTTGGAGACAAGCCAAATGCAAGAGCACCAAGAGCGAGCAAAGATCTAGAAAACTTCCATCACATGGCCCATGGCTGTGGCAGTCTGTGTCTGCAGTTCTTGTTCGTGTTACTGAACTCCCTGTGCTACTGTTGACTGTGAGTTACAGTAAATCTTCCATATAGTAATGGTTTTTATTTTGCCTTTCTATGTAATCTTCATAAAGCTGCATTAAAAGGGGTGGGGGAACCATCATTATTCAGAAAAGGTCCTTACTGAGATTGTAAAACCTAGTACTTTTAAACTGAGAAAGGTAATTTCTTGTGTGGGTAAGTATATTCTGCCTCCATGTGTGACCACAGGCTGCCTTTTTAGTTACACAGTTGCATATAGTTTTCCTCATACAGGTTTCTTGTCTCATTTACTGCATGTCATGAATGCACACAAAACTAGCAGAGGTGTGTGGTCATCCTAATCATACTTACTGTTGCCAGTATTTGGTTTGGTGCAGTCCAGTGTTTTTTAAAGTTTGGGTTTTTTAAACTCATGTGGTTGTACTTCTATAGGATGCAGTATGGATCGCTTCTGCCAGCTTACTGCAAGACAGCAAAATGAGTTTTAGCAGTTTAATATCCAATTGTTCACATTCTCGTTGTGTGGCTTTAGTATCAGAAAATACTTAAGGAACTACTGCCTTAGTATAGTCAAGGAGATGGAATTACTTGTACTTTATTGCTTGTCATAGTTTTCCATGATAGCTGGTGGTATAGATCAGTTAAGCTAACTCAATGGCCATATTAAAAACAGAATGTTCACTACTTGCAGAAGATTAATTTAGTGTGGTAGCTTTTGTTCTTCCTGTTCATGCCATAAATAATATTTTATTACTCTAGTGTAAGGAAATTCATTTAGGTTATATGCTATGCTGATAAAAAGATTGTTATAGGTGAGCAAGGTCTTATTCTGATATTTCTTCAGCTGATAGAACTCCAGTGTAACTAGAAGGAAGTCCTGGTCTGTATTTTGTATATAGAAACAGATAACATTTGTAAGAGTCACTCACACTCTGCGCTGAAGAGCAGTGGGCATGTATTTTTGGAAGGTGACTTTCTTGTCATGTTCTGAACTCTCTTTCAGTCTGACTCCCTGCAGGACAGAATTTTCTGTTATCTTGTAAAAGTGAATGATTTATACCTGCACTGTGCATTTCAGCCCAAAGAATCTTAAAAGTACTTGTAGAAATGCAAAGAGTATTAGATTTGCAGATTACTATGAAAGAACAGTAGTCTGAGCAAAATTGACAAGAACTGCTGTATAGTGCACACCTCTGCTGGATGCCTTTATTTAAAACAAAACAAACAAACAAACAAACCCCAAAAACCCAACACCAAAACCAAATCTATTTCCTCTTTATCACTTGTATGTAAGCCAGTTTCAAACAAGACCTGTGCACTGAGAGGCTATAATTGCTTGTCAGGAGGGATAGAGATGTTTAGGGAATACCTTCCCTGTGAAATCTTTCTTGAGTAACTTAAAGATTTCTGATTGTTAAACTGAAATCCCCAATTTCAGCCATCTTCTGTATGAGATCTACAGACTGAAAAGCTGAGGAGTGGCAGCGGTCACAGCCATGCATGCAGTCTTTCCAATATTTCTCTGTAAGCTTCCGGAGGGTTGTACTAATGAAAGCTCCTGGTGCATCTGCAATGCAGTCTGGAGTGTGACTGCAATTCCCTTTGCATACTGAGCTAGCTTTAAGCCATACTGAGCTAGCTTTAAGCCAGGTGGAGGCTATTCTCTAGGCACAACAACAGAGGTTTTAACCACTCCTTGCAGCAGCCTCTGTTTTTCTTCCTTCCCAGTAAACTGTCTCTGGTGCAGGGGACTGGAGGCTGTGAACAGAAGACTGGAGCCCCTGTTGTAGCAACGGGAATAGAGTGAGCACGCCATGGAGAAACTCTCACAAAGTCTCTGCTGGCAAAAAGAATTAGAAATTGTTGTGTATTAAATAGCTTCCTTTCATTCCTCCTCTCCCTAAAATTTTCTCTCTGTAAAGATGCTTAAACTTCCTAATGGTTAAATACTAAGCTTTGGTAATTCATGCAGATTGTGCATGAAGGCATATTAAAGAGCCTGTCAGCTGAGTGGCCTCTGACAAAAGGAACTGTGGCTGTTCTTGTAGGGTAGCTTCGTAAATTGTCCTGCAATAAACAACAGCCGAACAGAAGAGGATAGCATTTGAGTCAATTATGTTGCTTGATTTTGTCAGCTGGCATATGGTATTTGCAGTCCTTAAATTGGTTTAAAACATAGCTCTCCTGCTGTGCTGATAGCTAAATCTGATTATTCAATGATCTGGCTTTTCCTGTAAGATACCAGAATTAAACGAGGCAGCATATTTATTACAACATGCACCAGGACCTCATCAGTGCATCCTTTAATGAGGAATTTGCGAAACCAGCTTTGTGGAGTACTGGAGGTGAGGTTTGACTGTTCCAATGTAGCTGGCATTTATAAGGAGGTAATAAAAGGTGTCTTACGTGTTGCCCTAGATTTTACTATAGCTTCACTCTGAAGCAGTAGCAAATATCTGCTTACCGATTACTGTGGAACGATTTAGTATTCCTCAGTGCAATATTAAACACAAAACCATGTGCTGCAATATTTGCTCTTCCTGAAGTGTTCATAAAGAAAATGATGACTAAGTTCAGTTCTGGTCTCAGAGAAATTTGCAGACAGACATGGAAAACATAGCGCATTTGCAATTTAAAACTTGCTTCAGACTCTTTTTCTTCCACATTACTTTGTGTTTTTTTCCCAGTTATAAGTTAACTGAAACTATGTTAATCTTTTTTTGTCATTTTCTTATGTGTGGTAAACATTTAGATGGTATCCATCATCATCGGTGCCTTAGAGATGAGAAACATAACAGACGTTTAGCTGCATAGGTCAAAACTCTACAATGAATGGTCTGGTATCATGAGTTGCTGAACAGTCTCATCCCATTCAAGACAAAAATAGTGAATCTCAAATGTGGCAAGTAAAAGGATTTAACTAAAGAAAACACCGTTTTCTAGATCAACTGCTGATTATGCCCATTCACAATATTTGGTTGGTAGTTTAAATACTCCAGTATTAGAGGAGAGCTGCATGGCATTCCTCCCATTTGGTAAACCCATTGCATATCCGCGGTGGTTTTGGAGATGTCAGACTTACAGGTCTTGACAGGGCGTGTGTTTTGCACTTGTACAGAAGAATGGTTAGCTCCTGCTTGCGTGGGATTTACTGCTCATTCACAGTACTGTTGTTCTGTGCATGTGTCGTGGTTTAGCGGCAGCTCAGCCCCACACAGTCGCTCGCTCACTCCCCACCGGTAGATGGGGGAGAGAATCAGGAGGGTAACGCTCGTGGGTTGGGATAAGAACAGTTTAATAATTAAAATTAAAAGAAAACAACAGTAGAAATGCAATGTAAAGGAGAACAACGAGAGGCGCAAAGCCCCGGGGGGGGGGGGGGGGGGAAGGGAGGGGAGAGGGGGAACGAACCGCCGGAACAAACTGCCCGCGCCGCAGCCGCGCGCCGCCCGCCGACCCGACGCCGCGCCGCCTCCGCGCTGGCGCTGCAGCTGCCCCCACCTCAATATATTGGTCATGGTGTCACATGGTATGGAATGAACCTGCCATTGGCCAGTCGGGGTCAGCCGTCCCCACCATGGCCCTGCCCCTCCCAGTCCCCCCCGCCACGCGGCAGAGCGCGGGAAGCTGGAAAGGTAGCCGACCCCCACAGTGAGGAGAATTAACCCCTTCTCAGCCAAAACCAGCACAGCATGTGTGACAGCTTCGGTATTGCTGGGGAGTAGTGCAGGTTTAAGTACCCGGTGACAAGACAGGCTTGAGGGTTTGCAAGAAGCCTCCAGGTTAAGCTGCAGCAGCAGCCGCCAGGGCAATGAATCCAGCCTTTGCCCTGAAGACCCTTTCCTTACATGTGCAAGTTACTCTGAGGAAATGAAGCTGTCTGGAGTATAACTAAACGAGTTCCCCTGGGGGCCCAGATCCAGCCTCTGTACTGCAGGCTGAACAGAGTAAAATCCATGTGATTCTTCCAGCCTGTTGCTGTATAATAGCTAAATCTTGTAGTGCTGTGAGCAGAAAGATTTGTAACTACTGGTTACACAAAAGTACACAGGAGATGGAGGAAGCTGATAGTTATGTTGATTTTAATGTAAAATATCTGTGTATGCCCTGTGTGCCTGATAACTTCTGACTATTTTTGCTGATTGATGAGAATTTTTTTCAGAGTTGGCCTTGGTTGATGACCGTCAACACTGGAGCTGTATACCAGAGTTATGTGCTCAGGCTGAAACATTATGGCATTTGTTCCCTGCAGTTGTCTCTAGCTTGTTTAAAAAGTAATCCAGGAAGCAATTAGTTGTTCTGCAAGGTTTATATTGTGCTTCTGTGTGCGTTAGTACCAAGAAGTTATGACAGTATCTCTTCTTGTGATTCTGTAGTTCTGAGGGACGGACGTGAAGTTTTGTTTCTTCAGTGTGTGCATAACTGCAAGCTAATTCTTCCTTGTATTAAAGAATGGGATCTGAAAAGTGCACCTCATGTTGATTGCAGCTCTTTTTCTTATCAGGTGGTTCAACAACTTGATACCCTCTTCTAATATAAAGAAAATGTTTTCCATAGTTGGCCATACTGGTTAGGGAACTTGCCCAATGCTGGACTCAGTGTCAGAGGGGAAGAGGGGCAGGAGACAGTGTAGGAAATAACTTTCCTCCCAGATTTAGTTCCCAAAACTCAGAAAATACTCTGCTTGCCATATGGATGAAACCTACCCTTTTAGAGTTTCTAGATAGGAGGAGAGGAGAAAATCCAATAATGCAGTGGTTAGAATATTTGCTAGAGGTGCAGGTTTCTCAGGGTGAAGTCTCTGTCATGGCTGACTGACACCAGTAATGGCTGTGACACATCCCTGTTAGAGACTCACCCCAGAATGCTTGTTTTCTCTGTTGAAACTCTCCCGCTGGGTTGCTCAGATCCCAGCTCCAAGTGCCTTGCCTCTGCAAGGAGCGTGTTCACTAGATAAGCAAGTGCTTCACCCAGGAGGTGCAGAAGTGTCCAAGCCCAGTGGGCAGCCTGGGTTAATAAGCCCTGCTGGATTGCTGCTGACTCTGGCATGAAGCACAGTGCAGAGAGATGAAAAAAAACCTGAAAAGTGAGGCTCTGCAAAAATACATTGAGACTCTTGGCAGAGGAGTTTGTAGTCTAATCTGATATCTATTAACTGAAACTCTTTCATTTTAAATAAACAGGAAAAATTGATCACCAACGCTCCTTTCCCAGCTGAGAGTTTGTTATCATGCAGACTTACCGTAGGGAACCTAAACAGAATCAAAGTGGGTACTTTTCATTTGCATCCATGTGTGATTCCTAGGTGCATGCAGGATTTGGCCCATGGATGTAATCCTTGAATTCCAAGTGTTCGATAGCAATTAAAATATTGGGGTTGAGGGAGGGAGGTTAGCAAAGTCTGTGTATGTTCAAAACAAATTGGAGTGAAGAACTGTGAACTAGATGACCTCTAATTTGTTAAGTCTTTCTAAATCCTTCATAAATATCCCAATAAACTTGTTTCATAACTTTCCCCAGTTGTTTCTGTGTTTGTGTGTATATTTTTTTTCCTGAAAACGTTATATTGCAGGAAATGAAAATACTATTCCTGATATTCCCATTACAGTCTCAATAAATATAAAGGCTTTCTGATAATCACAAGTAAAAACAAAAGGAGAAATTTAATGACAAAAGGAGACTTGCTGGTAGAAAGAATAGCATATATTCCTGTACTGTGATTACAAAGAAGAAAACAAATTTATGTTGCTTTAAGTCAGCCTAGGAGCCAAACACAATCCATTTACGTTTTTAAAGGCTGTATATCAGGTGCAACACAAACGAATGTCTGCCCTCCCGTTTCGTTTCTTTGCTGTTCTGTAGAAATAACATTCAGTTTTCGAAGGATAAATGTTGTTTCCTGAAAATCAGCAAAATGGTCATAGTTACTCTGACATCTGTTAAAGGTATTTGAATCTGTCCGCCCAGCGTTTGCTTCAGTTGGTAACACACTCAAGTTATTCATAGTGCAGTAGTGCGTTTGCACAAATATCGTATATTGAGTATTTGTGGACATTAACTGGGGCAGCACTCTAATAATGTCATGCAGTTGCAGTCCCCAGAGTGCAATGTCATGCTCTACAGGGTTGGCATTTGTCATACAGCAGTGATATTATGAACAATCAACCAAACTAAATAAACAAGCTAAATTAGTTTAGTGTTTCTTTCTTCACTTCAGGTCTTATTTAGAAGGTCTTATTTCTTTGGCCGATATCAAAACATTTACAAACTAATTTTGTTTCTATGCTGGAGTTTGTTTTCAGTGGCTCAGACATGGATACATTTTTCCTGGGAACAAACTGTAATTCTTACCACTTTCCCACCCTTCCAGCTGAAGTATTTCAGTTAAATTTTTCAAATGGACTTCCCAGTTGTGGGCGGGAAAGCACAATGTGCCTAGCCTGCAATTGCTATCCCCCCAGCCCTGACTATTGAGCATATGCAACATGGTATTGATTTAAAGGAACAGGAACCTCAGAAGAATGAGGTCTGTGTATTGGGCTGGGAACACCAGAACCGACACCTGCAACAAGGTTTTTGTGGTCTGGGGAAAAATTCAGTTAAGGAGAAAGATTGAAAAAATTAACAGGATTTGATGTGTAATTCTCTCCCAGAAGAATCCTTGCAGGCTGCTGGCAGTGTTGGTGGGTTTTGGAGTGGGTTATGGAAGTTCAGTTTTCTTTGTGGAAAAAAAGACTGGTGGTTGACCCCCAGCACCGCAGAGGTGCTGTTTGTGCTTCACAGGAACCTTGCAACTTCTCTGAACGTTCTGAGATTTTGCAGGCACTTACCATTCAGAAGGTGGGTTTGGTCCATTGTTTCTTTTGAAACCATTCAAGGCTAAGTGTTGGCCAAAGTTTTACCAGAGTCCCCCATTCCCTTATAAAATAAGCCAAAAGTAGGCCCTGTGGGGAGTCAGGCCCCTTGCACGAGTGCTGGGAGTGGGGCATTTTGCAAGGCTCACTCCAGTTTGGGTGATAGGAATACAAATGACAGGTTTTCCTTCCAGGCACCGTGATGTATCTTCTCAGCTGCTCTTCATACTAATGTAATCTTCATTTTCAGACAGATCTTTTACTTTGATTGCTTGTGTCTTAACAGAAACGAAACGTAAAATACCCAGCCTGTCTTAATTTACTCTTCAAGACTTCTGCTGCAGTTCATGCTTTCCACGCTTATAATCTAAACTACAGTGAAGCCACACTTAGGGTTTTCCAGTTGTTGAGGGGGCTTCCTGCTTTCGTTTAATAACATCACGTTGAGTACCTGTTCTTTGTGTTCGCTCATAGGGGTGTTAATGAACTCGTTTTCAGGATAGTCCGAGTTGGCAGGGCTCCTTTTAATTACCTAGAGCAGTGTGTTAAATATTCAGATTTCCTGATAGCTTTCAATGTTTGCTTTAGTGTTTATATAGAATTATTTTAATATTCTTGATATAAGGCAGTAAAATTGAAGAAAAGTAAAAGAATTGACTGGGTGATAAAGTAGGAGACAGACATCTCTGATGGAAATTATCTTATTGCAGCCAATGCTACCATTAAACTAATGGGTGCCTCCAGTGTTGTTGGCTCTGTGCATTCAGATATGCTTAGGCAGGTCTGGTTGCCTGAACATCTCTTCATTAGCAGTGAGAATCCAAAGGCCAAAAGCCAGCCTTCAAAAGACCATGGATTTGGGATCTATACCCCATTGAATTAATCAGGAATTAGGGTGTTCTGAAAACTGAATTTCCTCTGCTGTAGATACTATTGTGCTGCTGTTATTATTAAAAATATTTATTGATATTGCTTTCTTGGATTAAAAGTAACTCAGAAGAAAGAAACTAAAAAATACCATTTCCATTTTTTATCCTGGTTTTGATGCCTTCAGTTTCAAGGGTACATTAACATGGTATGTTTTGTGAATGTTTAGTGAATGTTTAGTGAATGTTTCAGAGCAGAGAGTGATTGCCATGACTTTGGAGGTAGGACTGCAGCATTTTAGCTGCTTGTCTACACACCTGCCTTTTGGCCATAGCATTTAGCTTAAAACAGTCTGTCACAGAGGTGAAATGAGTTATTATTTCTGATTGTCTGTAAATCCTATCCATCTTTCTCAGTGCCTCTGAAAGAAAAGATGCTCATCCATTAAACCCACCTAATTTTCCCCTCAACTACCATGAACAGAAAGGGTCTTGATCCTTCTTGTTTCCACGTGTGTTGGCACACCAAACTTGCTGGTTACTGTGAAGTTGTTCTGCATGACTTTATTGTGATAACTTCAGTTTTCTTTTCCTTCTTACTCGTATTCTTAGTGTTTGCTTGCTAAGCCCTGCATTTTAAGCATCAGTCCCACCAACACTGAAACTGAACTGCTCAAGAAAGCAGCAATACATTGCTTATATGAATTATCTATCTGAAAGGGTTTAATATTGGGAGGACCTGATTTGTAAGTTGTAGACTCTTCATTTGGCTTCAGATCCTAAGTCAAAAATGGCTCAGTGTGATTAAGTTCTTGGTTTTCTCGATATCTGACTCAGTTCTGAAAATGCACATTAGAAGACTAAAGTAATATTTCCTCTGGCCTTTTATTTCACAGCTACTATGTGCACTGCTAATCTTGTAAAAAAACAATATAGTAATGAAAAATAAATGTGGTAGTAGATCTCAATTTTACCAAGAAAAAATTTGTATTGTGTCATAGTGCAACTATTTCGTGATACATGAAAATTTTTACTTGCTACATTTATGTAATTTACTGTTGACAAACTTTTGCTTATCTACTGATAGGTAGGGAACTCACCAATACAATACCGGTGCCAAAAAGAAGTCTTTTACCGGGTTCATAGAGCTGGAGTTGCTATCCCCGTTTAATAAATTTGCCTTGTGTTTGTTAGCCAGGAGTTCTGCCCTCATAATAATATTCTGGCTTGTTACCAGATCTTGGCCTCCTAGGCAGTCCTGATTAGCTTGAGATACAATTCATTAAACATGGCATACAGACACGTTTGTACTCTTTCTTCCCTGAAACAATTTCATCAGGAGTTACCAGTTTTGCCTTGGAAATCAGTGGCTTTTGTCTAGGAAAACAGAAGCTCCATCTAATCTCAGCTTCAGGAGTAGATTTTAGCTAACCGTGTTTGGTTTTTCCAAACTGTGAATCTGCAAGTCCTTCCCACGCCCAGATCTGCACGCACAGATATGCGAAAATCAAAGGGCATAATCTGGTAGAAGTTCTGCTGTTGTTACAGCGTATAGAAGATGATGACAGTTTTGGCTGAAGTACATTTTTCTAACAGGCAGCATCTGGCTTTTAGTATTAAAAGTAAGCCTGTGAATAAAATTCAGGCTACTCACAATGTCTTATCATAGGAGTGTTTTTCAGCAACATTTGTCTTTTAGGCACTGGCTGGAGTGATTCACTGCTAATGATAAACATTTTGCCTCTTTTGCCGAATCCATTGTTTTAATTCTAAAAATGAATCAATGAGAACAGTGCTTTCTATTTACAGCTTGCCCAGCTCAGGTTAATGAGCCAAAACAAAAATATACATGGTATTGGCTGTAAAATAATAGATCATTTGCTTTGAACAGGAAGCACTCTTCTCAGAAGCAAAGGAGTTGTTAAGGCTAATCAGATACTACTTTTTTTTTTTTTTTTAATGGAAGAGCTTTCATATCTTTTTAAGTCCCAGAATCAGGTATATACTAATTCAGGAATGAAATGAAAAATAGACGTATGAGCTACATATTTTGGAGGACAGTGTCTGCTCCATATTCTGTCCTTATTTGCCTCATTAAAAAAAAAAAAAAGTCTTATGCAACAGAAAAGAAGATACTTTTGTCCTTTTGCTTCCCAATGCCTGCTAGTTTTAGGAAGCAAGAGAACAATGGTAACTTCCTTAGGTTACTGTTCTGAGTGTCTTTACTCTGACCCCCCAAACACATTGTGTAACATTGCTTTTTTTGTGTGTTGTTTGTTGTTGATTTTTTTCGGTTTTTTTTTTTTTTTTTTTTTTTTTTAATTTTTGTGTGTGTTGCCTGAAAGTGTAAGGTTCTTCATCAGTCAGTTCAGTCAGTTTTGAGACACTGTTTCAACTACTCCCAGCTGACTTTGGATGCCCCATCCCTGGAAGTGTTCAAGGTCAGGTTGGATGGGGCATTGAGCAATCTGATATAGTGGAAGGTGTCCCTCCCCTTGGCAATGTGGATTGGACTAGATGAACTTTAGAGGTCCTTTCCAACCCCAAACATTCCATGATTCTATGATTTATTTGAAATATATAGTACCTATCCATTTGTGGCAGTTTGTATGAACCTCTCACCTCAGTGTAACAGTACTGCTATAATACATTTTCAAAGTGATCTTAGGTTGACCTTCTTTCTTAGGGGACATTATAGACCATCACTTCTGTTTGCCAATACTTTCACATTTAGATACAGGCGAAGCATTTTAACAGTGGTTGCTGTTTTCTCACTGATACCTCTGCTCAAAGGGTGTTATCCATAGCTTTGCACTCTCAGTAAGGCTGCCCTCTTCATGGGGTTAGGCAGTTGGAACTAAAAGGGAGTAAAGCAAATCCATGTTGAATAATTCTGCACACAACAAACAGGTACAATGTCAGTAACTATTTCACCTACATCTTGATCTAAGAAAGGTAGTTTATGCAGAGAAGTCTTGTTCTCCATTACAGCTCTTACCACAGTGAAGAGCTACTCTGCTGGAGGTTGCATTGCAAAATAGGTGGGGGGAAGGGGAAAGGAATAGGAAGAGGTGCATGTGTAGGGTTACTGTTAAATTTTTGGGTCATGTGTCTAAGTGTCTACACCTGAAATACCAGTGATTAATTTACATTAAACTTTGGAGGAAAAATGTTAATGTCAGTACCTCCAAAAAATTCACTAGGGTCTTGCAGTAAGTTGTATTACCTTGCCTGCCATTAGTAAGACTGGAACGCATTATTAACTTTCTCCTTATTAATCTTTTTTAGCCTTTTGCCAGGAAGTGAACTGCAAACATGATTTGCACTTTGCCAGCAGTTTTTAAAATAGCTGCTTGTTCCATCCCCTTTTGATTTTAAAAGAAATCAGTCTTTGAGATGTTTTAGATACTTTTTTTGTTTTTAATTCAACATTATAAATAGTACTCCAGTATGAGTCAGTGCTTTGGTATCTGCCTTTGTAGTGGTTTAGCCCCAGTCAGGAACCAAGCACCACGCAGCCGCTTGCTCACTCCCCCGTGGTGGGACGGGGGAGAGAATCGGAAGAGTAAAAGTGAGAAAAGTCATGGGTTGAGATAAAGACAGTTTAATGGGTAAAGCAAAAGCTGTGCGCGGAAGCAAAGCAAAACAAGGAATTCATTCACTCCTTCCCATGGGCAGGCAGGTGTTCAGCCATCTCCAGGAAAGCAGGGCTCCATCAAGCATAAAGGTTACTTGGGAAGACAAATACCATTCCTCCAAATGTCCCCCACTTTGTTCTTCTTCCCCCAGCTTTATATACTGAGCATGACGCCATATGGTATGGAATATCCCGTTGGTCAGTTGGGGTCAGCTGTCCCAGCTGTGTCCCCTCCCAGCTTCTTGTGCACCCGGCAGAGCATGGGAAGCTGAAAAAGTCCTTGACTAGTGTAAACACTATTAAACAACAACTAAAACATCTCCACATTATCACCGCTGTTTCCAGCCCAAGTCCAAAACACAGCCCCATACTAGCTACTGCAAAGAAATTTAGCTCTATCCCATCTGAAACCAGGATGGCCTTTTATCAACTCCTTAGTTTGCTTAGAAAAAAGCAAAACTGAATTTACTGTGTCATGGATGCCAAATGTTGTAGACTTGATGCTGAGGGCTGAGCACTTCAGGTGATTTGTTAGCAGCCCCTTATAATAACAAAAGAATTTTAAACTGAAAGTTAATTTCAAAGATGGTTTACGAGAATGAAGAGATGAAGGAGTCCCATGAGATCCTTACAAATAAGATTCTTGTGGTAGGTGTGAGCTGTGTGGTGGATCAGAGGCAGAGGACTGTAAGGGCAGGGGGACTTCTGGGGTGAATGTACTGTGTAATTACATAATGTAACCTGTGATGATGCTGCTTTTCTCTTTGTGGTTTTATGGATGAGTCATCAGTTGCAAACATGAAATCAGATGCTTGCCTGAAAAGCTAGGGACAATTAAAAAAAGCAAACTTCAGCGTGGGATTGAAGCACAGTCTAGGCTATTCTAATGTCTGTTTGATTGTGCCCTAAGCTTGGAAGCTCCTGATCTTCAGTTTTTCAAACTAGCTCTCCCCCATCATAGGTGATCTGCATTTCTGTGCATGACCGGAGTGCCACAGGCTTACCGAAATATAAATTAATAACAAAAGCATACCATGGTTATAGTAACTGACATTTAGGATTTCCTTGCTCTTGAGTACACTAATATCTGAGCTAGGAAGATTATGGTCCTTTGTGTTAGCTGGCTTTCTAAACTAGTAATGATCTGTGTTGTGCTTTGCAAAGTGGAACAGCTTCATTATGGGGTTAAATGCTGCTGCCCAAAACAGTTTGATGGGGTGGTTAGAACACTTTCCTGAGGAAAGGGAAATATTTCCTTTAACTATTAAATACTGCTTGTATACTACCATTGATAATTAAAAAGAAGTACTCTTTTGTTTCTTCTCCTGTATGGAGAGGCTTTAGCTTGTGAATGAATGCTTGGAGTAAAGCATTTAAGATTGGCAGAGGTGGTATTTAAGGTACATCTCTCCCTCCCCCCAGTTCTTCATGTGTCATTTTAATTGCTCAGATACTCCATTGAGTGCATTTAGTCTCTTCAGACCCTGTTCCTGAGAGATATTATGAAGTACTGTAGAGATAGCCCATAGAGGCTTCTGTTTCTACTCTGGAAGATCAGTGCCTCATTAGTCTTGGCCAACGTTTTGTTTTTCTTGAGTACACCTGAGGTTGTTTCTGTATGCACACTTTTTGCCTGCCTACCAGGAGCTCTCTTCCTGCCTGCAGTTTTCAGTCCCCTTGTCACATCAGTGATTTTTTTTATTTCCTTTGTCCCTAAGGGTGTAATCACAAAAAAATGCAATGAAGTCAAACCTGGCTGGTTCTGAGATACTGAAACCACAACACAGGTCTGGCGAATACTGCAGGGATGGTATTTCTGTGAGTTGGCGGTGAAGTGCTTATGTACCCAGCAACATATGAGTTCGCAGTTCCTACCTTCCAGTTCAGGAAAAAAATAAATTGCTACAACCAGGCAGTGTACACTTGAAAGTGTATTTCTGTTCATAAAAATTAGCAATATTTTTGCTACATTAGAATTATGCTATTATATTATAGATCTCTATCTCCTCCATGCAAATTTTTCCCAAAAGATTATAATGGAGGTATTATGGTTCTTTTTAACATCCAAAAGTTGAGAAATATCTAATATATTGCTCTGGTTTTCCTAAATATTCCACTTTCCCACCTTCTGTAACTAAAAAGTTTCTCTTCCGTAGACATGGGGAAGAACTACGTGTATTTCTCTACTCTGATTTACTGCTGTACAGTCAGAAGCGAAGGTGATCGGTCAGTCAGTGGGAAGTTTTTACTGGCAAGAACTTGAATCATGTGTTTGGTCTAGACCTTCTTGTGTCACTAAGGGACTAGGTCCACCAGGACCTGAAATGGCAGCACCCGTAAGAGACCGCAACACTCCTCATTGCAGAACATTTACACGAGCTCTGAAGATGTTGCCTGGAAACATGCCGCTGTGCTATTCTACAGTTGTACTGCAAAAGACACACAGGTTATCTACTTCCATCCAGGACTATGCTGCGGAAGTGTAGCAGTTCTTGCAATAACGGGTTATCTGAAAAGCTTATCAGGAATGGGATGGAGCTCACTGCTGATTGCCAGCCAGCTGTCAGCTCACTGAGCCTTGAGCAAGAATGAGCAATGTGGGTCCCAGGGTATAAGCATGCTGCCTGCTCAAGCTGCCTCTGCTCATGGAGTGGCACTGAGTAAAAATTTTTGGTGTTATTTTTAATTTCCCAGCTCTTCTTATGTTTCTGCTTTGTACCTATCTAGAACTTTAAGAGCTAGAGTAAATAATTAAATAAAATTAAGGTGGTCCTTATAATGATTTTTGAGGCTGGTACTTTCACATGCAGGATGTCTCTAGAACCAGCCTATAATGTTTTACCTGCTGTGGGGATTGGTGCAAAGCTGGAATACAACACAGTTGTTTTTCCAGCTGAAGGACTGGCCAGCAACCAAGTTGCAAGTGATATACTGTTTGTTGTGATCAGTATATTGTATGCTGTCTGCTTATATATAGGTTGAATGACATGCAGTCCCTAAACAAATCCTCTTGTTATTGCCTGTGCAGATGTGTTTGATGCTGATGGGTCGACTGGACTCTCCCTGTATTTCTACTTCTGAACTTAAATAGTAAAGCCCTATGCAGGCTGTTTTCCCTGTCCTGAGTTTCTCACCAAGTGAATGTACTTTTAAAATGCATCCCCAGCCTTGTAACCTTCCTTTCTGTGTCATTGGAAGAATTTCTTTTTCCAAAGCCCAGGTCCATTAGTCAGTTTGCCCAGCAGTCCATGAAGAGCCGTTATTACTTTAAAACTTCATTGGCTTTTCACTCTGAAATAGGATGACAGTGTCAGTACCATGCTTTATGGGGCCCATGATTAGACAGGAATGCAAATTTAGTGGGACACTTAGTGATGGGGTGAGAAAAGGTTTCAGTTTGGATAAAAGCAAGAACATTTAGAAAGTTCCTCAATGACACTGTTTTCTCATAAACTGAGGAGCTGTCACTTTATGTGATTTTTTTTTTTTTTTACTATTCAAAAGGCAGATGTGGCTATAAGGGGAGTGGTAAGACATTTTAAGATACTTGGATCAAAATCTAGTAGGCAGAGAAGTTAGGGCAACAAAATTCTTTCACAATTGATATTTGACTTTTAAACTGTGTTTACTGGTAGATATATATTTGTGCATTAATTGAGTAATAAAAATTCAGCAAGGAATTTATTAGATAACCAGGTCTGAATGCAGCTATATAAATTTTCTGTATTTTGGCTAAATTAAGTGTTTTGCTAAGGAAAAGAGCAACGTAAAGTTTTACTTGTCTCAGCTACCTGCTGTGCCTCATTTGAAAGGGCATGGGGGTAGCCTAGCTTCACTGGTTGACAGTCTTTGAAGAGGTACTTCCATTTGAAGTCTCTGGTGGTGGGTTTTTTTTTTTTCTTTGTGATGCTTGGAGGTAGGGGAGAACACCTGTACACTAATATTCTATGAACATATGAAAAACTCAGTTACTGGGATTTTCTGGATTGGGATTATTGTTTTAGAAAAACAAGCTAAATCTGTATGCTACTGGTTCCCTATAGGCTAGAGACTCTAAGAGATTAGTACACAAGAAACTAGAGATGCTGAATAGTGTACAACAGTGTCAGCTTTACATGAATTACAAAGAGAGAATATTTCGCTTATGTTCCAGCAGGCAAAAAAAGGTACAGAGGTAGAAGAGAATAAAGGAAGGGGTGATTCATCTCACCTATCACTAACTGTCTAATGTTCAGTGTCTAGTCTAAGCTAATTTTTTAGAGATAAGTAGATATTTCCACAGGGCAATTCAGTTCCTCTTGAAATAAGCTGATATGACTGATGCAGTGAATTACCCTTTTGGGTTTGCTGTCTTCCATTAACTATGCTCTGTCTTCAAACAAAAAGCTGAAACATTTCTGGACTTGCGTGATAGATTTGTTTTTAAAGTCACAGGGTAGTCTTCTAACTTCTAATTCTTTCATTCTGTAAAAAAACCCCTCACTTCCGTCCAAACCCCAAAATACTCTGCTCCACCCTCTCTTGTAAGGTCTTAGAAGTAGTGAGAATATTAAGCAGATCTTATAATCTATGGTTGTATTGTTGTTTAAGCTCTGTAGGAACTGGATGCTTAAAACAGCATATTGGTCCTCTAACAGTTAATGGTCTGAGTCTTTTTTTCTCTCTCTTTATTTGGTGGTAGGCTTTTTGTTTTGTTTAGGGGTAGCGGGAGAGCTGGGGAGGGAAAGAACAAGGCATCTCCTAGGCAGAGGTGCAAATGCAGTGCTGGCTCATTGCATGCTCTTAAATCACGTTTTTAGTCACATTCTTTAGCTTCATCTAGAAATCTTAGCCTTGCTATTGATTCTGAAGGAAAGAGATGAGTTTTCAACCTACATCATGATGACTGCAAAACTGGCACAAAGACTCAAAAGACCCAGAGCACTTTACCTGTTGTGCCAGTACTCTCTCCATCTTGCTGCTGCTACAGAGAGAAATTTCATAATCATCACCACACCAAGCTCAGGCATTACTTTTCTACAAAATAGTATTTGACAAGAACAAGGATTTTCAGAGTCCACTAAGCCTGCAGAGTATTACCTTGACTGTACCATCTCCTTTCCTTTGTAGAGTGCAAGTCTTGAAGACTGTATAGCTGCCATATCAAACTGCTTGAATAATTAATTTGCACCACCTGCATGACCAATGCAGTTACCTGCTAAGATGCCATCTTACAGCAACCTCCCCAACACCAGCACCTTTCTGAAAAGGTCCTATCTGTACTGTACGTGCAGTCAAGATGGCAGATTATGAGTTCCCCAAACAGGTCTGTTGCTGCTGCCTTGCTTGTGGCAAAAGACTGTCTGGAGGCTAATACAGGAGTACTAGGAAATTGCTTCTTAAAGCTTGTTAGCTCAGTATGAATAATTGCATGCAGAGCTTTGGGTTGAAAGGTCTGGAGGTAAATTTGCTCTGATGCTGCTGCATCCCTTGAGGGGTACATGAGGACTGCGATCATGGCTCGCAGCCTTGCTGGAGGCCAGGAAAGATAAAAGGAAGCTCATATAGAATCAGTTATCATGATCCAGTCATCTCATATACACATACTTGATCATCATTCTACATCTTCATCACATGTCAGGCTCTTGTCACAGGCTGATTTTAGTGATCTGAAAGTATTAAAAAAAAATAGGAAAAATGTGCTGGAGAATTGATTATTAGTTGTGACAATGATATGTATTATTTTGACTGATTATGCAGAGATAAGAGGACTGTTTGGAACATTGTAGGAAATAAATGTTGAATTAACCTATAAAAAGAATTTCAAGAGAGGGTATTTCTAAGATGGAGTGTGTAGTAGAGGGGGAGGAATGAAGAGCTGCTTCCAGAGAGCAGTATTGTGGATTAAGGCAAGGGGCTCTGCTGGACGTCTGGGACATCCTGGGTCATCCAAGTCCTAAGAAAGGGGATGAGCTGGAAGCAAGCTCCAAGCATTATGTGCTTAACCTTTTTTCCTCTGCTTTTTGAATGCTTTAGGGGAGAATGAACAATGTCAGTTTGGAAGGAAGTTGCCATTTTGAACTGTTTAATCAGTCAGTGGTAACAACGAAGAGAGTCTTACAGTTAGGCTTGTCATAGGTTCCCCCAAGAACTGTAGAGGTGCAAGGTGGTACTTACAAAGATATGAAGGCAGAAGAAATTGTCTTCAAGGAGTGTAAAACAATTCTTATTAGAAGTATGACATCTATAGAGGTACACACAGAATCCCCAGTAGTGGTAAGCAAAAGAACATGGACGCGTGTTTCTGTGAACCTTCATGGCATCCACACTGCCACTGATGGTATCATGGTATATGGGTTAATTTCTCCTAAGATTAAATTTTGTCATTCACCTTCCCCCTTGACCTGCCTATGGGCTATGGGATATATTTGAAAGAGGGGCACAAGTGACTCTGCTCCTGGATTTAATGTAGCATCTCCCGAAACAGAGACACATTTCTTAACAAGGCAATGTTTTATTTTTTTTTCCTGAAAAAGTTGTCTTCTGGCAAAGATGACTTTGAGCACTTTTGAAAATTCTTGTCCTGCATGCTAATGCGGGATTCTGTATCCCTCATTCAAAACTTAGGGCATATTTGATGTATTACAGATCATTAAAAATATATAATATTGCAAGGATTTTACATCAGTCAGAGTAATGGCTTTTCATAAGTTAGTCTTATATATCAGTGCCTGGATGTATCACATTGTCCCCACATTGAAATAAACCACAATGGTATTACAAACATGACTTCTTTGCCAGTATGGTACATTTTGAATAGTCATCTGAACTCATATTTCACGTTTTATTGGTGAAAATTGTACAATTTCTATATTTGAATGAGAAAGCCCATGAACCTGCCAAGTAATTTTTTTTTTTCCTTTTGCTCTGCATGCACAAATGTGAAAGTGTTCCCCTCAGCAGCTGTCATTTGGTTCACTTGTCTGTGTGCATCCTGAATGACAGTCAGCAACACTGAAACGTTTAAGTGAAGACTATGGCTCCGTCTTCTGTGAAAGGGGAACATAAAAACCATCATTGTATGGTTTTACTCCCTTCCAGGTATCAGAGCGGTGAATGACTAGCTATAACCAGGGCTGTGGTAATTCTGTCCTAAATCTAACCTCCTCTACCTCAAAAAAACCCACCTGAAACCCTATAAATGCACAATTGGTAGAAGCTACCTCACTGGGAGGAACCTCCTTTTGCATTGACAAAACATCTATTGACAGAATTACTTAGCAGCAGTTCCTGCAATACTGTAGAGACTGACAAGCGGTATGGTTGTTTAATGACGGGAACAATTCTGAAGCTTTTGGCTGACATGTCTTCTGTCCTTATTACATTTTGAGCAGTTTAGTTTCCAAGGCAACTGCTCATGTCAGCATACAGATGTGCTTAAAGCTATGGGAAGACATTTCCCAACAAAACCTTAATTTAGTGACAAAACATAAAGGACTAACTCCTGTCCTTCTTTCCAACATCTGCAGAGAATTCAAGATTTCCTGTGAGCCCACAGCATGTCGCATTAATACAGAGATTTACCAGAGGGGAGTGATTGGGATGAATATATCATGATATCAAGTGAGGAATGGTATTTACTGGTGGAAAATATATACTTTTGATTAGATGTCTTCACAGGGAGGACTAGAAAGTGAGTAATGAAGAGGTCGTAACCATTGTCATTAAGGCATTGTTGTGGTGAGGTTTTGTCTTGGTCTTGGTTTTGTCTTCCTGTTGGAAAGAGAAGACTGGGTTATTATAGAGCAGCACATCCTGAACACAGTACACAGTGCCGTGGAAAGTGCGGTACTTGCTGATGGTGCTTTTGCTGGACCTATATTTCTCAGTCAAGTAGGTTGTTTTCTGAACTAACTGGAGCTGCTTTCTTGAAGGGGTAGAATAAGGCAAATAAGCATCCTAAAGCTGTTTAGCTGATGAGCTGTTACTTTAATGGCTGTAGCTCAAAAGTGCAATGAAGTACAAGATAAGTACTATTTCCAGTGCCTTGTGAAACCAGTAGGAGGACTTTGTCTGTAACAGGGCACGGTGGGTATCTATTAAAGAAAAAATGAGGGGAAATTATCCATGGGTGCAGAGATTAAAAGATCAGAAAGATCTGTTGTGGTCACTTACCCCTATCTGCCATGTAAAGCAGAACAAAGGGGTTTACTGTTCTTGTTTTGCCTCCCATGCCTGCAGCTATATTTGAATAGCATCAACTATAGCATAAACACTGATATTTAAAAAGTTCCCAGTGATTGAAGAATCCACCATAACCCTTGGTAGTTACTGTAAGTGACTTAGTATTTTCCTTTGAGAAATACGGTGCACATTTTGGTCTGAATATACCCAGCTCCAGCTTCCAGTAATTTACCTTGATTAGGTCTTTGTCAGCTAGGCAGATATTCTTCAATAATTATGTTTCTGTTTCCTGTGTAGCCACTTAGTCTGTAGCCCTTTTTACCTTCTGTTTGACAAGATGAATAGGTAGGTCTCCTTGAATGTTGTAGGAAAGGGTATGTTCTGATCCCTCAGTTGTTCTACTGGCCGTTCTCTAAACTCTTCAACTTACTGCCACTCTCCTAGAGCAGTCAATGTTCCAGGAACATCTTTGTTAGCCCAAAACACAGAAATAGCATTGCCTCTACACCACTACTGGAGATCCTGTTTTGTATATCCAAACGCTCTATTTGCTTTTTTTGGTCTGAACATTACAGCAAGCACTAATGTTTATCAGTTCACCCATCAGAGGTAGCACACCTCACTTAAAGCAATGATTTCCACATTCGCAAAACATCAGATCAGTTTAACAAGACCTGTTTTCCATAACTGTGTCTCAGTTGTCATTCATTATGTTTCCTTCTTTTAATTGCTTGAACGCCACATCAGCTACTGTATTATTTGACCAGAACCCAGTGTCTGATCGATAAGACTTCTTTATTATCCAGATAGCCCTGTTCAGCTCCTTTGGATGTTGGGCTGGACCCTTTTCCCAAACTTTCTGGACTTTTTTTATTGCTTCAGAGCACCTCACTCAGCCCCTTTTAAAAGTCCTAAGTGTAAGGTATCCCTAAGTTAACTGATTCAAAACCCATACTGGAGCAGCTGTTTTTTAGCATCGTCCTTTGACAATGATGGCAGGGGCATTATGTTATCCTTTACGATGAAATATTTCAGCCTATGTCCTGTTTTATATCACTTAACTAACAGCTCGCTTGAAAAAGTTTATCCTTTTTACTTTCTTTTTGCTTTGGCTTTGGGAAGAGAACTCGGAGAAATTCAATTTTCCATTCCTTCTTTATGTTATCTTGCATGCTTCCATGCTGTGCCAGGCTACTAGATAGCAAACTGACTCATTTGTTAACCCTACAGTGCTACTAGTTTGTAATCCTGAATTTTCTGAAGAGCTTCTGTGGTTCTTGTAATGCTAGTTCTTATCCTTCCAAATGTTAGTCGTCTTCTAGTATATAGCCACCAGTCAGTACTCCTTTTTGGTTACCGGCCAGCGTCGTGCTGAGCATAGAAGAGGAGGAAAAGCCTCCAACTCTCTCCAGCAAAGCTTTTTGCTGCTCTCCCCAGCTCTGGATATCACTCCACAATATTATTGACAAAGCTTTGCTGCTTTCATTAGCCCCTTTGCTTAAGCCAAAAGGGACGAACAACTGGCAGCTATTCAGTCACTGCGCGTAGTGGCCAGTAGTCGAGAGTACAGAATCTCAGGGATGGTTTTGGTATGTATGTTGCATTGTACCAAATATATATTTGAGAAAAGCAGTTACTAAAGAGATGTTCCTCAAGCAAAACATTTTCCAGTTAACTAGAGGATCGGATAAACTAAAGAGGATACTTGCTTTGCTTCTTTTGTGTGTAGGAGCACCTTACTCTTCTGGGCAGTTCAAGTTCTACAAGAATTCCTGTAGATCAGGAATGATCAGACGGTGTTATCTTTGCTTCTAAGAACTTCACAAATGTACATAGGAAGATTGTTTTTAAATCTTTCTGTATCAATTTGTTAAACAAATGTTTGCTAATGGAATGGAAAGTGTATTTCAGAAGGTTCAGGAATATTAGGAAACCTGTAATCCGTTGTACCAACTGCATCAATTTACACTTATGAAAGCTAATATTTATGGAATTATTGCTTCTGTTGAGGAGGAAATTGAGGAAAAAAAAATGGCTTTGGTTATGGTGGGATGCTTCCTTTTAAGAGGAGCAGTTTTAGTGTCATTGAGGCACTCTTTTGTCTTTCCCTAGAATATATGCATACCACGCTGGGTGAAGGGTAAGTTAAAACCTAATTCCTAACCTTGGAAGAATTGTACATTGGTTATGATTAAGCCCCACATGAAATCCCAAAAGCTGCGTACTTGAAGAGGTAGTGCTCAGAATATTAAAAGCAAGTGGAGTCTCAACATGAAGGGGGGTAAAGCAACTTCACGTGTCACCTCTCTCCTAATGCTGCTGGTACTGAATACTGGGATAGATTCAGGTTAAAACTCATAAAGAAAGGTAGAAAAAAGGCTTCCTAAAATTATGTGTTGAGATTCTTTGAAATGTTTAGGAAGTTATGAACTTCAAGAGTATTTCACTATCATGTTCTGCTGTGCTGTGGAGATTGCATGGCTGTGGAAGTTAAACTCTTGGCCCTGTTCATCCCTTCAGTTGCTGTAAGTTGGTGATTCAGGGTGGTTCAGTAGTGTCACTGGAACAGTCCTGTTTACCTATGAACAAAACTGAAGAGTCAATACTTTTAAAAACATTCTTTAGAAATAAATCTTAGTTCTGCTACAAATGGGATGTGGACACTTTTAATTTCAAGGAACAATAACAATACTGTTGAAGAAGTGGAGGGTTTACGTTCTTATTTTTTGTGCTGTTTTTTTTCCAAGATGTTTCCAGTTCATGTTTGTGAAGAATTTTTCTACTGCAAATACAAGTAAGTATTCGTTGAAATGGATCATGACAGCCACTTGCAAACTCAAGCTTCAAGCCTGTAACTGATCATGAGGAGTTTTCATTCTGTGGGAGATTCTGAGATGTCAGAATTTTCTGCTTAATTGGGACAAAATATCAATCTCATTTGAGAATGGAGCACTTCAAAAACTTTGGCAGTGTTTTTGTTTAAAATATTGATGAAATTCCTATGTTCTCACAAAATGTTTTAATTAAACCAAATCCTCATTTCCCAACGAGAAACATTCTGATGTTTTTTCAGCCTGTTTTACACAAGAGCACAAAACACCGAGTTAAAATCTACTTGTTACAGTAGGAATTAATTTTTTCATGCATGACAGAATTGGATTTTGGGTACTTAATTAGAATTTCTTTATCATGCATGAAAAAGAAGCCATTCAGTTGCAAAGTTGTTGGTTTGCAAAAATAATATGACCAGGTTAGCATTTTGCTATCTGTTTTGCACCTCTATCTCCAGTCCCTTATCAAACCAAATGAGATAACTGAGCCCCTCTGCTTAGGAATCTCACACTAGTATCCTGAATTTTCCTGAAAATAAACACCAATGCATTTTTCAAGTCTTACGCAAGTGGTACTGAGGAAGTAGATCAGCAAAGCCCTGTTTGGAGCAGTTAGGTAGGCAGAGGGGTAGGGTTCTCACCATTAGACTTTTGATGCAGCAGGGATCTGGGGAGAGAAGTACAATCACTTGGTGCTGCTTTTGGAGTGTGTTTCTGCTGAAGGCACCACTTCGGTGTACATTCTCAGCAGATGTATTCAGAGTTGTGCCTGCTAAGTCTACTGACAAAAAATGCATTCTTTATTTTCTTCTGGCTGTTAAAATTTAGGGCTGAACCCAGCCGTCCTGTGAGCTGGGAGAGGCACAGTGAGTACGGCACATCCACGCACCTGCAGCTGTGCTGTCCCCTGAAGTGCAAGGGCTGCCTACCGCTGATGGGGCTGAGCCAGCCCGTAGCTGGGTGGTGTGCTTGGGTCTGGTTTGGCTCAGTGTTTGCACTGAGATTGCCGGCTTACATTCTAGATGTAGGAACTTTTTGCCATCAAAGCAGGAACCAGAAATACTTGGGTTTGATTCTAATCATGTTTACAAGGTAACAGTCAGCAACAGTTTTCTGTTAGATTAAGGGGAGCTGTTCTGGAAGTTTAAAGCAGCATTAGGCTTGAGTTTAACTATTCCAATTGTTAACTATTTTAACAATTCCAATATAAATGCAATTGAACAACTAGTTATTTATAACATGTATCCAAACCATGCTGCCATTCTACTTTGGCATGTAACCATTGTAGCTAACCCTGTCCAGTTATGTTGCTCAGTATAACAAAATCCATGCTGGAAGAGCGTCCTGAAAAACTTTGGCCAGGGAATGGTTTCAGTGCCAGGATCATACTCTTTCTCCTAGCTTAAGAGTTATTCAAGTGGCAGGAGCCTCTGCTTCTCTTTGCTGAAGCCCTCTCTGAATACAGAAATTTTTCATTTTCCTGTTCCTTTGTAGGTGTTTCTGCTTGCATAAGTTTACCACATCTACTGGAAAACCTTAATATCACCAAGCATCAAACAGCTGCTTTCTGTGCTCTTCTCCCACAGAAGGAGCAAAACTATAGAAGTGGAGCTGAAAATTGTCAGTGTTTAGGGATAGTCTCCAAGAATGGTTTGTCATTAAATGCAGATCATGGGACTTTATTATTATTACAAACTGCTATTGAGGACTTCTGACATGCTTTAAACCTCCCTTGCCTGTGTAGTAAGGGGACCATATGGTGGCTTGTTTCCTGTGTAGTTATGAAGACTTCATTATTTATTTTTCAAGCTAATCTTAACACTTTAGTTTTGCAAGCTTAAAAAAAAAAAAAAAAGGAAAAAAAAAAAGTCTGGACCACCCAGTGGGCTAATTTTTAGTTAAAGTAGGTTAAACAGGTCCAATCAGAAATAAAAATATCCCTTTTGATGACAAACCAAGGATTTGCAGGTGTATTATTGTGGGCTTTTTTTCCATTAAAAGATGTTTATTCGCATGTTGATTTTGCTGTGTAATAATAAGATCCAACTCTTCCACCATATCAGAGGTTGGGCTGTTCCTACACCACCTTTGCATTGTTTCATTGGAATTCCTTTTCCTTCCCGCTGTGCTCTTTGATGGGTTAAACCGCTGAAATTATTTTTCATATACACATAGTGGTGGTAATTTATTTTTTTTTGAATGATGCTACTCTTAAATCTTAGAAACAATGTGTCAAATTGCAAGGTTTAGATTTTTGGAGTCTTGGAAAGCAGACAAGACTGTTGGGCAATTTTTTAAAGGAAGGCATATGGAGTGATGGTGTAAAGTGCTATACAAGAGAGTATTCTTTCAGACTTGTATGCCAAGTAGCTGCTACCACAGAGTTATTAATGTGTTGCTGTGATTCAGTGCTGTCTTTTGGAAAATCAAACTGTGGGGTGCTTCTTTGGGGTGCTTCTAGTCATCTGCAGAGTTTAGCTTGTCAGAGTATGAGGCAGTTTTATCTCAAAACCAATACTTTTCTTTGAAGGCATGTGTAGGATTTGAAGGGACTGGTGTTCTGGGTTTAGACCAGAAGCAGAAAATTTCCTTAGACAGGACTTCTGGAGATGTACGGGACTGGGAATGGCACACAAATTGGACACTTAGCTGTTCTTCAGCCACACAAGTGGCAGTGCTTTGGACTGAGTTGAAATGCAGGCAGTATGGGTGCAGAATAATCGTAATTAGAAGCTCTTTGGAACAGAACTGCAGCTCTGAGTTAATCTTCTGCACTTCTTAATATTCTAGTCAGCTACAGGGAACACTGCTGCAGATTGGTCCTGCTGCAGCTTTTTGCACTGGCAGCGTCTGGTTTTCAAGCTGGTGTCCAGAGTCTTGCCTTTGTAAAAAGCATAAGACATTTGTGTGTATAGTGCTTAGAGAGACACTAAGGAGGACCACAGTTTGTGAAAGTCTTACGGACCTCGCATTTGATGGACGAGTTTAATAGATAGCCACCCACCAGAGCTCAACACCAAGGGTGAGGGTTTGGGGTTAGTCATGTAACCTGCATTGCACAGTAGTCATTACTCTAGTATCTTTCATATATAAATCCTCTGCATTTCATTTTCGTTTTAAAAATACAAACGAACAAACAAAAACCCCTAAAATAACCTGTCACATTTTTATCATTGTTTTGGGAACTCTGTGGATTAATTTTCTCTAGGTATTATTTCTGGCATATAGGGTTGTCTTTTTAGACGTCAGAACTGCTGCAGTTGCAGCTGTAAAAGTGATGGGTATGGCTGCACCCTGAGTTGCTCAGTGGGCTGCAGTAGTTGATCATAAGCTGCCCTTGTGCATCCATTTTGAGGCAGTGCTGTGTTTTAGAGCTTTTGAAGATTTCTATTTCATAGTCTCTTGTGGACAGCTGAAGTAGAAAAGTCCTGGTAGATTGTTAGTTGTTCAAATGTATGAAAGATTTAGTGTCTGTTAAAATACCATTTTATTTTAACCCAGTCACGTGATATCTGTTTGTATTAGTGGTCACTCACTGTTGACTCCCCTGGAAAAAACATAATTTGAGATTACCAGAAATAATAGTATTTTTCAAGTATCCATAAGCTGGAGCTGACTAGTATGCTTTGCAGCACTTTTTTTTAAGACTTCTTCCTGGGAGCTAAGCACTTAGAATTGATTTTGAAAGGTCCTATTAGAGGGTAATTACTAGTGGAAGTTCCAAGTAAAATGAAAGTCTCAATTATTCAGGCTTCTTGTAGGAGGCAAAGCTGTGGAGGAGGGATGGTTGTATTGGTAATTAGTATTTTTTGAAAGACTGTCTAAAAATAGATAAAATGCTTTACAAAGTAGCATTTGAAAGAAGCACAGGCTGTATACACTGATACTTTATTTAAAGGTAAGCTTCAACTTTAGTCCTAACAATGCAGGGATTCTTACAAGATGATAGTGGGAGATAACACAGTGTTAATTAGAGAGAAATATAAACAGGATATGGAGCTCAGGATGGTTAATTCTAAAAGGAATCTTGCCTTAAAACTTCCCTAAATTGCTAGAAACCAGTGGCTGAGAGGGTCATTTGAGTAGCATCCAAAGGACAAGGCATAAAATGAAAGACCAAACAGAAAGAAAGCCTGGGGGAGAGAGAGAACAGGAGGGATTCTGTGCAGAGATATTGAGTTTTAGGTGGAAGTGAGCAGGTAACAGGAATAAGGGAACTGGAAGAAGGCATTTAATATGGATTTTGCTTTGAGGCAACTCAGTAATGCAAGCCGAAGACCTTCACCTCTGTGATATTTCTGTGTGCAGAGGATTTGTCTCCAAGGTGGCAAGTTCTTAAGGGATGGATGTAGGGCTAATGAAGGCTAAAACAGTTTAGTTTGGATCCCAGAAGTCAGAAGTTCAGACCAGGCCAAGATTAAATTAAAGCTAAGCCTGGAGTGCGGATGGTTTCAAGATTTTAAAGATTTTTAGATTATATGAATTGGGCTCCCATAGGAGGTTGCTCTATACCAACAACTATGCTGAAAAAATAGATTATTTTCACTACAAGGGTGTTCCACTGTCATCATCCTTGAAGCTAGAGTAAAGAATGTAACAGGCAATAAAAAGGAAAACCTTTCAAAGTAAAATTATTGGCCTCTGCATTGATTAAAAAAACATTAACCATTCATCACTCACATAATCTTTTATTTTCCTTATCTTCTCCCTGTTTTAAAGTTTTCTTCAACAGAATTGCCATCTTCCACATCTTTTTGTAGGTCCTAGTGCTTTTGCAGGTTTTCTGAATATAGAATAAGTTTCCAGGAAGGGGATGAGCTGTGCCTTCTCAGCATTGTTAGCCGAATAACAATTAGTTTCATGTGTTTTCTAAGACATTCCAACAGTTATGTATCAAAGTGTAGCTTGTCTGTGTTGGCTGCCTTCTTTATGAGACAAAGCTTGTTATTAATATTCCTCAGTCTGTGCATGTGCTTAGGTTGGTTTTGAGATAGGTGAAACTTTAGGTGGTTTCATCTGGTTTTTTTACACATTTTGATGTTCATTCTAGAAACACGTGAAGTCCATTTACTAAGCTATTGATGATTTCAGTGTACTGCTTCAAGCAGTGCTCATTCATGTTGTGTGGAGCATTGATGAAAAGTCAGTCCATGGCAAGGCGAGAACAACTTCCTGGCTTTAATGAAAAATAGCAGTATGAGTCCAGGCTTTCTTTTGTTTTCAGTTTTCCTCAGGCTTTACAAGACCAAGAAACATTTCCTACAAAAAGTGTCTGCCTCCAGAAAGTAGTGCTGTAGATAAACCATTAGACCAGGCAAAATATGGGAAACTTCTCGGCACATACTTCCGTAACAAATCAGTTCTTCTGTCTTTCTGTTTTCTAAGTGACATATGTATATAAAAGGTAAGCTTTACAGACCGGGGGCTGTCCTATTGTCGTGGTTTAAGCCCAGCAGCAACTAAGCCCCACACAGCCGCTTGCTCGCTCCCCCCACCCCAAGCGGGATGGGGGAGAGAATCAGAAGAGTAAGAGTAAAGAAACACCTGGGTTGTGATAAAGACAGTTTAATAGGTAAAGCAAAAGCCGTGCACACAAGCAAAGCAAAACAAGGAATTCATTCACTCCTTCCCATGGGCAGGCAGGTGTTCAGCCGTCTCCAGGAAAGCAGGGCTCCATCACGCATTAACAGTTACTTGGGAAGACAAACACCATAACTCTGAACATTCCCCCTTTCTTCCTTCTTCCCCCTTTCTTCCTTCTTCCCCCTTTCTTCCTTCTTCCCCCTTTCTTCCTTCTTCCCCCTTTCTTCCTTCTTCCCCCTTTCTTCCTTCTTCCCCCTTTCTTCCTTCTTCCCCCTTTCTTCCTTCTTCCCCCTTTCTTCCTTCTTCCCCCTTTCTTCCTTCTTCCCCCTTTCTTCCTTCTTCCCCCTTTCTTCCTTCTTCCCCCTTTCTTCCTTCTTCCCCCTTTCTTCCTTCTTCCCCCTTTCTTCCTTCTTCCCCCTTTCTTCCTTCTTCCCCCTTTCTTCCTTCTTCTTTACATGCTGAGCATGACATCATATAGTGTGGGATATCCCTTTGGTCAGTTGGGGTCAGCGGTCCCAGCTGTGTCCCCTCGCAGCTGCTTGTGCACCCCCAGCCCACTCGCTGGCGGGGTGGGGTGAGAGGCAGAAAAGACCTCGGCTCTGTGTAAGCACTGCTAAGCAGTAACTAAAACATCCCTGTATTATCCACACTGTTTCCAGCACAAATCCAAAACACAGCCCCATGCTAGCTCCTATGAAGATAATTAACTTTATCCCAGCCAAAACCAGCACACCTATATATTTCTATCATAATTTAAAATACTGTCATAATATAAAAACAATTAACACATTTCTGGTTCAATAAAGTTCTAGGGTTTTTTCCTTTTTTTCCATATGGGCTAGCTGCTCTGAAGTGACATGTGAAATGGATGTAAATTGTTCTTGAATAATATTTAGGAATGTTGTTCTCTGATCAGATTCCATTTTTATGAAGCATAATAGAGGTAGGTCATTTAGGACTACATTTTCTAGTGCTCAGCTTAGCTCTTTACTGAAGCGCACAACCCCGAGTGCATTTTTCAGGGCTGTCCAGAGCAGGACAGAACATATTAGGGCTTCTGCCTACCACCTGCCTTCTCCCCTGTGCAACCTCCTGTGGAACAATCCTGGCCCTTTGTTTAGCATAGGAGGGATCTCCATCACTGGGCCTCTCTTAGGCTGTGTGAGGGGCTGCAGTGTTGCCCATGGAGATCTTCTGTAACCAGACTTGTGGGCTAAAACTGAAGTTATAAGAAAATAAAAACCTGTTGTGAAGTGTAATTCCTGACTAAAACCCCTGCTTTTTTTCTGGATAGTTAAATAGGTTCTGTTCTGGTGTGTGGCTTTGAAATGTGTTGGGTATTGTAACGACTTCACTCGTAGTTTGAATTGTAGAGAGTTGATTGCACCGTGTCTGCTAAAATATGATATGTGCAACTTATATCTAAGGTTGTGCGAATGTTGTGGTCAGTGTTCAAAGTATCAGTTTTACAGGATTTTGTTAAGGCTATCCATTAAAGATGCTCTTTCCCATCATCTTAATGAGGTCTACAAACCTAAACTTCGGAAAATTTTTATCTTTGTTCTTTCTAAAACCAAATAAAATCACAATTAAAAGCAATAAGCTGACAGCAGTTTTTGATTGTCATAATCTCTAGAGTTAAAAAATTCTCCCTAACTTTTCCTGCTAATCCAGAGTGAAACAGGCACTGGGATGTCACTGTGACTGCTGACACGTATCATAGTCTCAGGTCAGTCTCTGCTCAGGTCACTAGGGCTGTCATCAGTGCCTGCATTTATAGGCTTTTCTCTTGCCTGAAGCTCTGATGAGCTCAGCTGTCACACTCAAATATGTGGTGTATATAGATCTAAATGTTAATCAAAGTGTTCAGAAATTTTGTGAGCCCAACTTTTGACTGCCATGTTCTTCTTCTGATGTTACTAGGTCTGTCTAGCTGAATTACCCTGCCTTGTTCTGCTCAATGAAGAAGATCCAAACAAAATGTAATTTCTGCTTTCTACATCTTTCCTTCCCCTGGAACTAAAATAAATGCTGCAGTATAATATGTCTCAGTTACATAAACACTGTTCTTCATCTGGTTAATTTTACTTCTCTTCCCAACTTCCTACTGGTTCCTTCACCAGTTTCTGTCTCCAGGTAGAAGTATTTGTGACCTTCACTTTTTATCCGTAAGGTAGTTAATTATGGCCTAACATCTAAGAAGCAAGAATGCAACTAGAATAATTGCTCCTCTGCATTATTGTGGCAAGGTCTTGAAATGTGTGCCAACCTAATTTAAATGCTTTGCAAATAGGTTCTGTGTGTGATGTTGCAGATGCACAATTACTTGGCATACAGCAGCAGCTTAGTGATATGATGTTGGACCTTGGCTTAATTTCAGCTAGTACATTATTATCCTGGATCATGCTGATATGCCAATTGTCTTGCATTCCAAGTGACAGCAGATGAATGCTTTTGAAATACAAGGACGATGCTCTAATGCAAAAGGATTTTTCTGTGCAATTCTAGCACAAAGATTTTAATAACTTGTAGATGTCAACGGGATGATGGAAGATGTACATTTAATTTTAGTATTTTTTTTTAAACCAGAGTAAATCTACTTTTCATGTAAATTACCTTAGGATCGTGCAGTGCATTTCAGCAGAGGAACTTTTGGTAAACATCCAGAAATTTAAGATCAGGTTTCAGTGTTACTACAGTTCTCTTAGTTCTCATGGGGTACAAAATATATGTGGACTACCCCACTACTCATAAATATACCATTGCATACCTGGCCAGGTCTGTTAGCTGGGATGCAGGTGTCAAATATATCAATATGTATTTAGGAAAGAGTAATCTATATTCCAGGAAGCAAAGAGATGCTATACTGTATGTTGGCTGTGCGAAGCATGGTGGCTACTTGCTCCATCTGTGTGCTTCAGAGGAATCGATCTGAATTTGGCATACCATGTACACTGTGGCATCTTGCAAGATGTCACATTGCATGTAGTGGCTCAAAGACTAATTTCACTAGTGATAGAATGGTCTGTATTTTCAGCTTTCAAAAAAAATTGTTCTTACTGACTCGATTTGAATTTTAGTCATAATTATAGAACTTTAAATTTTGGAGATAAATACAAGTAATGTGCTAATTTTTTTTAATTGGTTATGTGCTACAATTTGAATATCATAACTGGAATAAAACTGCAAGTTAAAAGAATGGTAAACAACAAAATAAATAGTAATTTAAAAGTTAAAACAGAAAAGATTACTCCATTGGATTAATCCAGGTAATGGCAGCAGTTTCAACTAGAATTAGGATTGTACTTAAAGAATGTAGAAGAAAAAAAATCCTATGAATAAGATTTGTGAGGCAAAAGTGCATTGCTCACATACTCAAAATGTAACAGCTTACAAGATGTTATAGGTCTGTTTCACACACAGAATGGAGGATAAATTTGAGACACTTATAACTGCCATAGGAGTAAAAACCCCAGGAGACTCTATTGATCTCTCTCTGTTTAGGAATGCCTGCATTTCTGAAAGCACGTGTCTACTTTTGTTTTGGCTTTGGAAAGTCAGGTGTTCCTAAGGATTGATATATTTAAGGGGATAATTGGGGGCATAGCAAGGAGGGCATGGATGATAAACAAGGGAGACAGAAATGCCAACAAATAGAGACAAAACCAGCAGTATTGTATAGAATTTTACTTGGTCAACATAGAAATCCTAGTATAGGACGCAGGAAAAATGCTATTGCCTAAAGCAGGAAAAGCATACTGCCATACCAGTGAGTTCATATTCTCTGAGTCCTTGCCCTCAATGAACATTGATGGGAAAATGTAGTCATTTGAGTGAGGAAAACCAACGAGTTTTAGTAGATACAGAAGAAAGATTTGCTTGCATTAAAGGACTGCCCTTCAGCAGTTTTTTTTTTCAGCGAGATTTTCATGTTAGATTTTACAGCCGAATGAAGACTTTTCAGTAGGTAGTTGTTTTATCAGATAGGAAGGAATCGTCCTCCTGGATGTGCAATTTCTGTCACAGAGGCAGTTAATATACTTTAGAATACACTTGGCAGAACTTCAGAATCAGTACTGACTTTTAATTTCTTTTCAACTCTTGCATCAGCTCTTGTAATGAGAGCAATATGATAAACCTAGATTTCCATATGCAACCTGCAGTTTTCAAAGCTGTAGCTGCTGTAAAGGTCATCAGAGAACTGACCCAAGCATCTCTGGAAAGGGACTGTGGAGTGGTTTCCCATGAGAGACACGGTTCATCCTGAGAGGCAAAGGTACATGTGCAGGGCAGCTTTTTCAGCAAAGGGTGGCCAACAGAGGGCATTGCTGTAGTGAGGTCAGATGGTACCACATTAGCCTGCCTCAGGACTGAAATACAGAAATTACTTTGAAGCCCTGTGCTGTAAGAAATACATACTAAGGCCATCAAGTATCTGAAGCCTTTCTTGGATGGACAGCCAGTTACCAGGGAGAGAAGCTCTCAAATACTTCAAACTGTGGAGGTAATTGGGTACTACAGGAACAGGCATGACTTAATTTGGCGTTAAGAACTGGAAGTGATGGCTGTGGTGAAGCCTGGTGGGAGGCTTCCTTGTCACTCTGATGATGATGCCTAGGACACTTAATGCAACCCCTTTTTCCTCTTTTCATGTTTCAAAAACAATAAATGTTTCTTTTATGCTGTTACTATTGTGAATGGCTCATGAGCTTCCTCTTCATATGAGGACTGTAGCCCTTTTTTTCCAAGCAAAATGAGAACAATCCAAGCCCTGTTCCCTGAGAAATCATCTCTCCAAAACTCTGGGTAAATGTGAAACGTGAGCTTCCTGTTGGCTGCAGATGCTTTGTTACTTGCTGGGGCTCATGCAGTTTTTTTCCAGCCTTGCCTCACAAGAAGACCTACCGCCTTCATTTTCACTAGTATATATACTCTTGACTAAGATAAAGTGGCATTTTTTTGTTTCATGAAATCAAGTCTGTGTACCTGGTATTATTTCAATTACCCTTTGAAATAAATACTATCACAGTGAGTCCTCTTTTTAATGAAACACTGAAGTAGTTCTAAGCTTTTCTGGCTGGTTAAAAAAAAAGTAGATGAAATACCAATCCATTTTTGTGTCTCCTACAGCCCATTTTGCAAACATTTTTAAATGGTGTTTACAAACACTGCAGTACTGCTCCTTGATGCAACCAATTGTTAAAGAGGATACAGGGATGTGTACAGGACGGGTGGGGACAAGGAATAGATCCTCTGAGAGTTTGGCAACAGTAATTTCAGTGGACATCAAGAAGCAAAATGGAGTGTGAGTAGGCATCGAGATGGGGATGGCAATTCCAAGACTGAACAGAGTGAACAAATGTGTCTTGCCTGTGAACTTGGAGAAGGGCAGAAAATGGAGCAGTAGTTGCAGAGGCAAGAGAAACCAGGGTATCTGATTTTACATTATTTCTCTTCTTTTGCTCTTTCTGGAATGCCCACTTCCGATCATAAAACCAAAATCTTCTGTTCACATGAGGTTACTCTTTGTGTTGCTCTCTGTCTAAACTCCTGCCTTTGACAGTGCTCCTTATAGAGGCTTCTCCACCTGAGAACCACCTGGCCTTGGAGTAGGCAGGCAGTGGTACCCGGTCACCTCCATTTCCCTGGTCCTCCCTTCTCCAGTACACCCGCCCAGCCTTCTCACTCCTTCTTTGCTCTTAAACAGCCTCAGAACTTTCTCTGTTTAACCTCTGCCTTGGTTAATTTTTTCCTTCAGCAAAAGCGCAATTCATCTCACTTTTGTACGTTGCCCAATTTCTCTGTAACTATATCCATCCTTTCTGATTGTCTTGGCTCACCTTAGTATGCCCTATCAGTCTTCTGCCTCTTATCCTGTCACTCAGCTTCTCTGTGCCTTATAGTCCTTCAGCGCTGTTAACTCTGCTGCTGCTTTTAATTCTCCTTCCATTAGTTATCCAATAAGGCCAATTTGTTTAATCTTTTTCCCATTTAAAACTCTTTGTTAAGTATTAAAAAGTTATGGAACATTCTGAGTTAATGTGGCAGGCTGGTTTTGGGTCTTACATTAATTTCTCTGGCTCTTTGTTATTTAATAGGTCTGACATTTTTTTTTGATCCAGAATGGTGGTAAAGCGTAAGACTGATCCAAGTGGAAAGTGAGGGAATATGCAGAGTTGAAAGCATTGATTGCTACAGCACCAACAAAACAACTTTGCAAAATCTCTTTATAAATAGACTGCAATTGAACTTTTAAAACTTAAAGGAGAGTATGATTAAAGTGACTATGTATAGATATAAGTGGTAGCACCTAGCTGTGGTGTACCAGCTAGATACGGAACAAAACAAAAAAAATCATTTTTTTTGTTGGGGAAACAATGTTGTATTTTTTTTTTTTTTCACATGGGAAGATACAGAAAAAATGATAGTTTGAAACAGCATTTCAAAAATTGCATTTATTTTTCTGAACAGTGAATGTTCTCTAACAGAATTGACTGTTTCTGTGACAGTGTTTGAAATATACTGTTACTCAGACACATGCCCTGTGCCAGCCATATTACTTGTAAGCAATAAATCAGCTTATCTTCAAACAAATTGAATCTGACAGCTGGCCTTTCATCACTGCCTTTCAAATGAACATGTCAGACTGTTCAACTCATTAACCTCCTGCTTAAGTCAGAATCCAGTCTGAGTTCCATATGAAGTGAGGTCACGGTAGCCTTTTAGCATCCATTCCTTAAGGAAGTTCCTAAGGGTTCTCCTCCTTGAAAGAAAGATTTGAAATCCCCTTCCCACTCAACCCAAATCCTTTAAACCCCTGGAAGAAATTTGTGGGCCTGTCAGGATAATTTGGTGGTAGTAACAACATGTAAATTCAAGCAAATGGCTTTAGAAAGGTGTGTGCATCTTGTTGTCCAGATGTGCAACTGTAGCATTGTGATTTATGTTATTTAAAGAAAAGTTGAAAATAAATTGTTTTGGACGCCAATCTCTAATTGCTGAACGCAGAACAACTTAGGCTCAGGTGTTTTAAGTTGCGGTATCTGTTACTTAGACACTGGGTAAGAGCATATGGATCACTTGCCCCCTTTCTGTGGGCAAATGTGGGTGAACGTTAGGGTACATGGATATAACTTCTGCAGATGTGAAGAGGATGCATAGAGCACAAAGGAAAGTATTTCTAAGGAATCATCTGGTTATAAGGAGCTTTCAGCTGAATTGTGTTGCATGGGGGTCAAGCAGTATTGACTTTATTGTGCTAGGTTTTGGATAGTACACAGTATAGTCTTGTCCCAAACCATTTATAGACTAAACTGGAACACAGACTGATGAGACGAAGAAGTGGGGTATAACAAAGCTGTCAAGTCTTTTACCGTACAAGTAAGACTTGCAGAACTGACTCCTATCTGACACTTCCCTGCAATCCTCTGCACTGTCTTGTGGTCTTTCTTTGACCCTTTTGCTTTCACTTGACTCAACTTTCATCACAGGCGTGAGATCTAATGTGTGAGAAGATGACTGAGAGGTCTACAGGTCAGTCTGGAGAACAAAAACATGTAGAATTTCAGCAGGCAGAGAGTAGACTTGAATGCAATAAAACACTGCTTTTATTCCTGGCAGAAGTCCCATGTTAACACAAGTAAACAAAATGTCATTGGTCCAAAAAACAGACATAAGCATGAATTAAAAAAAAACAAACCCAACAGAAAATGGCAATTATTTGACCTCTGGGAAGCTTTGTTCCATATCTAACATTTTTAAAAAAAAAAGTTATTTGGAAATTATAGCTCATGAATAAACAGGCTTAGGTTATTTCAGTTTGGTTATGAGTGTGCCATTTCTTGTACACGAAATATCCAATATGAATTGCCCATAAGTTTTCTTACCTCCTCCAATTTCAGATTTCTTTTTGAGGTTCATTTTTGTGGAGCTCTGTATGTCAGCCAAGAAGCAATGATCTGAGTTATATTCAGATAGTTGGAGTAATAGTTGGATAAGTAAGGGAGCATCATGGAAAGAAAATGTCTGCTTAGCCTGTAATGAATGAAAAATTGAGAAACAGATGGTTGGAGTAAGATCAGATTCATAATGAAGTCCTGGAAAGTTTTGTGCTAACTAACACTTGTCTTGTTTGTCATGCTCATAAATATCTGGGAAGAGGGGTTAGTGTTGGGTTGACAACATGTTTCCTATTGGGAAAGTCGATGCTAAAGCTTGTGGCAAAGACTTGCACAGGTATTTCATTATATTAAACAACTGGCCAGAAATAAAGCACAATGTAACTTCTTGTCAGCAGATGAAAAGTGATGCACTTAACTAGGCATTCAATCCTGTCCAAATCAGATGTTTCTGTTCAGGAAAAAGATCTTGAAGTTAAAATTGGTGGTATTTTGAAAGCCTCAGCTTCAATACTCAGCAGTGGTCAAGGATGCAAATGGGGTGTTACAGATGGTTTAAAGATAAAAAACAGCAGACGCTGATGATGCCCACAGCACTGTAGTGGCATGCACACTTCTCAAGTTGTGTGTGCAGTCCTGCCCAACCCTGTTTTTTCTCTGATGTACAGAGAAGAGGATACAGAAATAAGACCTGAAACTTCTTCCAAGACTAAAACTTTTTAGCATGGAGAGGAAAGCCAACAAAAGGGAAACAGAGTGGAAGTCTGTACAATCATGAATAATATGGGAGAGTTAAATAGGGAATTACTGTTTGCTGTTTCTCATTGCATGAGTAATAAGTGATAGATCTCAAATAGAAATAGGAGACAGTTTTTACATTTAATTCTGAAGTCTAATGCCATTTCTCATAGAAAAATGTGAACCATTAAAAATGTTACTAGATTCTAAACTCTGTGTACTGTTAAACTAATGTGACAAGCAGGTAGAGAACTTTCATTCTGAGGTAGCACAATTAATCATGGTTTTCAGTTCCTTCTCAGTTTCCATCTCGTCTTTAAATTAAAATGTTTATGCAGGTCTTCTGTGATGCTTGTTATTTAAGCTGAAGATATACTTGAAAAGTCCTGAAAGTTGCAGTTGCATGTATAAGCAAGTGTGTGTGTGTGTGAGGGCTAGAAGTGCGTTTTCTATTTACAGATAGGGCCAGAAATTTTGCTTGAATGTAAAGCTACTTTCTCTCAGAGGCTTGACTCTTGCCCTAACGTTATCAGTCTCAGAGTTAGCAAAATCAAATAGGTTTAGACTGATTCTTCAGTGATGATAGTCTCTCAGAGAGATTACTATCTCAGCTTCACACAGCATTAGAAATATGTTTTTTTTAGTTGAGGTTGGGTATTCTGAGGGAAAAAGAACAGTTCCTGCTCTTTTTACGTTGTTGCAGGCATGCTGACTTAGGGGATGCTGCTGTTGTTTACGTATTCTGTGTGGCACGGAATGACGATTCAATGCCCTTGGCTCTATTCTTACCTTTTCTTTTAAAGATTAATTGTAAAATGGGAACATGCAGGGGTATTTGACATATCCAGGGAAGAGAGTCCAAATGTGGAAACACACTCTGGCTTTACAAACTGTGCCAAGTATATCAGGTTTGTAACAGTCCTCTGAAGAGATGTAATAAATATTTTTTTAAAAACTTTTTGTTCTAAGTCTATGTTTTACTAGGAAAAAATACCTTATGTACAAAAGGAAGAACTTGCCGCATCCTGTCCTCTTTATATCCAAAAAATTTATATTGTCAAGAATGATAAGAATGTAAAAACAATTTGTTTTTGACACCTCGTGTCTGCTCTCCACATGTAAGCTGAAGATCAGCAAACACCAAGATTGTTTTTGTTACAGATAATGTCATCTTTACAGACGAGGTGACCAAAAAACCCACAGTAGACTGTTTTGGAGGTAAACTTTTCTCTGCACAACAGAATTGGAAGTATCTAGAGATCTTATCTAATGACTCAGAAAAGTGCCTAAGTCTTTAAAGTATTTTTGTCAATACAAGATGGTACTTGAGCAGACCTCGCAAGTTTCTATCTAGACCTTGGGTTTCTGTGACTTTGCAAACATTGTTATCTGTGCTGGTTGAAAGATATGCCGTAAATACATTAGGTTTTGGCAGCGTAAGAGGGGGAAGGATATTTGTTCTCTCAGAAGTGGAGAATTGTATTCATTTTTCATGTGCGTGCTATAGTATTGTGGGAGAAAAAATTTGAAAGGTCTCCAAAGGGGTCAGTGGCCTGTTGAGTCAGCCTCTCTTTTCCAAGGCAGGACCAAGTCTTGGCATATGTTTGTCTAAAATGTCAGCTGCCAAGAGATTCTGCAAATTCTCTGTGGAATCTTTTCCAATATTTTACTCTTCTTGCTGTCAGAAAGTTTTCCCTAAAGATTAACCTAAATCTTCCATGCTTAAAATTAAATTTCTTCCTGTACTAGCAAAATATCCTTTTCCCATACAGTAGTCCTTTCTATATACAAACGCTTATGACCAGGTCATTTTTTTTCCCTCCAGACTAAACAACTCTAGTTTGCTCAATTTTTTTCATATGTCACGTTTTATTTGTTTTTCTTTGCTCTTCATCTTCCTTGGACTCTCCGGTGTCTCCTGTCACTGGCATTCTGTTGTTCATAACATTAAATTATTTGAAGGCTCCCTGGAATGCTTTTTGGTCTGAGCTAACTAGCACACTCCCACATTAGGGAAATGTTCGATTTACTTGTATAGAAGTCACCTGAGAGTCCAGAGTAGCACTGCAGAATGATTAGAAATCTATAAAACATGATTTGCAAGGCACTTCTTACATATCATGCCTATCCTTGTTGCTCACAAATCTTACCAGCAGTAACTTTATTATATTTATTTTGGGGTAAATGACTGAAAAAAACCTCCAACATTAAACATCACCAAGCCCAGTGCCAGTCCCTGTGGAGCCCTGCTGGAAATAATGCCTTTTCAAGGTGATTTCCCTGTTGCAGCTGCTGTTTGAAAACTATTATTCAGCCACTATTCAGTTACTCTGTGCCTAAGTGATACTGAATAGTGCTAAATTTTGAATCAGAATGTCATGCAATAACAACTCAGATGTCTCATGTAAGTTTGTCTGTTGCATCTATGTAGTTACTTACCTTTATCAACCAAATTGTTATTTTATTGAAGAATAAACACAGTTATATTTGACAAGGTAGATTTTCCACAGAATTGCATTGACCAACACTAATTATATTCTTATCTACTAATTCTTTATTTCTCAAATGTATTACGTTTATCAAGACTGGTGTCAGGCTAACTAGAGTGTATCTGCCAATGTTATCAAAAATGACCTTTTGTTATTGGTATACTTGCAGTCTTTAAAAGATTCTGTAGCAGCCAAAGATTTATGTGTCAACAATACAGACTATTTTTCAGCTAATCTCTTCTAGACTTTTGAATGATACTTACTCAGGTCTTCCAATTTTAAAAGGTTTGTTCTTGTAGTAGATACTTTCTGATACTCTCTTCAGTTATCAGGGACTGGAACACGCTCTATGATGACTGATGCAGTAACTTTTCTGCTACTTCCCAAATGCAGGATAGACGAACCTTTTCTGCTTCTTTATTAACAATTTTGTCATCCTGATCCATAGAGAACCTGTTTTACTGCTTTTGTTCTAAATTTGCTTTAACATTTTCAGCATCCTGAGTCCCTGGAGGTAAGAATTTTCCTTTGTCTTATTTCCTTACTGGCTTTCAGTTTTTTACAGCTTTTACCATGCTACTGTTTATTCCCCTCTTTTCCATTTGTGTGATTTGATAAAAGATACCTTAAACCACTTTTGTTTAACCACCAAACCAAGAAAGGCTGTTAGCCCATGTTACCTTGCTCATCCAAGCCACAGGTTCTGGAAAACTGAAAAATAGTTGTAATTTTTTTTTTTTCCAATGAGTTACACCCATAGTTGTGAAAGAAATAAATTTGTAGTCACTCCAAGCTGGGGAGCGTCATCTTTTATAGCTGCAAGTGTGCGCTCATGCATTCAATTCAGACTCATTTCTGTTCTCCAGTAATTTTCAGATTGTGATTATTACTTAAGAGGTAATGCACTTACATTATCAGTTTACAGTTCTTTATCCAGAAGACAAATTTAGTATTTAATAAATTAGTTTTTATTGGAAGACTATTGGGTAGAATGTTTTAAAAATGGATGCAGTGAAATGCTGCTGTTCATTTCACGAAAAGTCAGGCATACGTTTCCTATCTTGAAGCGTGGGGAAGTGAAAGCTCGGTCACTGTGCAGTGGTGGAAAAGAGTATTGTTCATTCTAGTGGAAGGGAAGAAGAAGTAAATGGCAATTGAGATAAAGTCTGATTCAGTACTGATCTCTGGAGAATAAGTGTTTGGGTGGCTGGCGAGGCAGACGGGCAAAGGGACAGATGAGGTTGAGTTGCACTAAAACGTCAGATGTACCTGGAGAGGTCTTGAAACAGAATGGCACTTTTTGGCATTTTAGCTGCTCTTCTAGAAGGAATATTGTGGAAGGGGGAAAATGAGAATGAAATGCCTTTCAATAACACTTTGTTGTCTGCAATTATGTTTTTTCATACTACTCATATTTTTTACCTGCCTTTCTGTATGGAAGTGGCACTTAAATAAATATTTTCAGTAGGGTGGATCAGAAGCTAGAATTAGGGATGCAATTAGATTACTTAATAAAACTGAACTTCTAGCTTCCCTGTGCTTGGAAATGTTTGTTGGACTGGGAAAGAGCATAGACCTCAGAACTGGATGTATCAGAAATGCGGTGAAGAAAGAAGAGTGTGAAGAAAATTGGCTAAACCTCTCTTAAGTTACAGATGAGGCCCTCACAACAGACTTCTGCTTCTTAATTTAAAGCACAGATACAGAGGAAGTTCCTGTTGCCAGTGCATAAAATAGGCTTCTTTTTACAGGCCTGATTGGTTTCACATAGATCTATGTGTCTTCTCACCAAGCCATTTATTGTCAGGCTAAAGGTGTGGAAAATCATGACTCTCTTGTCCTTGAGATACCTGGATGAGGTGGTTGCCTTGGAAAGTGGGAATTTTATGGCACTGTTTCACAAATCAACCATTTGAAAACTAGCAAATGAGCTCCCTAATCCTCCAAAGGCCTGTGAAGGTAAAGAAGGAAGGAGGAGTCCTTTGGCAGCTGGAAGGGCACAACACAGCCTTCTGCTGCGGAGCCCCTGTCCCCTGGGCCAGTTCTTAGTGCTGCTCCGTGACTCTTTCCATGTAAACTGTAATAGACATGTCTGTCCTCCACAGGCACCAACTCATCACCTTTTAGGACTTCCGAAGGGCAGAGAATAGCCAACATTTAAGTAGTTTTGCATGCCCTCATACAGCAAAGCTGATGCACGGTTTGCCTGAGTGCAAGCAGTTGTTGTGCCCAAACTCCATTCTGCTTGAAGAGTGGCTCAGAGACAGCTTCTGAAAATATATAAGTGCTCCCTGCCACTTTCAGACACAGTAGTCATCAGGGAGACTCAATTCAGCATGTCTAGGTGTTTTGAATTTAGCATTTCCCATGTACATAATGATGTGTAGGAGAGCCTGTCTGGCTTTGTCCTCTATGTCTTGCTTTATTAACAGTATACTAGTGTCATGGTTTAGCCCCGGTCAGCAACCATGCACCACGCAGCTGCTCGCTCACTCCCCTCTGGTGGGACAGGGGAGAGAATCAGAAGAGTAAAAGTGAGAAAAGTCATGGGTTGAGATAAAGACAGTTTAATGGGTAAAGCAAAAGCTGTGCGCGGAAGCAAAGCAAAACAAGGGATTCATTCACTCCTTCCCATGGGCAGGCAGGTGTTCAGCCATCTCCAGGAAAGCAGGGCTCCATCAAGCATAAAGGTTACTTGGGAAGACAAATACCATTCCTCCAAATGTCCCCCACTTTGTTCTTCTTCCCCCAGCTTTATATACTGAGTATGATGCCATATGGTATGGAATATCCCGTTGGTCAGTTGGGGTCAGCTGTCCCAGCTGTGTCCCCTCCCAGCTTCTTGTGCACCCGGCAGAGCATGGGAAGCTGAAAAAGTCCTTGACCAGTGTAAGTGCTACTTAGCAACAACTAAAACATCTCCACATTATCGCCACTGTTTCCAGCAAAACTCCAAAACACAGCCCCATACTAGCTACTGCAAATAAATTTAACTCTATCCCATCTGAAACCAGGGCAACTAGTCATAGGGGAAAAAACAGCTGTGCATGATCAGCAAAATCCATCCACTTGCAACTGCCACCGCCCTCATCCACAGTTTTACCATTGCACGAAGATTGAAATTGACACAAGGAGTCCATTTTGCTCCTGTGTCTTCTGAAGGGTACCTTCTGGAATATACTATTTTGACATTCTTGTGAGAGCCTCAATACTTGTCTGTGCCGTTGTCACAAGAGCACACAGTAGAGATTTCCACACTAGTTTTGAATTAACAAACTAATATTGGAAGCAGTTTCTCTTCAGCAGCTCAAGACTCAATATGGGCCATTTTATCTTCCCAGGCAGTGACTGTTTCCACGAGGGAGCATGTTTCTGCTTGCCACAGCAGACAGACAGTTGTGATGCTGCTTGCCACTGACTCCTAGCAATTCCTTTTCACCTTATTGTGGTATCATATTTGGCAGAGTTAAAGAAACAAGGAAATTCTTTTGAAGCAAAAGGATGAGCATACAGAAATTAAAACAGCCCTAAGTTCAGGGTCAATCAGTTAAGATCCAAATCTTATGCTTGATTGTATCATAGAGTCATAGAATGCCCTGAGCTGGAAGGGACCCACAAGGATCATCAAGTGCAACTCCTGTCCCTGCACAGGACAACCCCAAATTTACACCATATCTCTGAGGGCGTTGTCAAAATAACTTTACACTTCTTTATCAACCTATCAAGAAGTAGCTGGAAGCTTTACGGATAATGAAGCTGAAATGCATAAGAAATGCCTACTGCATGTGCTCTGTTTTGTTCTAGATGGTCTCTCTAGCTATTTTAAACCTCATTATAACTGGAAAATTACCTTGCATAACAGCATGTGCTGCAAGAACTGAAAGGGTTTGTGAATAGAAAATGGCAGTCAAGTTCCACTGCAATCAGCAGCGCTGTTTTTAGGACAGCAGAGTGCTACTTCTCAAAGGTTTTCTATGGTTAAAATGTGATTGCTATCAGTGTGATGGTAGAAGCTCGCAGAAAGAGGTGACAGTTCTTCTGGCATTGCTTGAAACAGGCTTAAAATGCTCCTGCTGAACTGTGCTGGGAGTATGAGCAGAAATTCGTGTCAGGTGATTAAACTCTGTTGGAGTTTAACTTAGTGAAATAATCTCTTCTCTCACCATTTATATTACTTTTTAAGAGGAGCAAAGTCTTCACAAGAAAGAGAACTATTGCTCCTGATATCCCTTTCTTTGGGAGGTTTTGGAATTTGATAATATTCTTAACGCCTGTCCCTTTAGGAAGCACTTGGAGTTTGATAATGAACCTAGAAGCAGTATTTTCTGAATAGCTACCCCTTCTGTAGATGAGCAGCACTCTACATGCTTCCCAGGCCTGAAGATGTTCTGACACACTTGCACAGTCTGAGAACTGCAACCCATTCCTGCAAGGCAGAGGAAACTGCAGCGTTTGTGCTTCTCTCCTGAAGCCTCCAGCTACCGCACTCAGTCAAACGGTAACCATGTCTGGAAGGGCAGGTCAGGAGGCTCATTTTATAATCCAATAATACGGGGAAAATTGAGACATTGTCGGAAGATCAAGACCCCAGAGAGGGCTAAGTGGCATTCACTTACTGGGATAGAGTTTAGTAGAAGATGCTTGGCAATTAATTTTTCTGGTTTCTGATGTGGAGGAGGAGCCAAGACTGGAGCCATGTAGAGGTACGAGCACTTGTTCTTAAAGCATTGGTTTTCAGACAGGTTGCATCCCATGGTAAGGAATTACTCCCTAAGATGAACTTCTCAGTAATGCAGTCCCTTGATTGTGGTAGGTTCCTTAGCTAGCAGCTGCCCCACTCATTTCCAGAGATGTGTTGCCGGGTCATCACTACAAAACTAACTTAGCTTTCCTTTATTGTGCAGGGCTTCTTTGTGGGAAGGTAAATTGAACTGAAAATCTGATTCCTATGTCTCTCCTGTCAAGGAGTCCTGTCAAGAGACTCCTATATAGATAAACTTTTGGAGGTCCTCATGGACTGGCCTCTAATCCCATGTCCCCATAGGTGGGGATGGAACATTTCAGGTGGTGTCTCCTGCTCTCTGCAGTCAGTATTACTTGTATGAGACTCCTGTGGTCTCGGTTAGCAGCTTCCCTCTTCTCATCACATGTTTCCAGAGCAGCCATCCAGCACTTGCCCAAGAAGTAATGTGACAAAGCCTGTGGTCTCCAATTTACTTTTCTAGTGTAGGAAATTGTGTACTATGCTGTAGAAACTGCTTCTGCCATTGAGGTCAGTTGCTTATTCATTTGACAGGACTTAAAACCTTCACTGGATTGGCCCCACTAAGCAAAGAACAGGCATTTACAGTTTACTACTTTACATTCTACTTTTTCATGGTGGTTGCACCTATTTTACTACCAGACCAAAAGATTAAGTTCTGCCACCCTGTCCTGCTCAGTGTTACAGTACTTTGGTTTGGGTTACCCTGGGTTTGGTTCCAGCTGTGACTGTCTCTGGTAGCTTGGTTCCTGTCATTGTCCTGTCTTTGTGATCTTGAAAATCTGGCATCTCATAAGGACAAGTGTCCTAGCTATGCTTACGCAGTGAAGGGGCTGATGACTTTTCCATAGGGCAAAGTGTTCAAATAGTTCAAGCTTTGAAGGAACTGAAAAACCCTAGGCTAGTTTAGGGCTTTGTTTGGGCAAAACAAGAAACTCTTCATATGCTACATGTATGTTTTCAGTAAATTGTGAATTAGTAATAATAAATTCTATTACTATATATATTATAATAGATATAATAAATTCTGTTAATCTTTTATTAGTAGAATAATCAATTATTAGACTAATTAGATTAATCAATAATCAAAACCTAACCTGTGTTGCATGTAGTTGTGGTAATATAGAGGAAACATTAAGATGTGGTTGCTGTTGTCTCTCAAACACACATGAATACACATTTATAGTATTCTTTCATCCGCCTGCCTTTGTCTCTGTAAACTCACTGTGGCTTACGTCAGAAGAATAGTCTGCAAAACTTACTTGACCAAGTGGAGTAGAAGTGTCCTACTGCTTCAGAAAAATCTTTTGAAACATTGGTAACATTAGAGATAAAATTATAAACCCTTTCCTTCTCTAGTCGACCACAAGCCAGTCCTGACAATAAGATCCAGGTGAGTAATCGCTGGGAAAAGCTACCAAACCTGAAGTCCTCATGCAGAAAGATCTTGGCCTTAGCATTCTTTTGTGCTTTTGAACAGCGGTCTTTCACCCTTTATCCCTTTCTACCTCCCTCCTTTACCTTCTTGCTTCTGTCCTTTTTACCCCATCGCAATTCTGCACCTCTCAGCACTGTGCTCAGGCAGTCGTACAGAGAAAAGCAATTCCTGCTATTTGCTTAGGTTAGTGATGCCATTTTAGTAACAACCCTCTATGAATCTATTTGAATGCTCTGCAGTGTGGAATGAACGGGCAAATCATAGGGAAAGGAAAGGGAGGAAACCTGGCCGGTGTCACAGGCCCCTGTTTTCTCTGACAGAGCAAAAGGGGGAAGATGAAAGGAAAGGGATCTGCATGCCACACATTTAAATAGCTCCAGGCAAGGCTGAAGCTCTGACAGTGCAGGACAGTTGCTGGAAGGCAGCAGGCAGTAGACAGCAGCTCTGCTTTAAGCTTGTGGACGGACTGGCTGTGGTTCTAGAAAGGGGCTGAGAATCGCGGGTGGGGAATAAGGACTTATTTTTGATGAACGAAAATGCTCTATAAAGGAGATGAGATTGTAGAAAAGGATTCTGCATGTTGAGCTTAAATGTTTGAGCCTGATTGCTTATCAGGACATTGCAATCCTAAAATAAAAAAAAGGGGGAAAAAAAGCATAATTTCTCTCTTTCTTGTGGAATGATTACCTTCAATTTGGTGGTAAGGTGACTTTGCTTTGAATAAGTTAGGCTATTAATTCTGCCCTGTGCCTCTGCCCCTTCCTTCTACCCTGTGCCATCAGAGATCAGCTTCCTGGACAGGAGCTGTTTTCCTGCTGAGCTGCTCTAGAGTGAGCAGGCATAGGCTACTATACAAAATGTAGGTCTGGTCATGGAAGGAGGAAGAGTTGGAGGGGTTTTAGTTATCCCATCTCTGCATGATTCAAACCCTCCGGTTGACAGTGCACAGACTTCAGGTTTTTGTTGTAGCAAAAGGAGAAGGGGAAGGAGGTAATGCAAAGATTATTGGGCATTCATTGAGGCTGCAACATGATGGGGAAAACGACTGCAAATGGCTGAAGGGTTAAGTGTTAAATCTAGGCTTCCAGTGTAGTTTGGATACTTGTTTGAACTATTTACCGTGCACTTCATCACCTCTTCCAGTTCTCTGCACCCCATCTTCATTCTTGTCATCTGGCTATTCATGAGATACCATGGCCATCGTACTCCTCATGCCAGGCAACCAGACCTTGAGTTTTGTTGCAGTAAGGGAACAGTGGCTGTGGTGTGCTGGCTGCCCTACAGGAATCCTACTGGAGGGCAGCTTCTTAACCTTGGCTTCTGAATTTTCCTTCCAATGTGCCTGGAATGAGATTGGAGTTTAAGTTGTGCTGCTGCATTTTAAATATGTAATGCTGTCAGAGGTCCTTAGAACATATTGGGTAGGTATTTTTTTTTTTTTTTGAGTTTTGTACATATTAGGGTTTTTTTAAAAAACAAAACAAATCAAAATTACCTGAATGGCTGTGTATTAAATAGCCATGTTTTTTCTCCTCTATACTGTGTGTGATGCTGAGTCTTACTCCTATTAATAGTTCATTTATAAACGCATTAATGCGTTAGAACCACTATTTGTTTAATACTCATAAAATCACTTCAGAGGCACTGGCAAGCTTTATCCCTGTTTTACAGAGGAAACAGAAACATGGAGAGATGAAATACGGTGTCTGAAACATCCTCTGATTCTGGATAGCCAGAATGGTGTGTCTGTACCCAGGCTCCCAACTATGTGGCCCTTTTCAACAGTCTCTATAACAGCACAGCTTCAATGTGTTCTGCAGCCTCAGCGTGACACCCTTCTTTTCCCCTAGAGTCTTGTTTTGTTCAATACATACCTGCTAACTTCTCTGGCGAATGAAGAGGGGTCCTACAGATAATAGTTTTCTTCATTATCCTCTTCCAAAGGCTCAGGGGATGAGATAGTGCATGATCACATAGTTAAAAACTGTATAATGTCCATTCCCCAGTAGGGGAATGCAGCAGCAGCGCAGCCCCTGGCTCCTATTCTAGTGCCGCAGTAGCATCTGGTGGCTGGAGTGGCAATTGCACATGCAAAAATGGGGCTTTTCGGTTTCTTGTGCCATAGAGCTGGCAGGGTCACACCCTCCGTAATGCTGCTTTGTGTTTTCTGGGGCTAGAAATTGCCCTATGGAGGCAGAGTGTTAGAAAAAGAGATCGTCTGATTCTAATACACTTCTACAGGATGTGCAATTGAATAATGCACACCCACCTTAAAATCTGAGCAAATTGGAATTTTCACAGGGAGAGAAATGAGGCTTTTCTTTGACCTTGGTATGGAAGGATGGAAGAGCTAAATCTTCTGTATAAAGCACTTGAATTGTTGGAGTTTTATCCTAGCTGGTAAGAGAGAAATGGCTGAATAGCAGCTGCTGAAGATTTCCCTGCTGTTTTCTGGGACTGATACTGGTGTGAAAATTGTCAAATGGTTTAAGAACTCACTATGATCATCAAAGATGATGATCTATAATACTATCTATGCGTAGTGCAGCCAGCGCTACGCAATGCATAAATTCTCCTTTCTGCAGAGAAGAAATTGGGAAAAGTGGGTTTCATGAGACAAAAATAAGATCTCTTTCAGAAGAGAAGTAGTAATTTAAAATCAAAGCAATTTGTCCTTGCAGTGGTGCTGCAGTGGTGCTTTTTCCATTTTGGTTACAGTTCATTATCAAGCAGGTTGGAAACTTCAAAGATTATATGTAAGTCCTAAAAATGCCCAGCAAGCTGTTTAGACATGGAGCTTGACTTCAAAGCTGTGGTCAAAGCTGTGTGCTTGGCCCCCATTTATGCCCATATTCGGGCTGTGTGAGTGAGGGCTTGTAATTGCACTCACAGGAATGTCACAGACTCTGAGCTTCTCTCCCTTGGCCCTCCATTGGATTTCTCTCACCATTAGATGACAGGAGGGTTTCAAGTCTGGTCCTTGGAGGGGCTTCAGAACTAACAGTACCATAGATAGCCCTGACTTTCCCATCCTGTTGCAGCTTCTTCCACAATTTTTCAGCTGCGAGATCCCGAAGTCCTTTACTTGCTGGCAGGCTGTGGGGGATCACCTGAAGTACTCAAGCCAGGAAAGAAAGCAGAAAAGTAGATAAGCTGCACTAATGTGGTCACTAGTTAAAAATACTGGGGAAGAAATGCTGCAGGGTGGTTCTGCAAATGAGCAGTTCCTAGTTTCAGTACGTTTCTCCTGGTTTTGTAAGTCAGAGAGGATCTTCATGGACGTCGTTGAGCCTCTCCTGCTTTTTCTGCCACGCAGACGTTGGTAGGAGGCTTTGACTGCAATGGCCCATAGTTTTGATAGTGCTGCACACTGAGTTTGACTTCAGGCTGTGGCAGGATGACTTCACGAGGCTGTGACACAGCTGCTCTGGGCAGCTGTATCTGCCTTGTTGGGTCACGTTGTACAGAGACTTGCTGCTTTCTGTTAACTGTGCTTGGCTGAAGTGGGCGGAACAAGCCTATTTCTCCTTGTGCAACTTGACTTCAACTCGAGTAAATCAGAGTTTCTATGCTTGAAATGCTGTTTTCTGCCCTAGCATTGCAGTATCGTACAACTTAACAATAAGAACTGTGTTCGGTGGACTTAAGTTATTTCCTAATACGAAAAGGGATAATGTTTAATGTTAGCACAAATATTTATTGAAGATCATGTGTTCTTGCTTTAATATCACATCATTGAACAACGGTCAAATAGTTTTCCTTGATAAACTTCTAATATCCTATTCGAGGTTTAAAGCAGATGATTTAGGTTGTTCTTCAGTGCTCAAGAAAGATTAAGTTCTTTCCCTGCATGATGCTTTTTACTGAACATTCTGCAAACTCAGGACAATTTGTAAATGTATGGAAGGATATATCTGTACCATAATACATTAATTAAACTGGAATAAATCATGTTTGTGGCTTCTGGAAGGTCAGACTGAAATTAAGCTTGGAACAGAACCCTCAAGAGTACATTCCTAAGCCTAGGAGTTAAATCTATATAGCCCAAGTGCTACAGGGATATGAACCTTTATTCCCTGTTAGGACTCAGTACATTAATTAGTCTGTTATGGTTGCTAATTAGTCCTTCCTGCATCTCAATTTCCAGCTCTGGACTTTTAGGGCTGTGATTTTCAAACTTTGCTGTCGCCTCAGAAGTGGTCAGTGATATAAATACATGGCTTCTTGTTTTCCCATGCACATTATCTAAACTTGCAGATTTTTTTAATGCTGTAAGAGATTCGAAAGAGTACTAGTTACAGCATTATGTTCATTAAATGAATTGGAAGCTGCAGGTTTCAGAGAGCCAAGTGTATTGTGCATGACAGCATCTAATTGAAAAAAATACCAGAGGAAGCTGTCAGACAGCAAGGCTTCCTCTGCACCAGATGAAGCGGGGTGGCTGCAGTGACTTTTCTGCTGAAGCACCATGTATGCTCTCTTTTTAGTGTATTCGGACTGTCTTGTCCTGTCTGCCTGCAGAGTTACTTCTCCATAATCAGTTGGAGGAGGAGAAGGCTGTAGCAGGTAGGCACACAGTGGCAAGTTTATATAAAAGCATGAGAGAGCAAGCAAAGAGAAGTTATAGGTTGAACAAGTATTTGCGAACATAATACTTAATAACATAACGCTATCTTTCAGAAGATCTACTGTACTCTACAGTGGGTTCACAGCAGTCATTTTAGTAGCAAATATCACCGAAAGTGTAAGCCTTTTGTGTGTTTATCTTCAGAAGTTGCAAAAAAGTACTCCGTGACATTGTTTCTGGAACGCCTTGTGCCATCCTGGGGTTTCTTGTTTTTCTTCTCAAGGGAAAAGAACGCGTGTTTCACTCCATCGGTCATCTAGCTCGATGCTGGAATCCTGACTGTGCTGTGATGAAAGGTTTCCATGGCTTTGTCTATCTGCCTGTTGTTTTTATTTCCTTGCAAATTTACAATTTGTGCTTGTGAGTGAGAACACACTGTCGTGGACATTATGGATCTGTGCTCAGATGCAAATGAAGAGCGTGATGAAGAGAGAGCATTTCCCATTTCCTGCCAAATAAAAAAAGAGGTCTGAGAGACAAATCCATTTTCTGACAGCCTGTGTCCCAAATGTCTCACTTCAAACCTTAGGCAGCTCCAGACCTTAACTACTGTGAATTGCAATAATGGACAGATTCAATTGCAACTTCTATTTTGAGTTCAGAGTAGAAAAGCTCCCTAAATTATATGTGGTGGATCAAATCCTCAAAGGTTGCAAAGGCTGAACAGTGGTTTCCTCTTCTCTTCCTCTCCCCTATCTCCATCTGCAACAACAGAAAAAGACCCTGGCAAGTTTGTGTTTCTGCAGAAAAGGTCATTTAGTAGATGTGTTACTCCATGTGAGGCAACCTGCACAGGAAGAAGTTGGTGCTTTGTCTAGACTGCCTGCGTATTTCTTGACAGGAAAGAGTTGGCCTTCATTGCTTGCTTCATCTCATCCCTATGTTATGCTTGGATAAAGCTTCATCTGTGAGATATGAAGAGACTTTATGGAGATGACTCTTTGTGCAGTGGAGCTTGTGGTCGTTCCAGCTTCATGGTAATCTGAGAAAGTAGGTAAGATAGTAGTAGTATGAAAATGGCATGTAGCGTTAGTGGAAAAGATGAGCTGCTGCTCGTTGTCCCCTTTCCACATGACAAAGTAAATCTCTGTTCATCATTTCTTGTTACCCTTCAACCTCTTGTCACACTGATATTAAGCCTATTACATGAATGAAATGTGTTCTGTAAACTCAGGTCAGTTCTTAATGGGCAGTAATTCAAATGATGAGACACATAATTGGTTATAACTTACTCTAATTGACATGCTTTTCCCAGGACAGCTCCAGTGTTCAGACAGCAGGAGCATGGATGTTATTAACCAGGGCAAGTGTGAAGGACGTCCCACTTCTATGTGGCCTGTTTTGTTTCCCTGGATCAGATGCACGATAACTTTCAACCAGACAAAATGTCTTTCAGGTCATGTACATGTAAGCACCTTCAACCTTCAAAATCAGCCAGAAAACTCCTGTCTCCCTTAATTATATTAAATTTGAATGCTGTTATAGGCAATGACAGATAATGAGTGGACAGTAAGAATTAGGTGACACTGCAGTGCATGTGTCTGCTGTGTGTTTCAAGCATTGGTCACTCACTCCTTCCTTCCAAGGAGGCTAGTCTTAAGCCAGCATTTAAGAAAGAATATTTTCTATTCTTCGAATTACCAGAAAATTGAAGCCTTTGGATGTGAAAGGGAAGAAGATAGTTTCTTTCAGAAGGTGCTGCTGCTTGTAGCAATAAGTGAGCACTGACTATTTTTCTCCTTCTAGCCCAGAACTTAAGACTCAACAAATGTTTTCAGATGCTGGACTGCGCTGATATTGTATGTTAATGTAATTGGCCATCATAAAATTGTACTGTCTTTAGTTTATTTAGACATAGAAGAATAAATATTTCTTTAAGTTGAGCAGACAAAAGTAAGCATTTATTCCTTTAAAGTCCTTTTTAAAAAATAGCTGCAGCAACTGCAAAGGTTTTTAGTTATGGGAACACTGAAAATATTTTTCTCTTTCTTAGACTCGCTCAGAGCTGCCAAAGCCTACAGGCACCTGTCAGCCAATGATAAAAGAAAGACATTTTCTTGATGGGAATCAGATACTGGTTTCATACACAAGAACAATCGAAAAGCACAAAAATTTATACGTACCTATTAAGCTTATAAGTAAAATTTTTGATGATTTATGTTTGTGCCTGTTCCCGAGTTTCTGAAAAGCATTTAGTGTCATTCCTGCAGTGTAAAAAAGTTGAATGTTACCTACTTTTTTTCCTCCTGAAAGTCCCATATGTGCCTGAATATTTAAAATGTGTCTTAATTCCCTTACCTTATGTAAGCATGTTATTAACTGAGGGGGAAAATTTTGTAGGCCTTTAGGACAGCTTCTAGGATTGTTATTTTAATCCTAGGGATTTTTGTTCATTTTGTATGATGGCAAATGCACTTTCTTCGAGACTGCACGCACAGATTTTAATCTGCTGTAATGCTCTGGATTTCAGCCATTTCCTTACTGCAAATGAATAATGAATAAACTGTGGTTTGAAAGCTAATGGTTCAAGATGAAATCAGAAGCTCATTGCAACATGGATGATATTCATTTGTCATTTCCATGGAAACATCTATTTATCAAGATGCTGCAGCTAAGACTGTAACAAGAAAGTAAGCAATTGTTGGAATGCAGGGCTTTTGCTGAGAAGCAGATTTCACAAACAAACAATAGGGTTACACAGGAATGCAGCATTATTTTTGAGATTGGATTTATTTTTTAGAGAGTACATAAACCTTTCACCTCAAAGGATATGGATTTTTTCATGTTTTGAAGAGTTGAAAAATATCAATAGAACGAGGAAGAAAAATCGTGGATATCCTGGGAGATCTCTCCCATTTTCACCTGTTGTGGACCACGTGCCTGAGAGCACGTGGTAATTTCAGAGCTGCAGAGTTGTGTGACCCCTGCGTATAATATGCCAACAATAAACTTAACTTGATTTAACAGTTAGTGCTGCTTAGCAACATAAAGGATTTTCTGTTAGGTAAATTTATGATAGAACGAATTTATTTCGAAGTTATTCTTAACTGAGTTTGGGTTAAATCCTTTATTTCTGTCAGTGGGAAGTAGGGGCTAATGGAAGAGGCACAGAGGTACGGTAGGTATCATTCCTCAGGACTGGGCTCACCATTTCTTCTCGCAGACAGATTATTCTTTTCTCATTTAAATAGTCAAAACAGTGCAAGCCGCAATCCTAGAACACTGTTTAATATGTCGTTCCATAACAAGCTTGAGTTTTTAGTTTTACGGATGTAATGCAGTGGACCCAATACTTTTTAGTATATAATACTACTTAAGAGTATATAATACTCTTAAGACAGCTTTAATTGTGTGCCAGGAGGTAAGCTTAAAGCTTGAGAGGCAACAGAAAGAGTGTTGAAGGCTTTTTTCCTAACTTTTCTTTATGGTGTGTTTCAGCTTTTTGAAGCAGGGAAGAGCTTTCCCGAGCTGGTGCTACTCTCTCCCAGGAATGCTATATGCCCTCTCTCAGGCAGGTGATGCAGGAGGGAAAAGAGTCTTTTTCCCCCGCCAGAGTTTAACTGAAGTTTCCACAGCCGGATGAAATAGTTACCGCTCTTCCTCAGAAACAGGGTCAGGGATAGTTTGGCTTCTGGGAGTGAGGTTAATCAAGACAGGTAGATTTGTAATTTGATGTCCAGGTAAAGTTGGTGAGGCATTTGTTCACAGGACATAGGCAAAACTGAGAGGGATTGGTGGTGGTGAGGACTGGCTCATGTAAATTATGAACATGCGATCTGTTGTTATTTATCTCTGTTCCACTTTTATTTATGAAAGTGACTTAGACTGAGGTGGGGGGTTTATTTTTTTGTTTTGTTTTCCTGTTTGTTTTTTTTTAAGGGACTGAGCTGTTTTGGAACATGCTCGTAGCACCCTGTCAGGGGTTTTTGCTTCTAAACCTATATAAGATCTGCTTATTATCCTCTACAATTAGTTTCAAAAATCAGTTAAATAAAAAAAAAAGAAATTTCAACTTGATTTTGCACAATACTTACCATGTATATGGCAGTTCCACAAATGAAGCATACATTTACTTCCAGCATGTTAGCACTCCTCGTGACATAGGGAAGCATTTTTTAGGTTGATACAAATAGTGCAATTTACTGGTTATGCAAGGTATATGTGATAGTATGTACACCTGAATTGACATCCTCTATCCATGATGATGATGTTCTCCTGTAGTGCTTCTTGTCCCGTGTTATTATAGAGATGGAAGATGCTTCACTAGGACCTCATCGTTAGCTCCAATTGTCAAACAAGTATCTTCTCCTGTTACTTCCCAAGGGCAGAATATTCTTTCACTGTCCAAGAGTGAAAAACTAGAGATGAAGAGTAAGCAGAGAGACAACAGGCTGGGAACAAGGCAATTGAGACAGTGGATATTAATGGAAAAAATGGTGAAAGAATGGTGGCAGGAAAAAGTGAACTGAAAGAAAAAAAAGACAGAATCACAGAATCATTGAGCCTGGGAGGGACTGAAGGAGGCCATCTGGTCCAGCCCCCCCTGCTCCGGCAGGGTCACCTAGAGCCAGTTGCCCAGGACCGTGTCCAGATGGCATTTGAGTATCTCTGAGGCTGGAGACTCCACCACCTCCCTGGGCAACTGTGCCAGTGCTTGGTCACTCTCACATTAAAATCTATTTCCTGATGTTCAGAAAAAATGGGAGAAAGTATGAAAAGACAAATTTCATGCTATAAGCACTAGCTTGGGTCATTGCTCATAGGCAAGCATAGTTTTAAGAAAAACTAAGTTCATTCATCTGAAATGTCAGAAAGGGGAAAAGGCTTTCTCCAGGGTAGAAACAATAGATTTCTCACCTTTAAAAAACCACAAGTCACTAGTCTTGAAGTTCTGTAATGAAAGCTCCCTTGAGGATGTAGAAGAGTTCATTTATGATCCTTTTTCCCCCTTTATTTCTCCATTTCTGTGCTATTTTTCCCCTTAAGCCTGTCTGGATATAAAGATGCGGAGTATGAAGCCGTAAATCTCTGTGCCAGAGACTGTAAAACAATGTAAAAATATAGAACCCAGCAAACCCAGCGGGTGCCCGACGGGGAGCGGGGCCGCGCTGGGGCTCGGCGGAGCCGCAGCTCCCCCGTGTGTGCAAGCGGGGGGCAGCAGCAGCCCCGGGGGGGCTTCGCTCCTCTCCAGCCTTTCTCGTACCGCACATCTGTGTGCCTGCTTTTTCTGAGCATGCTACCAACAGGCATCACTGCTTTCAAATAAATACTTAAGTTTAATAACGCTAACTTTTAACGTTAAGGAAAATCAGGTGAAATCGTGATAAACCAAGCTAGTTTGTTCTATACTGCAGAGCTTGAGTATGCAGAGCTTTTGAAGTCTGCGCTGGATAACTGAAATTGAATTAAGACCTCTCAGATGGACAAGGAACTATTTAGCCTCATTTAGAGGCAGTGTTTATTTCATGGCTGCTTAGGAGGGAAGGCAAGGCTGCTGCTGCCGGCTTGCTGGATGACGGCTCTTTTTCAAGACTGAATTCATTCTGAAGTGGCCACTAATGAACTCAGTAAGGTAGGCAGTTACCCTTGCATAGGAAATATTTTAAAAGATGCCCCAGGTAGTAACTTACAGCTTTATGTTCTTCTGAGCCTTCAAGTTGGTTGAGTCATTGTGCCGTTCCAAACAGTGGGTGGTTTTTCCCCTCTCAAGTATTTTTCCATTAACTTCTGGGTCGCTTGGAAGAAATTGATACATTACTTGCATGATCAAGTTTCTGACTGCAGAGGCAGGTTCTAATGTAGTCTGGAGGATATTTAGATACGTCTTATGTATCTCTATTAGTGCTTTTTTTTTTTTTTTTCCCCTGTTGTTGTGTCTCTGCTTTGTCCGTCTCCTGCACTAATTTGCAAGTTTAGGAAGCTTTGAGACAATTAGGGATGCCAAGTAAATGTATTTATGAAGGTTAACTAGTAATGCTGGTTTTTACTAAGACTTTAAGCTGTGCCTGTCAGCAGTGATGTACCTCTTCAAGGTAATTCAGAGCACTTAATGTTTTGTTCCTGCTCTGAAACACCTTTTTTAAAATCTGTCTCTTTCCGTCGAAGAACTTTCTGTTCATGAAGGTAACTTTTGTGAATACATTCCCTCTGTGTATAATAGCAGGAGAAAAGAAATACAATTTATTATAACTTAGGTTTAACCTCTCTTCCCACACCTCTCAAGTGCATGGACCAGAAGAGGGGAACTGGGGGAGCAAAGTCCCTCCCACTGTGAGGGAAGATCAGGTTCGTGACCACCTGAGGAACATGGATATGCACAAGTCTATGGGACCTGATGAGGTGCATCCCAGAATCCTGAGGGAATTGGCTGATGTAGTTGCCAAGCCACTCTCGATGATATTTGAAAAGTCATGGCAGCCAGGTGAAGTCCCTGGTGACTGGAAGAACGGACACATTGTGCCCATCTTTAAAAAGGGTAGAAAGGAGGACCCAGGGAACTACTGTCCTGTTAGCATTGCCTCTGTGCCTGGGAAGATCATGGAGCAGATCCTCCTAGAAGCTATGCTAAGGCACATGGAGGACAGGGAGGTGATTTGAGACAGCCAGCATGGCTTCAGCAAGGGCAAGTCCTGCCTGACCAACCTAGGGGCCTTCTGTGATGGAGTGACTATATCGGTGGATAAGGGAAGAGCTACGGATGTCGTCTCTCTGGACTTCTGTAAGGCCTTTGACATGGTCACCCATACCATCCTTCTCTCTAAGTTGGAGAAGTGTGGATTTGATGGGTGGACTGTTTGGTGGATGAGGACTTGGTTGGATGGTTGCATCCAGAGGGCAGTGGTCAATGGCTCAATGTCCAGATGGAGATCAGTGACAAGTGGTGTCCCTCAGGGGTCCATATTGGGACTAGTACTGTTAAATGTCTTCACCAGTGGCATAGACAGTGGGATTGAGTGCACCCTCAGTAAGTTTGTAGATGGCACCAAGCTGAGTGGTGGGGTTGACACACCTGAGGGATGGGATTCCATCCAGAGGGACCTGGACAAGCTGGAGAAGTGGGCCCATGTGAACCTCATGAGGTTCAACAAGGCCAAATGCAGGGTCCTGCACCTGGGTCAGGGCAATGCCTGGTATCAATACAGGCTGGGGAATGAAGGGATTAAGAGCAGCCCTGCGGAGAAAGATTTGCGGGTACTGGTGGATGAAAAGCTGGGCATGACTGGCAGTGTGCACTCACAGCCCAGAAGGCCAACCATATTCTGGTTCTGCATCAAAAGCAGCCTGGCCAGCAGGCTGAAGGAGGTGATTCTGCTGCTCTACTCTGCTCTGGTGAGACCCCACCTGGGGTGCTGCATCCGGCTCTGGAGCCCTCAGCACTGGAAAGACATGGACCTGTTGGAGCAGATCCAGAGGAGGGCCACAAAAACGATCAGAGGACTGGAGCACCTCTCCTATGAAGAAAGGCTGAGAGAATTGGGTTGTTCAGCCTGGAGGAGAGGAGGCTGCTGGAGACCTTATTGTGGCCTTTCAGTACTTAAAAGTGGCTCATAAGAAAGTCGGGGACTGCCTTTTTAGGAGGACTTGTTGTGACAGAACAAGGGATAAAGGTTTTAAACTAAAAGAAGGTAGATTTAGACAGGAGATGACGAAGTGATTTTTTAGGGTGAGGGTGATGAAACATTGTAACAGGTTGCCCAGAGAGGTGGTAGATGCCCCATCCCTGGAAGCATTCAAGGCCAGGTTGGACAGGGCTCTGAGCAACCTGATGTAGTTGAAGATGTCCCTGCTCACTGCAGGGGGGTTGGACTAGATGACCTTTAAAGGTCTCTCCCAACCCAAACTCTTCTATGATTCCATGATTAGTACCTACACTATGCCCGAATCATATATTGCCAAGGAAAAAGACCTATGAAACACCTTTCCAAGTCCTAAGACTGGCCTTACACAGATGCATCACTGGTGTTGTTAAACTCTCTGGCTCCTACTGGGAGCTTATTCTGGTTCCTTGTAGGTTATTTCTGTACCTCGTTACTGCTCTGAAGTAGACAAAAGGAATTTTATATGCTTTCAAGTAAATTTTTATTGTAAGAAGGGAAAACATGCCCACAGCCTCTTGGCTTCTGCAAAGAAGGGTTATACTGAAGGCTAATCATCTTTAACAAAAGGCAAAGTAACTAACTATAAAAATGCAAAGGGATGGAAAGAAGTATCTTTGGGGATTGAAAGAGCCAGCTTGATTTTATGTGATGGGGAAAGCTCAGGTAAGGTTGTATGTTTGAGGAATTTTTGGCTAAGTGAGTCTGTTGCCTGTTATAAATTTGCTAGAAAATTGTAATTATTTAGTTAATACAAAACAAATATATCTCATATACATTGCTGTCTAACATACATTGAGAAGAGTAGCTATGCAGAGCACCCTTGAACAGTTCTGCACTTGGCAGTGCGCTGCAAGCACAGTTGTGAAACTCTGATTTTTCTGTGTTCATATTCCCCTTTTTCAGCTTTTCCCTTAAGCAACAGAAAGACATAAACTTTGGATTGGGATTCCAACATCAAGTTATTAATGCAGTATCTCTTAAGAAGGAAAAGATCTTATATTTTTTTCTGAAGCATTACCTGTGCTTGCTGAAATTGATTAACAGCACTTCCAAACTCATGAAGCCAGTCAGAGTAATTGGAGCCTTGCCATTAATACAAGTGAGAGTGCTTATCCCGTCATGTGCCTAATGTTTGTGAATATCGTTCAAGGACTCCTTGAAGAGTCCGAGCGCTAAGACTGGCTCATAATTACTTCCATCCCCATCAGAGTGTGTCACCATCTGTGGGCTGTGTAGTCGGTTCCTTCTTGCTGCTTTTGTCTGGCTTGATAATTATTTTTTTAAAAAAATCTGCACAGATGACCCAGCTTTGACAGTTAGTGTATCCACAGCCCCATCTTTGCTCTCTGGTGGTTAAGATACTTACATATTTCCCCTCTTTGTTTCCAAGCTGGCAACCCAGTTCTTTCAGTTTCTTGGTTAGCAAAAAAAAAACACAACCTCAAAACCCAACAATAACAAAACCATATGCAAGCACAGGAGAGAGGTTCAGGCTAAGACATTTCACAGACATACCTAAACTTAGGAGAGAGAACCAGTTTGGACAACCCTTCATATGTGGTTTTTTTCATAGAGGCCAGACATTTTTTGGTTCATTATGTTGGCATTTACAAATTGTATCCCGGGATCTTTAGAACCATTGATATCGATGCACATGGGATGTGTGGAGAAACGTATATGGATTTAGCTGATTTTCCTTAGTTGTTCTGGATGCAAACACTGAACGTGGGTGCAGTGTGGGGACGAGATGTCTTCCTGGGGATCTGGCCCTTTGTGCTGCGGAAAAGCATCGGCGAGTGAAAAGGAAATTCAGAAGCACAGCAGAGCGTTATCACAGGTGAAATTGCTTTTGATGCAAATTTCCCTTCCCAACACGGTGCTGTTTTCTGTTATTGTATCTTTCTCTCTCAAACTTATCTGCACCTAGCAGCCTCCTGAATTGCAAACGCACTAAATACTCCTACGTTTGTAGCCTGATTTCTTTCATGTTTCTTTTCCCTAAAAGGTGTAGGATCTTTCAGGTGAAGGCTATTAAGTTTGAATTCATAATAGGTAGGAGAATCAGAACATAACTGGTACAAGTCAGAAGATTGTGAAGTTGTGTAAGGAACAGCCAAAGTGCCGAATGGTTTGCTGGAATTCTGGGCCTCCAGTTCAGCAAGTTATTTGGGGCTGCAGTGCCTGAGCACAGATTGCTTCGTCTTTTTTATTTCATTTGGGTTTTGAGTCAGTTCTTCTTCAAATGTGTGTTAAATTGCATATCATTTCCAAGCGCATCTGGCAAGTATTTTCGGTATGACTATTGCATGTAAGCGATGCTGCACTGCCAGCAGAGATGTACATCTGCATCAGGGTGTCAGTTTGATATATCTTATTATGTCAAAAAGAATCAAAACACTTCCAAATTCCTTTGGCACTTATTACGTTTCCACATGTTTCCTCTAAGCTATGCTACAGCTTAAAATAAGTCACCCTAAAGGTGCACAGATGAGGATGAAGTTTCTAGTAATTAAGCATGAATGCAACGCTCTTCACTTGTGGAATCTATAAATACGCAGCTGTCGGGTCAGTGATGAATGCGAGAGGGCTGTATGGCAGCCAACAATTTTCCTTTGCATTTTCGTAGGCATTTTCTTAGGCAAATATTTTAACGACATTGGTATTGGTACCAGTATATTCTAATCATTTTAATCTTAAAATTAACAACTCTGCATACCTATTCTTAATAAAAGTATGTCCTTTCACAGTATACATCTGAGAATAAGATTACAGTTTAAATGTTAAAAATTTTTTCTAGCAAAGAAAGAAGAGATTTTGAAGGAATTGTTTTCTGCGTCATGCAAGAACTTTCCGATGTGCTTGAGAAAGCTCCTCTTCACCTTCCATTGCTGCGTTAATTTATTCTGTGTTTTGTTGGCCTGGATTTTTTTGAAACTTTGACTGCATCTCTTTGTTTAGCTGCCTCTTAGCAGGTTTCTTTTTAATTCTCAAATCTTTGAGTAGTTAGTTGTGACTCTATCATTGGTTGTAAAATTCTTTTTCCAAGTCTCAATCTGAGTTTTTTGCTGGCTTTCTTTGATGTCAGCTCTAATCCTGATGTTTCATGTCATATTTATGGATTTGTAAATTCTGCTCATTTTTTACTTGCTAGATTTAGTTCTGGGAAGAACCTGCTGTACTGAAAGACTCACAAGCAATGGTCTGCGTTCCAGTAAGAAACATTTACATGAGAAAGCAATCTCCACATTCAGCATGCTTCAGAAATCTTAATGGTTATAACCAGCCTGCCTGTGTAGTGGAGGCACTGTTCTGACTGAGGTGTATCTTCCACAGAGCTGGGCTTATAATTCCAGGTTTTTGTGGTTATTGCTTGTGTCTGCTCTTTCTTCATCCTTAAGCTTTTGAACTCTTTCACGTTGTAAATTTTTGTAAGTTAGATTCTCTCTACATATTTCCTACCTTTGCCACTCTGTCCTGAGGAGCCAAAGCCCAGTGACAGCAGCTTTCCAGTTATGAGAATCACTCCACCAGAGGCCAGTTACGGATTACATGTGTAGACCCTGTTTATCCTGCTTAGTAATTTTTCTGGAGGACACAGTCTTTGTTAATGGAAATACCCTGAACTTATAGCAGTTCTAGCAAGACAAATTCTCTGGTTAATTTCCCAAGAAATGCTCTTGGGGAAGTATATAATTTGAACAGTGGCTTTGCTAGATAGATACTTATATATTAATATTAATGTTTATTTAACACGCTTTCTATCCATCTTGTTAACATCTGTTGTAATAATGGAAACTATTGCTAAATAGTTTCAAGAGTGATGGTGATGAGATAGCGTGCATCTGAATGTCTGTTTGGATTGGACTTTAGATTTATTGTCCATATTCTGCACTTAGAAGAAAGGGAACCTCTCAATTTTCACTTTTCTTGAGCATAAAGAGCTTTAATAGTTGAATCACTTGATCTGGTTATTGAAAGGATTACTATTATTGTTCAGGCCAACTGACCCTCTGGAATGTGAGAAAGGTGTTTAGCTGTTCAAGGTTTTGCATTTTCTGCTATTTTATTGCCCTTATTGTTACATGAAATGCCACATTATCAGCATACTTGTGTTGTTTTTGTACTGGTTCCAGCTGCAGTGTGCAGTGACTTGTTGAAACCTTGACATCTGTTTTCCCTTTTCCTCCTTTTTTTTTAGAAGTCAACCATGTCGCTCTTTTTCAGTGTTGCATGCTGAGCCTTAACTTAGCATGTGTATCTAACCAAAAGGCATCATACATCTCAATTACGTTGCAGCCAGTATACAATGGAGTGCTGTCCTGCATGCTTTTTATTAATGGTAATGCCTGAAAGAAATGCAGTTTACAGCATTATCATCAGAGTCCACCATTAGTCAGTAAGCTAACATGAAACCGTTGCGTTACAAACGTTAAGGTGATACCTGCATTTGTAGCACTTGGATTTGGAATGAAAATGCTTTTAAAGAACAAAAAATAAATCTCCCATATGTAAATGTATTTGGGTAGCTATATGTTATTGCACAGCCCATCTGCTACTTGAATCACTGGTTGAAATCTGGTTCTGCTGCAAGCATGAGGTGTGATAGGTTCAGTTCAGATATAACCAACTCTTACAAATTCCATGTTTCTGCCTGCTTCTGCAGTGCACGCACTCTCTCTCACAAGAACAAGAAAGCCAGAAATATTCCCACATTTGACAAAGATGTACTGTGAAGCAGACTGCTCTGAATCTAAAGACCAGTCCAAATGAAAGGAAATATTTGTTTCTGGGGGAGCTTTCAGAAACTGCCCCTTTGAATGCCACCAGGTGGACCTGATGACGTGGTAGTCTCTAACCTGGATGCTTTCATAATGGTGTGTAGACTATAACTTTGACCTTTTCGCCTATCAGCCAGTGATGTATATAATACAATTTCTGTTACAGAGATATTTGCAGTATCTAAAGCAAGATTACAAATAGAAGATTTCCATCTGGATTTGGATCCAGACAACTAGTAAATTTTATTCAGACCAATTCCCTGTAAGTGGTGTCTCCCACACGCTCCAAGGCAAGACCATGTGATCTCCCAGTGTCTCAAAAAGCGATTGCAGCTTGCTGCCACAATTCCCAGGTGGGAAGATAGAGAGCAGCACCTGGCCAGCCAAGCAGAGCAGAACCTAGCTTATACCTTCCTGCTGAGCAAAACTTTGCAAAAATAAGCAGACATCTAGAAAAATACTTAGTGGACTGTGGTGAAAAATGAATCAAGCGCTTCTGCTCTAAGAGTTAATTCAAGGACTTATACTTGCCTTATAGCATGTGTTTGATAGGTCTCTTAATTGAAAATGGAAATAACGGTATTGCACACTTTCAGGTAAATTGATGGGAGTGCCTTTGGTTGAAAAACTATTGAATTCAAAGAGAAATTGCAATCCCAAGGCTTTACTGGTTTGCAAGCATTTGGAAAAAGGCAGATTTTGAGAAAAAATGATCATGTGCCTTATTTTTTAAATTTATGAATAAAATCCAAGTTTGCAAGATTTGAGGGGAAATGCATTAAAACTACTTCAGAATTAGCAGACCCATTAATTGCCTTTTGAGGAAATGGGCTAATATAATGCATTTATTAAACACAGTGAGCATGACTGAATACAATGTTTAATTTTGTCTAGCACTAGAAGCTTACCCTGAAAAATATTTTTATCTGTGCTTTAAAAAGGCATTTCCTTATTATCTCCATACCTGTAATTATAATTCCCAGAAACTGGCACCTGACTGCATTTTTCTTTTTAATTAATTCATTTCACCTAGCTGGTCTCTGCCCCCTCATTTACCTGCTCTAAGCAACTAAAAGGATAGGATTAAATCATCAGATAAAATTTGTCATGAAATGCAAACAATGGGAATTCATGATTGTTTGTTCTTGCTTATTTTAGAAACTTTACACACCGACATCAGAATCTAGTCCAGTGCTCTACTGTTGATTGCAAACATAACAAAGCTGTGGATTTTAATTTTTGAATATATCCGGCAGAGTAGCTAAAAAGTAATATTATCCCAACCAATGAAAAAAAGACAAAACCAAACATTTTCACTTGTAACATGTTTGATGATCGAAAAGCCACTCGGGTTTTCTATTACATGGCCTTCAAATTGTAGGCTTTTCATTCATAAGAGGTTTTGTCATACAAAGGCTTTCTTCAGCCAATGAGCTCTCAAGTGTCACTGCTTTTTGAAGAACGCACTGATGAGTGTTTAAGATAGTTTAAGAGACTGCTCTGATACCAGCAGCTTGTGTTCAAGTCCAGCTGCAGGAGTACAATGATTTGAATGGCAAATAAGTAAAAGTAAATGCCACCTTGACACAGAGGATATTAGCCATACTAGCGTAAGTGGGAGAACAGGCTTCCTTAGCACTCCTCACTCAAGGGCGGCATATCCTGTGCTTATTTTTTCTGTCCCTGAGTATTTAATAGTAGAATTTAGTAATAATCATGAAGTAAATAACTCACAAGGACACGGTACTGCAATTATCTTTTTCAGCAAAGGACAGCTTGTGTAGATGCATAAATCGTTTCCCTTGTACATACGCATTCTGAAATTCAGATACTTTTCAAAAGAAGTCCACAGAATTGTGAAGGATAGCATCATGTTTTTCCTGGTAATAACTTGTAATATGTTCCAATTTTAGTTACCTAGTCTTTGAAACTATTGTAGTACCTCTGACAAGGCTTTATTCAAGCACCCAAATTAAAAGAAATTTTATTTTGCTTTGCGATCACAAATGGGGTCTTAAGATTATGTGAGCACACTGTTTACTCCTAAAACAGTTGCCATCTGTTTGGACAAAAATACAGGAGGGCTGCTGGAGTCCGCACTTTGTGTGTCTGACCACTAAACGGTAGTATTGTATTGCAGCTGAAACAGGAAAATACATGAATATGACAGAGAAAAAAAATTAATCCAGCTGTAGTTGAACTCTGCCATCAAAGTCTCAGCTGTTTTTCCATTGGCCCGCTAATTATATCTTCTGCTATTAAATCAGCTGCTCTCTCAATGTTTGATTGTGCTGAAAAACCATCCTCTGTTTAACAATAATTTATTTTAAATGTGTGAGGAGTTTTTTCCCCTCTCTCTCCCTTTATAAGCTTTGTTCTGCTGTTTGAATTGTCCATCACAAGCATGCTGACCTGTTGTGCAATTGTCTTGGGATTAACAGGATTTACGGTGACTAGCAGGATTCAGTTTCTTTCAATGCAAAAGGCAACTGTAGTTGTTGTGGCGAAGTGGTTAGTTATCTAGGAGAAAAGTTTAGCTGACATATGTGTTTGACTTTTATGAGCAAGATTGTCTGGGTTCTGGGGCTGCAAAGTTGTCTGCCTTTTAATTGTGGTGTAGGAATATGCACTGTGTATTTGACAGGGAAAAAGAATGCTTGGGGATGTGCCTGTGACAGATGGACATCCCGCTTCTTAATCCAGCTGGACTTCTAAACTTGAAGGTTTGCTTGCCTGTTTCTTTGCCAAATACATTGCTTAGAAATTGCCGCAGTCTTTGAACTGCTCATAAGTATGCCTTTCTGCTTACTTGCCTGAATAATCTATCCAGTAATTCAACTTTGTCTTTTGTATTATTAATTTAAAATATTTTAATTTAATTAAAATACTAATTTAAATACAATGATAAATAATATTGTGACTAATAATACAATTATTTTTGGGATAACACCTGTGGTGTTGGCTTTCCCTGGATGTGGGAGTAGTTCTGACTTGTACTGCAATGTACAGATACCTGGCCAGCTGCTGCTTCCAATAGGTGTTACTGAGCAGAGCTGCTGGGGGAAGAGACCATCCATCTATCCTTTCTCAATACCAACACAAGAGGCAATAATAATGCCTGATCCCGCTTTCTGTGTCACCCTGTAGCAGACAGTAGAGGACATACAGCTGCTTTTGTCTTGCTTTATGCTCTAGCAGCCTCTTGTCTGCCAAGAAAATGCTATGGGTCGCCTGTTGGACCACAGGATTCAGGTCTGATTCAGAACATGGAGCAAATGCCTCTCTTTCTGTTGACTCTATGAGGGAGTTGGACCAAAGCATTTTGCGACCTCCTGTACGCAAGTCATTGCTTGTTTGTTACTGTTTGTGATTTGCTAGAAACTTTACAGTAGTTTAAGCAGTAGCCAATGCCACAAGTTACTTCCAGCCAAAACATAGGATATACCTGCCTGGAAATGCAAATTCTCATTTTGTAGAAAATGCCAAACAATAAGAATTTTGAAGCCCCAAAAGAAGCAGAGTTAAAACTTACTATTCAGAATTTTTAAACTATTTTTAGTCCTGGGATATTGCTTTGGAGTTAAGTGTGTTTTAGGACCTTGAGTATCCGTATAAAGAAGTATCACATGTAAAGAAGTACCAGTGTCATGTGATGCTCTCCTTCATCAGCTCATCTCATGTAATCCTATTTTGATAGCAAAATCTCTGCAGCACACAAACCTTGGATTCTGACTAAATAATGGCATCTGTCAATAACTCAGGAAAGTGCAGTGCCCAGAAAGATGAATCAGTTTGTGGATAACTTAAGACCTCTGTTGAATCTATATTGACAATCAAATAAACATCAAATATAATGATAAAATGGATAAAACATGATGAAAAATTATGGCTTGCTATGTAAACTGTACAGATCCAGGTTTCCCTGATCTAGGTTGTGTGTGACAGTCACTCTCAAAACAGGTATAGGAGAAATAAGAGGCTCTGAAGACACACTACTGAGAGTTGTGTTTTTCTGTAGATAGCATGAACCTGCAGTGCACTCCAGTTTTAGGCAAAAGGGCAAAAGCTCATGTTTCATTGGTCTTCAAACATTAGAGGGTTGGGTGAAGCCAGTAAAGGCATTTATTCACCTCACATCTGATAACTGCAAGCCCTGAAATACTCCTCTGAACTACTTTTAGTTTCTTTGGATGGACTGGAATGCTACAAGGCAGTGGCTGGATAGTTAAAGAGGTGTATTGAGTTAAGGTTTCAATAGTACTAGCAAAGTATTTGAGGCTCCTTTTTTATAGGGAGTTAAGGGGCAAAGTAGTATCCTAAATTTAGGATGTAAAGAAAAAGAGGAACACACTAAGATTATGGACTTGGGAAGCCAGTAGAGTTTCACAGCTTATATAAGTAGGCTCTGAAGCAGAAATATAGAAGGTGTAGAGTTTTGTGGTGACTGTAATGATGTTGCTCTTTCATGTGGGCACAAATGAGGCTATAAGCCAGAGCCTGGGCAGAATCAAGGATATAAAGCCCTGGGGGAACAAGTGAAAAATATTGGTGCTCAAGTCATCTTCTCTATCTTAGCAGTTGGAGAAAAATGGGCAGCCGAAACCAGACAAATAATGCAAATCAACTCTTCGCTATGTGGCTGGTGAGTCACAAGGGTTTGGCTTTTGTGACAATGGGACTTTCCCAAGGAACCATAGCCTGTTAGGGAGGGATGGACTCCACCTGTCTAGAAGGGGCAAGGGAATCTTTGGCAGCAGGCTGGCCAACTTGGTGAGGCGGGCTTTAAACTCAAGGACTAGGGGGGTGGGGTCCAAAGTGGCAATGATAATGCCATCATGCACAGAGCATGGGAAATAAACAGGAGGAACTAGAGAACTGTGTGCGTTTGCAGGGCCACGATCTCACTGCAAGTACAGAGACATGGTGGGATAACTCTCATGGCTGGAATGCTGTCATGGATGTCTACAGGCTTTTTAGGAAAGACAGGCCAGCAATACCAGGTGGGGGAGTTGATCTTCATGTGAGGGAGCAACTGGAATGTATCGAGCTCTGCCTAGGGGTGGAGGAAAGACAAATCAAGAGCTTATGGGAAAAATTAAGGGGCAGACAAATATGGGTGACATTGTTGTGGGTGTTTGCTACAGGGCACCTGATCAGGAAGAGGAAGTTGACGAAACCTTGTACAGACAGCTGGAAGTAGCCTCGCAATCTCAGGCCCTAGTCCTCATGGGGGACTTCAACCACCCTGATATTTGCTGGAAAAACAAAATGGCAAGGCATGCACAATCCAGAAGGTTCCTGCAGAGCATCAAGGATAACTTTTCGATACAGGTGGTGGAGGAGCCAGCAAGGCTAGATGTGCTGCTGGACCTTACACTAATAACCAAAGAAGGTCTGGTTGAGGATGTGAGGGTTGGGGGTAGCCTTGGCTGCAGTGACTGTAGGAGCATGGAGTTCAGGATCCTGTGTGGTAGAAGCAGGGCAACAAGTAGGTTTACCACCCTGGACTTCAGGAGAGCTAACTTTGGCCTCTTCAATGACCTGCTTGGAGGAATCCTATGGGTTAGGGCTCTAGAAGATAGGACAGTCCAAGAGAGCTGGTCAATATTCAAGTACCACTTTCTCCAGGCTCAAGAGAGGTGCGTCCCTGTGTGGAAGAAGACAAGCAAAGGAGCCAGGAGACCTGCATAGATGAGCAAAGAGTTTCTAGAAAAACTCAGATAGAAGAGGGAGGTTTACAGTATGTGGAAAAAGGCACTGACCACTTGGGAGGAATGTAGGAACACTGTCACGGTATGCAGAGATGCAATGGGGAAGGCCAAGGCCCACTTGGAACTAAATCTGGCAAGGATAACAAGAAGGGCTTCTTAAAATACATAAGTAATAAAAGAAAGACTGGGGAAACTGTGGGCCTACTGCTGAATGAGGTGGGTACCCTGGTGATGCAGGATGCAGAGAAGGCAGAGTTATTGCGTGCCTTCTTTGCTGTCTGGCCCTTAGGCATCCCAGCCCCCAGAGGAGAGAGAAAATCTGGGGAAAGGAAGACCTCCCCTTGGTTGAGGAGGAGTGGGTCAGAGATCACCTAGGCAAATTGAATCCTCACAAATCCATGGGCCCTGATGGGATGCACCCATGGGTGCAGAGGGAGCTGGTGGATGCTGTTGCTAAGCCACTCTCGCCACTCTCCGTCATCTCTGAAAGGTCGTGGAGAGGTGAGGTGTCTGAGGACTGGAGGGTAGCCAGTATCACTCCAGTCTTCAGAAAGGGCAAGAAGGAGGACCCAGGGACTTATAGGCCAGTCAGCCTCACCTCTATCCCTGGAAAGGTGATGGAACAGTTCGTCCTGGAGGTCATCTCCAGGCATGTAGAAGAAAAGAAGGTTATCGGAAATAGTCAACATGGATTCACCAAGGGGAGATAATGCTTGACCAACCTGATAGCCTTCTGTGATGCCATGACTGGCTGGATAGATGAAAGGAGAGCTGTGGATGTTGTTTACCTCAACTTCAGCAAGGCTTTTGACACTGTCTCCTATAATATCCACACAAACAATCTAAGGAACCGTGGGTTAGATGAGAGGACAGTGAGGTGGACAGAGAACTGGCTCAGCAACAGAACTCAGAGGGTTGTGATCAATGGGGCAGAGTCTGATTGGAGGCCTGTAACTAGCGGTGTTCCTCAGTGGTCTATGCTGGGTCCAGTCCTGTTCAATATATTAATCAATGACCTGGACAAAGCAACAAAGTGTGACCTTAGCAAGTTTGCTGATGATACCAAGCTGGGAGGAGTGGCTGATACACCAGAAGGCTGTGCTGCCATCCAATGAGACCTGGACAGGCTGGAGAGCTGGGCCCAGGGAACCTCATTAAATTCAACAAGAGCAAGTGCAAGGTCCTGCCCCTGGGGAGGAACAACCCCATGCACCAGTACAGGCTGGGGGTTGAACTGCTGGAAAGCGGCTGTGCTGAGAAAGGCCTGAGAGTGCTGGTGGACAGCAAGCTGACCACGAGCCAACAATGCGCCCTTGAGGCCAAGAAGGCCAACGGTATCCTGGGCTGCATTAAAAGAAGTGTGGCCAGCAGATCGAGAGAGGTTATCCTCCCCTTCTACTCTGCAGTAGTGAGGCCACGTTTGGAGTACTGTGACCAGTTTTGGGCCCCCAGTTCAAGAAAAACAGGGAACTACTGGAGAGAGTCTAGTGGAGAGCTATGAACAGGGGACTGGAGCATCTCCCTTATAAGGAAAGGCTGAGACACCTGGGTTTGTTCAGCCTGGAGAATAGAAGACATGGGGGGAAGCTTATAAATATCTAAAGAGTGGGTGTCAAGAGGGTGGGGGCTGGACTCTTTTCAGTGGTGCCCAATGACAGGACAAGGGTCAATGGGCACAAGTTGGAACACAGGAAATTCCAGCTGAATATGATGAAAAGCTGCTTTCCTGTGAGGGTGCCAGAGCAGTGGAACAGGCTGCCCAGAGAGGTTGTGGAGTCTCCTCCTCTGGCAATATTCAAAACCCGCCTGGACGTGGTTCCTGTGCGCTCTAGGTGTACCTGCTCAAGGAGGGGGGTTGGATGAGATGGTCTCCAGAGGTCCCTTGCAACCCCTACCATTCTTTAGTTCTGTAGTGAAGGACATTAACAGAAGAATCATAGAATCATGAAGGTTGGAAAAGGCTTCTAAGATCATCAAGTCCAACCATCAACCCAATACCACCATGCCTCATAATCCATGTCCTGAAGTGCCACATCTACGTGTTTTTTGAACACAGTAATAAACATATAATACAGAATAAGAGGATGGAGCCAAAGACTAAGCCACTCCAGAAGAGAAAGAGTGGTTTGAATCTGCAAAGAAATGCATTGATTGCAGTCTTTGCAAGCAGGTGAATAACTAAGTACAGTACCATGAAAACCAGAAGTGAGATTTCCACAGAAATTTTGTGGCTCTAATAAATTGGATTTAAAATGAGATGAGGAAAAATCATTTCAGAAAGAGGCTGCTGTTGAATTTGCAAATACTGTCTGTAGTGGAGTGATGGAGAGATTGTAAAGAGCCATAACTTAATACCTATGGTGCTCTTTAGAGGGTGCTGAAGAGGAGGATGTGGTAGTAGAATTACATTGTGTTGCTAGAGTTTTGTAGCCAGGGTACAGAGGGAATGGGAAGAGTGCACAAAGAATTCATATGTAGGGGAGAAAATGGAGTCTGGTAGAAGAGGAAATGGGAATTGCCTTGGGCAAGATATATTGTTGTGGTGTGTGATGTAGAGAGCGAGTTTAGAAGAGAGAACTGAAGTGAGAGAGCAACAGTAGTGTTTTAAGTTAGAGGTGGCTGCAAGAACAGGTGTCAGCGCCAGAGACTTTCAGAAGTAAGAGGTGCAGAGGGAAATGAAATTTTAGTACATTGTGGGGTTTGAATAGTGGAGTGAGGTGACGAAAGAAGCAATGAGCTGGTTAGAAAACTGGAGAGCAGCAAGTTTCTATTTGATGCAGGAGATGCAAAAGTAGGTGAAAGGAGCAGATGCCTACTATAGGCTTGATGATGCTGCCTCTGCATTTTTCCTCTTTCCTATGTGAAAGTGTGTTATCTTGATGTACGCTAGCTAGTCTGCGCAACTGTGCATTGGTGCAGCTGTCAAAGTAAGGCAACATTCAAGGAGGAGTCATTTCTGGGTGTGGATAGGAGCCACGTTCTCACTGCTCTCTTCCTGTCTGCCATGAAGCAATTTTTGACAGGAGGAGTTTGAACTGGCTATGTTAGTGCTTCCCACAAACCCTTCACAAAACTGAATATTAGTGCTTCTCAGCATTGCATTCATGCATAAGCCCATGGGTTCCCTGTTGGGAAATACCCCTTGATTTCCTCAAATATTGTAACAAAGAAGCTTGTTTACTAAATTAGTTTTAATCTAACAAAGAAATTGCTCAGGTCTCACCTGATGTTTCAGGCCATGGTATAGTAGTTTCAATATATTAGAACTGCCAAGTTTCTGTTCTCTTTATTTGAATTTTAGAGGATTAATTTGGAAGTTTTTAAAAAGATTTGTAACAAATGAAATATGTTCCTCAAGAAGGTGGTGATGGCACAATTGCAAAACCTGGGATCTTAATTTTTTTAAAATTTTCTTTTAAGTGTGCTATCACTTAGTGCAACACAGAAAAACAAAATGGAGAATATTAAGATTAGAATATAAAACATAGCGTGGAAAGGTTTCCTTGTCCTTATGAAAAGCCCTTAGTGACCAAGACAGAAATAGGTATTTTAACTGAGGAAAACAGATACATCATTCCTAGTTAGTTATTTGCCAAGTCTTAGCTGGGTAAAGGTCATAGAGGCCAAGTTGTGTATAGCACAGAATGTATGTTGATGAATACACAAATTGTAGCAGTAGAGTGATACTACAGCTTCAACAATTAAATGAATAGATCAACTTCTGTATTGGTGACAGAGGAAACAAAATGAAGAGCAGTCAGTGCTGAGCCAGTGCTGATCAACAGGCAGCTGAGAGGGAAGGTATGTGTGGGGCAAAACACAGCTCCACTGGGCTTGAGGGTGCTAGCTTCCTTTCCATCCACTCTTGTGTGGCAGCACGATAGCAAGCTATTTCTGCTGAGTTTTAGTACGAGAGTTCCTATGTTTCAAACTATGGTGGTGTCTTGTGTTCTATCTAGTTTGGGGGGACAAACATACTGTTTCAGAGGAATTAATCTGCAATGTGCTCACAAGCCTGTTGGTAAAGACAGCATTGCCAAGTAGCTTCAGCCAGCTTCAACCTCTATGGTAACATCTCCTCTTCATTTACAGAGGGCAGTCTTGTAATGAGAATCTCATGATAAAATGTTCTTCTTCACTGAAAAGCTCTCACAGCTTGATAATGAAGTTGTCACCATGGAGATTTCACTACAACAGAAAAGAATGAATTCAGTGCCATTCAGCTTTGGAAATGTGTAGCAGATACCTCCCAGTGCCTTCAGCTAAGCCACCACCTGAGGAGAGAACTTGGATCAGAAGCTGAGAGGGGAAGTACATATAAGCTGATGATAAATTATACTTTTGTAGGTGACTGGATCTCAAGAAGTGGCATGTGTGTAATGACAAATAGATGTGAAAGGGCATGAAAAAAGTCTCAGAGCCTGAGCCAACAGGAAGGGAAATAGTCTTGCCTTAGACCTGAAGGAAATACTCAAATGTGATGCTCTGTGAATTCCTGTTGAGGTCTAGTTCCTTTCCCTCAGAAAGAATATTTCTTGCTATTTTCCCATAGTCAGCACAACATGGGGCCGGCTGAGGTTCTGCCAAAAAAAAAAAAAAAGAGCTTGGTAACAAATTTATTTAGAAACAATATGTATTTTTCTTTCCCCTTTCTGAAAGCCTATTGATATGTTTGGATTTGTCATTTCACAGCAATGACATAAAGAGCAGTTACACCAGTATGGAATGATTAACTTCTAACTTCCCTGAAGCCATGAAATCATCCTGAATGAGCAACGGTTATTTTACTGGTCTTTCTGCTAAGGGAAGCTCTACAAAGTAAGGAATATATTACAAAGCTGAACAAAGGATTGGAAGCAGCCCTATACTGGCTGGGAGATAAATATAGTAATGTAGAAGGTCTCTTCTGTTCCTGTAATTCTGCTAGGATTATGAAGTTAGACTATGTTAATACCCTTACAAACAACTTGTGTGGATTTATAAGCTCTCAGGAAAATCCATAGCTGTTATGAGTCTTCTTACTGACTGCCAGTTATAGGTGGCAGTGAAATCAGTTCAAGGTCTAATCCAAGATGTTCTTCCATGAAGCAATAGGCAGAGTGGGGCAATAGGTAAAATAAGTACTGCAGAGGTGGTGGTTAGCAGAAAATATAGATTGGCTGAGGAGGAAAAATAGAGGTAAGACATCAATAATCTTAAAATAAGGAAGAGCTTTGTTTTATTGGAAAAATCAGTCAGAGAAAAAAAAAAGAGAAAAATAGTAGAACAGAGGCATAGTGAGCTCCTTTGACATACAAAGAACTAAAAAGAATTAAACATTGAAGGTGAGTGAACCAAAAGTAGTAGGAAAATGTAAAACAGCCCTGTAATAAAACTCATAAAACTTGACACAAAATTAATGAGTCAGAGTCCTAAAATCATGAGTCATTTAAACACTGAGGTTTTTCCAAGGATAAAGGTTGTTTTTTAATGTCTTTTTATCATCAGGGAAATGGTAACCATGATAATCAAACTCAGCATGAGATTGTTTCAGGTTCAGAAAGGCTACTTTAAAATAGCTTCAGAACTTCCCTCGGTGTGTGCTCCGGCCTTGCAGCCTGTGTCTCCTCCTTCCTTTAAACCTCATGTTTTCCATTTGCCATCGTTCATTTCCCTTTTTCTTTTCAAAAATCTCCTATACCCACTTATCATTTGAGTTCTTCTTCTGCATCTTTTTTGTTTTACCACCTCATTTCTTTGTCCTCACTCTTCTTTGCAGCTCTCCAACTGCCGTGGTGCCTGAGGGCACCCCAGCTTGAGGTTTTCTCATTGCTCACCCAAAATAGCTTCCAGCTCTGAGTCTAATTAAGTTGTTATTATTAAAAGAAGACAAACACACAGAAACCTCCTTCCTCCTTTTCTGTTCAAGAACCCAGCATTATGAAAATTGTAAAAAATACGTGGGAGTAATCCTGGTGGTGGTGATGTACTGTGCTGGTGCTGTGAGCTGTTCCTGAATGGAGAGGAAAAACTGAGTTTCTGATTCTTTTTTATTTAAAAATTTCAGAGTCGCTATTAACTTGATATGTGGTCAACTTTAGAACAATGGGAGAGTATTTGATTTGCTGCGACCGACATATGCAAAGAATTTTGTTCTGGGCTTTTTTGTGTGTGCTTTTATTTAAAACATGAATTCAAAAAGGTCCCTGACCCCACTACAGCCAGAACACAGCAATTATAAAAGTTTATTTCATCTGTAGCTTTCATTTCATGCTTTCAGAGAAAGGATTGATTCAATCCCTCCCTTCATCCCTCCTTTCTTCCCTCCCTCTTCTCCCTCTCCCTCTCTTCCCCTCTGCCTCTCTTTTCCCTTCATTCCCCTTCCCTCTCTCCCTCCCTCCGCACCTCCTCCACACCACCGCTGACTGTTCTTTCTCACCTGTGGTGAGAGAATAAAACCAGGTAATGGCTTTACAAGCTGCTGTTTTACTCTCAAGTCGTCTGCGCTCCAAAATGTAAAGCATAATTTCTCGCATCTTTTGCAGATATAAGAAAGGGGGTCTCCATAACAAAGCTACCAACTTCAAAGAGGTTAAATGTTTTGCACCAGTTCAGGAAAACAAAAGGCTCCACAGTAGTTTGGCAATTTCTCATTGGTTCCAGGTACTCGCCTGTTTAAAAAAAGAAGGAAAAGTGAAGATAATTTTTAACATGCCCATAGTGTCTGTGCTACAGTGGAAAGCCAGTCCTGATTATGGGCTGGAAGCCAAGTTTGCTGCTCTGCTCCCTGTTGTCCTTCTGGGGCAGCTTTGCTGCTCTGCCTCATGCTCCGCTGTGG